>NC_086155.1:160902984-161503945 GCF_035149785.1 Candoia aspera
CTCAGTTCTGCTTTGTGGCTATAATTTAAATGTTGTATTTTATGTCATCTATTTTAAAAGTACTCTGAAGAAGTATTAGCTGTCTTTGAGAGCTACAAGTTGGATGACACTCAGGCATCAAGAAAGAAATTAAAAGAGCTGAAAAGTGGAGGAGAACATGTTTACTTTGCAAAATTCCTGACAAGTGAAAAGGTATTTTTTTTTCCGGGCCCTAGAAGTAGATTTTATTGCAAGATGAATTCTGACTTAATCCTTACTACTGTAGATAATAATTCAGTTGGCAAGAAAATGATAGATTACCATCTGATTGTCTTGTCACTGAACTCCCTGGACCTATCAGGGCTTTGTTATTTCTCTTGGCTGATAGTCTCTCTGGGTTTCTCAGGAACCGTTGAAGGGAAACAACAGACAGTTGTCGCTCTGGGCTTTTCCGCTTGCACAGGGTAGATGGGTGAAAGAGAAATTGCTGGTGTTGTGAGACTTAGTTTCTAAACTAGCAATAAAGGCTGGAACATACAGGTAATCTCACTTAACAGTAATTGGGACAGGAATTTCTGCTGTTAAGCAAAGTGGTTGTAAAGCATGACATCACATGACCATGACTCTTAGCAACAGCAGTTCCGGCACTTCCAGTTACCATTGTTAAGCAAATCCTATGACCTTGTTAATCACGATATCACATCATCATTTGCAACCTCCTGCTGTTTTCCCCGTTGACTTTTGCTTGTGGGAAACCAGCAGGGAAGGTCACAAATGGCAATCATGTGACTGCAGGACACTGCAACATTGTAATCGTGAGCCAGTCACTGAGCATCTGGATCTCAATCATGTAACCACAGGGATGCTGCGATGGCCACAACTATGAGGACCAGTTGTAAATACCACCCATTCAGTGCCATTGTAAGTTTGGATGGTTGCTGAACAAGTGATCATTAAGCAAGGACCACCTGTATTTTGATTGGATTTAGCGTTGCAATGCAGTCATTTTGGGTAAAGCACAAAAAGAAAGATTTTTATTCAAAAAATACTTGATCCATTAGCTACAAAACCCACTTGTGACTAGATTAGTACATGATCAGGTTTATTGATGAGTGTGATGGCCAGGTGTCTCCCTGGAGTTATGTTTGTCACACCCACAGGTATTCAGCAACATGCACTTAAGATTCTTTCCTTTCCCAGAAATAACACTGTTAACATTTTATACAAATAAGATTAATGAAGTGAGTTTCTTTACATAAGTACATCTCAGGACTTTCAGAATTAAATTAAAGAGACTTTTCACATTTGACTATCCTTTTAGAATAAGGGTAGGAGAAAATTCATTTTTTAAAATCTAAGTTTCATACTTAAATCCAATATTTTACGTATGCACATAGTATCATCTCCAAAGAACAGTACACTGCAGCAATCTTCAAGTGTGGTTTTACCCATTTTTATTGTTACTGCCCCATTAATTTCATTTTGCTTAACTTTTCTATAATTAAAAATAGAAAACTGCAGAACACCTGTGTGTTTGTCTCTCTAACAGTTAATGGATTTACAGTTGAGTGACAGCAATTTTCGCCGCCACATCCTATTGCAGTATTTAATATTATTTCAGTATCTAAAGGGACAGGTGAAGTTTAAAAGGTAAGTGATGAAGGTATTTTAAATACATTTTAATAAAACTTTTTTATTCCTTTAATATATATGACTATCTATTCTTCTGTTAGAGCAGCTGAAAATCTAACTCACTGCAATCATTGTCTGCTTGTGTGAATCTGCCCCTAAATTCTATCCATTGGAAAGTATTTCTCCATGATCTAATCTAGGTTCTAAATAAAAAGAAGTTGAAAGATAATGCAGAAAGTGGGCTGTGTTTATACTTACTGTTCTGTATTTTCTTGGACCTTGCAATAGTTTTTACTCTGTCTTTTAAATAAATATCTGCACTGCTTTCATAGAAATTTGTATATCTGACATCTAGGCTGTTTTATTATTTTCTGAATGCGTATCTTGCATATTCAGATCATTGATGTTCTCAGCATGGGCACAGAAATAAGATGTAAACTAATGTAGCAAATTAAAAGTGTAACTGAATGCAACTCAGAGATAACTCATTGTAAAAAGAGAACATAACCTTCCCTGCAGTTAAATTACTGCAGTAAATTGAATAAAAAGGTCTGGTGCTGGAATAAGATTGGAGGAGGTGAGCCTCACAGAGAATGGAATTTTAAAGTAAGGATTACTTATTTTGCCTTAAGAACTGGGAGGCCCTGAAAAAGAGCCTCTGATTAAAGTATGCACACATCTTCAGCCTAAAAATAAAATGTTTAAACATGTTCCATTAAAACCAGTGAGGTTAGTATCTTTTGGTTGCATCAGTCTTCAAGTTTGCTGTCTTTCAGAGAGAAACAGTAACTACTGGTATATAACCATTTTTTAAAAAGAACTAATTCTCAGTATACTTAGCAAAATGCCTCCTATAGTTAGATTTCAGTCCTTTAGTCCAGCAGTAGCAGCAGGAAGGCAGACAATTTCATTGGATTCTTCCCTCAGCTTTTTCCCTCAGCTTTTTAAAAGCTACTTATAGGGTTGGGTTGGCCGTGGTGCTGTAGAATTAGTGAAAATTCCTTGCTTTTACCATCAGTGAGAGTATTTTGTATAGAACTCTGCTAAAGTGATGCTATTGCTGATGCTGTTGCTTTAAGAAAATCCTGAATCAAATCCACTGTGTGTGTCTGACTTATTGTGTGCCTTATTTCCTAGTTCAAACTATATTCTGACCGATGAACAGTCCCTATGGATTGAAAATACCACAGTGCTAGTTTACCAGGTCAGATCAATCGATCATCTTGTGCATTTTATTTTACAATGCTGCTTTTTGGAATAAACTTTTCATAAATGTTATTTTTTAGCACATACCATATTATACTCTGGCTTTATTGCTGAGCATAACATTTTCAGCTGCTGTGCTGCAACTTTTGATTTTTGTGGCTTCTTCTAATTACAGCTTCTTAAAGAAAACCCTCCAGATGGAGAAAGATTTTCCAAAATGGTGGAGGTGAGTGCTTTCTTCAAAAATTGAATTAAATTAGACTTTAGATAAGCACGATCAATTTTAATTGGACCTTATTATGGTAATGTGCTTTGAAGTTGTAATTCCTCAAAAGTAGAACTGTGGCACCCAGGTCTCCTGCCCACAGTAATCTTTGAAAAATAAATTAATGGTTTTTAGATTCTTGAATTCAGTCCTCCCACTGTTTTTTTTTAAATTCTGAACTTTTAAAATATGTTTATATATTTAATGGTTTTAACATTTATTGTGTATTAATTAGAGCACTTCTACTGTTCAGCAGTATAGAAAAGCTATATTTTTTGCTAATACTTGTTTTCTGCCTTTAAAAAACTATTTTTGTTACTGATATTATTATGTTTTGCTTTTATAGCACATATTAAACACAGAAGAAAATTGGAATTCATGGAAAAATGAGGGCTGTCCAAGCTTTGTGAAAGAAAGGTTGTATATATAAACATTTCTTTTTAATCAGCATTCCCATTATATGCTATATCAGTGTTTCTCAATCTTAGCAACTTTAAGCTGTATGAACTTCAACTCCCAGAATTTCCCAGAGAAACACTGTGCTATATAATCCTTTATACACTGTGTACAAACCTTACTTTCTAGGGATCACTAGAACATTCCCTTTTTTCTTCTACACCCTTTCATGGTAATTCTGGGTTCAGTCACATTGTTCTGACAAGGGGCAGGGCCTTTGCACTGGCTGTCAATCGTGGAATTCTGTCCCAGGGGAAGGATGGTTTGCTCCCCACTTCTCATTTCAGTGACAGCTTAAGATTATTTACTTAACTCATCCAGAGATTTGTGGGGGAACAATGGCTATATTGGAATGCTATGACAAATTCGTAACTATTTAGCATAAAGACAGTAGAGGCTGTGTTGGTGGGGCTAGAGCTGATTAATACTGAACTGGGGCAGCAGGAGAGAAAATGGTGAAGGCAGAATAGCTCTAAGATAATGACAATTTTTATAGCTAAATCCTTTAGTTTTTAACACTTAAACTGTAGGAACAGTTTGGAAAGAAAGAATCCACAAAATCTCTCATGCCTCCCTCCCCACAAGTTAATATTTTTTTCCTAGATAGCCTATAAGGAAAGCAGTCTCTCTTCTGATTCATTCAGACCAAGTACCAATGTGATGTTGACAGTGCCTTTATGCGAGCCATATAAGCTAGCTTTTCTGTATTAGCTGTTTGTTGATTTGCAGGCTCTTCAGTCTATCTCACCTGAAGGTGGTAGAGATCTTATCTTACACAATTTTCAGACTAGCTATGAATCTCCCTAACTTCTTAAGTGGGCTATCTTAGTAACCTTATTTTTATTGTATACTTTCATTTATTGTATTTATGGTACACCTGTTCTTCTTGTAAGGAACTCAAAATGACCTTTTAGGCATAGGAAGAAACACAGAATCACTTTGAGTTGACAATTAATTGCTTAAAATAACCTAGTTATAACTGCACAGCTTTTTGACTATAAATCCTACACTTACGATAGTTCTTAACTCTAGCATCTTCTTGCTTTGTAGACAGAGTGATTCCAAGCCAGTAAGACCTTTTGTGCGAAAGAGACCAGCTCCTGAAGATTTCCTGGGGAAAGGACCTAACAAAAAAATTCTAATGGGGAAGTATGTTCAGTCCTTCATTAATGTGTTTCTTCTTTTGTATTGCAAATTAAATGATGTGATATTGCAAGGCTGGAAGTACATACTTAAATTGTGAATGTTAAAATCTGCTTTTCCGTATAATTTAAATTGGAAAAGCCATGGAGAATTAAGATCTGAATCTACACATAGGGTGGGCTGAATGTCAGTGAGATAAGATTGAAATGTAAGATCAAAGCACGGTTGAGCAATAGCTCCCTTGTCTGGGAATTAGAGCAGTTACTTGCTTTGGCTGGGGATACATTCTCCTTGAAGGAAGAGCTGTGCACTCTCTGAGTGCTTTTAGCATTATGGTTGTTAATGGAGGCAGAAGTGGCTTCCATGGCAAGGAGGGCCTTTTCCCACCTATGGCTGATCCATCAGCTATAGCAGTTCCTGGATATAGGTCAGCAACTGTATGCTAATAAATCCAAAACTGGACCATTGCAATAACCTGCACAAGCCTTACCCTTGATGTTGGCCCAGAAATTGTAAGCTAGTGCAAAATGCCATGGCTTTAAATTGTTGAATGTGGCGCTTTACCATGTATATACAGTATTATACCTGTTGGAACTGGATGTAGTTTGCAACTAAAGAAAGTTCAAGATTCTTAAGACATACAAAGTTGTGTATGACTGAGGATCTGAATATCTAACATCACCTTCCTTTTGTTTGTACTGCCTGGTAGTCTTTGACATTTTAAAAATGAATAATAGCCGCAGTGGTAGTAGTAGTAATAGTAATATAATTTGTTTTCATCTTTATGTCAATTATTTGTTTTTTAATGAATTGTATCTGGTTTGGACTACTTTTAATGATTAAAGATCAGGATAAAAATGTATAAATAAAATAAAAATCTTACACAGATTTTTCCCCTTATTTTATCCATATTAGAATTGCTTGTTAAATCATTTCTTATTTTAGAAACAGCAGAGCATAGAATTAAACACTCACAGCCTGTGAATCTAAGAGACTCTTACTACTACTTATATGGAAAGTTTTGAATAACAGCATTGTTGTTCGTTGATGGTGCTAGTGTGAGTGGTATAGAATCTCATCCATCTCACACCCATGCATACATACATACATACATTCTTGTATTTTGTTGAAGAGTAGTTGTCTTTGGAAATACATGAATCACAAAATATAAAAATACAGTAATGTGTTTTGTATTTTGGTTTACAGTGAAGAATTGACTCGGCTGTGGAATTTATGCCCTGATAACATGGAAGCATGTAAATCTGAGAGTCGGTGAGTATAGAGTGTATGTTCTAGTTCTGGCAACACAGGTGCTTCCTAAACTAATATTCTAGTTACATTAATGCTACAGATCTATGGGGTTAGCAGATGATTTTTCTAATCATTTTCTCATCAAAGCTGATGCATAAATTGGGGATCCTGCTGAAAGAACAGGTATAACCTTGTACCACAGTTGAGGGGAACAGGAAATACCTGATAATCAGTTATGGTCCTTTTGCTTGATTTTTGATGCCCTCCCTCCCTCATCTCCCACAATAAGAGTGCCTTATTCACTGGGTCTCCAGTCCCTAGAGTGGCTTTTGGATGACTATTAGGATGGGATAGTTGCAGTTCTATCCCTTTTCCATGGATGAAGCACTGTACGTTATGTGAAGGATATTCACGCTTAACCTTTTTGGATTCTGTCAAGACTTATCATATGTCATTGATTAGATTTTTTTAAACAAATTGATAAATTAATGCCCATCCATATTTTTCAAGACAGTTAGGTTATTTATACATGAGCAAATGGTTGCTTCTTGGGAAAGAGTATGTAGTAGAGTGCAAGACACAGCATACTGTATCAATTAATGTGAAAATAGATAAATGATAATTCAGTGCTATAGTAGGTTCCTTACCAGCTTAATGTCATGTTTCATGACTTGCAAGATTAAAGGTGGGTTACCTCTAGCCCACAAAGACTTATATGAAGCATTTTCCCAACCTCCCCAGGTTCCTTCCTTGTGGTTAGGAGTGTTTTTGTTGGTGCTGGCAGCTAAAGCACCTGCATTTGTGATTATGCTTTAGCTGTCCTGTAACTTTCTCCTCTAGGAAGAAGTAGAGGAAGGCCAAAACCCAGCAAGAGCTGGATTCCAACTGCAGTGTCCACAGGAGCTGGCTCTGCTATAAGTCTATGTAGGACAAAGCAGGAAGTGATTAGTTCATTACTTTCTTGTGTGGGTTGCCTGTCTTCATCTAGGAAGAGGCAAGGAGACATTCTTTTGTGCTTCTGGCCAGGGCTTCTGGGGAAACTGGATTGGTTCTCCACCTTGCGCTAGCTATTGTAGTAATCTTATTCTAATGTAATTAACTCTGCTATAATTTGATAATTTAATCTGCATGAAATGTTTTTTCAAATGAAAGTATGTGCATTGTGATATGCTACATAATAATAAAAGGAATAATCTCAATAACTTACTGAATTACACAAAGGATTTCTCACTCTGAATGTAAAGAGGCTGAAGCAGAAAAATCAACATTTTCATTGCTATTTTATGGAGAGGGGGCAGTAATTTTAAGAAATTACAGTTAAAATCTAGACATACCATTCCCTCCCTCCAAATTAAGCATTTCCTTTCTCTTTATTTCCCAGAGAATATATGCCAACATTGGAAGAGTTTTTTGAAGAAGCTATAGAACAGGCAGATCCTGAAAACATGGTTGATAAAGAATTTAAGTATGTTCCACAAATCATTTTTTTCATAGTTCTGCTTTTTCAGGTGTATATTCAAAACATTTTGACTAGTATGACATAATAAGAGAATACTTTTTTGCCCCCTAATTATCAAATAGCAGTCTAATTCTTATTTTGTTAACATAGGGCTGTGAATAATTCTAACTATGGCTGGAGAGCATTAAGACTATTAGCACGAAGAAGTCCTCACTTTTTTCAGCCAACCAATCAACAGTTTAAGAGTTTACCAGAATACCTCGAAAACATGGTCATCAAATTAGCTAAAGAATTACCTGTAAGTAATAGTGTCTAATACATAAAATTATTTATAAAATTCTGTGCTTTTGATTATTATAATGAATGCACTGTTTTAACTGAAATAATTAAAATATAAACATGTAAATATAAAATTTTATTTCTTTATAGTCACATAAAACTTTTTCTATCTGTATTTACTGTGTATGCTTTTAAAGTATAAGTAAAACAGTTTTGAGAAACTTTAGAGCTGTGATGAACCTATATAGTTCCTCTCCTGCTGTTACTGAAGTATGTTAAGGTCCTAACATGAAATTGTGCTGTAAATCTATCCAGTCAGAAGTAAGTTCTACTGAGTTCAGTGGAATCAACTTCCAGATTCTGATACCTTCCAATCTCATTCTGTATTTAATCATATAAATATTTATAGTAAAATGAATAAATACGGAGCAGTATAGTGAGTATGGTTAAGAAAGCCAACAAAATATATTCTACTTAAGTTCTGCTATCTATTTCAACTTATCATCACTCAACTTTGCTATTCATCTGATGCATGAAATATGTATTTTAGCATACTGGCTATCTATAAGAACACAAAAAGAAAATTTATATTAGGAGAAAGGCTACCTGAAGGCTTGTAAATTTTCATTTGACCAAGTATTTTGGAAAATGGAGTAATACTTTAGGAAGTTCCTTTACCCTGTACTTTTTCTCCCCTACTTCATCTCCCCAAATCTGTCCTATTCCAAATGGTATAGATGACCAAATTTTAGTTCCCGCCATCTCTTTTCATTCACTATTCATTTAACACTTAAAGAAGTAACAACAATATTGGGACCATGTTTTGTGATAGGGTATTTTTGCCTGTAATTTCATAATGCATTTGCCATACAAATTGTCATGTTTTGTTTGTGAATAGAGATCTCTGCAGAATAGTACAAAACATTCAGATTTCCATATTTTTTTTCTTAGGTAATGGTGATAGCCTTTTAAGAAGATTATATATTTTGTACTTCATTGAAGGATTTTTTTTCCCATTTCACATTCTTTCATGAAAAGGTCCATATTTCAGTTTGGATATTCACTTGGCCAATATAAAGGGCAAAAAATGGACAGACAGGAATTTGTCTTGGCAATGAAGTTTTGAATGAGCTCTAGGAAGTTTATTTGTATTATATAGAAATATTTAGAAATATTTTTAAATGTTTTTATTGCAGTGAGATATTATTTCTATCATCCTAGCAGTTTTGTATGATAAAGAACAGTTTATTGTACCTGAGCTTCAGAAATGCAATGGAACATAGTTTGAAAAGAAAATTTAGTTTTTTATTCTTTATTCAGTGTTTATAATGTTTTTGTGGTACTTGGCCTCTGTGAAAACAAAAATCCTAAGTGTATATAATTTCCAAATGTTTTCTAAACTTCCTTTCATGTGCTCAAGACACCACCATGTGACAATTTTTTGACCAAGTACATCCAGTGATACTCAATTCTCTCATTATAGCCTCCTTCTGAAGAAATTAAAACAGGCGAGGATGAAGATGAGGAAGATAATGATGCTTTATTAAAAGAAAACAATGAAAGTAAGGCTGGATTCTTGGGCTTCTCCGTTTCCTTTGACACATATTGCAAAAAAGGAGTATGTGAACAGAACATTTTCACCAAGTTCCTATTTACTGCCTCTGAGTTGCAATTCAGAATGCAGAGTCTCACTATTTATGTTTCCTTGGAAGCAGAAAAGATATGTCCTGTGCTGCAACTTCATACCTTCTTTAGAAGATGGCCGCTCCGATTGACATTTCATCCAGCGTTACTGTTGGATAACCCATGGCACATTCATAAATCCTTAGAATACTTTCTTCTTTAAAACCCTTTTCAGATTTATTATAGCTTCTTTTGATTAATTACTTTTCTAAAATGGCATCCCTTTTTCAGAAGTTGCATCATCTTTGAAAATTAATTTCCACCTAAAGGAATCAGTAATAAAGCGCTGCGGGTTAAACCGCTGAGCTGTCGATCGGAAGGTCGGCGGTTCGAAACCGCGCGGCGGGGTGAGCTCCCGTTGCTAGTCCCAGCTCCTGCCCACCTAGCAGTTCGAAAACATGCAAATGTGAGTAGATCAATAGGTACCGCTTCGGCGGGAAGGTAACGGCGTTCCGAGTCGTCATGCTGGCCACATGACCCGGAAGTGTCTATGACAACGCCGGCTCCAAGGCTTAGAAACGGAGATGAGCACCGCCCCCTAGAGTCGGATTCGACTGGACTTTACGTCAAGGGAAACCTTTACCTTTACCTAACATAGAGCAAATGTTGTCATAGGAACACTCACCTTCCAAGTTCCATTTCTGTCTCCTTCCCAATTTGAGAAACTGGCTGCCTATAATCTTGGCGATTTTTTTTTTAGATGGTTATTCCTACTGCTGAAATTCATTTGCATGATTCCTTCCTTCCCTATTTCACATGTGATTATTTTATATTCAATTTATGTTCAGTTTTGACAGCATGAATTTCATTACTTTTTCATTAATTAATGCTTCCCTAATCAAGATAGTGTCCTAACAGCCAGGAACCATGCTGAGATGAGGAATAGGTCTCTAGTGTTTATTACCGCTACATTAGATAGAAAATCCTAACAAACTGAAGAAGCATGGGAAAACCCAGACAGATAAACCCCAAAAGTCAAGGCGGGTCTGATCTGTGTCTCTTTGAATGGCTGCTCAACTCCTCACTACTACGCATGCGTTTTCCCCCCTGGATAGAGGCCCCCTCCTGCTCACCATCAGTGCTCATGACAGATAGCTTTGTTTTATAATTTTCTTCTGTACATCTGCTCTACTGCACTTTCCAATTTTGGCATTTTATGTTGTTATTAATTTGAGTAGCCATATTCTCTAGCTTAGTCCGGCTGAAATTTACCTCCCTACATCTCAGTCCCACTCACTTTTGATCAGATCTGGCTAATCACGTTTTCATTTTCAATACTGTCCCTTACCAGTACCATATACTTTGGAAACAACTTCTCTCTCCACTGTTCAATTTTCATTCTTTGCTACTTTGTTATTTCTAAAATGAATTGCAGATTAGTATGTTCAGTATTAAACAGGCGAAGGGCCATTCCCCATTAGATTTTTGTGTGTTTGTTTTTTGTTGTTGAGATGTCTGAATGCATTGTATGTTTGGGGAAAACATCTTCAGTGTTCATAGAGGCAGCTTATTTTCAAAATGGTTGCTAAAAACTGGATGCATTATTTTATGCTCATGTTAATTTGTATCATCTTAGAATATTATTTTAGTAGCACAGAATATTAAGTAATACTAATTGTTAATATCTTTGTTTATTAAAATATGTCATTCCTATAGTAGATTTAAGAGTCAGATAATTTCTTAGGCATGTTTTCAGCACTTTTTGTATGTATTGGAATGTAAATAAAACTTTGCCCTTTACATCATGCTCTGATAAACTTTAGCTGTTATCTTGAACTTCTGGTGAAAAACAAGTGTCAGTTTTGAGAAACAAATTCATTTACTGCCCAACTATTGAACAGCATTGTCTAAACCTTGCTCATTTTTGTTTTAGGTCCAGATGTTCAACGGGACAAGCTTGTAACAGGAGAACAAATAGAATTATTTGCTAGCAAACTTGGTGAATACTGGAAAGTCCTGGCTCCATATTTGGAAATGAAAGACTCTGATATAAGGCAGATTGAATCAGATAGTGAAGATCTGAAGATGAGAGCTAAGCAGTTGCTTGTTACTTGGCAAGATCAAGAAGGAATCCATGCTACTATGGAAAATTTGATTACTGCATTGAACAAAGCTGGGCTGAATGACCTTTCTGAAAGCTTAACCAATGACAGTGAAAACAATAGCTAATTTGAAAATAGCTTTTTAATTAAAACAATGGCTATTCTTACTGAATGTAATATTTGATAGGGCAGTTTAATTTGATGAACAATAAATTCTTTTAATAATTGTCTAGAAATTCTGCAAAGAAGAGAATTAGTACTACTGATTAACTGACCCTCTGAAATCCTTAGGATATGGAAAAGTAGAAAATACATTTTCACATGTGTGTTATGAAAGAGATTTCTTTAATATAATTTAGAATGTTCTAAGGGCTCAATCTCAAACTAATTCTTCCACAAATTATATGCAAGCACTCAATTTCTTTACTGAAAAACTGGCAAAGGAAATTGCTACTTGTTTGCTAACAAGCTTTGCATATGGGAAATCAATAAGGACTACATTACTGTTAGGCTATGATATGCATATAGTCTGTTGTAATGAAGTGCCTCCAAATGATTATGTTGATAGCTAAATTACAGCTAAATACTTGACTTTGTTCATTCTGGCTCAAGCTTTTTTAAAAATCAGGCACAATGCTGGGGAAAGAGTAAATTGGTAAATTGGTTAACGCTGGGATTATGGTCCTAATCTTTCATAGTTTGAAAAAAATCACATATTTAAGAGAAGGGTGCAGATATTCTTCCCATTAGACAACTAAGTTGTGCTGTTGCTTGATAGAACCAATATAAAATTCAGGAGTAGTGGACCCTATCACTATGTCGAGTATCTGGATAAATCTGTTTAAAAAGCATTTTGTTGAGCAAAATAATTCTAGGTACTCTAGTTTGGCCTTGTGCCTATGTGAAATAAGCCATAGCAATTAGTGGTCAAATAACTTTGCACCCTAATGTATGCATCTTGACACTGAAGGAGGGCCAATTATATCCTACCTGATTTATTCACAGAATTCTGTGGCTTTTATATGCAAAAAACTTATACAGAGATATTTCAATTTTGCTCAACTTCTGGAAGGTTAACTTCTGTCCAGTACTGTTATCTGCTGAAGTAGGTAATGCTGGTGCAAAGAAATTCAGTGTGAAGAACATACTGCAAGAAATACCTTTTCTCTTTCAGTGGTTTGGTTGTGAGATACAGTGCATTCAGAAAGTATTCAGACCCCCTTCACTTTTTTCAATTTTGTTATGTTGCAGCCTGATACTACAATCATTCAAATTCATTTTTTTTCTCATTAATCTACACTCAGTACCCCATAATGACAAAGTGAAAACAGAATTTTAGAAATGACTGTAAATTTATTAAAAAGGAAAAACTGAAATATCACATGTACGTAAGTATTCAGACCCTTTGCAACAACACTTGAAATTTAGCTCAGGTGCCTCCCATTTCTCTTGACTGCTGCTGAGCTGCCATCTACACCTTGATTGGAGTCTACCTGTGGTAAATTAAATTGATTGGACATGATTTGGAAAGGCACACACCTCTCTATAGAAGGCCTGACAGCTGACAATGCATACTGTATCAGAGCAAAAGCCTTGAGGTCAGGGGAACTGCCTGCAGAGTTCAGAGACAGGATTATTGCAAGGCACAGATCTGGGGAAGGCTACAAAAAAATTTTCTGCTGCACTGAAGGTTCCCAAGAGCACAGTGGCCTCCATAATTCTCAAATAGAAGAAGTTTGGCACAACCAGCACTCTTCCAAGAGCTGGTCACCTGGCCAAACTGAGCAATGGGGGAGAAGAGCCTTAGTAAGAGAGGTGACCAAGAACCTAATGGTCCCTCTGACTGAGCTCCAGAGATCCTATGTGGAGATGGGACAAAGTTCCAGAAGGACAATAATCACTGCAGCCCTCCACTGATCTGGGCTTCATGGCAGAGTGGCTAGATGGAAGCCTCTTCTCAGTGCAAAACACATGAAAGCCCACTTGGAGTTTGCAAATAAGCACCTGAAGGACTCTCAGACTGTGAGGAACAAGATTCTCTGGTCTGATGAAACCAAGATCGAACTGTGTGGCCTCAATTCTAAACGTTACGTCTGGAGGACACCAGGCACTGCTCATCACCTGCCCAATACCATCCCAACAGTGAAGCGTGGTGGCAGCATCATGCTATGGGGGTGTTTTTCAGCAGCAGGGACTGGGAGACTGATCAGGGTTGAGGGAAAGCTGAATGGATCAAAGTACAGAGATATCCTCAATCAAAACCTGTTCCACAGCACTCAGGACCTCAGACTGGGCTGAAGCTTCACCTTCCAACATGACAATGATCCTAAGCACACAGCCAAGACAACACAGGAATGGCTTAGGGACAACTCTGTGAATGTCCTAGAGTGGCCCAGCCAGAGCCCTGACTTGAACCCTATTGAACATATCTGGAGAGACCTGAAAATGGCTGTCCACCGACAGTCCCCATCCAACCTGATTGAGCTTGAGAGGATTTGCAAAGAATGGCAGAAAATCCCCCAATCCAGGTGTTCAAAGCTTGTCACGTCATACTGAAAGACTCGAGGCTGTAATTGCTGCCAAAGGTGCTTCAACAAAGTACTGAGTAAAGGGTCTAAATACTCACGTACATGTGATATTTCAGTTTTTCCTTTTTAATAAATTTACAGACATGTCTAAAATTCTGTTTTCACTTTGTCATTATGGGGTACTGAGTGTAGATTAAGGAGAAAAAAAAAATGAATTTGAATTACTAGTATCAGGCTGCAACGTAACAAAATTGAAAGAAGTGAAGGGGGTCTGAATACTTTCCAAATGCACTGTATGCCTATCTGTTGATGGCAGCTGTACTACCTTTTAGAACCATTGTTTTGGTAACTTAAGTCAGTCTGCTGGATAACATTGTAATTGGATCTTAAAAAATTAAATGCAGCTGCTGTGAGGGCCCTAGATCTCTGGCTGCATGCTGGCTGGGAGAATTCTGAGAGTTGAAGTCTACACATTTTAAAGTCGCTGAAGTTGAGAAACTCTGGTCTATATTATCTTTCCGTGGAGGATGATCATGGTGTTTTTGGCTGCCTTGTCCCATGCTAAGGGTCTTGCTTTTATTCTCCTCCACTTTTTACATTTGCCGCTGTCCATGGCTTGTTCCCTCCTTTTCAGAGGTTTTGAGGTTAGAGGGGTGAAGTTAGACAGTAACTGCATCTGTTTATTAATCAACTCTTTTTGTAACCAGGGCAGTTTAGCTATGATTTTGTTCCATAGGGGGCGATTCATTAAAAATATTTCTAATCTGTCTTCAGGTAAGGAATTCCTGTCTACTATTGGATTATGTAAATTGGGTTTATCTAGAGGGGTTACAAATGTGAAAACATCCAGTTACTCTAAGCCCTCTCTCCCGAAGAAGGTATTTACATCGATAAACCATTTATATCATCATCATCATCATCATCATCTATTAAAATTGTATGCTGCCTGACTCCCACCAACTGGGCTTTTGAGTCAAAAGTTACCAGTGCTCTTGCTCTCACACCTTTGTAATACAAGTATTCCATCTTCAGAATATCATCTGAAACAAACCTAAGCAGGGGTAGGAGTGGGGGAATGAAAGGTTAAAGTAGATGTGCCAAATGAAATCTTTGTTCTCTCTGTGAGAGGAAGCCTTTCATTTGGGAGAAGTTGATAAATGCTAGTTTAGCTTTCATTGGTTGCAAATGCCACCTTCTGCATGGAACGTCTCTTAGTTCTCAGAAGAAGAGTTTGTTGAACTCTGTTTTTAACTGTGTTCAGTTATAGAGCTCCTGAAGCAATAGAGCACTCCTGGATCAGGAGATACATGTGGGTAGTGAGACCTTCCTTCATTAGGCACTTTGCTTCCATCTTCTTGGGTGGCTTTTTGGTTGTCTGTTATAACTTTTGTCAGCTGTTCCCAAAAGTTGAAAAACGTAATTATACTTCAGTTTAGATGCCTGTTTGGGAATAGTTGTGCTTTTCCGGTTCTTGGTTTTCCTTACTTGGTTTTCCACTTGTGTCTTCTTTTTCCTTCTCTTGGGTTTTACCTGCGGGTTTTAACTTTATTTTTCCTCTTATTTATGAGTCTGGGCTTGTGAATGGTTGTGCATTAGTACATGATCATCAAGTACTGTATTTTTCTGTGGTCTGATCTCATTTGAAACTAATTTGATACGGGTTGTCAATACATCATTCAAAGTAGAAACAAACACTTTCAGTTACAGTATAATAAATTAGATGACCAATTCATGGCAAACTTATTAAAAGCATTATGTTGTTCTCCCAAGGCTTCTATAATTTTTTGCAAAGAGGAATCCTGTAACCCCTCAAATCATTTGCTTCATTTGCCAATGAGGAATCCCAAGCCATATGGCTGGAAGGAGTTGAAAGTTGACTTGGTATGGGGCTTTGTTGTTACAGATTGAGTTCTTATTGTACATGGTTGTACCACAAGTATGCTATTCTCCATGTGTTTTTCTGTATCTCACACTTTAGCTGTCTCTTAGCAATAGCTATTTCCTCTCGGATATTTGCAGTATTTGAAGTCCTCTTATCTATAATGTTGGTAATATCTGTCCAAGAGATAAGGATCAAAAGACCATTCCCACGATATGTTGTTTTCCTTTTGTGTCACTATTTTGATCACCAGAATTTATTAGGATTTCACCTCTGGAAAAAAGTCAGTAATCCTTGACTGTTTTTTTAGATTTAATGTACAAATCAGTATCTTCAGTTCCTGGGCATAGCCCCTTTTGTTTGTAGCCATCTCTAGCGAAGACCATTGTTTCAGTGCCTAAGCCTTTCCTTCATTGGCTCAGCTTATAAACATCATTCAGTAAGTGCTTACCAAAGTTCTACAAAGAGAAGACTGTTACTTTAAAGGCACAGCTGGAAATTGCAGATTCTCTTTTTGTAATATGTCTGGACGAAAACAGTCTGGTTTACATACCAAACTTCACAACCTTCTAATTTATTTGTGTCCAGTTGTAAACTCCAAAGGGCATGTTTAAAACACATGTCTATATGTACAACCTGCAGGTATGCTTATACAGTACCATAATGAGGGTATTTGTGGGGGGTTCAGCTCAGTTGCAAGACGTTTTATTTCTTTTATTCTGTCCTCCCTCTGAGCAACCCAAGGTAAAGTTTCATGAATAATTAGCTTTAGAAATTATGTTCCAAAAGAGGAATAAGGATAAATACAGTTTAAGACTCAAAAGGTAACATAAATTCTGTCTGTCTCTTCCTCCACATCCCCCAAAGTCTCACATGTCTTTCACTTATTTTTTCAAAGAAATGATGTGATGATAACCTAGTGCCATTTTTGCAGTTAGCAAAGTTTGGTTCTCATAATACCCTGAATTCTTTGAACTACAGTAACTCTATATGTACTGCATGTAATTGACAGTTTCTTTAGATATCTAAACACTTGACTACAGTACTTGCTTTGGAATAGGTTAAACACTTTTACTAGAAAGTGAAAAAGCAGATGGATTTTTTTTCTGTATGCAAAGCCACCATATCCCTCCAAAACTTGCACTTTCTGCAACTAATATTAAATCACGTATTATTTGTAATTCTTTTCCTCTTAAGGTTTATTTATTAATCTAAGTGAATATGCCAGTCATTATCAAAGACAGAAGACAGATTAAGCTATTTTTAAGATAAGCAATTGAGATTTTTCCTGATGGGTTTAATGGAAGCAAGGGTTTTTAGGAAAAGAATAGTGGAACCAAACTGAAAGAATCAGAATAAAAATTAGTGAAAATTTCCAATAGGAACACAGCAAATGGAACTGTGGACTTAAGAGTGTATGCTTTAAAACCTTTTACCTAGAACAGCTCAACAGAATACATCTGCTTTAAAGAAAAGAAAACTAATTGAAGCGAGTATTTGTAGCTCGTGGTTGAACAGTGGAGTCCTTGGTGCTCTCTGAGCCTTGTTGTTTTCTTGCAGGCGTTTCATTGCCAGACTAGGCAACATCTTCAGTGGCACTGAAGATGTTGCCTAGTCTGGCAATGAAACGTCTGCAAGAAAACAATAAGGCTCAGAAAGCACCAAGGACTCCACAGAAAACAAAACTTTTTAACTGTTTGCCATACAGAATGAGTTTTCTTGAAGATGTCTTACAGAATTACCTTTTCAACTTCACTAAAATTTGCATTTACTTGATTCTTTTAATATAAATTAGTTCTATTATATAACATTAAGCAAACACATGCTTAAAACAACTGAAATCTTTGCAGTTCTATCCCATCTTCAATAATAGGCATTTTCAATGTAAGATTTTTAAAAATACATTTTTTACATTTTAAGGTTCCTGTACCCTCTAGACAATCACTTCCCCATTATCTGCAAATTTTATCTCCTTACCTAAGCGGGCAACCTTTAAAGTCCGACATTCAGATGGTAATTTTATTACCCACAGGCACTGTAACTCCAACTATTTGGTTGATTGTCAGTTCGTGTTATTTGAAAGAATGGTACCCCGATGGAAAGAAACAGACACAAGTTTTAGATAGGACACAAATGCCAAACTTATTTATGTAAGAAGCACCATCATTACTGATCACTTTTTATTTAAAGTCAAAAATGCCAGCAACAGAGCAGACTGAGTTGGCACATCAGGCTGGACAAATACGTGATTGTAGCCATATTTCCACAGGCTATGAGCAGCAGCACTGAGTTACATGTTGAGGCAACAATTGATTTTTATCTTTCTGACACAAAAAAAAGGATGGACAGCTACTGAACTGGTAGAAACCATGCAGGAGTTAACAAAGGTATGAATAGGTGTGCAATAAATATCTTGCTGAAAATTTTAGAGGGAAGAGCAGGAAGCTCACTTAATTTTGTTAATAGCTATATTGTTTTAAGTATCAACTTTTGCAATACAGTACTAAAATTATTTTCGAATTCATCAACCTACCCCTAGTAAATGGCTGCTTCCTATTGGCTTTAGTTTTAAACATGTTTTGCTTTCTTGTTGCGCCAAAATACAGTATTTTAGTGATCCAATTTTGCAGTTTCTGTGAGCTCTACAGTTAAGACATTTATTTCACACCTTAGCAAATGTAGATAGAAAGGAAGTCTACTGTTCAGATTCATCTTCCATTACTTCAATTCTGCGTGGCCCATAAAGTAGAACATAAGCTATATGCCAGTCCCCACCCCCCGATAACCTCAAAATATCTTCAGGTGTAACAATGCTGACTTTGTCGTCATCAAATTTAATCCATTCATCTGTGGGGGGAAAAAAACACTAGTCAATTAACACTTCAAATGACATTAATGTGAGAGGTGTAGTGGTGAAAGTACTGGCCTAGAAACCAGGACACTGAGTTCTAGACCTCCCTTAGGCATGAAAGCTGTTTTTTGGGCCAGTCACTTTCTCTCAGCCCAGCCCACCTCAAAGGGTTATTGTTGTGGGGAAAATAGGAGGCAGAAGTCTTAGGTATGTTTGCCACCTTGAGTTATATATTAAAAAGGCAGGATAAAATTAATAATAATAATAATAATCAACAGTGCTGAATTAATTTTCCAATTAATTTTTCAAAAAAGGAAGGCAGCCAAGTAACTTAGGCTATTATTTGGCTACTTCCTAAAATTGCTTCAATACCTTGTTTTCTTTTAACCCAAGATACATAGTGTCCAGAAGAACTAGATCTTCCTTGATGTGTTAGCACTGCCTGTAGGTCATAGTAACCACAATTATTGGAACCAATATCTGAGGAGGCAAAGAAGATGCTACAATGTAATACAATAAACATTTTACACACTGTTCTCCATACGTTTCAAAACTCTCACCTTCAGAATTAGAACACAAGAAGCAGATTAATCCCACAAAACATATTTGGGACAATGATTTCTAACCATCAACAAAATGGATTCACAACTGTGCATGCTCTCCCCCCATCCCCGTTTCAAAAGACTGCTGGTTGCTTTTGATTTACACTCTGCAGGCACTCACAAAGTCTCACTGCTTAAGCAGACCTGTGCTTGCAAAATATTCACTGTCTCCAACAAGTTAAACAGCAGACAATCAGTGAATGGCCTGTCTGCACATATTTAAATATAATCAAATACTCCAAGTGGGAGAAGCCAATGAAGTAAATGCATATAGGAGAGATAATAAAATTAATCAGAGTGCTTGGGGTTAAAAGTATGTACAACTGCATACAACAGAATTGGCAAGATACTAGCACTTCTTCTTGTATAACTTTTTCCTCCGATCCATCAGAAGCTGACTATTGGAATATTAAATGTTTAAGTCACAAGTATTTCAAGACAGATCAAAATAAATGTAATGATTTTATTCTATTCTACACTGAAATTTTTATTAGTAATTTGTGAGTTTCAAATTTAATTTGAAGCTAAAAGCTTATTAAATTATTACTAACACAATTTCTGCACTAAACATGAAAAACTGTAGCTCTGTAAAAATATTTTACAAAACATGAAAATTATACCTAATCTGGTAACTTCTGTGCTCTATAACCATTACCACTTGTGAGATTTAGCTTGCTGTCCTTTATTACCTGTAGCCAAGGACTATTCAAATATTATGGTATATAGTTTATCAATGGGCTAGAAACCAGGAGACTGAGAGTTCTAGTCCTGCCTTAGGAATGAAAGCCAGCTGGGTGACCTTGGGACAGTCACTCTCAGCCCAACCCACCTCACAGGGTTGTTGTGGGAGAAATAGGAGGAGGAAGGAGTACTGAGTTATTTTTAAAAATAATAAAGGCAAGATAGAAAATAAATTAAATAAATAAATAAATAAATAAATAAATATTGATTTCAACCATAGCTGCAGGCATTCCCAAATAATCTATCTGCTAAAAATAATCTAATAAAAATAATTAAATTTTAAAATTAATCTGTCTACTAAAAATAATCTGTCTACCAAATTAATTTGTTTACTAAAATAATCTGTCTACTAAAAATCTGTCAATTTTTAGTAATGCCACATTAAGGTAAGGCAAGGTAAAAATATCTGCAGTTCTAAATGTAGACGTTGAATGTTTTTCTACTTACCATCAGAAAAGGAAAACGGTTCATATTTAATCTCCTTCTGTGAACCATCACCTTTACTAGACTTGAAAATGAAACAGAAGATGTTTTAATTTTGTAACTATGAAATATGGAATTAAAAATAAGTAAAATCATAGGATGATTTTTATATGTGGTTGTTTTTATTATTATTATTTGGAAATCATTTGTAAAATAAAAAGCTGAAGGTCTAAGGCTTAAGTAGTGGTCGTGGCTACCCTGCTTGTTTAAATGCTATCATATATGAATTAGAGAATGCTAACACCAAGAATAAGGGGATCACTAGCAAAAGAAATTAAGCTTTCGTGTGGCAGAGATTTTTCATATATACTTCATTATTGAAATCAATGATCCAGTAAAAAACATGCAAATTTAAAAATCAGGGATACAGTATTTGATGGCTTATTAATACAAGCATTAATATAAGAAAATAGATTTATGTGAAATACCTGTTTGCCCTGGACAATGTTGCAGAAAAGACAAAATAAGAGAATTATCCATGTTCCCTTAGAAATTACAATACAGCAGAATATGGACAATGTTTTTAATCTCTGAACCACAAAAGTAAACTCATTCAGATAAGGAGATTTTGGAGTAGGAGCACTGATAGTAACACATGCCATGCCTGAAAGAAGTCCTTCCTCAACCTGGGGAAAGTGAGAGATGCTAAGTATTTGGCCAGCACCCAAGATCCCCTTGAAATCCAGGTTCTGTTATGTGCTGCCCTACTGATCTCCAGTTGGTACTACGTATTACTTATCCTTTAAAAAAGTACATGTCTGGCCTCTTCATAACTTAGGGTAAGAAGGAATGCAGCTGAGGATTGGTAACATGCTAGCTTGGGCTCTACAGCACCCTTCCAAGCAGGAGAATGTCCTCTGTCAATTCAAGGGATAACAGGCCAGTGGGGAAGAACTGAATCTTTAGTCAATAGCTGATCATCAGCCTCCTGGCTATAATCTTTGTTTTAGGGATTCCCACCAACTCTGAGAATGACATTGGCTGCACAGCTTGGGCTGGCAAGAATAGCTTTCACCATCCCCATGGCGTTTCTTCTGACACAGATTCCACCTGTGCTCCAGATAAGAGTACATCTAAATGTTTTGGCTTTAAAAAGTTTAAGAGTAGCTGGGACTACCTCTCTGCCCTTGAAGAAAAAGGAGGACTTAATGGTGGTAGAAAATCATAATGTCACTTGAAAGGCATAATCATGATGCTTTTCCATAATCCTTTGCCATCAAAACCCACTCTGAAGTATTTAAAGGTGTGAATTTACTCACTCTTCTTCCCCTCTATAATCCAAGTTTTCTGTTCAGATCTTTTCCTAAAGGACATGATTCGGGGGTTTTGGTAATTAAGTGTGAACCTGTTTTGCTCAGTACAGGAAATGATAGATTTCAGTACTCTTCTGAGACCAACTGGAGTTTGGGATACAAAACAATAGCATCAAAAGGATGGATGTCTTGCAGTGTGCCAGTCTGGGACTGTGGAAATCAGGGTTGTATTTATATGTAGATTGAACAAGGAGGGTGCCAAGATGCTTCCTTGACAGTCCTCTTTTAAATTATTATTCTGAGAGGAGGTCTTGTAGGGAGATATATATTCAAATCTCTAACTTACATTCATTCCGTTGATTTATACAAATAGCTAGCTTGAAACTAATTTGACTTTCTACTATTTTGTACTGATCACACATTAAGACTAACAGGAGTTACCTTAGTCTACAGCTAGGGTTTCTAGTAATTTAGTCTTTCAATCACTTTCTTTATATTCTTCAATACTTTATCACTACTATACAGAATTTCTAAGTTTATTTTGGTTCTCTTACTTTATGGTCCTTTGAAACATATTTTGGTGCCATAACTTATTACTTATCACATTAACAACAGATGGATTACATTAAAACTTTCATGGCAGATTAAACCAGTTTTACAGTTATGTCTGATTATAAACCAAATTACTTGATCCAACAAATCATGCTTTGTTCCTCACTGACAATCAAGGACTGCAGGCAGACCTTAAGATAAGAGTTTCCTGATTAGTACTTAATCAGAGATATAGTTCTTGACCCAATTTTTAAGAAGTTTGTTACAGATTGTTCTGTATTAACTTAGCAAAAATCTAAAAACTAGTTTTTAGCCGTTTAAAACCCTTGAACTTGCATAATATGTGTTTTTTGGACTGCTCAATGCTTGTGTATGGCTTTCAAAAGGATTCAAAACTCTTATTTCAAAGCTGAAATTCCCATCTTGCTGTGTATCTGAGTTAAAGTTCTAACAGAGAATTAAGCTGCATGTCATTTAAGGGTTCAGAGATCAGTCTCTCTCTGATGCACTCACAAAAGGCCAAAATACAGAGGGCCTGTTTTGCCCTACCAAAATAGGCTGCAACCCAAATGGCTTCTTAAACTCCCAGATTAAATAATAATGTCAAAAGCATTACTGAGGTATATACAGTATATCTAATTGTTCTGCTCTTAACAAGTAAGATTAACTTGAAATTAATAATTCTCTCCAGTGAATCTTGAAAATTTACATCTTCAACTGTAGCTGCAATGATTTATTAGACCACAGAATCTAAAAAAACCCTCAACAGTAATTCTTCACATTCCAAATCAGTCATTTTACTACAAATCTTTTTATTATTAAAAACACAATCATTAGCAGTCTAAATGATGTTTGGTTATAAGCTCTACCTTCATAATACTGGACCTGACTTAAGGTCTACCTGTAAAGAAAATGCATACACTGTTAAATCAAACTTAATGATTAATCAAACTTAATGGGTTACCTACATTATTTGTTTGCTGGTTTACTTTTTTATCTTCCAGATCCTTGAATTTTGATCGATATGGGACCATCTTTTCTTGAAGGTCTGGTGTACATAGTTCATATACATCCAACATAAGTGGAAATTTAACATCCTATAGCAATTTTAAAAAGAGTGTAACATCCATGTAAGTCATCATATGAAGTGAATCAGCAGCCATAGACTTAATTCCATTTAATTTAAAACAATACTGGCAATAATCTAAGATCTTTAAACGAAGTATGTGCACTTAAGGCTCAGTATTTAAAATTTTAAATGCCTTAGGAATATAGAAAATTGCCCCATATCTTGCCAGACCATGAATTCATCTAGTTCAGAATTGTACCAGCATCATCTCTCAGAATTCAGTCTTTCTCAGCCCCAACTGGGGGCTCTGGAATCTTATATTGCAAAACATGTGCTCTAGTGCTTACCTTTGGTCTTTTCCATGCCCATATTAGGAAATTAGAAAAACAAACCCAGCTTATGTAATATTTTCCAGTGTCCTATGCCCTTCATACCACACAATGGCTTAGCAAAAGCATCATGAATCTGATAAATCAATACAATCTGGATTGACTCTGCTTTTGCTTCCATTTATAGTACAAAAGAATGGTAAATCAGCTTGCTTTAATCCAAATTACACTGCAGCTGAATAACAAACCTTGATTGCTGAATTTATGACACAGCTAATTACCAGATAGATCAGGTGTAGAACTTACCAAATATTAAATGTACTTACTTTGAGAACTTTGGCATTCACAGATTCTTTCTCTTTGTAAAAAAACCGAACCATTTGAATAGTAAGGTATGCAGGCAAGCGACTTATTTTGGACTAGAAGAAGAAAAGCATTCACTAGAATCACTGGGCATGAAAAGCTAGAACAATTAAAACTGTATGCATTAAAAACATTTATAAGACAGACAAAACAAGTTGCAAGGGTATAGGTTTTCACATCAAATGGTATAAATAATGCAAGTTTTCTCTATTTGTGTCATACTACTCAACTTCCATCCCCTGAATATATACATTGTGGAGGTATCATATCTTATTTACAGAAACCTTACTTGCTTTTACAGATACATGAATACATACAGTACATACATATTTATCAACTCGTGTCCCATCACAATCATGAAGTGATTCTAGGTGGCCAACTGATTATGATGAGTTTAGAATAGGGAAGCTATGTGATAATCTTTAGAATGTAGTTATGTTCTTCCAGAAGACATAGGGCATAACAGAAGTCCATCTATTTTTATTTCAGGGACTTTTAAACTTTGCTCACTATACTTCACACTCTTAAAATTGCACATCATAAGCAGAGTTCCATTACAATAAAGGGATCTTTCAAAGTTATGCTCACCGTTTTTAAATAAAGGGCATTTCTTTGCAACGTTGGTGATAATTTAGTTATTTCTTCCTGAAGACGCTGTAAGAGAAACATATTGCTACAGATAAGAAGGATTAGAAGACATGCAAAATTAAGTAAGGCATTTCATATGTCCTTTTTTTTCTGTAGAGCATTTAAAGGATAATGTAGTAAGAATGAACAAACTGTGCCCAAAGATATTTACTGAAATCTGGAAGTATTTTTCAAGGAATGAGGGAAGAAATAACACATAATAGCCTAGATCCAAAGTGTTACTTATGCCCATGCAAGGAAATTTGTGTTGATCTAGTGGAAAATTTGATTACCTTTTTCTTCCAACTACCACATGTATTTCCATGGGTTGGAGGGAGGAGAAGTAATATAATAAGGATAAGCAATTTGTGATACTCGGATGTTGGATTCAAACTTCTAGTAGCTCCAGTCAATATGGCTAAATCATCCAGGATAATGAGAACAATAGTCTAGAAACATTTGGGGAACTGATGTTCCCTATACTATAAAATGCATATGCCATAAGGATGTGCAACACTTTGGATTTAAAGGCAGCTGTGTATAAATCCTTACAGCAGCTGTATCTTTTCTCATTGTTTAACTGCATTACACAGCTGCAATGCAATTCCAGGAAAAGACATGCTTGATTCAAGGAGTTGCAGACACATTCTGAAACCCCTTTCTGTCTCTGAATGGAACATACTGCACAGCCCTAGTATACTACTTCCCTAGAATATCTGAAACATACAATTGAAAGTTGGCAAGTATATTTAGAACAGTATTCCACATTTCATTTTTTAATTCTCATCTTAACACCTCTTCTTATCAAGAAAATGAAAGAAATATGTAAAATGCATTTTCAGTTTTATACAATGTCTTAGAAAATAAAATATTAGAAACTCCAACAATCTTAAATTTCATGTTCAAATCTGCTTCCCCTCCTTGAAAACTTTTTGTGGACCAATTTCTAGATAACCAAAATAAACCCTTTCAAACACAGCGCTAAAAAATTTTATGAATAAAAATGCCACAGTAACTCACCAATTTAAGACCCGTGAAAAGATATTTAACTTCTTGATTGATAAAGCAACTAAGTTGGAGTTGATTCTCTCTTCCTTTTGTGACTTCCTCCTCTTCTGCTTCTGTGCATTTCATGCTTCACAAAATATTAAGGACCAAAAATGAAAAGCACCGAACTACTCCCAAACACTGAGCTTAACGGTTTGCAGAAAGTTGTCTTACTTTCAGAAGGCTTAAATTGCTGCAACAAAATAGTGCTTATATCAGCACCTATTATTTAATGCTTCAGCAAAGGATCGTTACCTTGTCGTGGTGCTGGAGCTTGAGCACCTCAATGATGCCATGAGCTAAACCGTGAAGGGCCACCCAAGACGGGAAGGTCATGACAGAGAGGTCAGACTAAATGCGATCCCTGGGGAAGGTAATGGCAACCCACCTCAGTATTCTTGCCGTGAAAACTAAATGGATCAGTACAACCAGAGTTATGTCGGTATACCATCGGAAGATGAGACCCCCAGGTCGGAAGATGGTCAAAATGCTACTGGGGAGGAACAGAGGATGAGCTCAACTAGCCCCAGACGTGATGACGCAGCTAGCTCAAAGCCGAAAGGACGGCTAGCGGCCGACGGTGCTGGTGGTGAACGGCGAATCCGATGTTCTGAGGATCAACACACCATTGGAACCTGGAATGTAAGATCTATGAGCCAGGGCAAATTGGATGTGGTTATTGGTGAGATGTCAAGATTAAAGATAGACATTCTGGGCGTCAGTGAACTGAAATGGACTGGAATGGGCCACTTCACATCAAATGACCACCAGATCTACTACTGCGGACAAGAGGACCACAGAAGAAATGGAGTAGCCTTCATAATTAATAGTAAAGTGGCTAAAGCAGTGCTTGGATACAACCCCAAAAACGACAGAATGATCTCAGTTCGAATTCAGGGCAAGCCATCTAACATCACAGTGATCCAAATATACGCCCCAACCACAAATGCTGAAGAAGCTGAAGTAGAGCGGTTCTATGAGGATCTGCAGCAACTACTGGACAACACGCCTAAAAGAGATGTTATTTTCATCACAGGAGACTGGAATGCTAAGGTGGGCAGTCAAATGACACCTCGAATTACAGGTAAGTATGGCCTGGGAGAACAAAACGAAGCAGGACACAGGCTGATAGAATTTTGCCAAGACAATTCACTCTGCATAACAAACACTCTCTTCCAACAACCTAAGAGACGGCTTTATACATGGACTTCACCAGATGGACAACACCGAAATCAGATTGATTACATCCTTTGCAGCCAAAGGTGGCGGACATCTGTACAGTCGGTAAAAACAAGGCCTGGAGCTGACTGTAGTTCAGATCACGAACTTCTTCTTGCACAATTTAGGATCAGACTAAAGAGATTAGGGAAGACCCACAGATCAGCTAGATATGAGCTCACTAATATTCCTAAGGAATATGCAGTGGAGGTGAAGAATCGATTTAAGGGACTGGACTTAGTAGATAGGGTCCCGGAAGAACTCTGGACAGAAGTTGGCAGCATTGTTCAGGAGGCGGCAACAAAATACATCCCAAAGAAAGAGAAAACCAAGAAGGCAAAATGGCTGTCTGCTGAGACACTAGAAGTAGCCCAAGAAAGAAGGAAAGCAAAAGGCAACAGTGATAGGGGGAGATATGCCCAATTAAATGCAAAATTCCAGAGGTTAGCCAGAAGAGATAAGGAATTATTTTTAAACAAGCAATGCGCGGAAGTGGAAGAAGACAACAGAATAGGAAGGACAAGAGACCTCTTCCAGAAAATTAGAAACATTGGAGGTAAATTCCAGGCAAAAATGGGTATGATCAAAAACAAAGATGGCAAGGACCTAACAGAAGAAGAAGAGATCAAGAAAAGGTGGCAAGAATATACAGAAGACCTGTATAGGAAGGATAACAATATCAGGGATAGCTTTGACGGTGTGGTCGGTGAGCTAGAGCCAGACATCCTGAAGAGTGAGGTTGAGTGGGCCTTAAGAAGCATTGCTAATAACAAGGCAACAGGAGACGACGGCATCCCAGCTGAACTGTTCAAAATCTTGCAAGATGATGCTGTCAAGGTAATGCATGCTATATGCCAGCAAATTTGGAAAACACAAGAATGGCCATCAGACTGGAAAAAATCAACTTATATCCCCATACCAAAAAAGGGAAACACTAAAGAATGTTCAAACTATCGAACAGTGGCACTCATTTCACATGCCAGTAAGGTAATGCTCAAGATCCTGCAAGGTAGACTTCAGCAATTCATGGAGCGAGAATTGCCAGATGTACAAGCTGGGTTTAGAAAAGGCAGAGGAACTAGAGACCAAATTGCCAATATCCGCTGGATAATGGAAAAAGCCAGGGAGTTTCAGAAAAACATCTATTTCTGTTTTATTGACTATTCTAAAGCCTTTGACTGTGTGGACCATAACAAATTGTGGCAAGTTCTTAGTGGTATGGGGATACCAAGTCATCTTGTATGCCTCCTGAAGAATCTGTATAACGACCAAGTAGCAACAGTAAGAACAGACCACGGAACAACGGACTGGTTTAAGATTGGGAAAGGAGTACGGCAGGGCTGTATACTCTCACCCTACCTATTCAACTTGTATGCAGAACACATCATGCGACAAGCTGGCCTTGAGGAATCCAAGGCTGGAGTTAAAATCTCTGGAAGAAACATTAACAATCTCAGATATGCAGATGATACCACTTTGATGGCTGAAAGTGAAGAGGAACTGAGGAGCCTTATGATGAAGGTGAAAGAAGAAAGTGCAAAAGCTGGCTTGCAGCTAAACCTCAAAAAAACCAAGATTATGGCAACCAGCTTGATTGATAACTCGCAAATAGAGGGAGAAAATGTAGAAGCAGTGAAAGACTTTGTATTCCTAGGTGCAAAGATTACTGCAGATGCTGACTGCAGTCAGGAAATCAGAAGACGCTTAATCCTTGGAAGAAGAGCAATGACAAATCTCGATAAAATAGTGAAGAGCAGAGACATCACACTGACAACAAAGGCCCGCATAGTTAAAGCAATGGTGTTCCCTGTAGTAACATATGGCTGCGAGAGCTGGACCATAAGGAAGGCTGAGCGAAGGAAGATCGATGCTTTTGAACTGTGGTGTTGGAGGAAAATTCTGAGAGTGCCTTGGACTGCAAGAAGATCAAACCAGTCCATCCTCCAGGAAATAAAGCCAGACTGCTCACTTGAGGGAATGATATTAAAGGCAAAACTGAAATACTTTGGCCACATAATGAGAAGACAGGACACCCTGGAGAAGATGCTGATGCTAGGGAGAGTGGAGGGCAAAAGGAAGAGGGGCCGACCAAGGGCAAGATGGATGGATGATATTCTAGAGGTGACGGACTCGTCCCTGGGGGAGCTGGGGGTGTTGACGACCGACAGGAAGCTCTGGCGTGGGCTGGTCCATGAAGTCACGAAGAGTCGGAAGCGACTAAACGAATAAACAACAACAAAATTATTTAATGACAGTAACCAGCTCTTTAGATAACCATTGGGTTTTTTTCATAACATGGCCCAAACCTTTCTTTAAAAACAACTTTAAATATAATTTATGGAAGCTCTTAGCTACTTACTACAGAATATACTTAGTGAGGACTACCTCTTTAGTAAGTAAAATTTATGAAACCAATCCCACATATACTAATCTTATTACCATAAGTATGCCTTGTTATCCCAGAATGTGTTTAGGATACATAGTTTCAAACTCAATACTGAAAAACTGGTCAATTAAGCTCTTCTTTTTAGGAGGTGCTGCTGCTGCTGCTCCTGAAACTGAAGAGTCAGTCTGTAAAAGCAAACAAATACGTAAGCAACAATACAAGCTGCTTATACTTTCCTCTTACAGAGGTGTTTGTTGTTCTTTTAAAACTAGATAGACACTAAGCATGGCCAAAGGGGAAAAATATGAATGGGTTACTTGGAACAAAACTTGGGAAACAAAGATCTTTTTCAATTCTATGTCAAGCAGTCTAAATCCAAAAGTGCACTAGAAAAAGTAGTTTGAGTGGATATTCCAAGCAGCTTTAGTTCCTACTGGCAGCTTGCAGTATATAAAGTCAGGCTGTGCAATATTTTGGGCTCCCAAAGTTGCTTCAGAGCACAGATGCAGCACCCACCAGCAACTCATTAGAACCTAATGCAAGAATAGCCTTCTTAGACCAGGCCAAAGTGTATGAAAAAGGGTGGCCAAGAGCTGGGGGCTGTATGTTGCGAGGGAGGAGTGGGCAGGCATGAACATCTGGGTGGTAACAGGCATGGAAAGATACAGCAGGCTAGAGAGGGGCATTTTGGGGATTTAATACTGATGCTGTGTTCCAGCCCCCTGTCGTCAGTCTTTGGAGTTTTGGTGGCTCTGGTCTTCATCTGTTGCTACTTAATGTACAGTTAGCCTGTAATGAGTCCCATCTCATCCATGATTTAATCCTGGATGATAGGACTGACCTGGCATGCATTACTGAAACCTGGTTAGACACAGAAGGGGAAGTGGCACTTGGAAATGGGGCCTCTTGGGAATCAGATGTGGCACCAGCCATGACTCTGAGGCAGAGCTAAGGGCATGGCTGTGGTCATCTGGGAATTTCTGGTGGCTTTTACAGGTGGCGCTCCAGAAATATCTTGAGTGTGAGATCCTGTTTGTGAAGCTGGACTGTAAGGATCAGATGAGTTTGCTGGTCAAGTATCAGCCTCCCTGCTGCACAGCAGCTTCCCTGCCCAAGCTCCTGACTCTGTGGCCAGGTTGGCGCTGGAGTTCCCTAGACTGATGGTTCTGAGGAATTTCAACCTGCCTTCTTTGGGCCTGGAGTCAAAGGCAGTTCAAGAGTTCATAAAACTATGGATGTGATCCAGATTACTGACATCCTGATTCACAGCATAAACTGCACTCTGGACTTTTTGTCTTGGGGCAGCAGTGATGTGATCTGATATTGGGGAGTATAAATATCAGTCCCTTGTCCCTTTTCCCTGCCTTCTACTTCTTGAGTTCGCTGTGGCTGCCCCCCCACCCCCCAGGAAGAACTACCTATTCAGTTGGTCCCTCCCAGGTGACTGATGAATCCAGTAGGGTTCCAAAGAGAATTTGGGGTTATTTCTGAAACTCTAATGCACTTTCCAGCTGAGACCTTAGTCACTGCCTGGAATGGACAGGTGCAACAGCCTTAGAGTCAACTGCACCTGTGTGGACTTTCTGTGACTGGGAACCCCATAGAGTTCCATAGTTTTCTAAAAGTTCCAGTAGATGAAATGTCACAAAGAGACACCTACAGCACTGCTGGAGGAAGACAAAGAGCAAATCTGACTGAATGGTAAGAGCCTTTATTCATGACTTACTCGGTAGCAGTAAAGCAGGCCTACTGCTGTTCTGCAGATAGCTGACTGGTGGCCCTGTTTTGTTTGATCAGATCCCTTCTTGGGAAAGAGTTGAAGTAGCTCTTACAGGGTTACTAGGAGGACTATTTTAGGCATCTGTTGGACGAAGTTGCTTGGATCCGTTTGGAACTGGACTCTAGTTAGGCAGATCCTATGGAAGTGATTGAGGCATAGTGTTGCCCAGTTATCTCAGTTTCACCTGGTTAGCCCCGAGAAAGTGGACACGGTTGTTGGAGTTGTGAGCTACGCCACCTGTGTTTAGATCTATGTCCCTCTTGGTTGGTTAAGGCCAGCTGGGAGGTAGCATGTAGTTGGTAGTAAATGCTACCACCCAGGAGTGGGTCATCCTACCCTCTTTGAAGGAGGTGGTCAGTCCCCTCAAGAAGCCATCCTTGGACCCAAAAATATGAAAAAAAATTGCTCTGTCTCCAGCCTTCCTGTTTTATGGAGGGTCATTGAGAAGGTGGTAGGTGCAGCTTCTGGGGGCCTTGGAAGATTATGTGGATCCTTTTCAACTGATTTTCAAGCTGGGTTATAGTACCAAGAAAATATTGATCATGCTTGTGGATAACCTCTGAAGGGCTGCGATGGTGGTGGGGCATCCATCCTTGCCCTCAAAGATCTCTCAGCAGCTTTTAATAACATCAACCATGGCATCAACCACCTCCTTGATCCCACAAAATGGCCTTCTCTGTTGCAGCATCTGTCCTACAACGCAACCTCCACACCTGAGATTTGGAGGGCCCTGACCCTCTTGGCCTTCTGGAAGGCTGTTAAGACCTGGCTTTTTCCACAGCCGTTAGGGCCAGGACGTTAGGGAAGCCCGAATACGTGTGTCTGTTTTTGTGAAATTGTTATACAGTGTCTCAGTTTTTCTCCTCTATATTGGATTATGTTTAACTTTGGTTATAGGGTTGTTATAGTTTGCATACTGATTGTTCACTGTATTTAAGATGGGTGACCATATAAAATTTCTAAATAAAAAATTAATAAGGCACCCCTATTACTATATTTCTTGATTGTAAAAACTCTGCCACAGTCCAGAGTTAGTCTGTTATTTCCATACAGCATGGCTAAGATTTACCTCCATTACTGCATCGCCTTCTATGCCTTCTAACTTTTGCTGCAGTACTCGCATCATCTGTACCCAGCATTCATTGGCATCCTAAGAAACAAGATAATTAAAGTTAGATCACTGGAATTCAATAAAAAATATACTTGTGTGCATACACACAAACACACACACATATGAGAAACATTTTCTTACTACATGTTTTTTCTAACATGTTTTCTTCAGCAGCCAGGACTAGAAGCTGCTAAGGAATCATAAAAATATAGCTATTAATGTTGAATGTATTGTGACATGTTGTGTGAAATGTCTACGTTATTGCCTCACAACTGAAATATATGGGTAAAACAAGAGATACATTTTTGGATAAAATATGGAGCCTACAAAAAAAATTAAAAAGTATTTACCTGTTGAAGATATTGGCCTTGATCTCCTTTCTCGGCAAACTGAGGAAAGGCCATATGTAAAAACTGGAGAAGAATGATGGGAGGGATACTGGAGGAAGTTTTGTCCATAGAATCAAATAAATCTCTTAGAGCTTAAAAGTAAAAATAAATAACACTAAATTGTGTAGAAATGTAAGGTAATATGATAAATGCAGCATATTCCTCAAAAGCAAACTCTTATTAAACGCATAACACAATTACATTTTGCAGCAAAATATTATGTAAATGTACTACCAGTCTATTCAAAAAATACTGTACAATTGATTATATCATGCAAGTGAAACAATCTATATTGTTGCATGGAAAAGGTTCATACAGGGTGGTCCTTGGGTTATGACCACTTGTTCAGCAACCATTCAAACTTGCAATGGCGCTAAATGAGGGGATTTACACTGGTCCTCGGAGTTCTGGCCATCGCTCATCCCCATGGTCACATGATGACAATTACTAATGTTCCCTGCCAGCTTCTCACAAGCAAAGTCAATGGGGAAGCTGGCAGGAAGTCACAGTCACATGAGGTCCTCGTTTAATCACCCACATGGTCCTCACTTAATGATAGCAATGGGGACTGCTGGAATTGCCATTACTAAGTGACGCAGTCACGTGACATCATGCTTTATGACTGCGTCGCTTAGCAACAGCAATTCCAGTCCCAATTGCTGTCATAACCTGAGGACTACCCCGTATATGGCATCAAAGCATGCCTAATAAGCCAAGTGCTACCAACTCCTTCTGAATTAATCAGAGGCTGTTTAGAGCATTCTTCAAAACTTGTTTTGTTCTTTTATAATTTGCTCTAATCAGTACTTTAAAAACTTTAAGCATAAGTTCTATTTGTCTGAAAACTTGAGAAATGTATTACTGACTGCTGGTGAAATAAAGATTTCCAGAATTCAACTAGTTTGTTTCAATGCTGCTTATCTTAGACATTTATTTCATGTGAGTCGTTTAATACTGGAACCACAACCGTATACAGTAAGTGCAGTTTCACTAGTGCATTAAAAAAGTGAGCCAGGTTAATTTACTTTCAAAGTGAGATTCTAGTGGAGCAGAATACAATTAATAGGCTAATGATTATGTACTGGAAAACTAATATAGAAAGTCAATGATCACCACTCATCTGATTTTCTTATTAATCTGACAAAAGGTCACAAAAAGATATATACAAAACAAATGCATGCATGCTCCCTTGTTAGCAATTACCTTCAGCCCATCATCTAATAAGTTTTGTACATGCAACTGACTTCTAATTCTTTAAGGCTGTGCTGAACATTGCATTGTAATGTAGCAAGATTTCAACAATTTGACAGATAAAACAATGTTCCCCTGCACCTTTTTGCTAACATTACACTGAAATAATGAACAGATAGATTGGGCAAGATTAACCTAAGAAGACAACTAATCAAATATTCTGTATCCATACAAGAGATCCTAGCTAGAGGAGTGCCAAATAAGGAGAAAGGTAAGCAGTTGTACAGAGTAGCCAATGAACATGCCATCCCAAAATTTGATAGTAGCATATTCAATAGTTGACTGTTCTTATTTGTTTTTTCTTAAATGAAATGGTAGAAATGTCCTGGTCAAGGGCAATAAAGTAAACAAGCAGCACCCCAGTTCCCAATGTTCAAGTATTTCTGGATTTTAAAAAGTTGCACATTTCAAAAGGAAATTTTGTAACAATGATCAACATTTGGGTATGATTCAAAGGTAGTAACTAAAACTCAAAATCTATAAATACTTAAAAAGGTGCTAGAAAAACAAAAACAAAATTGTATTCTGTCTTCTGAGCATTTTGTCTGGGGCAGCTAAATTATATCAGAAAACTCTGCATTGCTCTTGAAATACAAACCTGCAGTAATATACTGAGCAGAGGCCATTTCCCCTGAAGCTCTTAAGGCACCAGCATACCTAAAAGAATGTTTAAAACATATAGTTAGTTTGGCTTTGGAATCAACACAATAAAGAAATAAAGTTAAATGGCTTTTATTTGGACTGAGATTCATCTGTGAGATTTGGAGCTCAAAACCAAGGAGATTTGGAATTCTTGCACTTTGGAAGCTTTAGATAGGCCAGTTACCATCACAACTGAATGCACACTTTAACTGTACATAAATAGAAAGTGTGCATTCAAATTTGAAGAAAGATATTGTGTTAACTTTGAACCATGTATATGTTGTATTAACTTAAGTTGACTTAAGAGTTTCACTGAAACATACAGTTGACCAGATGTGCCTAAATTTTTGCATGCAACTGTAGATCATGCCTTCATACAAGGAAAGGATTGGCACACTTCAAGCATTCAGTTAACATGTTTTTAATAGTTCAACAATTCATTTAATATTACCAAGTCAAAGAGGTAGTATGTGAGCTGAAACCTGGTAGCAAATTCACCAGGTAGCACTTAACAAGCTTTGTATGCTTCTCACTACTTTGTACACATCAAATATACACATCAGACTAGTTGTATGGATCAGACCAATGATCCCTCTGTCTAGGATTCTGTTCTATTCCTACAGTGGCCAATAAGATGTCATGGGAAGCTCATGAGCAGATGACTGCAGTAGCAGTATCTCATTCATATTCCCAGCAACTGAAATAAAGACATACCATACCTCCTTTGCTAAAGGAAATATATGGCCATCAGCACTAATAGTTTCTCATAGCCTTGTTCTCCCTCCATAACCAAATCTAATTTCTTATTGAAGATATCCAAATAGTAACTATCCTTACATCTTGTAAGAATTCCGTATTTAACCATTTGATTTTTTGAAGAAGTGTGTTCTAATCTAATCTCCTGTCAGTTAATTAGATTGCCCCAATACTAATATTTTAAGGAAAAGCCAAGTTCTACTATTTTGAAAGATAAAATTCCTTACCCATTTCCCCATCCTATGTCTCACTCCACTGTTTTCTCCAGTATTTCTAAGAGTCAAGTAGCTACTAAACTTCTCCAGATGATACAACTCTTAATTTTACCATTAGTTTCTTAAAATTTAGCTTTGAACCATTTTTACTGTTCAATGACATATTCAGCTGCTTTTATTATGTATATTTCAGGATAATTTGTAAGTATATCAAAAGAAACATGAAATGAAGAGCCAGTAGCTTACATCTAAATTCCACTCACAAAAGAGGGCTTCCTTTTCTTTTCCTCTCCACTGCAGCCCACTGCACCTCCTAAAAAGCTGCCCCTAAAGGTCAGGGAATCCTCTGAAGCAACCTAAATGTGTATGGGGAAGCAACATAAGGACAGAAAAGGTAGGAGTTGGGGAGGCCAACTGTGTGAGCAAAAACATGCTCTGCTTGTATAGAAGCACCTTTGGATATAAACCAAGAACTTCAAGGATAATTTATTCCATAAAAGGTTGCTTAACCAAACACTTCATCCATCTAAAATGCTTTAAAGTGACACCATCTCTAAATCTCCCTTTTATATACATCATTCATGATACTCCTACATCTCGAAGATGCTACCACAGTTAACACTATTCTGCTTCTTGATGGAATTACAAAGAGTGGGAACAGAAAAAGTAAGATTAAACATGAAGACACAATTTTAAAGATATGCCAAATTAATTTTGCCAATACTTTAGTATCTCCACTTTCCAGTTTACTGGAGTCTGCAGCAATGGTATGTTTAAACTAGGAGCTAGAATCAATACTTCTTGAAACTGATCAAGTTTGATCACTAATCAAAATAAGACATTAAAACTTTATGAAATAAATAGTGCAGGAACAGAAAGCCTTTTTCTAAATAATTATTTAATACAGGACTCTCAATGCCACTTGCAGAGTAGATCACACACTGCATTCATATTACAGTTCTACCAATCAATTTGAATTAATGATATATTTCAGTTTTTCATTTGATATCTAAAGTTAAAAGTGAAGTTTACTACTTAAACTTATTCTAGCTTCTTTCCTATTAAAATACTATTAAGTTACAATTTATACTACTTCATATTAAAAAAAGAAGAAGACTGATTAAAATTAACAGCATTTTATTTGCAGTTATGAAGCCTACCTCTTAAGAGCTTCTTTCAGTTCTGGCACAGAGCGAATACACTGAACTGTAGCATTCATGTAACAAGTATTCCCAAGATTTGTTAAGCCACACGGTAACTCCATCTGTCAAAGAAATATTAAAAAATGTTTGCTTTTTTATATTAAATATTGTATTTTTAGAAATGTTCTCTGAACATGACATCTCTTTGCTGCATAAGGTGGTATTTGTGCCAGTTCCCAAAAATGCTGCATTTGGCCACAGTGATATTTGTCCTTAGTTGCATTTCATTTGGACTATTATTTTATTTTAATTAATTAATCTGGATGCCCCCTGACTCCAACATACTTTGAGGAGCGTTCAGAAATATCTGAAAGTGTACCTTCTCCAGAATTCATCTGCCTGTTCACTGTAGCTGGCACCTATATTAATCCCTTTTTGAAAAAGGGAGGGACTACTTTATTCTCTCTGAATTTTCAGTTTTGCTTTAAGTAGTTATTCTTTTGTTTAGTAATTTTAAATTGTTATATTTCAAAACAGTCACAGAATTACAATTACTGGCAATTTGGAAATAAATAAAAAGGAAGCATGGCAATGTATAAACAAAGATAGATTTTATTTATGTATTAAATTTATATACCTCCCAGTGACTCTGGGCAGTTCACAAAGTAACAAACAGAAAAAATAATAAAACCCTATAACAATAAAAAAACAATAAAAACAAAGGAGCAAAACGATGGCAAAACTGGGCTTCAACCACCCTAGCCAAAAGCCTGGGCAAAAAGCCCTGCAAAACAACAGCAGTAAGAACCAACCAGATCTTGAGGGGAACCTCATTCCAGAGGAGAATAGGGGCACAGAGAAGGAGCACTTCCAGATACCAATAAATACCATTGTTTAAACAAAGGAACTTGGAGCATGCCAACCCCATTGGATTGAATCAACCAGGCAGACCCTATGGGAGATAGGCAGTCCCTCAAATAACTAGGCCCAATGCCATGTAGGGCTTTATAAGTAATGACCAGCACATTGAATCGCACCTGGAAGCAAACTGGCAACCAATACCGCTTGTAAAGCAGAGGAGTTACATGGGCATACTGAGGCATGATCATCACTACCCAAATTGTTGCATTTGGGACAGTTGAAGCTTTTGGATGGTCTTCAAAGGCAGCGCAATGTAGAGTGTGTTGCAGTAATCACACCGTGAAGTAACGAAGGTACAAGTGACTGTCGGTAGGGCCCTCCTATCTAGAAAAGGGTACAACTGGCACATCAGATGAAGTGCTGCAAAGGCTTCCTTGATATAGCTGCTATCTGCTCATTGAACAAGAACTGTGTATATAGACAATGAGAGTCCTGTTTTTTTTTCTCCAAAACTACCATAACAATTACTTTCTTAGAACTGTTTACTCGAACAAAATCATGCTACCTTTGTCCACAAAAGGCTAGTTTTTGCATAAGCCATTTAGGATAGATCAGAAGAGTTATTAAGACTAATACAAGGGTTTGCATTCACCAAATGGTAATGATTTAAACACAGAGAGCAACCATCACCCTTCAAAGAAATTCAGCTCACTTAAAAAAGCAAAGGGAGGCACTGTTTGAGAAAAATCCAACAGTTTGGGGTGAGATATCAATATGCTGATGATATCCAGCTTTATATCTCCACCCCAGGCCGCCTGAGTGATGCTGTGGATGTCCTTTCCCAGTGCCTGGAGGCTGGAAGGGCTTGGATGGGGTGCAATGGGCTTCGACTCAACCAAGCAAGACTGAGTGGCTTTGGGTTTGTGGGCCTCCCAGTAACAAGGTTTTTCCATCTTTGGTCCTGGATGGGGTTGCACTGCCCCAGACAGACCCAGTGCACAATCTGGGGGTCCTCGTTGACTCATGGCTCCTGCTGGAAGAGGTAGCAGCTGTGGCTAAGACGGCCTTTGCACACCTTTGGGTTGTGCGCCAGTTGCGCCCATTCCTGGACCAAGAGACTTTGCTCACAGTCACTCATGCCCTCATGACTTCCCATTTGGATCACTACAATACGCTCTACATAGGGCTGCCCTTGAAGAGCATTCGGAAGCTTCAACTGGTGCAGAATGTGGCTGCATGGGTAGTAAATGGAGTAAGATATTCGATGCACGTAACATCACTGCTACGTGAGCTGCATTGGTTGCCAGCGTGCTTCCAGGTGCAATTCAAGGTGCTGGTTGTCACCTTTAAAGCCCTTCATGGCTTGGGACCGGGTTACCTAAGGGACAGTCTTCTCCCACTTGTTTCTGCCTGTCCAATTTGATCTGGTAGGTTGGGTATGCTGCAGGTCCCATTAGCCACGGAATGTCAGTTGGCGGAGACTAGAAGACGTGCCTTCTCTGCCATAGTGCCTGCCCTCTGGAATATTCTCCCTACAGAGATCAGAATGTCCCCGACCATTGGCCTTTCGTAAGGCTATGAAGGCCTGGTTACGTGCCCAGGCCTGGGGCCCCAAGCGTGGGAATGGCCCCGTTTCTTGGTTATATTAATATCCATGCATTGCTTACTTGGCAGCCATGTATATTTTATTTTGTATTTTAATTGTTTTAATTATTTTATAGTTTTTATTGTTGTAAGCTGCTCAGAGTCACTTGCTGAGATGGGCGGCTGTAGAAATCGAATGAATGAAATGAATAAATGTGTTTCAGTTAGGACCCTGGTTTCTGGTTGGAAAACTAAGTATGTTTATAATATATTAATCTTCATTAAATTTGAGGTCTTGCATAGCCCAGCATTCAAAACACAGCATAATGAAAACATAGGCTTACTGCTGAGGCTAACTGTTCTTCTGTCATGTCCTCTACAAAGACAGGCCGGGCTACTGGTTCTTCAGGAAGTGCATCAGCAGAGCCCATCATTAGTAAGGTCATCCCCTATTGAAAAGGTACAAGTTTCTCATCAGACAGTTAAAACATTTAAATATAATCTCACACATTAGTCTTCAAGAAACTGGTTTTAAAATAAAACTTTTAGAGCAGTTTTGACTTTTTCATGTTGAGTTAAGACTACTGTGGCACATGCAAGTTTAAATTGTGATTATTTTATTATCTTTTGAAAAACAGTACAACAGTGATAATATATACCATTTTGTTCCTTAAGGAAACAAAGCATCTACTACACCCTTAATTTGCCTGAGAAATTACTCTTTTTTCTAGTAGTTCTCTTACTACAAAAATTAAATAATATCAGCAATCACATTTGACTTCCCATTTTTTATTTTGACGTACCTTTTGTTGTACCCTTCCAAAAAGATTTTAAAGACATGTAACAATATTATAGTATGAAGAGCAGTGTTTAACCCTTTATAGCTATAGACTTGGAAGATAATTAAAAAGGCACTATCTGCCAACTGAATCCTCCTTCTACTGCTCCCCATTCCCAATCACATCATACTTTGAATCATTCCCAACTGAAGCTACAGAAAAAGGTAAAACCCTGCTCTATGAAGGTGTAATGCATAGAAAAGATCCAAACCATTATAAATATCTAATGCAAACACTGATCAATACTTACACTTTTTATCTTGATGTTACCCCAATCATCATCCTATTTGAAAGAAAATAAATGTAAACTTTTTCCCAATAATAGTAAGATGACTCAACAAATTCAACAGATACATTAACAGCCAAAGAGGAAAATGTCATGGGTAGTTAGATTCCATAGCAATGGCCAAAAATTCCTCAGAAAAAGAGTACACACACACACACAAATCATTTGATATTATAAATGTTGTTTTGTTCATAAATTTTTTCAGAACGCTCTTCTATTGGGGTGTGATAAGCTTATGCTGATATGCTCCTTATTGCTCAAAATTGCCCTAATCCATTAACTACATAAAACACACAACAGCAAGTGTGATAAAATATTATCCAACTCTACCTTTAAAGTTCCACCTTTCACCATCACTTTCTGTCTGTCAGGCTGAACTCCAGTTAAAGCAAAAAGCTGTGCTTTGAATACCATTGGAGGCTCATCTGTATTCAGCTCCACTCCATCAAATTTTTCTTTGCCCCATTTTACATTAACTGAAAAACAAGGATTAGAAGTACAACACTGAACAACACTATTAATAAACATTGGTACTGAAAATGCATGCCACGAGATGTAACTAAGTTAATTATGACTCCTGATTTGGCAGCAATGATTAGACATTTAAATTATAAAAATTAAAGTCATATAAAGTTATTTTAAATATGCTTTTCCTAAAAATTGTAGCTCAGTTTTGGTTATACTCTGACTGGCCATACTGTCAACAGACCTGAATATTCTGCAACTTGTAACAACAACAAAGGTCTTCACTGGAACACCAAATTTTTCACATTTCAGAGAACATATTGCTAAAGCTGATAAAACCAATTTTTAAGTAAGCATGCATTATATGCTGTTCTCATATTGCTTCTATATGGGTAACATTTGGCTATATAAGAGTTGAAATAATATGGAGTGAACACAATCCCCTCCCCTCCTTTTGTGTTTCTCATCAGACACAGTTCTGTGGGAAATTAATACTCTATCTGAAAACCTAAGAGAGGTTTTCTGTTCCAGTAACTATTTGATCTCTGCAAAGCTGGCTTTGAAATATAATGATTGCTTGCTTCCCTTTTGGGGTTCAGGAAAGGAACAGAAAGATGTTTTCTATAGAAGAAACTTGAACACAATGAGGCAGTAATATCTGCATCCAAGTTTTATACCTCATCCTTGTCTTTTAACTGTGATGAAATAGTGTCCGGTTCAAAAATGCCTGTGAAGAAAAATATACCTGATCCCAAAAGCATACACAAAAGAGAGCCACCACCTCTTCAAAATAATTTCCAGCCAGTGAAGAGCTCAATCATTGCATGCAGTGCATTGTCGCCAATACTTATTGGCACTCTGAAAACAGCAAACCAGAAGCCATGATGGGAGGAAGAAGCCAGGAGGTCCGAAACAAATCTTAAGGCTTCCTGATCTCTTTTAATGTTCTGACAGGTGCATCTATGTGCAAGCTACTTACTTTACAAAAGGGAACAATGTTTTCTAAGTACTGTACTCAATATGCTTTCTTCTATAATGTCCCTGATTTACCTTCACTATCTATTACATATACCAGTCACAGACCTGGAAACGTTTTTGGAGAACCATGAAACTTACTCTTGTTCCTCTGTACAAATTTCTATCATGCTACCCACCTTATTAATTACCATACTTGGAAAAATCATCTTTGCCTTTCCTTTTACACACTTAACATACCATTCACATACACATAAATATATACGACTGACGTTACATTTTCATATAGGTGCTAGCACTCATTGCAGGGTGTACACAGTGTTAATTCTGTAAACAAGCCTTCCCTGACTTTTCACTCTCCGTTGTGTGGGGGACTTTGTTGTCTATCATGCCTGGTAGCATACTAGCTGGTATAACAAGAATTGGAAGGTTGGAACCTACAACTAGTTTGGAAATAACCAATACATTAGGTCCCAATGATAGCATCATCACTATTTTTGCTGTAGAAGTTAATCTTTACCTTTTACAAGACAAAAAAGACAAAGATAATTATTAAATGCGAATAAGAACAAGAGCACAAGTCCCTAAAACAGGTGAATGAGAGAAGTGCTCTCAAGAAGTGAAGCTTTCTCACTGCTCTATGACAACTTGCATCTGATCAAATTCCCCGTCTAGCTTAATTGTTAAATATATGGCTCTTGCTAATCTTCACGTCCACTCATAATTGTGTGTGTGAAAAAAAATAAAAGAAAATTATTTGTTCAAGTTCCACATTGCAGATTTGCTCCAAAGAGAATCCCGGCTATGATGTTACCAAGTACTACTGTTCAAAATCACCCAGTAAAATCAAGGCCTATGCAATGTTGAGACGCCAGAGTGACCCCTCTCACACACACACACAACCAACCACACCTTGGGCAGCCTTATTTTCCCCTCGCCCTTCCTTCCAGTCGACTTTTTTCTACCTTCCCCATCAAGACAATCCTTACTTGACAGGGCAGAGCGAAAGCACACCGCCTACACCCGGCCTTCCTTCAGAAAATCCCGTCTCTGTCCGTACAGTCCAGGAAGAGGAGGGATCCTGTCGCGCTGACTCGCTCCCTCCCTACCACCAGTTCCCGCCTCAGCGAAGGGCAGGAGAGCGCAAAGACCCCTCGCTTCAGGCCTGAGAGGAGAAGCCAGACTAGGCCCTCGGGAGGAAGGCGGCGGCGGCGAGCCCCACAATCAGGAGAGAAGGCGCGCCAGACTCACCTGTGAAAAGCGGCATGGCTGGCTAGCGGGCAAGCAAGCAAAGGAACAGGCTAGCTAAGGACCGAAGACGAAGCACTAGCAGCACGGCGCTTCCCAGCCTCCCTCCCTTGGGGTCTTATTCAAACCGGCCCCTCAGGATGACGCTGCAAGCGAGGATGGCTGCGCACGCAGCTCCGGAAAGGGCCCCGCCTCCTCCTTGGCTCCACTGCTGGAGGTCCTACTAGGAAGGAGGCAGAGGGTAAGGCTGCTGAGCTGCATTGCGCTTGAGGTTTCTGACGCCCGTTTTTTCCCTCTGCCTTGTCGGTCTTTCCTTTGCTGAGCTCCGCCACCTGGGTTCCGGCTGCTGATGCCACTAAGACAGGGCAAGAGATTTGAGCCCAGTCTAGCAGAAGGGGTGGAGGAAATAAAGGAGCTTATCACGCTTGAAAGATAGTGATGTATCGGGACGTTCACAACGTGGCTGGGGATGATGGGAGTTAAAGTGCAACACCTCTGGGAAGCAGCAAATTGAAAAAGGCTGCATGCTATTAATATAGTCAGACACAGTCTAAATTAACTTAGACTCTAACATCAAACTGTCACTCGTTGGCATTATCCAACACATGGAAAACAAAAACGTCAATCGATCCTATATAATTTTTTCAGCATATCTAAGCAGTCCCGCAAACTTTACTAATAAATTACAATTAAGCAAGTGTTTTATTATATTTTATAGTGATCACAGCCTAGCATGAGCTACACAACACAATATAGTAACAACACGCTGTTACCACTTTGTAAATCTGATGTTTTATGACAGTGGCTTGCTGTTTTTTTGTGCTAGGTCACCAGATCTGGACCGCAATGCAAAATAGCATTTTGGTGCTCTGGCGTCCCAGTAGACTTTGGCGATCATTATTTCAGTACTAATTTAGAAAATGCTTTTTATAAACCATTTGAATTCAGTGAAAGTGTATTCCCCATGATTTGCAAATTTCAGTTACCTCTGCCTCCTGGCAATGAGAACTTTGCTGAAGTAAAATGCTTGCAAAGTTGTTCTTTTGTAAAGAATGTTCTTAAACACCTCTGCTCCAACTATCTCTTAGCTGGCCAGCTTGGATTCCCTCTCCTTCCCCCTATACACTGCAGAATTATCAGATGATTAAAATATTCAATAGCCTGTAGTCATCTCCCTTGAATAAAACTGAGTATTTATTTACTTACACTTGGTTTCTAATTGTTTTTGATGCCCATGATTTTTTTAGCTAAAATGTTAGTGTTACAAAAGTGTGATATTGGATATTGTTTTTTTCCTACTAACTACTGAAAGCAAACTACTGAAACATAGCCATGGAACACTAAAACAACATTTTGGCATTTCAAAGACTCATTGGTTTATTGCAGCATAATGTTTTACAGGCAACAGCTACTCCAAATGATTCACGAAATGGATTTATAATGTGGCAAATATATACATATGGGTTGAGGAATACCAAAGAACAAACCAGCAAAATGAAAACTTAACAGTACTAGAAATACAGATCCTGATACATTATACATTGAAATTGTAGCATTAAAACACATAATATACTGACACAGCAGGGAGGTGCCTGACACCAAATTCACAACTAGGCATGACTGGAGTTTTACAGTTGCACACGACAGGAATGATTCTTGAACATTACAAAATAGCCCCTGGAGATTAAACAAACTGGGTATCCTAAATTTTGGGCTTAGGCATAATTCTCCAGAATGCAGGCAACATTTCATAGCTGCATCAGTATACCTCTCCCTGTCATATACAACTCTATGCCAGTTCTGGTGTTAAGCTACTATTTGGGTATGTATTGTTTAGATTATTTCTATCTTCCTCCTAGGCATCCCTCATTTCATTTACTGAAATTGTTAATAGTGGCAAGAAAATTGTAAATTGCACATTTACAGGTAATGTTTATACCTATTTGTACAAAAACCCAAACCTATTTACTCCTGTTTGTCTTCATGGAAACAGGATGTAATTTAAAAAAAAACCTCAATTTTAATTAGGAGAGTATAAAATGTTTACACTTCAAGATTGAAATGAGTTGTTCTGAACCTTCCTTGAAGCATTCTGCCATTATTCTGACAAAGTGTTTCCAACTCAAAATGGTGCCATTTAGAGGTCAGAACATTTCTACAGCAGTTGGAAGAGCTGTTTTCAATCTGGAATACTGTAGAGCATTTCAAGCTCAAAACATTTCAAATTCCAAACATTTTCAACCCACTAATTTTAACCAGGAAAAATCAAATTCAGTAACAGTATCCTTGGTTATCTTCTCAGTTTGTCTTCACTTTAGACATATCAGCCCATCTCACCATAATCACTCTGTGGACCCTTTCCAAGCTCTGTATCAGTTACAAAACTTTGAAGTTCTCCACCTGTCAATCCCACCTCTTTGGCTTTATACCATCTGGTATCTCAAGCACATGGATCCTCCTTTGTTCCTTCTTTCCACTTGCTGATCTCTGTGCCTTCTATCACGCTACTTGTCAGTCATCCCACACTCTTTCGTCTTCCTATCTCAGACACTCTGTCCTCTTTTCCCAGACCACTTTGACAAAATCAAACTCCTCTGGCCTTCTTTAGATTTCTTTTCTGCATCCTAAAGTCTCTCAACTTTTCAGCATTGTCCATCTTCTCTGATCAACTCTATCACTTGCCTGAGCTTTGCTAGAGTCCACATTGTTTGTGTATAGTAATAGAGCAATATCACTGATTTCCAGAGTGCAGAAATCAATTTGACATATTCTTATTAACCATTATTTATGCATAAATTAAAATACATGTAAGTATAATATTTTAAGAACTGTGTACCTGGTATAATCCTCCTGATAGAAATCATTATGTAAATGGGATTTAACAACTTACATTATCAAAACAAGTTATTTAATATCCTATGAAATTTCTACTACTTTACCCTGTATTAAAATGTAGTATGACATTATAAAAATTTAATTTTTAAAATATTATCAAGTTGTACCAGATTTAAATATGCTGACAGTTGGTTATCTGTAAAGTATAACAGTTTCCAAAACTTCCTAGGAAGTGTATTCTGGAGAAAAATACCACAGTCATTTGCAAAATAATTATTTCATAAATTAGTTTTATTTTGTATTAAATGAGCACGAGTCATTACCATTTTATTAACAGATATGCTTATTACATATCTATTGCTGAGGCTTCACCACCACTTGAAACATGCAAATCGTCATGGAGACGAATAATTTTTCCAGTGCTTCTTATTTAATACATAACTGCAAAGCCATTATAAATTACTAAAGAGGTATTTGGTTAAGAAATAAAATAAATCATACGGTTAATACCATAATAATATTCCTGCTACAAGACAAGAATTTAAAAAGTATTCAACTCATGTATTACCTGGAATTTTAAATGTTACAGAGGTTTAATTTGTTTTCATGGTACAAACATTTATTACTATTTGTATTATGATTAAATTATCTCTTGGTAACCAACAGTTTTATTCAAGATTGTACAAGTGAAAATGGAACTAGATCCTACAATACTTCAATCAATAAAACCACTGACACACAGTAACAGGTATTTGAGATTTCTAAACTTATTTGACATGGCAGTAAAAGAATTCTCAGAATAAGGCACTAAAAGGGCAACATCCAATAAAAGTGTTCTAACAATAATTTACATTTTAAACAGCGCATACATATGCATGTGTGTGTGTGTATGCTTACTGTAATTCACACTTCAAATTGTTAATGAAACATGTTATACAAATTATGGAACAATTATGTACCAAAATACACTTCCAAACTTTGTTGTTTTAACAGTTATTTCTAACGCCACTGGAAAAACAATTCTGTATGGCTTGGCAATAATGCATAGATTACCTTAATTACTCATTTTCTCCTCCTTTACCAATATGTGAAGTTAATATTTCGTAAAGCAAAATGTGTAATACTTTGAGCTATCTCATGAATGATTAGCATTAATAACAATGCAGAAAAGGCACTGAAGTTCAAGTGATTATATAAGGCTTTGTTTTCAAGCAAATTTTGCTGCTTTCTTCAGCACAACTTTGAGTCTTCAATGAAAATTTCAGCTTCTCTCAGTTTGAGATACCTTCTTTCTATACTCAAGTCTGTGCGCTTATCCCTATATAAATACCCCTCTCATAGGGTAAATAGTTCTCTCATTCTCACTGATATGAGAAAAGCTTACCACATTCCACTACAATTAACAAGCATTTTTATTTTTTAGGAATTTCCAAGGCAGCACTAACCCTAAGCTTTATTTGCTTTTACTTGCATTACATAGTAATAATTAATCTAATCTACCTTAAGGCAAACCCGCAATAAGATACCCTCAGCGAGCTTTTTATGCCAAAGCAAGGAGGAGTGAGTATTAGCAGTCTTAGCCCTGAAGCTTGTGAAAGTTGTATCAGAAAAAACAACCGGTCTGAACACCTCTGTATGGTGAAAAAAGCCCACCATTCTCAGACTGCACCATGTCAGATCCATGAAGCTTGCATATATTGTTAACTGGAATAAACAAGACAAACAAAAAACACAATTACAGCTGTTTTTATCATTTCATATTACATTGTAGAGTGAAGAAAACAACATTTTTGTCTTTTAAAATAGAGAATCTGCAGCAATATTTGTAAAACATTCATGTTTGGAAAACCAGAACCCCTTCATACTTCATGTATTTCCTTATTAATTATGAGAGCTAGCCAGTTTCCATGATTTCATGCTCCCCTCACTTCTTGTTCATTGTTTCAAAGTATGTTTGATATACTAAAGTATTGGTGATGGACTTACTTAATGAAATTATTGATAAAGGAGTGACACACCTTAATAACTAAACTAAATTACCAGATACTGAAGATGAAACTTTCAAACATCTATTCCCAGGAACTTTTCAGAACAGGAAGCAGTTATTGCAGATTTTTATTATTTTTGCTTATTTGTGTAAAAAACAAAATACCCTTTTAAGTCCAGTTTCTAAAGCCCTTCATTGTGATTATGTTCAAAAATATTCCTCCAACTACAGCATGGTGGCATTTTTCAATAGAGAAATTTAAAAAGTAATAATTGCCCGACAAAGCTACTCCAGCCTAAAACAAGATGTGTCTCTTTCTCAAATTCATGTTAAAGTATTTTCATTATTGTGGGCAGATGTCCCTTCTTTCAATTTTCCATATTAAAATTACCAGAAACCAACCAAACTATCTTGTACAAACTTGACTCCTAGTATACAATACAAAGGTGTTTATTTTTCAGTGTTTAAATGAGATTATTTTGTACCCAGGTTTGTATTTCTCTTACAATGTAGATAACATTATAGATTCTTCATTATACAATAATACCCAGCATTTATAAACAATTCAGAATAACAAAGGCAGATTAATATTATTCTAGACAGAATTGGGAAGAGAAAGGGGACAAGAAAGACCTAAAAGAGAATGACTTTAAGAAAAATTAATAAATTCATGCCTAATGTAATATTTAAAGTATTAATGGCTGGATGTATAGTTTTGTTATGACACAAATGTATTAGATTTTAAGACCAGGAAGACAGTATACAGCTTTGGATAAAACTGGAAGGCCTGCCTCAATGAGTTTGCATCCTATTCTGTGCTAACTGCAGTATCTGAACAGTTTTTAAAGATAAGCAATGTCTGAGTGGGAGAATATCTGAAAGCCCTATGTCAAAATGCTCTAAACTTCCTGAGGAAAAAGAAAGAAACAAGACCAATATTCAAATTACAAATGATATATTACTACTGATTTTTCCTGCTGTATCCAAAAACTATGCAGTTGGCATAATCAAAATTACTATTATTAACTTGGAATATTTTCTTGAACTCTACCTTATTTACCCATAAAATGTATTTGGTTTTAAGCAATGCCTTGAGTACGTTGATCAGAATTAAAATGGATTTTTCTAAGGTTAGATGGAATTGTGGATAAAAGATACATTCACCATAAGGCAGAGAACCAGAATAAGAGAAATGTACTTTTCACAAGATAGGATTCTATCACCATGGCATGTTCTGCACAGTAGAATTAAGATTGTTTTGAAGATATACATACTGTCTCGTTACAAACAGTATCAAGAAGTGAATAAAGTAGCATAACAAAGATTTTGAGCAAATGACATATAAGGACCAAGGGAAGCAGAAGTAATAGAATCCAGGACTTTGAGAAATACTTTTTTTTAAGAAAGTTCCTTTTTCATTATTTGAAGAAAGCAATTCTGCTTTCTTACTGTTGTTACATGACACAAGTACCAGTGGGTCTAAAAGCAAAAGCTACTCACCAGTAACTTGAGTTCTCTGAATGAGTAATGTCCCCAACAGATCCATATTCCTTTGACCTATTGAAATTTAGAAATTAACATTTCACGATAATTGCCATATGCCCTGAGTGCTAACTGTACACTCTGTGAAAAAATGTTGGTCTAGGAGAAGTGATCTGAATGTTGATACAGAATAAAATGGAAGACCAAATCCAAAATACGAATTCATGAGCAGTGGGGGGGGGGGACAAAAAGAGGAGGAAGAGGAGAAACAACAACAAATGAATTGTTTTGGCAAAGTGAAGGAAAAAAATCTCTCAAAAGTTTTAGGTTTTCTAAATAATGCAAAAGCAGACTGTTTTAAGAGATCAAAATTTTAAAATGCTTAGGAATTAAACAATGAGATTCACAGATGAAAGAGCTAAGAATATACAGGAATTGTTCCCAAAGAATCTTGTTAGATCTTGTTAGTAAGTTTTGTTTTTTAGAAAAGTATAGATGATTTTCTCTTCGAGGCCTATTGTACTATATAATAGCTATCTGAATATATGCAACTGTAACAAAAGTATGTCTTATACAGATGTCTCCTGCTGTTTTTGCATATATGTATTTTATAATAACATTGTTGGAGAAAGACGTTATGCTTGGAACAGTCAGTGGCAAAAGACAACGAGGACGCCAAAGAACACGCTGGTTGGAGGTAATCAAAGCAGACACAGGCCAAAATATAAAGCAACTGAAAGAAGCTGTACAAGATGGAGAGAGCTGGCTTATGGAATCGCCAAGGGTTGGATACGACTCAATGGATAATTCAATTCGATTTTATAATAATTAAAACTAATTGGGTCAAAGTGAAAACTATCTGAAATAAAAAGAAAATTACTGCCCATAACTAAAACCAATACTGATCCAGAAGGTCAAATACGAAACTAATATTTTACCTAATTCTAATTCATTTTATTTCTTCCCTAACACTTCACTGCTCAATGAGGCATAAAATATGATAAAATAGTAACAAAATTGCAAACTCAGAAATATTAAAATCCAGTATCAATAATTTTGACTTTTCTCACAGCTCCCTATAATATAATCAACAGCAACAACTAAATCACTCTAGAGGCCTCATTTTTAATATACAATCTTTTGCCCAGTCTTTCTAGCATATGTAAATCTTAGGCTCTGTAATCTTACATACAAATCTATCTAATGGCTTCAATAAAATTCAGTAAATTCAGATAAGCAAGCTAGCTTATTTCAAGTGATATAGCTCCCTATATGATGGAAGATCTTGTCTATGATTAGATAGGTAAACTCAGGAAGAATGCTACCTAATAGGTGGAAAATGCTGAGGATGCTGCAAAATATAAAAAAGAATCAGAATTAAAGGCAGTAATAATGCTTTTAGTAAGCAAAACATTTGACCTAAGTATTATTTCAGTTGTTTCATATTTAAAGAAGATACATTTTTTAAATATCAGTGTACTCACCTATGAATAACCCTGCTCCCTGACAAATAACATCAGTAATAAACATGGAAAGCTACAGTATTAAATCTCAAGGATGTTACAGAAATTACAGCTGGAGAAAGTTTAACTGAATACTGTATGCAGTAATGACTTAGAATTAAATAATACTGAATAAAGTAAATGCCTTTGTGTTAGAAGAAAGATGTTGAGAAACTTAACCATTAACACAACCTTGACAATGAAATAAAACTAACATTGTATGGTTTCTGCAATTTCAGAAGCAGTATTACAAGAATCATAGTTGAATAAGAATTGCACAATGTGCAAGTGAAGCACAAAGAATGATGGAAGAGATGGAATAAAAGTGGAATTATGGAAAACAAAAGCACTTTTAAAAGATGGTATCTTTTCTTGTGTTATTGTAAAAGCAGAGATGATGCTTCAAAGAAACTGAAAGTATTACAATAAGAATAATTAGTAGCAGAGTGGTTTTGCTGCCTAAGCTGCTTGGTCTGCAGCGGAGGTCCCCAGACTTATAGTACTGGAGGGCTCAAATATGCCTTCCCTGGGTGTGAACTCAAAGGTAGTTTGGGAGTTCATGGCTGCCATGGTAACCATGGACCTTACCCAGTTTACTGCAGGCCCAACACAGTAATGATGTGATCTGGAGGTGGAGAATGTTAACATCAGTCTCTTATCATGGTCAGAGTGATCTGATTGCCTTGGAGTTCTCTGCAATTGCTCCCCACCGGAGGAGGAAGATCCTATGAGATTGTTCTGCACTAGGCACCTGGATTTCAGAGGGATCCAGTTTGACTGAGGCCTTAGTCACTGCTTGGAATTAGAGGGTGACAATGGAACAAGAAGGTTACTCTGTCGGTGGATTCTGGGGAACCCCTTGGATTTCGGAGGAAGTCTGGGAGATAAAATGACAAAAGAGATGCCTAGAGCACCACTTGAGGAAGATGAAAAGCGAGTCCGATCAAAAGTGGGTAAGAACCTCATGCCAGTAAGAACAGCAACACATAATTATTTTTCCACTCTTATCCTGACTGCAGATAGCTGGCTGGTGGCCCTGTTCAAGGTAACCTAGGACCTCCTGAGAAGGAAGGGGGCAGAGGAACATCAGCAGGGCCACTGTGAGGTCTATTCAAAGTGTATGTTGGATAAAAATTCTTAGATGCACTCTGAACTAGAATCCAACTATGCCGATCCCATGGAGTTAGTGGCCTGTGGCACAGTCTGTCTAAGTTATCTTGGAAGAAACTGAGGCTGTTAGTCTAAGGAAGTGAACAGGATTCTTGGAGTTGTAAATGTGGTCATCTTTGTATTAGATCCATGTCTCTCCTGACTAGTAAAGGCCTCCCGGGAGACATATGGTTGGATCTACATGGTGATAAACTCATCTTTGCATGACAAGGTGATCCTGTCAGCACTCAAAGAGATGGTGGATCACCCCCTTTTCAAGAAGCCATTGCTGGATCCAGTGGTGCTGGACAATGTTCTGTCTCTAACCTTCACTTTCTAAAGGTTGTTGTTGAGAAGGCGGTTGGGTTGCAGCTTCAGAAGGCCTGGATGAAACAGATTATCTGGCGCCTTCTCAACTGGGTTTTGGACCCCAGTATAGTACCAATACACTATTGATGACACTGATGATTTCTGGTGGGGTTGGGATGGGGGTGGTGCATCATGGCCTTTCTTGATCAGCAATCTTCAATACCATCTACCGTAGTATCATTCTGGATAGATTTAGTGGGGTTGGATTGAGAGTCATGATACTGTGGTGGTTCTCCTCCTTCCTCCAAGGCCAATTCTTGTTGGTTGTGGGGGAAGAGAGATCCAGCCTTAAGTCCCTGCTTTCCATACTTCCTCAGGGTTCTACTCTCTCCCATGCCTATTTAACATCTACTCAGTGAAGTCATCCATCAGCATGAGGTTAAGTATCATTAATGTGCTGATGATACTCAGCTATTACATCTTACTCCTGGACAATTAAGTAATGTGATCAAGGTTCTCTCTCAGTGTCTAGAGGCTGTGGAAGAACAGGCTTCAGCTTATCATCAAAAGACTGAGTGGCTGTGGGCTTTAATGCTCCCCTGAGCTGGGGATTTTCCATCATTAGTTCTGGAAGAGGTTGCATTCTCCCAGACAGAACTGCCATGCAACTTAGGGTCTTCCTGGACTATCAGCTCCTGCTTGAGGAGCAGGTGGCAGTCATGGTCAGGAGGGCCTCTGTGCATCTTGTGCACCAACTGTGCTCATTCCTGGATCAGGAAGCCCTGCTCATGGTCACTCATGCCTTGGTCATCTCCTGTTGGACTACTGCAATATTGTCTACATGAGGTTGCCCTTGAAGACCACTGAGAAACTACAAATGGTCCAAAATTCAGTGGTTCAAGTAGTTACAAGTGCACCATGGAACAACCATGTAAAACTATTGGTTCACAAGCTGCATAGGTTTCTGGGTGCAATTTGAGCTGCTGGTTATCCCCTATAAATCCCTTAATGGCATGTGGCAGACTTGTGAGACTGCCTATTTCCAATTATTGCTGCCCATCCCACAAGATCTGACAGGATGGGCATGTTCCAGGTTCAATCTATTAAAAAACATCAGTGATAGGACCTAGGAGATGTGCCTTCTGTAGCATGGTTTTTGGTAGTTTTTAAATGGTTGTTTTAACCTGATGTTAGCACTGTACGAGAGGCTTGGCCACACAAGATGAATGAATGAAAGAATGAATGAATGAGTGAATGAATGTTTATCTCAGTTCATGTAATTCACAGGACATCCATTTAAGGTAAAAGTTATTTATAAATAGAAATAATAATTTAAACCTTATATTACATATATATACATAAACATATTGTTGAAAGCATACTAAGACTGGGTTTGCATGCTGTACATTATTTGTTTGCATGCAGCCATTCTTTGTTTTAACATGGAGTCTTAAATAAGTGAGAATTGCCCCAAACAATTTCATTCCCACAGGAGCAATGAAACAATGTCTGGTTTTACATGGTAACACAAAAGACTGTATAAACCCAGTGTAGGCTTTTAACTTATCTTTAGCTAAACATTTACAGAAGGAAGATTTGGTGTATTTAGTTTTATAACATTTTCTGTTACTGAATATGACTTGAATATGAATACTGACTAAATACACAGATAGTATGACAATGTTATAATATACCAATCAATCATTTTGATTGATAAGTATTTTTATATTAAAATCTAGTTAAAAAGTAGTTTTCTATTAGGAAAAAGATTAAATTGTAGTCTGTTCATATCTCACCTAGCTTTTCCAGAAGTATTTTTTACTTTCCTGAATGACTGATTTGCTGTAGATCTTGTGGAAAGAGTCCTGGGTGAAGAACGAACAAAACCAGATGGAGGTGTTTTGGGGATCTTCTTTATTAAATGAGAAACCCATTTCTTCTGATCTTCCTGACAGGATGCCAACAGCAACATATCTCTTGCTGAAGTTATATCATAACTTACTATTGAAAAGAAAACAAACAGAGCCAAACTGAGAACAAAGAATGCATAGGCAACCATTTTGTTTGCAAGTTATTATTATTAATTATCATCACCATCTGCTTTTCCTTCCAATGGGAGCCTGGAGTGATGCACAAAAAGAGCATTTAAAATATAAAGAATATAAAAGACAGTACAAATTATTTCTTTAAAAAGCTCACTGACCTTCACTAATAGCCTAGTGCTGAATGTATGATCATGAAAGCCTAAGATTTATCTGAAAGCCTTACCCACATATTGTTCTGAGGAAGCACTTAAGATCAATTATGCTAAAATCAAGATCTTAATTTTTACACAGCATCCTAGAGTCCATCTTGATGGTGAAATGATCAGATAATAGAGCAAGCTATAGTCTTTAAACAAGACAACCCGTGACCCATTGGGTCATCCTTTCAGAGATATTTCCTTACCTAAACAGAGATACAGAATGACCACGAGCAGACAAAAAAGCAGTGGGAGCGGGAGCAACTTCCAACTTCCTGCTGGCTTCCCCACTGACTTTGCTTGTGGAAAATTGGCAGGGAGTGTCAGAAATCACTCCTCCTCCTCAGCTGATGCATGGAACTGCCTGCCACTTTGCTGGGAGTAGGGGGAACAAAGGGAGCCGCGGACTGTGAGGAAAAATGCTCCCCAGCCCGGCGTGTCTCCAGGGGTCCCCTCCCACCAGGAAGGAAGAGGGCTCACCCGTTGACCGCCAGCGCACCCCCAGCTAGCCCTACCTCACCAGCAAGCATCTGAGTCACTCCTTCATCCTCCCCTCACTGCCTACCGCCACTAAGAGATTTCAGATTTCAACCATGGTTCCAAAGCAGCCAATTGCTGCTCGCCTGTTGGGCCTTGCTGCCAGCTGATTGAGTGCAGGGCCAGATGGAGGTGGGAAAGATGATGGGGATAGCCCCCTGCCCCCACCTTCCCTTGAACTATGCAACCTACAGGTTTCTGGGAAGTGAAGTTGGAAGGTGCGGCAGTGCTGAAGCGGCCACAACTTTTCCCCAAATTTCAATCCCAGAGGCGTAATGGGTCCCAGATTTTGGACACATTCTTTAAGTGAGCCCATGTGAGGTACCTTGCTTCAAAAATTGTTGCCCTATGATGTACCATTTCACCCAATTGAAGCTTACAAACAGACACAAGAGTTTTAGTAGTATATAGATACTTGGGTGTAGTTTTTCATAAGTCCACCAGATGCAGGGCACATCAAAATTACACAAAGATCAGCAGTAGCAATATAATCCTTTCACTATTCCAGCAGGGCACAGCATATTCTAGAAGTGCTAAAGTTTCATTTGATTAAAGCTTGTATGCAACTTTTGTCTGGAGCTCACTGGAACCATACAGCTCCTCTGCCCCTCTGGAAAGGGACCAGTCTAATTCCTAAGGAATATATTCCAACTGGCCTGATAGCTACCTAATGTGGTCCAAAAGAGGGAAGCTGCTCTGACTAAAGTGGAGCAGGCACATGATATTTATTATTGTCCACTGGCTAAAATGTTTTTTTTCCAAGGTCTTGATTCTCTGATTATGATGGATAATTATGAGTCAACACTGAACAGATCATCCTTGCAAAAGCACTACAATACTATTAATTTTCAAAACAGTTATTTTGGTGATGGACCACAATCAAGTTGTCTCAACTGTGTAGCTGTAGTTTTATGTTTGCATTTTGTCTCTTTTGAAACATACAGGTAGTCCTCGCTTAATGAACATTTGTTTAACAATGGTTCAGAGATACAATGGGGCTAAAAAGGTTACTTACAACCTGTCCTTGAAGTTACAACTGTCGCACCATCCCCATGGTCACGTGATTGCAATTTGGGCACTTGGCAACCGGCTCACATTTATGACCGGTTGCAGCATTCTGCAGTCACAGTGATTGTGACTTGTGACCTTCCCAGCTGAATTCCAACAAGTCAAATCAATAGGGAATCATTGATTTGCCTAACAACTGCATGATTTGCTTAATAATCGAAGTAAAAATAGTTGTAAAATTGGGTTCAGTCACATGATGCCTTAATGACCACATCGCTTAGCAACCAAAATTTCAGTCCCAGTTGTGGTCATTAAGTGAGGGCCACCTGTAAATTATTTATGTTAATCTGCAGAGTTCTGGTCAATGACCATACTAATGAACTAATTAACTAGAATTCAAAAGAGGCTTTAGCATTCAGCATAGAATATTGGGCTGCTGAAAGTGAACAGAAAAGGCCCAGACCTATATAAACCTTTTATTCCATTCTAAGAATTGTTTGCTTGTCAACTGGGAATTATACTGAACCATATTCACAAAGACTTGTAAGTATATTTAGGATAGCAGCCTTAATGGCAATAATTCAACTTTTAATGCATATTCCATATCTGTACATATTTGTTCCTGAGATGAAATATAAAATGATTTTAGGAATACAAACTGTTCTTATCAAAGAAGTAAAAACTGGGTTGGATCCAAACTAACAGTACATTGCAACATATGCTTACTCAGAAATTTAAGCCCATCAGAGCTCAATTAGATTTATTTTCATATATGTATAAACTGAACTCCAGCCAAATTAGACTAATTAATCAGGGTTTAGATCAACAGATTTCAGCAAAACCTTCATTTAACTTACCCTGTATCCAAACTGTTAGAAACACATTGAACAATAGTTAAAAACAAACAAACTATGCCATACCTTTACATGGCGCTATTAATTCTTCTTTTTTATCCAGATGATCTTTATGGCACTTAACATGGCATCGCCGACATTCCACTGCAGGGGGTGGCTTAAATACATGCCAGAGAGGCTTAGCACAAGCCTCACAGTTGGCTGGAAAATGGTATAAAGTTGGTACAAATTCATGACCTTTATGATGCAGAAAATTTGTCTTCTCTGCTGGCTGTACTGATTCTACTTCCAAATCTTTTCTGCACTCCCCCTCATTGGCATATAGAATCTGAGCAAAGCAGAACAAAACAAAAAAGTTTAAAGGTTTGTGTCAGTCTCTGTGTATATAAATACATATTAACTAGGTGAACAAACTAAGTTATGAACATTTAAAAACAAATATACAGAAGTTTTTACCTGAAATATTTTTGGTATTTCTTCAGTTTCTGCTCTATAAACATCCCCCTGTGTAACTGGTCTAACATGGAACAATTTACTGAAATGAAATTATTATTACATTGTGTTAATAACTATTCTTGGTACAGGGCAGATTTATCATCCTAAAATAAAATGCTGCATATTTCATGTTAATATCCCATATTCAGAAGGGTATTATTTCTTATTCTGCTCATGCAATACACTGTTTGATCAACACACAGTATTTAGAAATGAAGAAAATACATATACCATTAGAATCCCAGAAAAAAACATGCCAACGAAGTTTTTTATACTGATGAATTTAAAGATTCTTTGTATAATCTGTATCTACTCTCCAACAAAAGTTTCTTTTGAGAACATACATACTATATTGTAATTATGGCCCACAATATGGTACTAAACTAAGATATACAGCTAAAGTTTTTAAATTTTAGAGGATTTTTACAAAGCTCAGACTATTAAAAAAATGAACACATTTTTAAATTCTTTAAATCACCTTAAAACAAAAGAACCCCAATGATATTGATCAATCTGATTTTGGCAACAGAATAGGGTGGACACTGGGGTAAAATGTCAACAATGTCAACAAATATTCAGAATTTAAAAAACCATAGTTTTTTTTAAAATGATAAATTCCATGTTGCATAAATGCTATGAAATGATATTTCTGTACCCCATGATTACGGGGTGCAGAACATTCTTAGGAACATTCAATATTTGCCATAGTTTAAAAATATATGTACCTTTAAATACCTACATTCAAATATACCCACTTACATTACCCATTATTCACAAAGCTACTACCAGAAGAACATTTTTGTTACCTTCTAAAAAAAAACCCTATTTTTATTTTTTTATTTATCCTATTGTTATCACCGCCCATCTCCCCAACATGGGGGACCCTGGATGGTTACACGGGGGACTCTGGGTGGTTTTCCCCTCAAGCAGTATAAACCATGTCATGGAGGAAATCCATCCATATGGTCACTAAGAGTTGACACCAACATGACGGCACAACCAAAAATAATCAAGTATAAACCATAAGGTTGATATTATATGGAAATAAATACTATACAAATCCCAAAAAGAATTAAGAGCTAAATAATGTTCCTTTTCAGGCAGTTACTCAAAATAATTCATCCTTTTCCAAAAGTTCTATTTCTGGAAAAAGGGATCCTGCTGGATGCCAAAAATCAGAAGGAGTCTGATAGCATCTTTTCAGACTAAAGCATTTTATTAAAAGGTGTAAGCTTTTAAGATCCACAGCTATTTCATCAGATGTAATGGAGTGATCAGTCTGATGCAGGTTTAAACTGGGATGAGGCAGAAAGGAAAGGAGGAAAAGGCAGAAGACAGGGTGGTTATGCAGATGCAGCTTACATGTGAGATGGATTACAAGCAGCAGTAACAACTGAAATGTGTTAAAAATCCATTGTGTTCAGAGATAGCCTGAAACCTTTTGATGTATGTGAGTTCACCAGCATAATTGAACAAGAATTGCTGAAGGTTCTCCCCAATCCCCCAAGATAGCTACAACATCTATATTGGAGTGTTTTATCTCTTTTCCATCTTGGAAAAAAGAGACTCTGCCAGCACAATGGAGTGAAGTTAATCTGCATAACTAGCATCCCCATCTCAACTTAAATCCTACATCACTCTAGTCACTCCATTGCATCTGATGAAGTAACCTGTAGCTCATAAAAGCTTCTGCCTTTTAATATAAGAGTCCCCCCATAGGGAAGAGATGGGCAGTGAATAAATTTATAAAATAAACACATAAATTAATATAATATAATATAATATAATATAATATATGTTAGTCTGAAAAGGTGTTACCAGACTCCTCCTAATTTTTTACTATTAGAGACTAACATAGCTCTCCTCCTACATCTACTGGATCCCAGTGACTGCTGTGAATTAGAAGCAGCTTTCCATTCCCAATCTGCCTCCAACTATTTACAGTATTTATTTATGTTTATTTACAGTATTTATTTATGTTTTCAAATTATGAATGTTCTGGAATATACTTTTTAAAAGTTTAGAGAAAATAACTGGAAAATGATTGAGAAGAAAGGTAACCAAAAATTAATTATACTTCAACGATCACCTACAGTCAATGCCTTCTTTTTAGACTTCAAAATTATTTTGCTTATATCTCAAAATGATATTAGAAAAACGTACTCTATATCTAATACCATAGATGGATTAGATTGCTCTTTGTCCTGTTCATCATTATAGAACAGAATCTTCCTGCTGCTGACCACAACATACTGGGAAGAAAAAAGGAAAAGAAAAGACACTGTTAATGCATATGTTCTGCTTGCTCATGATGAATGGCATTTCTAGGACCTTGAATTTTCTGGGCACAAAAAAAGGATATTTAGAAATAACGGTTAACCACAGCTCTGCATCATAAGCCTAAACAAGCACAAACCTTGGAATACTCTCACTCATCTTTCCTGCATTTCTGCCTTCCATACCAAGGCCAGAAACCTATAGTGTTGTTAAAATAATATATTGCAATACTTCATTCAGACCAAGCAAACGACAATGTGAGCATAAAGTAAAAAGGACATAGCAGGCCTGAAGTCTTGTATATATGAGTAGCCACAGAAACTTTAAGCTAACCACCTGTATATTACAATGAAAGGCAAACAGAGTAATACAAAATGATTTTATGTAGCCAAATCACATTTTTGGTAACACATTTATTATGTAAGTATCAAACTATTTTCACATCTGGGTTAAATACTTTCAAGTTCTGCAGAAGACAAGACAAATATAAACTGAAGATATATTTACTAAAAGTATTTTAACAGCAGAAATGGTTTCATGTGTTTCTCTTCATTTTTCTTTACTGCAGTTGTAATGTTTCACATCTGAATTTGAGTTTTTTTATGTGTATCTTAGATTCAAGTCAAAATCAGTATTTGATTTGGCTTATGAAAGTTATTGGATACCTGTTTCTTCCATCCATAACGTTTAATATTCCCTTTGTTTGGTATTGAAAGCCAGCCCTCTATTCTTGATTCTATATAAAAAACAATATATATATATATATTGGTTAACATTTTATTCACAGAGAATTAAAAAGAAGAGCATTTGATTTCATGCAGCCATTAGCAATGAGCAAACAAATAGATAAAATAGCAATAAGTAAGCTTAGCTAAACAAGAACAAGGACTGAAGCATTTTTCATGCCTAGTCACTAATTCATTTACCATGGCACTATTGCAGAACCTGCAGAGATATTATAAAACTTACATCCAGCATGGTTTCAATGGAAATTTTGACCTAGCTAGATAGGATCTCAGCCAGCAACTGTTTCAGCATAAATGTTCTTTTTAAATAACTATGTATCTAATTTCATATTTTCATACATAATTTCATATAGTGGGAGCAATTAATTATTTTGCATAAACATACAGTAATTGAAAGCCACAATGAAAGTGCAAAAGAGCAAGCAAGAAATACCCATTTGTCCCATTACTCACAGAAGTTAAGAACAGAAGAGAAATAAATAAGGAATGCAGGAAGAATCAGCTAGATATAAAGAATAAGAAAAAAAGCAATTTATTCCATTTTTAAATGACAGTTTGAGTATGATAAAATGAAAGTATGTTCATGATGTCAGATTTAATTAAAAGTTAACTATTAGCTGGTGAAATTCTTGATTCTCACTTATAAAAATACCTCAAAACATATATCCAAATTCAAGTTAGTATTTTAGAACCAAAGGCTCTGTGATATGAAGGTGATAAAAAGCTGTATAACAAGAGTAATTATTTAGGTGTATGGGTGTGTGTTAACTACAGAGATATAAACATGAAAATGCATATATCTTTGTGGGGATAAAATCTATTTTCATTTACCATACAAATGTATACAATAAATAGTCCAAAAAGGAAAACTAATATTTAAAAGTTGGCTTCTTATCGAAACAGGATAGTATTTTTGGTGTAACAAGATGGAGAATTACCAAAAGTGAGTCTCTTACCTGTAACGTTTCCATCTGCTTCATCAGCCTGAAGGCTGGCAACACTAGTAGAGTCCATGCCCTGTTGCAAATCTAAAATTTTACTGCGCAATTGTTCTATATCACTCTCCTTACTATCCAGCTGCATCTGAAGTTCATTCCTGTATGTGGATTCTTCCACAAGTTGCTGTATTCAACAGAAAATAGGGTAAACTAATCTTCCAATATTTATATGAATTAAACTGGTAATGTAACAGTAAAGTCAATATTCAAAATAATTCTCCATTGTTATCACTTCCATGGAGAGCTGTAGAGCATATTGTTTGAAGTTAGCTGGTCCCTGTTGGGAAATGCTAAGCTGGAAAATGGACAGCTACGCCAGTGAAACAAGTTTGCATAGCATCTGAAGGATAACATTGCTCATATTCAGATATTGGCTGGCCCAGCAGAGATGACAAAAGTTTCATCTTGTGAAGTTATTTGGGATTAGTCTGAGCCTGTGGATCCTGAGGAAGTGGAAAGTTTCTCACAATGTTAGCTCCACCACCTATGGATTAGATTCCTGTCCCTCCTTGTTAATGAAAGTTTCCTTGAATTGGGGGGTTACTGCTAATGGCCTTAAAATGTGCACCATCTCAACAAATCATCACTTAAGCTGGCTATTGTAGATACTATCAGCCTGTCTCCAACCTTCCCTTTCTAAGGAAGTTGGGGGGGAGCTTTAACTGCAGAGGGCCCTAGGTGAAACAGATTATCTAGACCCTTTTCATTTGGGACTCAGGCCTGGGTATGGGATGGAAACATCACTGGTTGCTCTTGTGAATAATTTGTAATAGTCTCAATATAGGAGGACTGAAATTCCCCTGGTCCTGCTGAATATCTCAACTGCCTTCAGTACAGTCAAGTATATTATCCTTCTGGGGTAGCTGCTATACCCAGGAGTGGGAGCCCTGTGTAACCATGTTCTCATCCTACCAGAGCAGCCAGTTTAAGTGGGAAGGAAGAGGTTGAGCCCTTGGTAGTTCCACTGTGGGGTATCATAACCTTTTCCCCCTACTGTTTAACATCTATGTGAAGCCACTGGAGGGAGGGCACCTGTCAGCATGGGATGAGGTAGCATCAATATGCAAATGAACCAAGTTATACACAGCCATCTCTGGTTCAACAGGAAATTTTGCTGAGGTTCTGTTTCAGTGCCTGGAGATGGGGAAAAACAGGCTTAAATTTAATCTTATTAAACTTAAGTGGAACATCTGTGGGTTCACAAGCCAACTGATTCCAGAGACAGCCCACTGTTAGCTCTCTATGGAGTGGTATTCCTCCAGATGCAACTGGGTCACAATTTGGGAGTCCTCTTGGATTCACAGCTCCTGCTAGAACAGGTGGATGCTACAGTCAAGAGAGCTTTTACACAGTTACTATAATAGCTGGTTCCCAGAGTGATAAAGATTCAAAATACAATTGTGTAAACAACCAACTACAAACTCTTAAATTATCAGTGAAAAGGCCTACCAGTAAAGAAGTTCCCAGCAAAGCAGTTAGAAAAAAAATTAAGAGAAATATCTGCCATAATGTACATTGGGATATTCTGCTTTTAGATGGGAAACAGTTTAATTGCTAGAATTCTTGTAACTCAATCCCTTCTCAATAAATATTGCTACCAAGATTTGGTGAAAATCATGGTTGGAAAACAATAGCTGTCAAGGGCTTAACAGTTACATTTGTGTGCCAGGAATGGGAGACTTTGATGATGGTATTCCTTGTCATTTCATGTCTGGATTGTTGCCATTGTACAAGGGACTTCCCTTCAAGCTACAGCTGGTTCAGTATATGCTTAGGTTTGCCCATGTGACATTTCTACTTTGGCAGCTGCATTGGCAGTTTTTTAGCTTCCAGATGCAGCTCAAGATGCTCACTGTCACCTTTAAAGATCTACATGGTATAGCACCTGAGTTTCTTAGAGATTACCCAATTCAAGTGGAATCAGACATGAGAAGGGCCCTTCTACTGGGTCAGGGACTCCACTAACAAGTAGTTTTGGCATATTATTGCTTCCGTTCTCAATATATGACAGCAGGCATTTCAATCAGTTACAAAGAAGAGAGAGAGAAGGAACAGAAGCAGCTGAGTCAACACACTGTCAGGTAGGATAAAAACAGATATTCTAATAGATGGAACTCTGAGATAAGAGACAAACAACTGAAAGAATACAAGAGCTGTGTGCTGGATAACAAACATATGGATTTAACTAAATTGATGGATTAAGCACTGTTAAACAAGGAAAATATATAAGGCAGGTTTTCTCAACCAGGGTTCCCTGGAACCCTAGGGTTCCATGAGAGGTCACTAGGAGTTCCCTGGGAGATCAGGATTTATTTAAAAAATTATTTCAAATTCAGGCAACTTCACATTAAAGAGGCAAGTTTCATTCTTTATTTTTAGTTTAAGAACACTGTTAATGCCTACACATGAAACAAATATAGTAATTTTTCAACTTGTGGCCTATATTTGAGCCTGAATGTGCAGGGGTTCCCCGACACCTGAAAAATATTTCAAGGGTTCCTCTGGGGCTAAAATGTTGAGAAAGGCTGATATAAGGTAATCCTCAGAAAGATAAGTGAATATATACTTGGGAGATGACCGGGATTTTGATTGTAAATTGTTGCAGTTGTGAGTCACCACCTGACTGGGCCCAATTTTACACCCATTTTTACAGCAGTTGTTAAGCAAATCACCATCGCCGTTAAGCAAATCATGGGTTGTTAAGCAAATCCAGTTTCCCCAATGGGCGTTTTTCCATGGAAAATAGCAAAAAAAATCACAAAATGTGATCAAGTTACTGCAGGATGCTGCAACTGGTCATAAATGTGAGCTGGTTGCCAAGCACCTGCAGGGAGGGACATTTTGCAACATTTGGAAGTGCTTTAAAGGCCATAAAGCACCCATTCCAGGGCCATCGTAACTCCAAACCATCATCAAACGAACAGTCTTAAGTCAAGGACTAACTGTAGCCAACTGTTTTCCTGCTGTACCACTCATCCCTCCCTTATTGCTGCAAACATAGTGTGGAAGATTATATGCAAAAATGCTCCAATTCTCCTGTATGTCTTTTTTCCCAATCTTTTTGCAAGCGTATTAGCCTGCCAATAAGAAACGAGGACTATGAGGAGCAGCACTGTGCTGGGGAAATAATGTCAACACGGTTCTCCTTTTAGATCTTCTATTTACAGTCACAGCAGCCTAAGAGGGATTTAAGGCAGCAATAGGGCCCACCACCCAGTAACATATTCAGCCTTCAGGTTGTTCACCTCTCTCTGAGGCATTCTATAGTACCTAATGGATTCATCAACCCAGAAGAGTTTGTATTTCCATTACCCTATCACATATTGTCCCTTTAAGTGAATAATATAAATTAACCACAATGTTTGTACAAACTGAATTTTATACATATTTTAAATATAAGTTGGGCTTCAAAGAGAATAGGATCAGTGAATCTATTTGATAATTAAGTTAAAAAGTCTTACTGCTTGCATTTCATTAAGCTCCTTTTGATATTTTATTGCCATCTGATTAGATTTCTCCTTTTCCTGGTTAAGTTCCAACTGTAACTTTCGGTTTTCCTTCTCTTTTTTCTTGAAATCTTGCATATTTACTTTCTTTCTATCTAGTTTAAAATCTTTTCGATTCATAATCTCAGCCAATTTGTTGACAGCCTGTTGCATATTAAATAGAAGAACATCAAAGTAGACACATTAAAACTCTACACAAATTAACACTGGAAAGTAAGCACAGAAGAATTCTGTCTAGACCATAACTATTTTACTACCAGAATATTTTGTGAAAAACATCATGTACTTGCTCCATCAAAGTCACAGCAGACAATTAATAGCTTTACTTTAGGTTAATTAACATCTCCTCTTGGAAGCCATTTCATAATTTACTTTGTAAAACAATCTCAAGTGTTAACACTTCACAACATAAAATGAACAATGATACATATATGAATCTCACATCCACCTGGAATACACTTATGGACCTAAGTCATTTTAATTCATATGAATAAACATGAGCTATCTAAGGAAGTGCTTTCTTGTGCATGTGTGTGCCTTTGAGTCAGTAATGACTCCTGGTGACTGCCTGGACAAATCTCTGCAGTTTTTTGGCAAGGGTTTTCAGAAGTGATTTGCCATTGCCTCCTTCCTAGGGCTGAGAGAGAGTAACTGGCCCAAAGTTACCCAGTTGGCTTCTTGCCTAAAACAGAACTGTAACTCATGGTCTCCCAGTTTCTAGCCTGGTGCCTTCACCACTATACCAAACTGGCTCTCATGGAAGCATTAGTATACCTAAATGTTTGTCAACCTACAGTCATGGGAAAAAGTAAGTACACCCTCTTTGAGTTCTATGGTTTTACGTATCAGGACATAATAAAAATCATCTGGTCCTTAGCAGGTCTTAAAATTAGGTAAAGACAATCTCAGATGAACAACAACACATGACATATTACATTGTGTCATTGTTAATTTTTACAAAAATAAAGCCAAAATGGAGAAGCCATGTGTGAAAAAGTAAGTACACCCATGATTCAATAGCTTGTAGAACCACCTTTAGCAGCAATAACTTGAAGTAATTGTTTTCTATATGACTTTATCAGTCTCTCACATCATTGTCGAGGAATTTTGGCCCACTCTTCTCTACAACATTGCTTCAGTTCATTGAGGTTTGTGGGCATTTGTTTATGCACAGCTCTCTTTGGGTCCCACCACAGCATTTCAATCAGGTTGAGGTCTGGACTTTGGGCCATTGCAACACCTTGATTCTTTTCTTTTTCAGCCATTCCATTGTAAATTTGCTGGTGTGCTTCGGATCATTGTCCTGTTGCATGACCCCATTTCAGCCAAGCTTTAGCTGTTGGACAGATGGCCTCACATTTGACTCTAGAATACTTTGGTATGCAGAGGAGTTCATGGTCGACTCAATGAGTGCAAGGTGCCCAGGTACGTGGCTGCAAATCAAGCCCAAATCATCACCCCTCTACCACCGTGCTTGACAGTTGGTATGGGATGTTCGTGCTAATATGCTGTGTTTGATTTTCGCCAAACATGGTGCTGTGCACTATGGCCAAACATCTCCACTTGGTCTCGTCTGTCCAAAGGACATTGTTCCAGAAGTCTTGCGATTTGTTCAGATGCAACTTTGCAAACCTAAACTATGCTGACATGTTCTTTTTAGAAAGAAGAGGCTTTCTCTTGGCAACTCTTCCAAACAAACCATACTTGTACAGTCTTTTTCTAATTGTACTGTCATGAACTTTAACATTTAATATGCTGAGGCCTGCAGAGTCTGAGATGTAACTCCTGGATTTTGTGCAATTTCTGTGAGCATTGCACGGTCTGACCTTGGGGTGAATTTGCTGGGACATCCACTCCTGGGAAGACTGGCAACTGTCTTGAATGTTTTACACTTGTGAATAAGTGTCCTCACTGTAGAATGATGGGCTTTAAGTTGTTTGGAAATGGCCTTATAACCCTTCCCAGATTGATGGGCAGCAACAATTTCTTCTCTAAGATCATTACTGATGTCTTTACTCTTTGGCATTGTGTTAACAACACCTGAATGCTCGAGACCAGCATACCCATAAAACTTCGGCTTTTATAGAGGTCACACTTGCTGATGATCAATTAATCAAGGGCATTTGGTTAGCAGCACCCTCTTAATACCTATAGAAGCAGTAAGGGTGTACTTACTTTTTCACACATGGCTCATTTTGGCTTTATTTTTGTAAAATAAATAATGACACAGTGTAATATGTCATGCGTTGTTGTTCATCTGAGGTTGTCTTTACCTAATGTTAAGACCTGCTAAGGACCAGATGATTTTTATTATGTCCTGATACGTAAAACCATAGAATTCAAAGAGGGTGTACTTACTTTTCCCCACAACTGTAAATATTCATAAATGTAGTAATCTGCTTTTTATTGCACTAGACCACTGATCTATCTACCAGTATCTATCAAAAGCACTTCTCAGTTTCACTTTGACATAAAGTACACCAACCATATTTATAAGTAGGATGTACTGCCCAGAAAACACCTTTTATTTTTTTTTCTTTTCTGTATCTGTACAAGAGACAGCTCATTACTGATCTAAGGTAGTAACATTTTTCATTCACACTTGCTATACAGGTACTTTAAATGTTAACAACAATAATGGTGTATGCTTATGAGAAGTCTGTACATACATTACAATGCAAAGCTCATTTTCTGAAATCACAATTAAAAGGAAGGGGGAACAGGCTCCCTATTGCTGATCTAATATATGTAGGTTTTTCTGCTATTGTATGAACTACAGTTGCAATCGAAATGATTCAACCCCCGTTGCAAATCAGGTTGATTATCAAAATGTACAGACTTTCAGCTATTTGCAATGAACAAATCAAACAAAAGCAATTGAAATAGCTCAACACAACGAATGCTTCAAGTGGTGTCCCCAAAGTCAACTGAAAATGCAACTTATAATGACTTCTCCAGTCTCAAAATTATTCAACCCCCTGAACAGAATCCGTCACAATAGCACACATACAGTATGCAAAACAGGTGTTATCTCAAGCACACCTGATGCAACTAATCAAGGGCTTCATTAGTTGCACCAGGTGTGCTTGAGCTGGAACACATGAAATACCTGAAGTGGCTAGGGGTTTGCTGAGTGTCACGTTTGACTGCATGTTAGAAATACAGTATGGCTAAGTTAAAAGAATGGTCCAGAAAGGTATCATCGCCCTTCACAAACAAGGAACAGGATACAAAAAGATAGCGAAGGCACTGAATGCTCCTAGAGACACTGTTGGAAGCATAGTTCACAAGTTCAGAGTTAAAGGAACAGTGGTTACACTACCTGGACAGGGCAGAAAAAGGAAGCTGTCAATGGCTGCAACCAGATTTCTGAGAGGGCAGGTTGAGAGAAACCCTTGAGTGACTGCAAAAGACCTGCAGCAAGACTTGGTGGAAACAGGCACTGAGGTTTCAGTGAGCACAGTAAGGCATGTACTAAACACAGAAGGTTTCCATGCCAGAACTCCAAGACGTACACCACTGCTGACCGAAAAGCACAAGAGAAGTCGGCTCCAATATGCTCAAAATCATATAAATAAGCCACAGAAGTTTTGGGATTCTGTTCTGTGGAGCGATGAAACAAAACTGGAACTTTTCGGCCTGATGGATCAGCAGTATGTCTGGAGGAAGAAGAACGAAGCATATGCTGAAAAGAACACTCTGCCTACAGTTAAACATGGTGGTGGCTTGGTGATGCTCTGGGGCTGCTTTGCATGCTCTGGCACTGGAAACCTGCAGTGTGTGGACGGCAAGATGGATTCATTGAAGGATCAGGAAATCCTAGGAGAAAACGTCATGCCATCTGTAAGGAAGCTGAAGCTTGGGCGTCACTGGACCTTCCAACAGGACAATGGTACCAAGCATACCTCAAATTCCACTAAGGCTTGGATGCAGAAGAAGTCCTGGAAGATTCTACAGGGGCCATCACAGTCACCTGACTTGAACCCCATAGAAAATCTGGTGGGATTTGAAGAAAGCGGTTGCAGCACGCAAACCCAAGAATATTACTGAACTGGAGGCTAGTGCTCATGAGGAATGGGCTAAGATTCCTCAGGAATGCTGCCAGAAGCTGGCTATGAATCTCGTTTGCAGCAGATCATAACAGCAAAAGGGTGCTCTACTGAGTACTGAAGATGCTTGCCATGAAGCTGAAAGTCTATACATTTTGACAATCAATCTGATTTGCAATGGGGGTTGAATAATTTTGATTGCAACTATAAAACTGAGAAAAACAAAATGCCTTATGAAGGACTAAAGCACTATATTTTGAAGAACAACTCCATTCACCTCCTGAAATGCACTCACCTGTGTTTTAAGTGTCCTTTCATTGCTCAAGTTTTTTTCATACTGCATTTTAATTATGTTGATTTCTTCTTCGTTTTTCAATTTATACTCTTGTCAAAAAAAAAAAAAAAGAATTAAGAATTTGTGGAATGTTATTGCATCAGAATCACAGCACTCTGGAATTTCTCTCTCATTAAATCTTAATTTAATAGAAGGGGAGTAGAGCCCTGCCATTTAATATCCAGTCCAGAATTATACAGGGTGGGAGGTGCTTAGCTTTTAAACTCCTATAATGCTTTCCAAAATTCAAATATGATTAAACAGAGACAGACTTGTTGACTTATTAACCTAATTCATAATATAGTTTTGACTCACTGTGTTTTGTGAACCTAGCGACTGTGACCTGTAATGTTTTTAGTTTTGTACAATACATGAAACATAAAAATGATACTTAAAGTAGATGAACTACAGTTTGGCATTATGCCTAGTCTATTTAGTTGTTACTGGCAATCCAACCAAAAAACTAGAATCAGTTCATTTGCTAATTATTGTCTGTGTGCCAACTGGCACGATGTCCAAGCTGACAAGCTAAAGTTATTGCCATTTTTGTACTTCTAAAGTTATTATATGTACAAAAGACGTGATGAACAATAGCAAAATAAAACAGTTCCTAGCACACGTCTATCTCAACTCAGAAAGAAGATTTATTGTTCCCATTGTTAAATAAATACAGGATGACAGCCTAAGTCATTATATTACTGACCCTTAAATTTTGTTTTCTGTTAGGATTCTACTGTGTTTATAAGAAGCTTTAATTCATTTTCTATTAAAATAACTCAAAGGAAACAAAGCAATTAGAAATTAATACAAAAAAAAAATGAGACAAAAAAATACAAATTATAAGGGTTTATTCACTGTATTTCCACGTTATCTCAAATTTTCCAGACTTATAAAGACTGAAATCTGTCTTCTTGAGTACAACTATATACAATCACACTTAGTATCTCTGAATTAGTTCTGTGTGTTCACAAAGAATATTTGTGAACAGAAAGAACTAATATTTTCATACCTGGGACCAAAAAAAAAAAAAAAAAGCACAGCTATAAAGCAACATCTATAGGATAATCAAACCATACTCTGCTGCTGCAATGCTGAAAGACCATTCCTCTGTACTGTAAACGCATTGGCCTTCTTCCAAAAAATAACACTGAAAATATGAAATACCTTCTTCAAGTTTTTTAGTATTTTCATTTAGCTCAGAATTCTCCTTTGTTAGAAATGCCACATCTTTGGTTAATGTATTATTTGTTTCTTCAAGCTAAAGGGAAAAAAGGGGGGGACTTTTCATTAACATCAACTGTATTTGAATAATAGTTGTGAAAAAGAAATAGGAAATTTTATAGAAGTATACTACCTCTGTTATGGAATTAAATAATAGAATAAACAGTCACATATATATGGCCAGTAGCAATTCATCTTTCCATAACTTATTTTTAAATTTAAACTAACCTAAACATGTGTTTTTACTCATTTTGGTGTTAGTAAAAATTATATTAACACAAATACTAAGTTTAAGAAGACATTCTGTTTTAACACAATCAAGCTGATCTGATATGTGTACAGCAAGAAAAAAGTCAAAGAAACAGTTGGTTCACCAACTGGAGAAAATGGCAAGATGGTGATAAGGAAAGGGAGAACATTGAGTTGTTTATTTCCTATTTTGCACCTGACTTTTCACAAAGGAAAACACTAATCCAAGCTGTCAGAAGCTGCACTGGGAGAAGAAGAACAGAAATGTGAGTCTAAATAGGTAAGGAATGGGTGAAAGAACACCTAGCTGCTTGGATGAATTTAAGTCTCTCGGACCAGACAGATTACCTCCCAAGAACTGGCAGATTTCATCTCAGTACCACTAACTGTAATCTTTGAGAACTCCTGGAGTACATGGTAAGTGCTGAAAGACTGGAAAAGAGCTGATGACATCTGGATGGCTTCCACTCTGATAATGTTCAGGAACCTATTAAGACCTGGCTATTCTCCCAGGCTTTGGGGTGGGATGATGGTTGAGTCTCTGTTGGATCAGAGTTTTTTGGTTTTCTTCAGGCCACTCATGATCTCTTTTTGGTCTTTTGTTTTTCTTATTTTTTATTTTAAGCTGCCCAGGATCCTTGGTAGTCAGGAGGCCTCTAAACTGTATGTATGAATACATCAATACATCTTTTAAAAAGGAAAAAAAGTGGACCCTGGAAGCTCCAGATCAGTCAGTATCTGGGAAAATTCTAGAAAAGATCAGGAGTCAGTTTGCAAGCCCTTAGAAAGGAACACAGTGTTTACTAAAAGCCATTATGGGTTTGTTAAAAAAAGGTCATGCAAGCAAATCTTACTGCTTTTTTGATAAAGTGACTCGATTAATAGATCAAAAGAATGCTGTAGATGTAGTATACTTAGACTTCAGTAAGGATTTGATCAAGTTGACCACAGCTCCTTAATAAAACAGAACAATGTGGGATGGATGATCTCACTAGCTGTGGATTTGTAGCTAGTTTTAAAAAAACCACACCCAATGTGTGGTCCTTAATGGTTCTATGAGGAAGTTATCTAGTGGAGTATTCCGACTCAAGATTCAACTCTTCAAGGAGAGCACAGGCTAACTGCTTAAACCTGCTAACAGGTTTTGTTTCAGCCAGATCTAATTGTGTAACAAGGGCTTCTCTATAAGTCAAAACTACTAACTACTATTGTAAGTGAAAACTACTAACACGACACTAGAAAATAGCACAATGTAGTGTTTGTAATATTCAGCTTGGGAGACAGTTTCTTACTTAGCTATGAAACTCAGTGATGGTTTACAAATTTATGTCATTTATGAAAAATTTACAACATTTTTCATAAATGACATAGATAAGGGGACTGAATGGATACCCATCAAGTTTATAGATTAAACAAAGCTGGTGGGGGAGGGTTTACCAACATTGCAGAAAACAGGCTGAAGGTAGAAAATGATCTTGATAGACTTGTACACTGGGCTCTGTTTAACAAAAAGTAGTTTAGTTGTGAGAAATGTAAACTTCTGCACTTTGGCAGGTAAAACCAGATGCATAGGTACAGGTAGTCCTCAACCTATGACACAATTGGGACCAGAACTTCCATTGTTAAGCAAGGCCCGATTTTACAACCTTTTTTGCCATAGTCATTAAGCGAATCACTGTGGCAGTTAAGTGAATCACGTGGTTGTTAAGTGAATCCAGCTTCCTCCATTGACTTTGCTTGTTGGAAGCCAGCTGGAAAGGTTGCAAATGGCGATCACATGACCCCAGGATGCTGCAACCATTGTAAATGCATGCCGGTTGCCAAGCGCCTGAATTTTGACCACATGACTGCAGGGATGCTGCAACGGTTGTAAGTGCGAGGACTGGTTGTAAGTCCCTTTGTTCAGTGCCATCGTAACTTCGGTCACTAAATGGTCGTAAGTCAAGGACTACCTGTACATGATTGGCCATACCTATCTCAGCAGTAGTACTTGTATGAAGGATTTGAATGTCCTGATAGACCACAGATTAAGCATGAACAAGCGATGTGCTGCAGCTGCCACAAGACCTAATGGAATCTTAGGCAGCATCAACAGAGGTATAGTGTCCAAAGCATGGGAAATGACAGTTCCACTCTATGCTGCATTGGTCAGACTGCACCTGGAATTTTGTGTCCAATTCTGGTTGCCAAAATGTAAGAAGGATTTTGAGGGCAGAGGAGGAGGGACAAAGATGGTGAGATCCTTGGAGACTAAATCCTATGAAGAACAGTTAGAGGAACTGGGTATGTTTAGCTTAAAGAGAACTATTAAGCAGTGGAATACTCTTTCTCCTGTAGTTATAAAGGCTCCATCACCAGAGGTTTTCAAGCAAAGGATGGTTTACTATGTGTATAAAATGGTATGAGGATTCCTGCCCTGGGCAGGGAGTTGGCTAGAAGACCTCCAAAATCTTTTCCAACCCCGTAATTCTGTGATTTCCAATGCAGGAAAATAACGTTTCGTATTTCATTGAAGGAAGCTACATGCTTATTCACCTATATTCATGCATCAATCATGCCACTGAAGGTTTGTAAGAAAAACAAGTGTGCACCATAGTAACCTCTCAGTATGTAGCCACATTACTAAAGATATGATAGATTTCTTTCTCACGACATAAAAAACTGCCTTCATGATATAAAGATATAAATATAACTTACCCGACTGACAATATTGTCCTTATCAATAATTTCTTGTCTATTTCGTGATGCTGCTTTCTTACTCTCCTGTGTTAGTTCAAAATACTGTTCTTCAACGAGAGCTCGGGCTAACTGTTCAGATTCAGCTTTTGTTTCAGCCAGATCTAACTGTGTAACAAGAGTTTCTCTGCAACATAAAATTATTATTTTTAAAAAACACTGCACTGTTCCTTAAGAAATAATGCCATGTAGTTGCTCAGCTTAGGAGACAACTTATTTAGCTGTAAACTTCCTGATGGTTCTATTAGGAGATGGTTTGTTTGAAACATGGTTTGAACAAGTTATCATGATAATTACACTAAGCCATAATGGGGATTGTTTGACTCAGCACAATGTATGAACTCAGCCACAGTTTAACTCTGGGCCAGTGACTTATACAAACTGGTTATACAAACTACTAAGTTTCAATTCAAGGCAATTACAAGAATAAATTGCAATCCCTATCAGGTACTAAATGAGATTGTTTTTGCTACGGACAGATGGAAGGATAAAAATAATCCTAAATTATCTCTGCATACTAAATTATCTGAATTTTCTACTTTATGGAATGTAATTTATGCTGGGATTATGGCTCCTTGTGAATATATAATTCATTTCACTGAATACATGTTTTCCATATCCGACAAAGAGCTGTTTTTAGGCACATTTTAAAATGCAACAACCAATTACTTTGTATTACAAAAACTACTTATTTAAAAAGATATTGTTTTATTCTTGCTAATATTTTTGCAAATATGCTAAACAGGAGATCAAATTTTATTTTTATCTTTTTCTAAGGACCTACTTTTTCTTCTCAAAATATAGGCTGCAATTCACAAAAACACATTTAAATCCCTTTTGCTTCCAAATGATAAAAGATGCTTATTTTCTCAGCAATATCAATGTTCCTTAGAGTGTCTCAATTTTGGAAGGACTATGCCCATAATAGTGACTTACTTTTCATTTTGCAGCTCTTGTATTTTTTTCTGCGTTTCTTTATTTTTTTCCTCAATTTCTTCTTTGAGTTCTTTAACCTGAGTTTTATAAAGCGTCTGCAAATAAAAAAAGACACCATCATCATTTAGACAGTCTGTTACAACCCAGAAATTTCCATTCATGAGTCAAACTAGGGATGATAAGGGCTACATACTATTCAATCTATATTTATTATTTATATCAAGCTTTTATAACTGCTCTCTCAAAGAGCTTACACCTGTTTTTGATAAAAAAGGAAGACATTAAAAATTGTACAATTAAGCCAGCCACAAAAAACAACTACATACAGATAACAGCACAATTTTTTACTCAAATAATTCCCCACATGCTGCCTAGTACAGCAGACAGGTAGAGGAGGAGGAGGATTTGGAAGGAGAAAGTAATGGTAAGTTAGTCTGAGATTCATGAGTGCTGGCTTGAGAACAATTCTACCTGCTTGATCAGTGAATTGAAAATTGAGGAAGAGCAGTCAGGTGTGGAATGAAAACAGAAACTGTCCTACAGTTTTCCATACCTAAGAGATATAAAAGACTGTCAGTTTGGAGAGGCCAGTTTCAATATTGCCTTCGCTTTATTGAAGTTTTAATGAATGCTGCCAGAGGAAATAATAACAGCAAGATCTACAGGAGGTCTTTTCTAATTAGGCCTTCCTGTCCTTCCTAAATTGGATTTTAAAAAGTATTGTGAATTAAATGATACATAAAATAGTTAACAAATTAAAAGAGTATTGTAATGATTAAAATAAATAATTATGTTAATCAGACTGGGCTCTTTTTTATTATATAGAAACAGCTGAATAGTTACTTTATAATTAAATAGTTTTTACACTGAGATTAACATTTTAAGAATAAAGTGCCAGTGTTGTTAGTTTTACAAATTCAGTCTCTAATCATCAAGATACACTTAAAGGAATATCATTCATATCGCCCAAAAAGATCAGGCCAAATAGATAATCAAGGTCAGGGCACAGATCCCAGTAGCTGGTTGAATTGTGGAAGAGTTAGTTTTCTTCTTAGATCTGAGCTACATTCTGTGCAATGAAATGGAATTATTAGTGTAAACTTCAAGCTACTGATGGGAATTCCAAGTCTAATTTTTTCTCTAGATACAAAATTCTGCAAAACGAAAAAGAAAAAAAAACACTATACAGGTAAGATACTTTTTTCACTAGTTTATCTAGTGCACTGATTTTCTATTTGCAGAAGGAAGTCTGAAGACATTTTTTGGATATATAGAGCAGACCCTAAACATAAACAAGCCAATCACAGTAAGCCTCTCCTCTGAGAGTTCCAGTTGTCATGACTAGGATAACAGTAAAGTGGAAGAAGGCATTCTAAAAGACATTTCTTGGATACCTAGTGAAAAAAATGATTGATTATAGCAATTCTTTAAGCAAGAACAGGAATCTTCAGAGAAAGATTTATTGGAAACCAAAACACAGATACTAGTATTGCCTAGGTGGGGTTGTAGGCACAGAAAGTCAAGCCTGGTACACCATTGAGCCCAGCCTAATATATATGTCCAGAATGACAACAAGGGCAAGTCCAGATTGGCCTCATATAATAATGGCTAAAAGACTATGTAAAAAAATTCCTGTTCGCCTTTTTTTTTTAGCTCTATAGATATTGGCTAGGAGACAGCAGGCAAAAAAAGTCAAAGTCAAGCAGTAATAAAAAACAACATTGTGTGTTATCTTACTTGTTCTTCCTCCCCCACTTACCATTTTTCCCATTCTAAGCACAAAGACTGTAAAAAACTGAAAGTCACTATTACTAGATTAATGCAAGTTGGGCATAACATCATTAAATGCTTGTGCAATATACAAGAACACTTACAGAAAAGTATTGTTCAGCTTCTAATTGATCTTGCAGTTCACGCATTTGGCCTTCATTCCCTCTGTATTGCCTTTGAGAAAAAGAAGTTTTTTACAAAAGGGAATTTTTACTCTGAACTCTTAGTCATCAGGTATTCAGTAGATCAAGCAATAAAAGTATTATTTGAGCAGAACAGACAGGTAACTTAAAACAAAGAGTCTACAAGTTCCTTAAAGTCTACCATATTTATGCTATTAGTCTTCATGGACAACTTTCCATGAGATGTTTGCATAAATTACTGTAAACAGTGAAGTGAGAAGTCAATGCAACACAGTATCAACCACATTACTAAAAACAGCCATTCACAACATGGTTCTTTTTGATAATAAAAATGTAACTTACTTGGCCAGCTGAGCCAACTCAAATTCTGCTAATCTTTTTGCTTCCAACAATGTGTTGATCTCCTGTTTTAGCTGTTTCTCAGAACTCTTTAAACTATCTGCCTCTATAGCATGCATCTTCAGTTCATTCTGTGTCATCACTCTTTTATTTATCTCGTGTTCCAACTGAAGTGTCAGATTCTTAACCTAAACACACAATAAACAATTTATTTATTTCTACCTACCTACTTTGGCACTACCCAACTCCAGGCCAAGGATGAAAATATTCTAATTCCTAAGAAAATCCTAACACTTCATATTATATTAAATCCACATACACAAGGACGTGCAGCACTTGGATCCAAGGTGAAAAAGTGCTTTGAAGCAGGTTTGGGCATGCATCTTTTCCTGGGCTAACATGGTGGCTGTACAGTTCCAGGAAAATATGTATCTGAATTAGGGAGGTGCTGACAGTGCACTCAAAACTGCTCTGAAGCACCTTGTTGTATCCTCTCAGCACTTCCTTAACTTAAGCATGTATTTCTTTGGGTTTCCACAGCTCCCTTGTGAGCCAAGGAAAGGATGGTAGCTTTTTTAAAAAGCTGCTGGCAGGCGCAACCCATGCCTACTCTGAAGCACTATTTTAAGCTTTGGATCCAAAGTGTTGCATATTACTGCTTGTAGGTACAGTAATATTAGAGTAAAATTATGCATGAGATCCAAAACAATACTTATGCCATTTTTATTCTTTGCATTTGATTGCATTTGCTTTTGATTGTCTCAATCAAAATGTCCTTAAAAAATCAGTTTCGAAAGCATTTTGCCTTGAGACATCTGGAACTCCAGCCTGAAATGCCCTACATCTACAAATTATGTGGTCCTTTGTGCTCTATTCTGTATGAACATGTACAGCAAGCATATACAGCAACAACGACTTTCCTTAACAAGTTCTAAAGTTTAATATTTCTACTTTTAACCCAGGGTATCAAAACAAAGGTTCAAGTACTTTCATAAGAAGCCTCAGTAACTTGTCAGTGGCCTTCCAATTCTACTTAAAATTGCTGGCTAAGTTTAATTACGATTCAGGAAACATTTTAGAGTGTTATGCCAGAGCTTCTGGAGTGAGGCAGTTTATAAACAAACAAACAATTTGTGAAATTAATTTTGTGCTGGATTTGCAACTACACTCAGATATTTTTTTTGTTCACAAAAGATAAGGTATGTTCACACTGGCACAGAAATTATTGTCTTACTTCATCTTCCAGTCTCTCCTTCTGTTCAGTAAGGTGCTCAATCTTCTGCTGGGATTGCTTCAGATCAAAGTCTAACATGGAACATTGTTTTTCAATCTGAACTATTCGATTTTCTGCCTTCTCTCTTGCAGCACGTTCTTCTTTAACCTTTTTTTCAATTTCTAAAGAAACAAAGAGGAAAAACAACAATTAAATACAGGTAGTCCTCATTTATCAACTGCATTTGGGACAGGCAACACAGTCACTAAGCAACACGGTCGTAAAGTGAAAAGTCACGTGACCACGCCCAAGTTACATTAGTTCATCAGTTCCAGCTGCAGTTGTTAAGCGAATCAACGCGGATCATTAAGTGCAATGTCACATGATTGCAACTTGCAACTTCCTGCTGGCTTCCCAATTGCCTTTGCTTGTTGGAAGCAGGTTGTGAAGGTCACAAATGGCGATCACGTGAACACAGAGTGCTGCAACTGTCATAAATGCGTGCCAGTTGCCAAGTGCCCAAATCATGATCACAGGAATGCCACGATAGCCACAACTTCACAAGTTTCCTTTTTCAGTGCCATCATCACTTGCTGAATGAGTGGTCAGTAAGCAAGAACTATCTGTAAAGTACATTACATTAGGAATGCCAAAAAAAAAAAGTTATTCATGAGATCTTCCAGATATCCTACAGAGGGATGAGGGAAGATATTAAGTATTTAGGGCAGCTATATCTGTATACTACTAAAACTCTTGTGTCTGTTTGTAAACTTTAACTGGGCAAATGGTGCATCATAGGCCAACCATTTTTGAACCACGGTACCTCAAACAGGCTAACTTACAGAATGTGTCCAAAATCCAGAACCCATGACTCCTGTGGAATTGAAATTTGGCAAATTTTATTAAACATTTTATGATATAAAAATTATCATAAAACATTTTATGACATAATACAAGATGTCATAAAACATTTCCTGTGGTCGACTCCTGATGTTTGATTGTGCTATACAGTTCAATATGAATGACATGGGCTACTTTCAAGGCAGATACATCTCTGAATATCTCCCTGAATTTTTAAGGACTTTTCTAGTGAAGGCAGTACATTAAAAGCTCTGCCACTGTTGAAGACATTGAGGGATCTGGTAAGGAAATATCTCTGAAACAATGACCCAACGGATCACAGGTTGTCTAATTAATAACTAAAAATTTCCTAGAATTGTTACATGTACTATACTGATAGGTTTAAATGCATATAGATTACATACGCTGAGATAATACACAGAGGATGGCCAGCTGTTCTCTCTTGTTCATTACCACCTTATTAATATTATGGGAAACAGAGACTGGTACCCAAATCTCTTCATAGTTAAATAATAGAAAATAACTACCCCACATCTCAGCAGGTCATGCCTCCAGTAAAAGAGACCTTTCTATAATGGTAGATTAATATTCTGTAGAAATGCATTGCAGCTCCAGAACTATGATGAAACATGCTGAAGGCTAACTTAGCACAGCAGTATACCATTTCCCACAGGAACTTTCTCAGAGTTACCTACAGCAAGCCCAGAAAAGTAAGCAGGTTAGACCTGGTTAGTACTCTAATGGGAAATCATCAGAAAATCAAAGGATTATAGGCTAGACTGGGAATTTGAAAAAAATATCCCAAAAGAAGGCGGTGGCAAACCACTCTCAGATGGTTGCCAAGGAAGCTACACAATTTAGGAAGGCACATGCAACCCATTGTTATTTAAAGGGAGAAATATACAAACATTAATTACATATTAACCTTGCTTATACTTTAAGAACTTACCATACATAGCAACAGATTTGGCCTCTTCTATTGACTGATGCTTGTCAGTTAACCGAGCTTTATTTATGTTATGCTCATTTATTTCTTGCTCTAAACGCTGTTGTACCATTTTAAGTTTGTAGTTTAGATCTATTTCTAAGTTATTCTTCTCCTGCAAGATATTTTGTATAAAATGGTATCAGATATATTAAATATGACAAGTATTCATATTTCATTACACTTTTCAATACCTTTCTTCTTTCAGATACCTTTTTATTTGCTGCACATCTACCGGGTCTTGAGTGTGTATCAGTAAAATGCCTGTGGGATGTGGGCAAAGATATACTAACTTGTAAGTTAGTTTCTAATTACAAACTCTAGCTTGCAAAAAATAGAGTGAATGTGCTTGAACAAAAACTATGTTTTGGTTTTACTTGGCATACTAACCAAAATATGTCAAAAGGACCAGTATTATCCTTAATGTTAGCAGGAAACATTGCATGTGGCACAGATACAGTTAAGGCTGGTAAACTATCCCACAATTTCTCTATATTGCTAAAACACATTTGTGAAAACCTCAATTGACCAAAGCCATGATGGGCAGAAGAGGTCATTATGTATGGGCCCACTGGGTGATGACTATGACATACAGAAGATTGTGAGTTGAAATGTAAGATGCATAAGTGGTAAAGGGTAGGAAACAAAATGGAAAGAAAAAAAGATACAGTACATGTCTGTGAGACCAAGACAGAGGAGAAAGATGAAACAGATCTGAATGAAGATGGTTCAGTCTGATCTTGTGGAGTTGATCAACAGATGCAGAGAAGTTAAGGTGTAGGTTCAATTATGAATAAAAGGGGTAAAATATAGAACAGGAAGTATGAATGTATGCCATCTAGGCTGTTGGCAATGTGTACAAAAGTAGGAATCAAAGATGATAATGGAAGAACCAGAAACGAGTTTTGGGCAAAAACTATGCAATATTCTGAATAAATACTATCTGGGGAGGCAAAGGGGGAATTGTGTTAGGTAGCATGAATGGATGAGTGGGAGTACAGAAAATGTGACTGGCCTTTGGAGACCCCAAAAGTATAGAGAATGATGACTCTCTGGTATCATCTGCTTAGAAAAAGTCTGTCGTGAATACATGACTTAAGCATACATCTGTTCAAATGTACAGATGGAAAGGAATGAATATAAATCTAAAAGCATGATAAACTGGATTGTTTATTTATTTTTGTATTTTGAATTTCATCACTGCCCATCTCATTCAAAGAGTGACTCTGGGAGGTTTACAGTAAAACTAAAAATAAATACAGATTAAAATAGAAAAAAAACAGTATTTCTTAAATAAAATGTAAAATGCAAGATGGAGATATTAAAAGTTCTTAATTTAAATTCATGTAATTCACAGGGGCCTCTTCAGGGCGCTAACCACCCCCAGAATTACCCCTCCTCCCGCCACAAGTGAAATGGCAGAGCCAGGTCTTCACTCCTTTCCAGAAGGCCCGGAGAGTGGGGGCCTGCCTCACCTCTGGGGGAAGAGTGTTCTACAAGGCAGGGGCCACGGCAGAGAAAGCTGTCTTCCTGGGCCCAGCCAAACAACAGTCTCTCATGGACGGGGTCTATAACATGCCCTCTCTGCCTGACCGGGTGGGACGAAATGGGATGGAAGACAGAATTATTGGAGAATATAAGGATATAAGGGTGATAAGAAGTTCTGAACATGGGATAAAATATGTCTCGCTGGTACCTGGAATGTATCTTAGGAAAAATGGACATAAAAGAAGAAACAAGAAAGAAAGCAGAATAACTATAGGAAGAAAAAGAGTCCTGTATAAAAAAATATTGCTAGATAATTTCCCAACAAAATGAATGAGAAGTTTTTGTAAGGAAATATTATTTAAAAGCTACTTATAACAGACTGAGACAAATTTTGGTACACAATGTCAAAGTAGTGAATACAGTTATGCTAATACAAAGCATGAAAGAGGAGCTTGGTGGAATGATAAAATAAAAGAAGCTATGCATGAGAAAATGCGTATAAGAAAATGAGTGCTGCCAAAAATGATATAGTACATGTATAGGGAGATAGAGGAAGTTACAAGGAACACAGTAAAGAGCAAGAAACAGTTAAAACAGGCAAAGAAAATACAGAGCTACTTTTAAAAAAGTTAATTAAAAGTTGCTTTGGAAGACAGTGAAGAGAACTAAAAAAGGAGCCTCCAACTGAAGGAATGGAATTAAAAATAAAAGCACTGCAAGGATTTGAGATGAAAATGAAATAAGAGTGTGCTGGAAGGAATATTTTAGAGATTTTCGTGAGAATGATACTGATATGCCAAAGAATAAAATTTTTAAAAATGCTATGTTAACATGCAAGAAAAAAATGATGAAAAAGAGGTGATAAATGTTGTGAGAATGCTGAACACTTGTGAAGCCATAGGCACAGATGTTAAAATATGAATCTGGAGTGGTTGTGTACCTTGTTTGTGCATGAAAGCTGAATCTGGGATGGCAGAATTCTGACTGAAGGGATGCAAGAGATGATGGAAAGTAAAATTTGAGAAATGCACTGTGGCTTTATATAAGGCAGAGGAGTTGAATACCATCAGCATACCGACAATATCAAACCCCAAACTGGTGGATGACCTCAGCCAGCAATTTCATGTAATATTGAAAAGGAGGGGAGAGAGAATAGAACCCTGTGGCACCACACACAGGCAAGGCCTAGGGAGTGCTCTATCTCCCCACAAGCAACACCAACGGTATTGAAAGCTGCTGAGAAATCAAGGAGCAAAAAGATGGATGCACCACCTCCATCTCAGCTCTGCCACAGGTCATCAACAAGAATGTCTCAATACTAAATCCTGACGTGAAACCTGACTGAAACAGGTCTAGATAATCTGTTCCCTCCAGGGTTCTTATCATCTGCAGAATGACTACCTTCACAACAATCTTCCCCCAAAAGACTGGTTGGTAATTGTTGGGTCCAAGAATAACCTCTTTCAAGAAACGAAGGTACTACTTCTTCCTTAAGAGAGGCCAACACCACGGCCAGGACCCAAGAGCGGGTCACCTCACTGGCTGCTTTTATGACCCAGGAGGGACCTGGATCCAGTAAACAGGTGGCCAAGCTGACAGCACAGACAACCCTGTCCACTTCCTCAGGAGTCATCAGCTCAAACTCATGCCAGATCACACTATCAGATTGTGGCCCAGCCACCTCAGCCTGCCCTGCCCAGTCAGAATCTACATCTGAGTGAATCTGAATGACTTTATCCATCAGGTAGCCTGAATAATCCTCACAGCAGCCCAGCAGATATTCTGAGGGGCTATCCGTACCCAACAGGGATCACGTTACCCTAAACAGAGTTGCTGGATGACTATCAGTGGACACAATAAGGGTACAGAAATACTGATGTTTTGCCCCTCTTATTGCCACAAGGTAATCCCTAATATGGGGTCTTACTCATGTCCAGTCACTTTGAGTCTTCCTCCAACAGCGCTCCAGGTGTCTCTTCTGGCACTCCATCTCCTGGAGCCCCTCAGTAAACCAAGGCGCACCCTAGGATCAGCACACAGGTAGAGGCCACAAAGAAGCAATACAATCAAAGGTCCCAGACACCTGCCCATTCTAAACAGTGGTTAGGGCCTTGGCTGAACCACCTACCAGATCCTCAGGGAAAAACCCAAGCTCTCTCTGCAACCCCACTGGGTCCATCAATTGCCTGGGGTGGGCTGATCAAACAGGCCCTGTGTCCCTGCAGGGAGTGGTGACAAAATATGTGATGATCCTTTAGTTGTTTTCAAGGACATGTGTATCAGGAATGCTTATAGTAAGGGTAAGACCGAGTGGCTGTGGGTTAATGGTTCTTCTGTATCTGGGACATTAACATCTCTGGTTCTGGATGGGGTTGCACTGCCCCAGACAGACCTGGTGCATAACTTGGGGGTCCTCCTGGACTCACGGCTCCTGCTCGAAGAGCAGGTGGCAGCCGTGGCCAGGAGAGCCTTTGTGCAGCTACGTGCTGTGCAGCAGTTACACCCCTTCCTGGATCGGGAGGCTCTTCGAACAGTCACTCATACCCTTGTTATCTCTCATATAGACTATTGCAGTGCTCTCTACATGGGGCTACCCTTGAAAAGTATCCGGAAGCTCCAGATGATCCAGAATGCAGCTGCACGAGCTGTTTTTCGTGCCTAGAAGGGCACATGTAATACCACTGCTGCGCAAGCTGCATTGGGTACCAGTTTGCTTCCGGGTCCAATTCAAGGTGTTGGTTATCACCTTTAAAGCCCTACATGGCATGGGACCAGGTTACCTGAGGGACCGCCTCTTCCCCATTACATCAACCCATCCCACCCGATCGTGCAGAGAGGGCATGCTGTGGACCCTGTCTGCAAGAGAATTTCATCTGGCGGGGTCCAGGAAGCAGGCCTTCTCTGCAGTAGCTCCCACCCTGTGGAACATGCTGCCCCCGGAGGTGAGATTGGCCCCATCACTCCTGGCCTTTCGGAGGAGTCTGAAGACCTGGTTCTGCCACCTTGCTTGGGGTGGAGAGGGGAACAGATCTACATGGGCATGGTTGTTATAGACCACTCTTCCCATACTTGGACTGTTTTAGATTCTTCGCCACCTGGATTTTTTATTTTACCTTTATTTATATTATTTATTATTGTATTTTATACTGTGTATTTTATGGTTTTTAATCGATCGTTGTAAACCGCCCAGAGTTCCCCAACGGGAGGAGATGGGCAGGGACAAATGAGAGAGAGGGGGGGGGGGGTTGGGAAATGAACATACACATTTGTATGCAGATTATGCCATATTGGCCAAGAACCCAAATGATTTGCAGCAATCTTAGATATATTTTATGGTGCAAAGAGGAATAAGGATCTGAAAATTAATGCATCAAAACTCAAGATAATTGTATTTGACAAGGAAAATTAAGCAATTGCAAATTATACATAAATATGACAAAAAACTAGAGAAAGTAAATGAATATGTATATCTTGGTAGACTGTGCATTAAAGGTAAGAAAATGGATGGAGACACATTCATAGAAAGGTAGTGAGAATATGTCATCTGCACCCAGGGATCAGCGCACAGGTTGTCTGCTGTGAGGAATTTTTTTTTCCAGAAGAAAAATGGCTGTGTGTAGCAGGGTGCTTCTGCCCACTTTGTTAAATGAAAGTAAAAGTTGGATATGTCAAGAGAAATGCAACATTAAGTTGAATGCAGTTGAAATGAGTTACTTAAAAAGAATATGCAGTAAAACAAGAAGAGATAGGGTCAAGAATGAATGAGTGGCAATTTAACATGAACTGAACACAAAAGTGAGCGACCAGAATCCAGTATAAAAGTATAGCAATGTGGCTGAGTCATTTAGAGAGAACGAATAAGGCCTGAATTACAAAACCAATATATGAAGGAGCAGCAAATAGCTCAAGAGAAAAACAAGAAAGTCATGGTTATGGTCAGATCCATAAAAAGTGAGAAATAAGTTTAAAGAACAAAAGGCAATGTATGAAACTGTGTGGTTGTGGAAGAAAAGATGAATCAAAAGAACAGAAAGGTCTGGGGAATAGTGGTGTAGAGCAGATTTATCTCTAATCCCTTTTCCTTTCTTAACTAATGCCTTTAATATTTGTTTCACTTGTTACTTCTTGCTGCCTTTCTGTGCTTTGCATAACACTGCTTATCCTGAAAGGGACTAGTGTAAATCTAGCACCTGCTGGTAGCTCCTTAAGGCAAATACTCTCTTTCCTGGGACTGTGCAGTAGGAGACACACTTGGTTCAGCAAGGTGGAAACAAGTACTATGTTCCTTCCCAGTACACTCCAAAGCACATTTTGCCCTCAAATCCAAAGTGCTACACAGCTGTATTAATAAAGTCTTAACATTTAGAAATAATGGTAATTTAGCAGCAGGTCCCAATTTGGTTTCTGATTTACCCTTCTTCCAGGGCCTTACTGAGTTTTATAACGTATTCCTATCACTTTCACATGTGTATTTGCCTGGATTTCTAAAAATATGCAGATATATTTTTTATTCAAAACATGCAATGCTTCCATTCCAAGATTTACATCTCGTATACATGAGACTTTGTGATTCATTACATAGTTACCTTACCTTTTCAGAATGATTAAGCATGTCTTGGGCCTGTTTTCTTTCTTCTTCCACTCGCTCAAGATTGTTTTTCACTCCTTTGATTTCTTCTTGTAAAGCTGTAATCCGAGCTATAGTAATAATTAAATATATTTATCTGTTTCTATGATTCCACATGGACAAGTATTGTTTACCTACATAAAACTCCTAACATATATCAAACATGCTTCATTAAGAAAAAAGGCTGTATTTAAAATATTAGATCTATGCTCCCAAACTTCCACAAAATTTAGTAATTAAATTGAAATTGTGTATACATATATTTTTATATACGTATACACATATACATGCAAACAACTGAAAATGAAGTATATGCAAGTGATCACACTCAATTAAAATGACAGATGTGGAATATTCACATTTGCAATAAAAACTCTAGTCTTTATTGATTTGAAGAACTTGCATTTGCCAATGCAAATAGATTATGCCCACAAATTCCCTAACACATGTGCAGAGTAGCACAAGCAAAAGCTTTTTTAGAAAGACATTAAGAGACCTATACATTCCTCAGAAAACCATTTTTAACCCACCATCCATTGTTCACATCAGTAAATAGTTGGTAATTATGAATAAGGAAGTTCCTGTGCATACTTAGTACATGAATTAATAAAATCATATGATTTTAGCTCCATGATTTAGGTCCTATTCAGAAACAGACTTCCCCAACTATTTCCACAAGATAAAGAGAAGCAAGAGTAGTTTAAGGCAGGAGAAGAGAGAAAGTATTTTATTCTGTCTGTTGTCATTATTTGTATAAATGTCCTTTTTATTTGTGAACAGACTTTTTATATTGCCAGATTCTGGGCAGTGTACAAAAACATAAAAACATTAGATAAATCAATCTGGCTAGCTCAAAACCTGAACCATATAAGCCAGAAATGCTTCAGAAAAGCTAGGGCTCGGCAACTTTTTTCAGCCAGAAAACATCTGAAATTGGGACAATTGGCACATTCATAATCTGGCTGCCATGGAAAGAGAGTCACAAACATATTTTACCTAGTTTTACCACACATATTTTAAGCTAGTTTCCAAGGATGCTCTGTAACTTCCCAGGGGACCCACAAGCATTTCTGTAACTAAATACAACACACAGGATGTATTTTTGCTTTGCAAAATAGTAGGTACTTTTAATTTAAAAAAAAAAAAACTTAACATGGGCAAGAAGTCTGATAGACCCAAGGAAGTCATCTAGAGACAATATTGTTTTCCTCTGACAAAAGAACTATTTGTAAAAATGAACAACAGTAAAGTCATATTATGCTAAACTCTTCCTAAAATATGCCTTCTCATATTATTACAAGGAGCTTTCATAAAACAAAGAGTATGCTTGAATTTTCCCCTTGAATTTAAAGCTTAATCCAGGAGTTCTTTTTGGAAGTGGACTTTCATTCCTTAAGTGTACATGTTAGTAAACTTCCTCTTTTCTTCCTCCATCTTCTTCTTGGTCCTATTCACTCCTTCCTCTTTCAGTGCCTAGGCAAGTTTCTGTACTTCCCTCAGCTAATTTCTGTCAGCCTAATGTAGCCTAAAATCAAGTTGGAAAAATTCCACGGCCACATGGTTCTAATAGCATATATTTTATCGCAGGTTTGTTGCCACAGGCACCTTTGGATAGATTCTGAAAAGTATGCAAAGGCCAGACTGGATTCTCTGTTGTAAACTGCTGCATCTAGCTTACTGCACCAATTCATGTCTAACATATCTGCATAGCATAGGATACATGCAATTGTCATGCTGGATTCTTTTGTACAGTGAAAGCCTCTATATCTCATTTTCCACACATGGAAACAAAGAATCAGATCACATTGTTGTTTGTCCACTGTATTATGCAAAGAAATTCTGAAAAAAAATTCCATGAAATATATTTTGGTAAATGGAACAGCTACCACAAATTCTTAGTTTTACATAAAGTATGTAATGTTTGTAATGACGGGACGCGGTGGCGCTGCGGGTTAAACCGCTGAGCTGTCGATCGGAAGGTCGGCGGTTCGAAACCGCGCGGCGGGGTGAGCTCCCGTTGCTCGTCCCAGCTTCTGCACACCAAGCAGTTCGAAAACATGCAAATGTGAGTAGATTAATTGGTACCGCTTCGGCGGGAAGGTAACGGCGTTCCGTGAGTCATGCTGGCCACATGACCCGGAAGTGTCCTATGGACAACGCCGGCTCCAAGGCTTTGAAACGGAGATGAGCACCGCCCCCTAGAGTCGGACACGACTGGACTTTACGTCAAGGGAAACCTTTACCTTTACCTTTATGTAATGTTTACACTTTTGTAAGAGCATTTAAATTTAATTTAGACTGCATCATTCATATAATATGTAACTCTGTTCAAAGGGGAAAAAAACTAAACTGTTATTTATATCCCATGGCATCACAAAAAAAACAAAAAACGATTTACATTTTATAATTACACTAGGGTAAAATTATTACCTTGTAGCTCTCCAATAATTTCTGATCCATGGCTCCTATCTCTTCGTTCTACTTCCAGTGCTCCTTGTAGTTGGAAATAATCCTTTTCCACCTGTAATTTTGTGTTTTCTAGAATTCTGCATCTCTCCTGCAACTCCCTATTTAATGATTCAAATTGACTTATTGACTTGCTCATTTCTGTATGACTTTTCCTTAGTCTTGCTGCAGTATCTGACTCTGTTCTCAGCAAATCATTGGCCTCTTCAAGCTGTGTGAGGAGCAGTGGGATGAGGAAAAAAATATCAGAGGACATTCTAAAAGGAGCATGCCTACTCTTTCATATTTACTCTAAAAAGAGACATTTAGTTATTTATTAGGCCACCTAATCATCAAACAACTCAAGGCAGTACATGGGACAAGGTAAAACCACAATATAACAGTAGAAGAACAAAATAGTAAACAACTGTCTAGGGAATAAAATAATTAAAACAGTTATAACATACTAGTATGTTCATAAAATCCTATGGTCCAGTGCCTGCTGGAAATGCCAAATCTTTAGGGCTTTCCTGAAGGACAGCAGGGTGAGGGCCATGCAAACAGCATGGGGGTCAGGGAAGTGCATATACTTGTGAGACAAAGTAGATAGCAAAAATTACTTACTTGCTTTTGCAACTGTGTAATTTTTTCATTTGAAATATGTGAATGTTGACTAATTTTTTTTAAGTCTTCCAGCTGATCTTTTAATGTTGACACTAAAAGCAAAGAAAAACATTTCACACATATATTTTAAAAAATATTTCTAGGTAAACCTGTAACTGCAGAAATAAAATGTTCAAACCCAATCACTTCCCATCTTAGTTAAAAACAACAACAACAACATTTTCATCCATACTTTCTACTGAAGATTGTGGCCTGAGGAAGGAACAGAGGTTTCTGGAAGTGAAACACTGGCCCAAGGGATGGTGTCATCAAGAAAACTTTGGATTCCTGGACCATGATATATTATCTACAGAAGGGCTTTTGTGAGAGTTATGCTGCACTTCACAGAGACTGAGAAAAATGTGTTTTGAAGACATCTTACTTGCGTCATCTGGCAGGCTTTAAACTAACTCTGGAGGGGGAAGAAGACCAATACCCAGAACTACACTCAAATCAGTAAATCTTACAAGGGAAGAAGTGGTAAGAAGGAAGGGGGACTAAGGAATACATCAGAAGGTGCAGCAGGCAAACCTAAGAAAGACAATACTAAAGGGCTCAGATGCCTGTATACCAATGCTCAGAAAATGGGGAACAAAGAGAACATGAAGTCCTAGTACTGGGGTAGAAGTGAGGGGCATGTTGCAAATATGACATTGTTGGCACTGCTGAAACCTGGTGGGATGGAACTCAAGATTGGAATATAGTACAGGAAAGAGAGATTTGTTCATGCCCAACAAAAGGGGGAGGGGGGTTGCATTATGGATAAACAATGTCTACACCTGTATGGAAATTTGTGATGGTGAAAACTCAGCTAAAAGTGTCTGGTGAATATTAAGGGAAAAAGAAACGATGATGCTGTTGTAGGTGTGTACAGCACCTACAAAGGTCATCTACCAAGCAGAAGACATAGACGAAATCTTAAATCAGATAGGCATATCATTCATAATACTGTAGTAATGGAAGATTTCAACTACCCTGATATCCACTGGGAATCAAACTCTGTGGCAAGTGGAAGATCCAGCAAGTTCTTATGCGCCTTGTAGCAACTTCATTGTCTAAAAGGTGGAAGAGGGAACTAGGAGATTGGCTATAATGGACTTAAACTTACTAACAAGAAAGAAATGGTTGAGGAAATAGAAAATGTAAGAGCCTTGAGAGAAAGTGACCATGTGATCCTAGAATTCACAATATTGCAGGCAAGGAGAATTACCTGTGCTCAGTTTAGCGTTCTCGTTTTCAAGAAAGCTGACTTCAACAAGCTAAGGGAAAAAGTAGGAAGGATTCCATGGACAGAAATCCTGAAGGGCAAAATGGTTCAGGAGAGTTCGGAAATTCTGAAAAATGAGATAATTAAGGCCAAAACACAAACAACACCAAAGAGAAAGAAAAATGGGAGACAGCTGATGAAACTAGCATGGTTGCATAAGGGGACCTCTGATAAACTGAGAAATAAAAAGCACAAACTTTAAAAAATGGAAAAGGGGACATACAGCAAAAGCAGAATATCAGGAAGTAGCCTGAATCTGTAAGGATGGGGTCAGAATGAGCTGAAGTTTGCAATGAACTCTAAAAATAACAAAAGGCTTCTTTGAGTGAACGTGGAACAAAACAAAAGTCAAAGAAACAGTCTGCTGTTGGCAACATGGCAAGATGGTGCCAGACAAAAGGGAGAAGGCTGAATTGCTTAATTCCTATTCTGCATCTGCCTTTTCACAAAAGAAAAAAGTGGCCAAACCTGTCAGAAGGTACATCATGGGGACAGAAGAGAAATACAGATCAAAATAAGCAAGGAAGTGGTGAGAGAATACTTAGCTACTTTGAATGAATTTAAGTCACCAGAGGCCCAATGGATCACATCCCATGGTAGTAAAGGAACTGGTAGATGTGATCTGACTGCAATCTCTGAGAACACCTGAAGTACAGGGAAAGTGCCAAAAGACTGGAGAAGAGCTAATGTTCTTCCCATCTTTAAAATAGGGAAAAAGTGAACCCAGAAAACGACAGACCATTCAGCTTGACATCAATACCTGGGAAAATCCTAGAAAAGACAATTAAACTGAGCTTGCACTCTGAAAGAAACAAGGTTGCTAGAACCCAGCTTAGATTTGTTAAAATAGATTGTGCCAGACAAATCTTACTCATTTGACAACTTGACCAGATTAGTAGATCAAAGCAATGCAGTGGATGTAGTATACCTCAATAAGGCTGTTGATAAAGTTAACCATAGCCTCCTTCTCAATAAAATGGAGCATACAATGTGGGACAGATGGTCCCACTACCAGATGGTTTGCAGTTGGTTGAACAACCATACCCAATGCATGGTCCTGTGGATCTTTGTCTACATGCTGAGATGTATACAATGTAGACCCACTGCAGGATTCTGTCCTAAACCAATGCTCTTCACCATTTTTAAAAATGACGTAGATGTGGGGATATGCTCAGCAAATCTGCTGATGCCACAAAGCTCGGAGAGATTTCTAACACCTCAGAAAACAGGATCATGAGAAGGATCTGGGTATCCGTGTAGACCACAAATTAAACATGACCCAACAATAAGTTGCAGCTGCCAAAAAAACTAATGCAATCTTGGGATTCATCAACAGATGTATAGTATTGAGGTTATGGAAGGTGATAGTTTCCTCCTACACTCCACCAGTCAGACTGCATCCAGTTTTGGTCACAATTCAAAAAGGAAGCTAAGGAACAGGAAAGAATGTGGAGAAAAACAACAAAGACAGTAAAGGTGTCATGGTTCCTGTTCCAATGTTCCTGTGAACATCGTAACTAGTTCCCATGCCATGCTGGTGTTGACACGTGTTACTGTTTGGGAGGGGGCTGCTCTTATTCTTTGTATCAGGCACTGATGTAGAGACTTTGGAATGTCTATTTGGGTTATCTTGCCTGTTCAAGGACACTTTCCCAAAGACTGGCAGGAACCGTTAGGAACACCTGCAGACTGCAGGGAGTGGACTCTTATTGACTCTGGGGGGAGGGATTAGAACTGTTTAAGCTTTAATTGTTTGAAAGACCCGCATTTTTGCCATTCTCAGCTTTGCTCTTGAACTTGCATACTATCCAGTAATAAATCAGATATCCATAAGTTTCTTGTGTGAGTCTTGTTGGAAACTTGGGTAGGCGTTCATCACATAATGCTGAGAATCTTTAATTTCGTTGACTCCTACCAAGAGAATATTCTTGTGAGGAATTTTAGTTGACAATGGATATGGCAACCCGAACCACAGAAGTGCCAGAGGAGCCCTCCAGCTCTGCCCCTGAAATGGGGGAGCAAGGCGAAGGGCAAGATGTCCCGGTCGAACCATCCCAAGCACCGGCTGTTCAGCGCACCTCCCCAGATAGAGGAATGGAATCAGACTCGGAGGAGGCGGAGACCAGTGGGGTGCTAGCAGAAGGACCGGGCCCGTTGGAGTCCCTCAGCAAGTTGACTGCCCTAGATGACATCGACGAGGCACAGCCAGGAACATCTTGGAAATACCAGGTGCCGTTGACGCCAGAGGGGGAATCCACCAAACTGGCTGGACCCCTGGGACAACAGGTGAGAGGGGACTCGCCAACTCCCCAGAGACTGTGGGTGTTAGAAGCAAAAATGGAATCTATAGACAACTTGTTAAAAAACATTTCCATGTCGATGGATAGCTCAGTTAAGCGGTGGGAGGACAGCTACCAACAATTCTCGCCTGTACCAGTTGGCAGACCAACAATGGGGCAGGGACAGGCTGCGACTGGGGGGGGGATCCCCATCACGTAGAACTCGACCCTCCGTGACCTGGAGCGACGGTGCGTCCACTGCTGCAGCTCCGGCTCCTGCAGCCCGTTGCCGTGGCACCTGGCCCCAGCTGAGGTTTTAGAGAGCTGTCAGTTAAATTCGATGGGGACCCAATGAAACTGGCGTTTTTCCTCACCAACACAAAGAACTATATGAGAGATTTCAGGATGTATTTTCCGGACGAAAGATCCAAGGTCAACGCAGTTGCAGCCCGACTCAAGGGAGGGCAGCGGATTGGTACATCCGGCTGTGTGATGCTGACACACCTGCTCTGGACACCGTTGATGATTTTATGTGGGCATTGAAGATGCATTTTGAAGATCCCCTGGCAAAAGAACGGGCTAAGAAAGCCTTGAAGCTCTCCCACAGCCAGATATCAGTCGCTGACTATGCCTTGGAGTTTAAAGCTCTGGCCAATAAAATTACTGATTGGTCAGGGTCCACCTTAGCTGAGTATTTTAAAGAAGGTCTTTCCAGTGACATATTGCGTTGGGCTTTAGGCCGAGACAATCCCACTTCTCTTTATGATTGGATCTCCCTGGCCGGAAAAGCTGAAACTGCCAAATTTACTTATTGACAAGCCTGAAAGGCTGAGAGGTCCTATCCGAGTACCCGAACTCCCAGAGGAGACCAGTTCGCCACCAAGAGAGCCCCAAAGCTTTGGGAGGAAGAGAGGAGCCACCAATATGCAAAGGGGCAGTGCCTACGCTGTGGGAAGGAGGGACACCGGGCAGCCAATTGACCGAAGCCCAAACCCAATCCCAAACTTGGTAGAGTGCCTATAAAATCACCGCCGGCAGTCTGTAGGGGCACAGCAGCCAGAGGTGATGTCAATAGCAAGGATTTTGTGTACTTCTCCAGGGAGTCTGAGCCCGAACCCAAGGAGCCAGCGGGAAACTCCGGCCGCCTGCTGTGAAAAGCGCCAGCGAGCAGGCAGCAGAGGACGGGCGCAAAGACTCCATGGTGAGTGACGACTGTCCCACTTTGATGTTAAAAGTCAGTCTGAAGTCCCAAATGAAAAATGCTGAAGTTTGGGCACTACTGGATTCTGGCTGCTCACATTCTTTGATCCACCCTAAATTGGTGGCAGCTTTGGACCTACCAACATTTCCCCTTAAATGCCCTCTGATTTTTACGCAGTTTGATGGTTCAGAGGCTGGACGGGGCCTGGCCACCCACTTTACCGGAACTGTAACTATGCAAGTGGGGAGCCATATAGAGACATTAAAGTTCATTGTGGCTCCTGCAGGCAGTCCTTCTGTTATCTTGAGCATGCCTTGGCTAAAATACCAGAACCCTTATATCAACTGGGAGTACAAAACTGTGATGATTAGAGATGGATTTTACAACGGCCCCGCAGAGGCAGTGTCTATTACGACTTGAGAATGCAAGGTGGGGGTTGGTCAAGCAATGCCAGCGCCGGCACAGCTTGAGGGACTGCCTCCCCAGTATGCAGATTTTGCAGATGTATTTGGAGAAGCGGAGGCAGACCAGCTTCCCCCCCACTGTAAGACTGATTGTGCCATTGAACTAGACCCAGAGGCAAAGCTACCCAAGTCCAAAATCTATCCCATGACCCAAAAGGAGCTGGCAGCTTTGCGTGAGTTTACTGACAAGAATTTGGCGCGCGGCTTCATTGAGCCCACCAATTTCCCTGTGGGGGCGCCAGGTTTATTCCATGAGAAAAAGGATGGGACTCTTAGACTTTGCACTGACTACCGAGGCTTGAATGCTATCTGCACGTTTTCCAAGTATCCCCTACCGTTAATGAAGGATATGCTAGCTCATTTAGCTAAGGGGAAAAATTTTTCCAACCTGGACTTAAGGGAACGGTATTTCCGTGTTCGCACCAAGGAGGGGGATGAATGGAAGACTGCTTTCAATTGTCCTTTGGGGTCCTTCCAATATAAGGTTCTCCCGTTCGGACTTTCAGGGGCTCCTGGAGTTTTTATGCAGCTCATTAACGAGGTTCTCCATGACCATCTATTTAAAGGAGTGTTGGTCTATTTAGATGATGTATTAATATACACAGAAACAGAGGAGGAACATGAAACTTTGCTCAGGCAAGTGCTTGCTAAGCTTAGAGCAGCGAAACTATACACAAGCTCTCTAAGTGTGAATTCCACAAATCACAGCTTGATTATTTGGGATACCGAGTGTCAGTGCGGGGCACTGAAATGGACCCAGCCAAAGTGCAAGCCATGGCGAATTGGGGGCAACCTCACACCCACAAGCAGCCACAAAGTTTTTTGGGGTTCGCCAATTTTTATAGACAGTTCATCGGGGGATTTGCGGAGATTGCCCTGCCACTCACTGATTTGTTGAAAACCAAAGGTCAAGGGGAAACTTGCAAATTTAAAGCCCCTGGTGCCTTGCTTAATTGGACCCCAGACTGCCAGGCTGCATCTGACAAGCTCAAAGCTTTTATTGCGGAGCCTGTATTGCAACATCCAGACCCCGATTGTCCCTTTGTTGTGCAAGTAGACGCCTCAGATACTTCTATTGGGGCTATTCTACTTCAAAAGGACCCCTCAGGCAAACTGAGTCCTTGTGCTTACTTATCCAAAAAGTTCTCTGACACTGAGCACCATTGGCACGTTTGGGAGGAAGAAGCATTTGCCATTAAAGCTGCAATGGAGAACTAGCGCCATCTATTGGAAGGTACCAAATTTCCTTTTGAAGTTTGGACTGACCATAGACATTTGGAAGCTCTTCGCACACCACGGTGCCTTAGCCCTAAGCAAGTTCACTGGGCTCAGTTTTTTAGTCGTTTTAATTTCCAACTTAAATATTTCCCGGGAAAACGTAACTTTTTAGCTGATTCGCTTTCTTGTCTACCTCAACATGATTCTCAGCAACCCCACACTGTTGACACTGTATTATCAAAATCACAACTGGGTTTGGCAGCTGTTACTAGAAGCCAAAGACGTTGCCAGCAATCCGAGCCCTGCAGGCGAAAAGGAGAAGTACCTAGTCACTTACAGGCTGACTTTCTTCACACTTTGAAATCTGATCCTTGGTTGCAAGCTAACAGAGACAAAGTATCGACTTCTAATGGTTTCTGTTGGGCAGACTCTAAGCTATACGTTCCTGAGACTTTGCGTTCTCAAATCTTACAGCAGTCGCATGACCATAAGACTGCAGGTCACTTTGGATTTGTAGCTCCACTTTGGAGGTGAAATCTTATGAACTGTTAAAAGAACTGGGTATATTTAACCTAAAGAAGAGAGGACTAAGGGGAGATGCAATAGCAGTCTTAAAAACTTGAAGGGCTATCTCAGGGAAGAGAATATGGATTTATTCTCCATAGTCCTGAGGATAGGACAAGAATCAGAAGATGGAAGCTTTATAGACAGAGATCCAAACTTGAAATATGGAGTAATTTCCTGACCGTGAGAGTCAGGACAGCCTATCTCCTGGAATCATGGGTTTTCCATCACTGAAGGTTTTCAAAGTTTTGTGTGGGGTGGTCTGAAGAATCCTACCCTGAACAGGGGATTGGACTAGAATACCTCCAGTGTTTCTTCTAGCCCTGTGATTGTATGAAAAGTTTTCTTATTGTAATAAACAAAACAGAAATATAACTTACCTTCATTTTCTGCATTTCGACGTTTCTCATTCTCCTGTTCAACTTTTCTTTGATATTCACTTATTCTGTGTTGCAAGAGCATCTTTTCCTTCTCTACTTGAGTAACTGTTGATTCCAAATTTTTTCTCTGATTTCCCTGTAAGTTGTAATTTTTAGCAATAAAACACTACAGCTAAGCATTTATCTGATTGACTAATATAGAACTGCAATTATTTTAATCAAAAGATTCTTACAATAAATAATAAAATATAATAAAAATGCAGTTGATACTTTTAAAATGTAATAAACAGGTATGTCAACAACTAAATATTGGTTTTTATATAATGATGAGGGCTGTGCGCACTTTGAAAATGTATCAGAAAAAGATTTCTATGGGGGGGATTGGAAGTTTAAGTGCTAGAGTGGGTATCTTAAGCCTGTATAACGCTTAGGGCACCCAATTTGCCCCTAAAAATCCATCAAAATCCCCAAATGAAAATGTTGGCTCTCACACTGTGGGGGGGCTGTGAGAACCCAATATTCCATCTTAGTGCAAATAGCCTTTTTTTTTTTTCCAGTGCTGACCTAAATAATGTTTTGTCTAAAACAAAGCATCTTCAAACCAGAGTTTAGGACAGGACTTTTTTTTTTTAACTAGCTATTGTTAAAGTTACTTATCTTTAAAAATTCCAAACATGTATACTAAATAGCAGAAAATCTGTGACTGGAGCATAAGGTTTTGATTTTTTTTTCTTTTCAGATGCACTGGAGGATAAGAGGGAATGCTGAGTAAGAGGGGATGTTCAACATTCCTATCTTGATAGATGGTCTAAATTCAGCCAATACGTTTTCACTGAATACATATCAGCAATCTATTCTTATTTATTCCTACTAAGTATAATGTGAAATTATGTAAGTTTCTAACAAAGTTAATAATGAAAGATTAATAACCAAACACTTACCTCTTCATCTAGTTCCTTCATTATTTTGTCTAGTTTAATATTTGATGTTCTATAAAGAATGTGAGAGCTGAATTTTATTTACTGCCTTTAAGACAAAATGTTTCATATGTAGCTGATCAATAAAGCCAAAACATCAAGTACATATCCAAAGCATAAAAAGCCTTCCCATGCTGAGATTCCCTATTCTAAAGATATCCAATTTATCTTAACTATTTTACTACCACTATTCATTTCATAAAGTTATAAACTGGGTTTAGTAACCAAAACTCAGGAAAGAGCTGCACAGAACAGGGCAATGAATGTTGTGCTTGTTTTCTTAATTGTTCCCAAATATCTTGTTATAAGAACTGAACCCAAAGATCTTGGGAAAACATTAGGTTTTTCTCATACATGCTGCTACGAGCAGACTCTTAAATATGTGCAATTATATATCGGATAATAATTTGTACTTCTATTCAGAGCATCAATGTTCAAACAAACTAGGTTAAACAGGCAGTGTCAATCCCAACTAATACTAATGGCAAACCTCTTTCTTGGATACTACCAGGCATTTCAGAATGATGTACTTTGCTCCTTTTTCCTCTTTGGGAAGTGTTACACTGCAACTCCCATAATTCATATACCACAGAGGATTAATGAAATGGCAATTAAAACACGTAGAAGGAAATATATCCCTGCCCTATATTCTGTAATAGAAAAACTGATCTGTCTAATAGATAGGTTAGAGTTGAATGGTTGCTCTAGCACTAGGAAGAATTTAACAGGCCACATCAGCCTGAAATGATAAGCCACAATTGTGAAGAATTCTTGCATATCCAGCAGGAGGAGCAATTAAGTGTATCGGGACAGCTCCATCTACAGTTTATCCCAACAACCCAAAGTCTGAACGCTTGTCTGGCTTCTCATTCATATGCAGTGATAAACATGCCATAAATGATCCTGCCAGGATTTATTTAGTTGCATTTGTTGAAAAGGAGGAATGAAATAGGCATGATCAGCCAATGTTAGCACAATGCTTATTCCCAAATAAAAGAGAATTCTCGTTACGTACAAACACGGCCTCTGAAAACTAAACTACATCATCTGAAGCAATATGTAAAATAGCTTGAGAGCCTCAAAATGCGATTTGCTAGGGACGCGGTGGCGCTGCGGGTTAAACCGCTGAGCTGTCGATCGGAAGGTCGGCGGTTCGAAACCGCGCGGCGGGGTGAGCTCCCGTTGCTCGTCCCAGCTTCTGCACACCAAGCAGTTCGAAAACATGCAAATGTGAGTAGATTAATTGGTACCGCTTCGGCGGGAAGGTAACGGCGTTCCGTGAGTCATGCTGGCCACATGACCCGGAAGTGTCCTATGGACAACGCCGGCTCCAAGGCTTTGAAACGGAGATGAGCACCGCCCCCTAGAGTCGGACACGACTGGACTTTACGTCAAGGGAAACCTTTACCTTTACCTTTTAATCCTTTATGAATTAGTGATTTTTCATATCAAAATTGAGATAAGACAACAATTATAGCTTGGAAATTATTACAGGTAACACACGAATAGTAGATTCAAGGCTCTTTTTCTATCAAATTATAAAAAATCTAAATATGATTCCCATCTTTCCTAATTTTAATACCAAAAATGCTAATGCCACTAAAATTCCACAATTTTAGTATCCTCCTCCGCAATATCAGTAAACAAAAGTGTCTGCGCTATCATAATCAACTTTTGATTATATTGTTTTCAAAATTATTGCTCTTAAACAGATCTAAAGACAATAATTCCTGTGGGAATAGGAAAAGGCAAGAAATGTAGAGTTTGTAGAGTTTGCCAAAATTCCTCACACCCGTTGCAAGTCTGCTGCATACACGAACTGTCTGATACCATTATCATACCACAAGTGATGTTTCATTAAAGTTATGTTTGACATTCTGAAAAACTAAAATACATTACCTGAATTTTTGTTCCATTTCATCTTTCAACTGCATTTCATTATGCAGCTGTTCTTCAAGCTGATAGATATTTTTTTGCAAAGATTCCAGCTTTAAATACAAAATACAAAATGAGTACGAAAGTTATACTTTATAGGGCTAGGTAAATAATACAGAGCATAACATCTTTTGGAATGGTTTTCTGATACTTCTATATTAAAAAGCCTTGGTAAAAGACAAGGCTATACACATCTGATTCATTTTCCAAAGCACAGCTGCAGGCCAGTACTGATCCTAATGAAAAGAAAAGAAAAAACTCCAAACCCTTTACCTTTACCTTTACCAAACCCAGTCTTTAAAATATATCAAAATAACGACTTTTTCTCCCCTCTGCCAGTGCTCTTGAAAGAGAGAAAAGAGGAATGTGAAGTTTTATTCTTTCCTCTCCAACCAGATAGCTTGTGGTCTTACCAGCACTAGAATTGGAGGGAAAAAAGAAGCAAGATCTTGCCTCTGACCAAAGTGCTTGTGACTGAGCAACCTCAGCATTAATAGTGTCATTTACACATATACAAAAGCCTGCCTACCATTTTGCATATCCATAAAGTGATTTAAAAGGGCTAAAAACAAAGGTTATCCAAGAATGCTGATAATGAGGGCCACCTTTTATTTATTTATTTTATTTTTATCCCACCTTTATTATTTTTTATAAATAACTCAAGGTGGCAAACCTACCTAATACTCCTCCTATTTTCCCCACAAGAACAACCCTGTAAGCTGAGAGGGTTGGGCTGAGAGAGAGTGACTGGCCCAAGGCCACCCAGCCGGCTTTCATGCCTAAGACGGGACTAGAACTCACAGCCTCCTGGTTTCTAGCCCACTGCCTTAACCACTAGACCAAACCGGCTGTCTTTACCTTTACTTTTATGTTAACTATTTAAGATTTTATTTTTAAAAATTAAATATTCTCTTGTTTTCATTTTGAACATGGATACTTGCTTGAAAAATATTACTGGAAAAAACTAATAAATATTCAAATGATGTGCAGTCTAGTACAAATGAGAATCAGAAGATAAATACTTCTTGGACCCACAATTATTTCAGTGAGTATTTGAAGTTTGGTTTTTTCAGTGCAGGTAATGATAATCAGTTGTTATTGTGCATAACCTGCCTTCCAGGACTATCTAAAGAGCACAGGAAACCATTGAAACTGGTTGCATTGTACTATTCAAGAGAAACTATAGCTGGAAAAACACTGGTCCTCACTTTTGAATTTCACTCTTCATGCACAGTTTGAAGTTTATGCATTATTTAAAATCACATCTTTAAAATTCCAGAATTTTAATTGTTTTGTGGAAAGAATCAGGAAGGGAACTGAGCACCTCTTACTACACTGACAGATTTGATGGCTGTCAAAAGGAAACATTTTGAAATGAAAAATGGGAGTTTTATTCTTAGAGTTAACATTCTCCATCAGCAAAATGGAGGTAGTTTCATAAATGTGATTGGTTAACAACAGTGGATTACATATCTGACAAATTTGTTTTTTTTAATGAAATTAGTCTGCATTTCCAAGAGATTAAAATTATTGTTTTCCAAATTCATGAAAAAGTTGAAGCAACAAGTAAAATAATTTTATTTATGGATACAGCAAGTTAACATTTTAAATCTTTTTGTATTTTAACTGTATTACTAAAGAAATACAGTGACACTCTTATCTCAGATGTGATTTCTGCAGTAATCTGATAGGGCTAACAGGCTAAAATGAGTATTTTCCTCCAGTTGACACAATTAAATGTGGATTAAGAGCCCATTTAGAGTTAATGCCAAAAATAATAAAAAAGGAACATCAAAAATAGATTCATTAATTGAAATCTCCCATGATTCTTCATTAAGATAGAATTTTGACAAACTCCATGATTTTTTTTGGTTGAATTGTAAAAACGAATATTTATAACTTTTAGAAAAGTCAATTTTTAAGGCCTTTCGTCAGAACACGGAATTGTGAAATTGGTGCCTTAAACTATATACAGATTGAGAATAAAACTGTCTTCTTTTGTTCCTGGCATAAAGTTGCTAGGGATGCAAAACATCTTCAGATTTATTCTATTTATTTAAAATATATAAAATACACAAAAGTATTTGTTTTTCTCATTTTTAAAATATGCACTTAAATTTTGGAGCTGAAAAAGTGGTATTAAAATGCACGTAGCTATATCAATTTTGGGAAATCTTGCTTTAAATCATTATTCGACATAGGCATATATTTCAATTTATGGTACTTCTTAAAAGGAATTTTAGTTTAGCTAAATTATTATAATGCTTATGCAAAACAAAACAAAAACAATATATACAATTTAAGTACACAGTTTTAATCTTAAGTGTCATTGTTGTTTATTGTTTAAGTTAAATTATACTTATATAATTATACCTAGTTTAAAATGTGACATTTCTCAAATGCAAACAAATCAGGGAAAGAAATTAATGACAAAACATTTTTTTTTTTTAAATAAAACATACCAAGTTTTTATCTACGTTGGTGCTTGCTCTGTTGTCATTAGAATTAGCTGTGCAGGTGGATAAATACCTAGGAACACAATTTGGGAAGTTTTAGAAAGATACAAAAAGAAATACAAATATTTACTCTCAAAAATAGAAAATGCTAATGAACATTCCAATTCAATTTTTGACTTTTGTTTTTCCAAAGCTAAAAAGAACCTGGAATTCTATTTGGTATGAGGCCCAGAAGATTCTATATTAGACAATTAACTATGCACAGTCAACTATCTACCTCAATGAAAAATGTCACTCTGTCCTATAATATTATTATATAAATCATGAAGCCTCTTGTGTGTGTTGTTTTTCATCCATTAGTTATTTATAGTAGAACTAGACTATTTTGACTGTACAATATTCAAAATAAGACATGAAGGTAGCAGCCCTCTTTCATTGTGGTTCTTCAGGAACTGACATTCAGTGGAATATTGTCTCTAAACCCTAAAATTCCACGACAGCCATTAACAGTCTTAGCTATCAATATTCTGACCAATTACCTTTCAAGCCACAATTTACTGGCCATCACAATTCTAATCCTAATTCTTTCAAGCTATTATTAATGAGAAAGAAAAACTCTATTATTGTAGATATGTCATTAGATTACAGACTCTTCACATCAATCACATATTACCTTTTCCTTAATACTCCCACCTTTTGATCATTTTGTTTCAGTATTTCTGCACTCCATTTATATGAAATCTGAATGGGACCACAATCTGGATTTGCTACGTTTAATTTTTAAAGTATATTTGTGTATGAGAACACACAGAAAATTATATATAATTTTCATCAAATCTTACAATTTATTTATTTCTCTGTACTATGCATTTTAAAATTGAAGCATTTTATACTAGACAAAAAATCCCGGCTTAATATAAAATATTTAAAAACTTAACAGGTTATTATTCCAGATAATGTATGGTTGAGCTGTTTTTAAAAAGTATACAACTGGCTTCATAGTAATATATTCATTTTTATATATGTATATAGCTATTTATTTCTGAACCTGGGAAATGTGTTGCCCTCATCTTTTCTTAAAATCACATGGATGCCCTCTATAGTTGCTGCATAATTCCAGCCCCATAATTCTGTCTGCTTTAGAGGGCAGACAGTGTTCCATCTGTGCTCCAAAGTATCTTTTTGGAGTGAATCAGAGATCATTCCAGCCCTACTAACTATATGTAACTTAATTTTTCAAATAAGCAGATTGCTTACTTGTCTAAGATTTTCTTCTTTCCTTACTAGACTTTGCTGCACTTAGCAAACATAGCTTAATGACAATAACATACTACAAAATAAGCTTCACTACATTGAATGTAATGGGATTTGATCCCTGTGTGTTTTAGACTGCAGTGTAAGAGCAACTATTATCTGAATATCCTGGCTTTATTCCTCAATTGAAAATACAAACAAAACCATATGCAGTCAGGTTACCAGAAGCCAAAACGAGCTCTACAAAATGGGTGCTCATCCTCTAGACTGGATACAGCTATAATAAGGATAATAACATTTCCATTATCAGTATGCTAACACAAGGCAGTTTTTAAAAATTGCAATCATAATTAAGTTATATTTGTCACATTCCTATTATAAAGTATCCTCATGACTTTTACTGACAAGCAAATATTTTAAATCTACATATACTTACTGATGGTTACTATAATAAGTAAATCCTACAAAGGGTAGCTGGTTGCCAACAAAGGCTTTTGGTATAGGGAATGTTTCTTCTTCACCTTTGTCTTCCTCCAGATCATCAAAGTTACTAGTGTCAATATCACTACTTAAATCAGGGACAACAGGTGCTACAGCTACCCCAAAACCCCCCGAAGAGAACAAAGATTAATAATTTTTATTAAAATGTGTATATTAACAGTTATAAATGTAATGAAGTTGATATGAAAGAATGAAGAGTTATTTTACAAGATCATACAATGTAGAAATCCTTATTATATTTTGAGCAGTAAATGCATAAAACCCCCAGAAACTTAAAGATTAAAAATTTAAGTGTTATAACATTAAGAGGCAGTTCCACAGTTGCTCATAGGAAACTGCTGATCTGAGTGCCTCAATTCTGCAAAATAAACTGATCATTTTAAAAAAATGTTAAACAAAGTGGTAACTGAAGAGATCTCATACAAAATAAAGAAACCATAACTAACATATACCTATAAAACATTACAATTTTCTTATTTTACTGCCAATTGCTCAGATTTTTCTATGCATAGCATCCAAGTTAGTATCTATTTAAAACTATTCTTTGTAAGAGGTATTAAGGTATACAGAAAGTAAAATCATAAATAGCTGTATAAAAAACGCAAAAGAATATAATCACAAAATAAAAAATATAGTATTTTTATAGTAAAATATTTGTATTTATTCAATAACAAACATATGCTACTGAACTGTAATCAATTCATGGTAGCTTACAATATAAAACACAATAAAACCTCCATAATAACAAGAACCAAGGGGAACAAAATATTAAAAATAATACAAATAATATACACTGACACACATAATAATACACACAATTAGTTAAAAAAAAAATCTAGTTTCAGATGGCATACAATCCCTTTTTAGGGGAAGTTGTGGAGAGAGTGGTGGGCTCCCAGCTGTGGAGAGTCCTAGATGAAGCAGATTATCTGGAACCTCTTAAATCAGGATTCTGGCTAGGCTATAGTATTGAAACAACATTGGTCACACTCGTGGATGATCTTTGGTGGGCTCAGGATGGGGGTGGTTTGTCTGTCCTGGCCCTTCTGGATCTCTCGGCAACTTTCGACACCATCGACTATGGTATCTTGCTCAATTGGCTCCAGGGATTGGGAGTGGGAGGCACTGTTTTGCAGTAATTCTTCTTTCTCTGTGCAGTACCAGTCAGTGATGGTGGGGGAAGAGAGATCCAGCCCTAGGCCCCTGTTATGTGGGGTGCCTCAAGGCTTGGGTCTCTCTCCCCTCCTATTTAACATCTATGGGGGAGATGGGCAGTGATATAAATTTAAATAAATAAGCAAGCAAGAAAGCTGCTGGGAGAGGTCATCTGGCAGCATGGGGTTGGGTATCATCAGTATGCTGATGATACACAATTATGTATCTCTACCCTATGCTGGGCAAGTAATGCTGTTCAGGTGCTGGCTCAGTGCCTGGAAGCTGTAAGGGCCTGGATGGGGAGAAACTGGCTGCAACTCAACCCTAGCAAGACACAGTGATTGTGGGCTTTGGAGAGTTGACATCTTTGACTCTAGACAGGGTAACTCTCCCCCAGACAGATCTGGTGTGGAATTTGGGGGTGCTCCTGGACTTGTGGCTCCTGCTGGAAGAGCAGATGGTAACTGTGGCCGGGGGGCTTTTGCACAAATTCATCTTGTGAGACAATTGTGCCCATTCCTAGACTTTGCTCAGTGTCACTCATGCCTTAGTTACCTTGCTCACAGTCACTCATGCCTTGCTCAGTCACTCATGCCTTAGTTACCTCTCATTTGGATTACTGCAACATGCTCTACATGAGCTACCCTTGAAGACCATCCAGAAGTTGCAAGTGGTCCAGAATGCAGCAGTATGCATGGTTTTGGGTGCCTCATGGTTCACCTAAGTTACACCACTGCTGAATGAGCTTCACCGACTCCTAGTTGTTTTCTAGGTGCAATTCAAGGTGTGAAGTCCTTAGTGCTCTCTGAACTTAGTTGTTTTCTTCTGACTGCAAGCTATTGTATATAAACAAAGAGCAAACCCCACTCCTTTCTAGCACTGAAGATGTTGTCTAGTTGGGCAATGAAACGTCTGCAAGGAAACAACCAAGCTCAGAGAGCACCAAGGACTTCACAGTTCAACCCTGAGCTACAGATATTCTCTTCAATTGGCAATTCAAGGTGCTGGTTATCACCATTAAAACCCTACATGGCCCAGGGCTACGTTATTTGCAGACTGCCTCTCCCTGAGAGTATCTGCCCATCCTTCTAGGTTTCATAGGGTGGGCACGGTCCCTTCCTTAAAAATGTCACCTGATGGGACCCCAAAGCCACACCTTCTCAGTGGCTACCCCAGCCCTTTGGAATAAACTCCTACCTGAGATCTGAGGGATCCCTATCCTTTTAGCCTTCCAGAAGGCTGTGAAGACCTGGCTCTTCCCCCAAGCATTGGGCTAGGATGGGGGTTGAGCTGGGAGGCTGTTTGGTCTGGCACCTGGGGGAAAGGATATTTGCTTGATTGTTGTGAGAATTATATGAGACAGGCAGCCATGTAAGTTCTGCAAATAAACAAACAAACATTCCCCAGAGGTTCTCTGGAATAGTTGGGTTTCACAAACTTCCAGAAGGCAGTCACTAAGGGGTCCAGTGTAGCTTCTAGAGCAGCCTTTCTCAATCTTTTGACCCTGGAGGAACCCTTGAAATATTTTTCAGACCCCGGGGAAACCCTGCACATTCAGGCTCAAATATAGGCCACAAGTTACAAAAATTATTATATTTGTTTCATATATAGGCCTGTATATATGCATTAACAGTGTTCTTAAACTAAAAATAAAGAATGAAACTTACCTCTTTAATGTGAAGTTGCCCAAATTGGAAATAATTTTTTAAATAAATGATGATCTCCCATGGAACCCCTAGTGACCCTCTCATGGAACCCTCTGGTTCCATGGAATCCTGGTTGAGAAACCCTGTTCTAGAGGTAAGCTGTTCCAAAGTATAAGAGCCATGGAAAAATAGCATGTACTGGGTGCCACTCCCTTCACCCCATGAAATTAGGGCAACGTAAGCATATTTTCCCAGAAATATGTCCTCAAATGAGTTGATCTTAGCTGAAACAGGCAATCCCCAATGTACCAAAGTGCCAAGCCATATAGGGCTTTAAAAGTCAAAAGTAGTACTTTGAATTGCACCTGGAAACCTACTGGTAATCAATACAGGTCCCACAGAATAGGTGTAATGTAACCATAATGACTAGCATTAGTCAAAACATGGCTTACAGTATTTTGGTGGTCTACAAAGGCAACCCAGAAAGAACACATTTCAGAAGCCTAATCATCTGGAAATAAGGGCATGTCTCAGATCAAAAACCTATAGAAAGACCTGTTAACAGTTCTGTGAAAGCTTGTTATCAATATATGTGAAACACAAAAACCTTAATAAAGTTACGTAAATTCAGCAAATAGGAAGATAAATAAATGGCTCCACTGCAGACGAAGCCTAAAGCCATATGCTATCATACAAAAAGTCTAATGAGTTCTTCAGAATATAGAGAAGATGAACTTCCACCTTCTTTTTCTAAAGTAAAGAAAACCAGAAAGATTTCTTAGAACAATCAATTTCATCAAGAGTTTCAAAGTTTAATGAATAAACATTTTCATAGAGTAGATATGAAAACTGATGTGGATAAAGAAATTATATCTGACCAAGTTATTTAAGATAAGGGAGAAAGCACATATTTTTCTCATTATGACAAATCTGACTTTATGAATGTCATATCATAAAGATTTGTTCCAGAAGTAAATTTAAGAAATCTGAACCATAAAAAGAGAAAAGATTAATCTAAAAAGTGTAGACTGCAATATTTTATACCACTATCAAAAATTTCAGCAAGATTTACTTATCAGTCAAACCTTGTAACATTGTACTGTTAATAAATTTAGTTATGACATCTAATGAAATAATGAAAAATAAATGAGAGGCCTAAAAAGAATATTCCAGAAGTATGGATATTTTGCTTTCTAAAGAATATAAACTTTACATTTACAAGAAAGAACTGTTATAAACTGACTTATCAAAACAGCTACTTCCATGTATAACATTGGTATTTTCTGTAAAACGTAAGAGATTTTACTACTTTTTTAATTATGTAAAAGTGCAAAAAAAAAGTAAATTATAGGTGTCATATAAATAATTGTATAAAATAGTCACAATTACTCAATTTTGTTACATTATCTTAAAATATTAAATGTCTGAATTCTAATGCAGTAATGTACCAAGTAACCTTTGGGATAATGGAAAATCAAACAAAGGGAAAACCCAGAATGATTAAAAATTATTTTGTAATTATTGTTAAATAGGAATCAAAATAATTTGTGAAGTTGAGAAGTTGATTATTTAATATTAATCACTAGGTTAGAAATAGTTATCATGAATCGAGTATTAAAGATTTATTCTATGTTTAATAAGTAGAAGACAGATTATGGTTTTTAAATACTTGAAATGTTTTATAAGGTTTGTTATGACAAGTGTACTTGTTTATATTTATTTTTTGTATATTTCAAAGAACTGCACAACTAATTCTACATGCCCCAAGTCAGTTGAGGTTGTTTCCCCAATAGCAGCCCACAATACCCCATATTTGGAAAACTGCTTTTGTAACTGAACAGACATGAAGACACAGTTCGTCAATCGAAAAAAGGTACATAAGATCTCACTGGATGTACATTAACTTTCAAGTATGGAACAGTTCTTCAGAACCTTGCCCTTTTTAATAAGCAGGTCAGTATCTGTTTCCTGGGTAGAAAATCATCTTCTGTCAACATTTATAAGGAAAATATAACACATGAATCAATTATATTACAAGAAAAGCTGGTTTTATACAGAAAATTACTTACTGTCTCTAAGATTTTCCCAAGACCACTGATCATTTTTGAAAAATGGATGTCGCTTGATTTCTTCCACACCGTTTCTTCCTAATCTAACTTCCCTGTAAAAGTGAAGTGTTTTTTAAATTATGTAACACCTACTGCATACGTATTCTGGGGACAATACTAAAAGTAATATGTAAACAAATGAAACATAAGATCAAAGCCCATTTTAAATAAGATGATCACTTATTTCAACATTAGCAGTTTCTTTGCTTTAAATATGGGGTGGAAAAGTCTCCCTCCTTCTCAGTAATAAAAAACATGTTTGCTGTCAGAAACATTTATCTGAAACACCACGGATTGCAAACATTTCTTTCCAAATCTTTCAAATCATTAGAAAAATCTCTGCTGCATTTGCGGGGGGGGGGGGGGGGAGAAGCAGGTAACAATGCTGCAGATTTAAAATACAAATACTCAAGGCAGGAAATCCAGAGGAAAAATCATTTAAGATCTTGCGCAAAGAGTTGAGTAACCTGTAGAATAACAGTAACATTTCCATAGTAAATTAACTATGACTTCTTTTAAAGCAATACACCCAATTTGAAACTAGTTTGTGGCTGACATAATGATGCAATTGTGGTTTAGTGTAATATGTGAAGAACAATTCATAGTTTGTTATTAAACTATTTGGTTTTCTGTTGTGCTCAAACCTCTATCCAATCCATAGAGATGCCAAACAAGTACAACTACCAAGAAGGAAAACAAAATAAGCAATGGCACTGACTTTAATGTCTTCAACAACTCATGATTAAAACAATTTCTTAATATGTTATATGAACATAGCCTATATTTTATAAAGAGATGATCTAACTGAAGAATCCATTCAATAATTTAAGTTTTTTTTTAAAAATCACAGTTTTTCCAGAATATGATTTTAAATATATTACCTGTCTGTTAGAAAGCCACAAATAAGATTTTTTGCATCTTTAGAAATATCATTATCATCAGGGAAGCTAAGAGAATTCTTATGGTTCATAATTTTACTATATGTTCCAACCAAAGAATCTGCGTAAAAAGGTGTATCCCCTAAAGCAAGAGAGAGAAAACTGTAAGTCACATAACTGATTGATAATTCAGCTAGAAAAAAATGGCTTTTTTATGCTAATTTTAAGAGCTCAAAATATTCTTGTTATTATATCAAAATCATAAAAAGGAAAAGAATCTTCTATCATCATGTATATTAATTTCTCAAGACCACTTCATATTCATTTTTGTAGAAACTATTTATGTGTTTTCATTCTAAGAAAAGAGCCACAAAAAGAGACTGGGATAATAGGTGTAGGAAAAGAAAACAAGGATGACACAGGAAAGGTGAAAAGACAGAGGATTCAAATAAGCCCTTTTTTTTTTTTTTAAAGTGTGAGGGTGACTGAATTGGCTCTGAAATCTACTCTAGTAGAAACATCTTCTGGCTACTCACAAGGGACTGCAAATGATGTAATTTCAACAATCCCAGATGAGCAAACAGCAAATGAAATTCAACGAGTCACAGAAATTAAGAAACCTAAACATAAAAAGAGATGATACCAATGAGGTCTTCGGAAGCTATAAAGGACTGAAAGAAGTTAAAGAAGAATCAACAGAGGAAGAATCAGCAAAGTAGCAGAGTTTATTGTCATGTATGTATAGCAATATATATCTCGGAAGAAAAATGTAGTTGCTGATGTTTTATTGATACAAGAAATAGAAACTGACTTTATTTATAGGTAGAAGAAATTCTTCGGCTTAGACATTGTATTCTAGAAAGATAGCACTACTAAACTTGAAAGGGGAATACCACCAAGAGTCTCAGTAGATTTGGTTTACAAAAATACAGGTAGTCCTCGTTTAGTGACAACTGGGACTGGCAACTTGGTTGTTAAGCAAAGCATTCATTATGTGAAATCATGACTGTGTTTATGACCTTAATTCAGCTTTCCTTTGCTTTAAAAACCTGTGAAGGTCATAAATGTGAGGACTGGTTGTAAAGTTACTTTTTCATCACCATTGTAACTGAATGGTTGCTGTCCAAGGCAGTCACTAAACAAGGACTATGTGTATAATAAATATGTGATGAAATAGTAGATGAGTTGCCTTTCATTATAGTAGTAAAAGGATACCTGGGCATTTTCTTTGAAAGAGGAGAAGAAATCTAAAGGAAGTTCAGCTGGTCCAGAATGCAGTTGCGCGAGCTGCATTGGGTACCAGTTTGCTTCCAGGCCCAATTCAAGGTGTTGGTTATCACCTTTAAAGCCCTGCATGGCATGCGGCCAGGTTACCTGAGGGACTGCCTCTTCCCCATTACATCAGCCCGTCCCACCCGATCATGCAGAGGGGGCATGCTGTGGACCACGTCTCTAAGACAACTTCGTTTGGCGGGGTCCAGGAAGCAGGCCTTCTCTGCAGTGGCGTCCGCCCTGTGGAACATGCTGCCCCCCCGGAGGTGAGATTGGCCCCATCGCTCCTGGCCTTTCGGAAGAGTCTGAAGACCTGGTTCTGCCGCCTCGCTTGGGGCAGAGAGGGGAATAGATCTACATGGGGATGGCTACGATAGACCACTCCTCCCACACTTGGACTGTTTTAGATTCTTTTGCCACTTGGACGTTTTATTTTTTACTCTTAATTATATTATTTATTGCTGTAATTTTATATTGTATATTTTATTCATTGTATTATTGTTGTTTTAATTGATTACTGTAAACTGCAAAGAGTCCCCCGATGGGAAGAGATGGGCAGGGACAAATTGGATGGATGGATGGGTGGATAAATAAATAAATAAAGTAAGTAAGTAAGTAAGCAAGCAAGCAAGCAAGTTTGAAAGCGGCCTGAGGAAAAAGGCAGTTTACAGTTGAATATAGTAAACAGGGAGAAAGGAAAGAATATACAGTGTATGTAAAAGAAAAGAGAAATACAGGTGGCTTTTTTTGGAAAAGCTATCATTTTGTAAATGAGTACGTGATTATGTACCTTTAAACAGAAAATACTTACTTCCATAAAATATTATTTTAAAATAAAGTTTAAAGATTAAGGCAACGGGCTAGAAACCAGGAGACTGTGAGTTCTAGTCCCACCTTAGGCATGAAAGCCGGCTGTGTGACCTTGGGCCAATCACTCTCTCTCAACCCAACTCACCTCACAGGGTTGTCGTTGTGGGGAAAATAGGAGGAGGAAGGAGTGTTAGGTATGATACCCACCTTGAGTTATTTATAAAAATAATAAAGGTGGGATAGTAAATAAATAATAAAAATAATGGATTGTTTATAAACCATGGTGCTCTGAGTAAATGAAAGACAGAACCCCCTGGCCATACCTAACATACTAATTCTTCTCCTGGTAGTAATAGTTAGAAAGAAGATATCTATATAAGAAATCTATATTTATCATTTTGGAGTGAGATTTTAAACTACATTTATCCCCCAAATAATAAGAAATCATGTCATTTATGACCAACTGACAAACTCTGTTTCCAAACTCTAATATATCCAAATCAGGCCAATAAAGTACACTTTGCACATCCATGACCAATTTCTGAATGGCTAAAATTTTTCTATTCACTGACCTAGTATTCAGCAATAGCAATTTAAACCTAAGTATCAATGGCTGCATCTAAGTATCAATGGCTACAATATTATACATATTTACTTTGGAATAAGCATCACTGAACCCAATGGAATTTGATTCAAATAATCTTATTAAGGAGTGGTCTCTACAGTGACACACAGAAATTAAAATTATTAATGAAAATAAAAAATAAGGTAGTTTAGTTCATTTAGTAATTTGATACTCACCCACAAGCATTTCATATAAAAAGACACCAACTGACCACCAGTCACATTCTCGTCCATAATAACCATCACCACCTTGTGATTTTAGTACTTCTGGAGATATATAATCTGGAGTTCCAACAGCTGTATCACATCGTACCATACCTTCCTATAAAAAGAGAGTTCATTTAAAAGAGTTACGCTCTGGGATCTTAATATTACACTGAAAGGTACAGTATATGAAACAAGATGTTTTCTTAGATCTGCTTGGAAAATAAATATTAAAATGAAGTATGAACCCCAGTTAAAATTCTTAATTTAAACACACACTGGTATCTATTTTTCCCAAGTATCGTGATTTTCCACAACCACAAAAGCTAATTAGTAGTTTTTGTCTACTAACCTTATTCATTTTCATACAGGTACCAAAATCTGCTAGCTTTAGATGACCAGATTTGTCTAGCAGCATATTATCAGGCTTTACATCTCTGAAAATAATAAAAGAATTTTATCAGACCAAGTTTTATTTATTAAGCAAGAACAACCCTGAGCTTTATCCCACAAAACAAGTAAGTTATAAAGAAACAACAGCTAGCAAACTGGGAGTCAAACTCTGGATCTTTATATTTCTTCTCCTTTTTGAAACAAATTCTCCTTTAATTGTGATATATACTTTACACTTACATCTTCTCAGTTTATTTTTCCATTTAGTACAGTCTTATTTATGCCAGGGTTCTACAGGGCTTCATGCCAAAATCTTTCACATCATCTATTTCTTGATCCTTTTAAAAGTTCACTGGCATAATAACTGGCCAGTAATGTGTGCCACAGTAAAATCCATAAACAGCAGTACAATTAAAAGCGAAAAGGGGCTGGCATGTATTAGAGTACATTCCCAGAGCACATCCCCCTACTTATAAGATGTAATTGTTTTATACAAACAGATGGGGCATGTTCCATATGCAAGCATCAAGACTCTTATTTGAATTTAGTTCTACAGCTATCCAAATAACTGATATTGAAAGAGAGCACATTGGATATGGACTCAATTTGTTAAATATGCAACTTTACATTTCCTTTTCAGCTAACCCAAATCAGGCAATGGATATCCTCTGACAAGGTAACAGCCTATAATTTACAGGTCATTCCAGAAAAGATGGGGGTATTGTTGGTATCGGTTGTCTGTCCCAATAAGTAGTGCTCAAGCCATTCTAGAGGCACCTATACTCTCTCTTCAAAGATCAGATATGCAAATTGGGAAAGCTCCTAGATCTATCATTGTCATTACAAGCACAGGTGGTCTCAATACCTAGTATTGCATTTCATCAGCTTTACAAGCTGCAACCCTATATGGACAGGCATAGCTTGACATCAGTTATACAACCTCTGCTAATCTATTGATTACTGTACAAGGAAGTACTTGTTTCAGGGGTTTTTTTGTCCATAATTGAACACCAGTTTCCTGGCTGATACCATTAGACATTAGTATTTTGTCTAATGCAATGACTGCCATCTATTTTCAGTACCAGTTCTGTCTTGACATCGAAATATAAAGCTGTGAATGATTCTGGCCTCTGTTCCTCTAAAACAGTGTTTCCCTACTTTGGCAACTTCTAGATGTGTGGACTTCAACTCCCAGAATTCCCCAGCCAGCATAGCCATTGCTGAGAATTCTGTGAGTTGAAGTTCATACATTTGAAAATTGCCCAGGTTGGGAAACACTGCTCTAAAAGGAACGTCTCCTTTCTAATACCTTCCCAAATGACTCTAATCATGCACAAAGGCAAATCTATATGACTTGAATGAGGAAGGCCTCCTCAGTTGCAGGATGTCAGCTGTGGAATACCCTCCTCAGAGAAGCAATCTGGTATCTATATTAATATTTTTTTAGCAGGTGGCTAATACATTCTTTTATTAAGTATATTTATTGTCAGGTTTATTTTAAGTGTGCACATTATATTGGAATAGTGGCTTCTATACATTATTTTCACATTTCTTGAATAATTAAAGTATTTAACAGTTTTACTGCTTTATTTTTTGTTTTAACCAAACTTGTAATCTATCAATACAAATCTAGTTATTAGGCAGATTAAAAACATGAATTAAATAAAGAGAATCTGCTTACCTGTACTCTCAAAAGTGCTAAAATAGTCTTATTTTGCCTTTTTGTGGACATACTATCTTCATGTTTTGTGGAATATTAATCTAGTAAAAGTTGATTATCCATACATTGTTCACTTTTATTCGTAACAATGTCATTTCACTAGTCACTGACTGTAATAAAGCATATCTATCTGTCTATCATTGTCATTTTCTCTATAATGGGGATAGAAAGTCATGATTTTGTCATAATGCTTTTGATATTCTTTAAATTCTTGGTTATTGTTATTTAAATGGTTTGCCACACACATTTATGCAATGTTTGTGCAAACAGGTGTAACAAAGATATACCTAATTAATAATGGTTTGGATCTTAACTATTTATGCAAGCAGAAGCTCTTGGAAAGGGGCTTCCCCAACTGTCCAACTCCTTTTGTCACATGGGACAAAGATGTAATGGGACACAAAAAGCTTTTGCCCTAATTCCAACAGAAAGATTTTGCAGTTTGACATCCTATGCTGTCCATGAGAGATGTAGAGAACTGAAAGGAAACAGCTACAATCCCTTATATGTACTGCCTTCTCTTCATACAACTAGGTTCAAAGCCAGTGTGAGATGATACATAAATTACTCAGATAACTATTTCACTGTAAGCAAAACATACCAAGGTTTCTAACATACCAAAATAATATGGCCCTCAAAACAAGCTTTATAATTTACACACAGTAATAGTCTCATTCTTATTACAAATTTATTGCAGAGGGTATGAAACAATTAAATTTCATGTGCTGATCACCTCCAATTTGCTCAAGCTTGACACTGTAAATAGTCCAGTAGTATTATAAATGAAAATTTCAAAATACTATTATTTTAATACAGTTTAGAAGCCAAAAACATCAGCTACTATAAAAATAGTTACCTGTGAATAAAACCCATGGAGTGAATAGCATCTAATGCAAGAACAACTTCTGCAGTATAAAACCTTGCCCATTTCTCAGGGACATCATAGTTGCTCATTAAATTCACCAGATCCCCACCAGGCATGTATTCCATCACCATATAAAGGTAACGATCATCTTGGAATGCATAAAACAACTATAAAAGATAGTAGACAAAAATCATTGTGCGCTGCATTCCTATCATTGCTATTTTCTTTTTGAAAGAGGAAGCGTAGTGCATTTGAGTTTTTTCTTAATAGTTGAAGCCTAAATTGCATTCTTCAATAAGTCCATCAAACAAAATAAAGGTCAATCTATTTTACACATACACACATACATACACATAGACTGATTACATGCATACATAAATACAGAGAGAACTGAATATCCAACTGAAAGAGAGACAAAGAGGGACGACTCAAAAATTTATCACTATCACATAAGCTTACTATAGGGAACCAGAGATATCCAACTACAATCTCAATTTAAGCTAATTATATCTCTGCCACATGCAGCTTATTAACTCTTCCTTTTGCACAGACTGCAATTCAAAGCAGGAAAGTCCCTAATTAACCACAGTTTTACAAATCAACACTGAAAGTCACAGATACTAACTTCGTAACGCACCAGAATATTAATAGACAATCTAAATTAAAATACTGTCTGGATCCAAAATTAATAACCATGATTTTCTAATTTGGATAAAACAAAAAACTATTGTTAGAAACTTCCTGCTTTAACTGCAAAGGGACGGGAAGGGCTGCATGTTCAGGAAAATGGTCTTGTGTATTTTGGTTGAACAAACTGGGATATGACTGTTTAAACCAGGCCATTCAAAGGCAAATGTTGTACCTTCTGTTACATAATTCAGCACAAAAGTAAGATGAATGGCTAATATGAACATACTAAACAGATTTTTCATAATTACTTGTCAATTAGCATTGTGCATAATTATCAGTTTATTTCTTTGCATTCCAGACTACAAACTGCAAAATATTTTTACTGAAATTATTTTATTTATTGGAATGAATAAATAATCATATATAAGATATATATTCAAATACAAATATATTTGAGTGCTTTTAAATTGCAGGTCAGTAAATTAACATGGTTTTAAATTATATGCAATCTATATTATTGACAAAACAAAATTTTAGACACTTATTTGAGACAAATATAATCATTGGCAAATGTGAATCCAAATAAAAATCAGTATACCTGCACAACCCAAGGGCTATTTGCAAATGCCATGATATCTCTTTCTTCCCAAAAGAATGCAGAATCTGATCTTTTTATCATCTCAAACTTGCTCAGAAGTTTCATGGCATAGACCTTTCGGGATGACTTGTGTCTTACCTTTAAAAATAAAATATTACAATGAAAAAAATTAACTTAAGTATGAAACAGTAAGAGTACACTCTATTTCCATTAGGTATATGAAAAGGCTATATGTTATGTACCTAATCATCTTCAAAGGAAAGCTCTTTTGCATTTCACACAGCATTGTGGTACACTCTGTTCTTCTCCAGCTCTACAAGCATTGTCAATTTACTTATTTCTGTGAACCTCTCCTGCACTCCACAGCCCTAGAAAAGATCAATGCTATTGCCTACCTTCATAACAGGGGTAGATATTCTACAACTAAATATTTTGAAATGTTGTTGGCCAAAGGTCTTTCTATCTGTGAAGGAAGCTGCGAAATCTTTATAGAACCAGTATATCATTTCCTAGATATGTCCCAAATTTGGCATTAATTTTCTAAATTCAGTAGTTTATCTTTAAAAACATTCATATCTGAACTGCCCCTATCTGTATAGCTAATTTGTATTTTTCTCCCGATCTATAGCACCTGAAATACTAAAAATGGCTAAGGTTTAAACATTTTCCCACTTATTTTGGGGAAAATAAGTGAGATGCCATTAAATTAATATATCTGAGAATTAACTGCATTGCATTCTTCAAGCACTACTGCAACAAGACCCAAATCCTTCATTCAATAATATATTGTAGTTGTCAGTTCTGTTTACAACACTAAGTTATAAAATGATACATAATCATACAAAGTAAATACCTCCAAACTTAAGTTATGATATACTATTTATTACTTCATATATTAAAAACCTATTAAGGTGGAAGAAATGGAAGAACCCATTTCAGTCCAGTGGTACTAAGTAATGCAGAGGGGATGCACAGAAAAAGTAGGTGGAACAACCAACTGTGGACATGCAGCCTTTCAGTTTTTTTCCTAAAGGTCTGTGTACTATTTATATATACTGTCTATCCACAAAATGCCTTATTTCCCAACACTGTAATTAGATTTTAAAATAGTTGCTACTGTCAATGGATTTTTAAAAACACCGATGGAAGAGCATGAAGCCATTATTTATGTAGATTACACATTAAGGAGAGAAAGACAAAACCTCTCTCCAGAAGGAAAACCTTCCTCCAGAAAAATGTACCTCTCACAGCAATTAAGATTTTAAAACAAACTCACTGAAAACAATGGAAGCTATTTTAATTCTACTTGCAGTGCAGACTGGAAATCTAATCTCTCATCTTAGATAAAAAAAACTTCATATATTTACATTAAAATTTACAATATGACCTGCCAAAATGTATCTCAGTAACTAGCAACATTAGAACATAGTATTTTGTTCTGTATAGTATACTGTAACAATAGTTTAATTAAAATAGGAATGGAAACAAACATAATAAATAGCAATTATTCTACGTTTTAAGATGGGATAAATCTTGCTTTTTATATATAATACAAAGAGCATGCTAAATAATGGTCTATTTTAACTATAATTTAGTTGATTCATAGTTAAGGAGCCAGAAATTATTTTGCAGATAAAGTAGTTGTGGTTTATTTGGTAATTTTTGTTGTTTTTTCAGTTGATCTAATTGTGCATATCTGGCTTGCTTACAAGTTTATACAGGGCATAAAAATTAGGCAAGAATAAGCCAAGAATCAAACTGTATTTCCACTCACAAATCATGTTACTCTACAATTCTATTCAGTAAGAAGGCTTCATTTCAGATCATCATTTACTACCATAAAACTAATCATGGTTCATTCCCTGATGATTTTCACACAAAATGTACTGAAAACTAGAGATGGCATTGTTGTATTGTCAACTGCTCCTTGAAGGAACCATAACTTTTTCAGAACCCACTCATAAAAATACACATTTGAGCTAAGGGAGTATTAATGAGGCAGCAACAGGGTCCAGCCATATAAATCACATATAATTCTAACTTATTTTCAAGTTCCAAAATTTTGGCAGCAGAGAAACTGACACAAACATCTACCACATGTAAAAATATTCCTTTTTCATTTGGATAGCAACTTATTTTAAAATTTCCATTTTAAAATAAAACTTAGTCTTAGCTATACATAAAACAACCATACATAGAATAACCTACCAATTGAACTTCTCCAAATGCTCCTCTACCAATCACTTTCACTACTTCATAATCTTCAGCTTTCATACGGAGATCTCTTACTTTGTTTATTGTGTCTTTGTCTGTGAAGAAAATATAAAGAAAAAATACTGTAGCACAAAGCATAAAAAGTCTTTGAAATAAATTTACATATAAAAATATACTGAGTAAATGTCTGATTTCAATTATATCCCATTTGCTGGTTATTTCTTGAAACATCTGTTGTGTATTAAATACAGAAATTGTTTAAGGACAATTTCCCAGCTCTTATCCAGGCTACAAATATCTTCTTTGAATCTCAGAAAGATTACTTTCCATTCCCATAGCAACATTCAAATGACAAATACAACCTCACTGTGGAAACAAGATATAACTTTAACACTGGCTATTGACAGTTAAAGAAAAAAATTATTAGAACAATTTGCTTTCCTCACCAAAATAATCAGCTACAGTGCTATACAAAAGATTTGGTCACAACATAAAACGTCTTTCAGTGTTTAGTTTTTACTGTTTTTCATGTTATTTTTTTAATTACCATGAAAACATAAGCAAGAAGCTCTGCATTTTAAAAGCACTACTAGCAGGAAACAAAATATAATAATTTAAATTCCCAGTTGACAGTTACTCTAACTCCAAATTTGGTAACATGCTATTTTAATCCACATGGGTCAACATTGGTATGAGATTATACCAAAAAATTAACATTTCAGTTCTGTGGATATAGAATGAAACTACTGAAATAACTTTTTATAATGCAAAGTTCAAAGGAATAATATTAACATTTTGAAAACGGAATTAGTGAGGTTCTTAGAAAGAAATACTATAGAATGCTGTCCTCTAACTACTGCAAATTATCAATGTAATTTTACTTGAAGTGATCACAATAAAACTCAGCAAATGATTGTGCCAAAAATGTGTCAGGTATCATCAAATACATACGACTGCCTGAAAAAAATCAGTACAATCAGAACTGGCTCTATAATACTGAGCTAGGAACTCAGGTAGCAGATTCAGAGCAATGCGGAGGAGTAGTCTGCCAAACTGTTCACAAACTATACTGTCTTCCCCATCCAAACTAAGTTCATGCATATATTCCCCTCCAAGTGTTCAGTGGGAAAGATAGTAGGATGGCAAGAAAAGGGCAGAGAAAGAAAACAGTCACACACAAAAAAGCAGTTATAGTGTTTTAACATTAATTGCTTGATTGCTGAAACCTGCTCTATCTTTTCCAGAGCCTCCAAATGGAGGGCTTATGTCCAATGTTATACCCTGTCTAACCTCACATCCTGCTTCTCATTCCTCTCCCAGAAGTTATCCTGTGTTCCATGATCACTGAGTATGCTCAATCCTTACTGAACTATTTGGGGAGCCTGTTTTCCCATTCTATATGTAAACCTTGGAGTTCCTTCCAAAGCTGATGAATCTGTTTATTCTATTTGTCTTGCATTTTGCTGCATTTTGTTTTGTGTCACCTTCATATCAGTTTGTTATTTTTATTATGTTACATTCTTGCTAACATTTATGAATATGAACATTTTCAGTGTAGGCTACATTACAAGGTTATATTTATATATTTGGAATACAAGAAAAAAAATGTAAGGATTCAGAATTTTAGATAGATTGTTTTTTATCATTTTACTCACAGGCTTTCTAAAGATGCATACTTGCAGTTCACCTACTTCATCCTCAAAGTCCTAGCCTCTTTGTAGTGAAGGAGCTAGAAGAGGGACTATAAATCTTCTTGTAAAGTACCCAGAAGAATAAAAACTTCACAGCAACACTGCTGCTTCTAAGCACAGGCTCAGCGCTGACACACAAAAGCCACCTCCCTTGTCACTACTTTATTCTTTTTATTTTGCTTTTTTCAAAGAAGTTTAGAGGGCATCCTTGGTCAACCTATTTTATTATAACTTTATGAAACAGATTAGTTTAAAAATATTGGTTATGAATACAACTCCTCCAAAAGCTGATTTCAATCCTCCCCTCCCCCGCAAATAAATAATATAGTATGCATCATCAACATAAAAAAGAAATTAAAGAAAGAAAAAAGTAAAGTCTACACAGATTAGATAATCAGAAATCCAGTATAGAGTATGTATATATATACTTACATTTGTTTAAAAAGGTGTCTATGTTTTTATTTTTCCTCAAAGCAGGAAAATCCAAATCGTATACCAAGGCATCTAATCCATCCTGAGGAACAAAATTGGTATTTTTTTAAAGAACATAACTAATAAGTATTAAATAAAGACACATCTCAAGTATGAGTGTATGCATATATTCCTTTCCTATTGGTTTAGTGGGAAAGATATTAGAATCGCAGGAAAAGGGCAGAGAAGGGAACTTGTATCATGAGAAAACAGCAATGTCTTTAACTAACTGCTTAATCACACTCACAAATGCTAAGCATTTTAGTATGATTTTAGTGTGAATTAGTACATAATATTTTAGATATATTATTTAGATATCTAAAATATTATGTAAGAATACATACTAAAATCTAGAAATCTGTACACACAGAAAAATATTTCAATCCACAGCAGTCATGCATTTTAGGATATTATAGTCAATTGAATATTCAAGGCAGCTAACAACCACTAGAATGAAAAATAAACAATAAGGAAGCAGACTAAAAACTAAAAATATTAACAATTAACAGTTAAATGACTGGTGAAATAGAAATTCTTAGCAATTCCCCTAAAGAGAGAGATTATGACGACCAAAGCAATTCCCAAGGGAGTTTGGAACAGCGCAGCCCTCTCCTGTGTGTACTTACTAACAGAACTCTAAAAACAGGAACATCTTCGGAATGGCTTCTTCTACAGAACCTAATGCTCAAATTTTTAAAGAATCATGCTTAAGTAGTTTAGCAAGCAACAGCACAATGAAACATATTCTAATATTAATCAGGACATGAGCATCAACAGAATAGTCATTGCTTCAGGAGGGACACAAGGAACAGTGAGGAAGAAGACATCTGCCTAACCAGTCAAAAAGCTGAATCAGTCTTGGCTATCAATGGGGTGACATATATCACAGCCAGATGGCCCTCACATCCAAGCTTCTATTATATTTATTGTTATTATTGTTATTATTTTGATTTCTATTCTGCTTTTTTCCCTAGACAGTGCTCAAGTACTCAATCATAAAAAGTAAAAAAAGAAATAAAGTCATATTAAAACACTTAAAATTAACCATTAATTTATTCAAACCGAAAAGGCCTGGCTACAGAGAAAACTCTTGACTTGTTTCCTAAAAGCAGAAAATGAGGACTGAGTGCAACTCCAGAAGTAATTTATTGGATCTTCTACTCTATGCTTGAGAAATGGAACTCAGATTGTGATGGTACCTTCGTTAATTCCTTTTCAACTATCTCAAAGTAAGCAATCCCTCAAACAGAATCACCCCAAGTGACTAAACACTTTAAAAGTCAAAAATATCATGTTAAAATGTGCCTGGAAAATGACTGGCTACCAGCACTAATCTTTCATCAAAATGTAATATGCTCCTAATATATTGATTTCCTGCCTGGTTGCTGCATTTTATAACAACTGATGCTTTTGGAAGCTCCTCAAGTAAAGCCTCACATAAAACACTGCAACAGTTAAATCAGGATATAACTATGACATGGATAGCTGCTGCTATATTCTGCTGGTTCAGGAACCATCACTCGTGGCACACCAAACATAATGTTTTTGTTACGGCCACCAATTCAAAATCTAGGTGAAGATCAATAAATATTGAACAGATGCCAAACTATGGCCAACCTTTTGAAAATGGCCTATTACTTCTCTGCCAACTGTATTAGCCTTGACTTATTAATATCTATTATTAATGGAAATATTTCATTTTCCATTTTTTACTTTTATAATGAGACCTTTCCATGAAAAAATATGGAAATATGTAAATGTAAATCAGTAATTTAAATTGGCCTTTCCCCCCATGTTTTAAATTTCTTTCACTTCAAAAACAAATCTGGTTGCTCTACAATCTATTCCACTTTATTACACCAAAAATCATCTGTATCACATAATACACAATATCACCACCCCACTGCACAATCCATATCCTTCATTAAATCAATATGGTTTTGTAATTCCAATAGTAAACCAAAATTTGAGAAAATAACATTAGTGCCATGGATCAGAAAAATATTTAAGGAAAAAAACTTGGCAATACTTTGAATAAGGTTTTTTATTTCTCTATCACATGCACAAAACTAATCTAAAATGCAGCAAAAATCAAACACAAGATGTTTTTTAAAAGGTAAGTAGCTTTATGCAATAAAATAGATACGATGTTTTCTGTTCATTCTCTAAGTACAAAAGCTGGTAAGGGTTAGAAGCATACGAAAAACAGTAATACTCTTTTGGAAGACTGGCTCTATTCCAAGCAAAAAATGTCCTTTCATCTTTTCCTTTTTTGGGCAGAGTAGATTTTGGAACATGCAGAGATAGCTTCTGATCCATTATTTCATTCAAATATAACTAGTTGTTTTCTTCCAAACTGTTTTAGAAATAAATGTGCCATTTGTATTTTTGTTTAATGTTTAAAAAACATGCAGCAGACAGTACATTTTCAGCTTAGTGTCTGCCCTAATAACAATTGTCTATCTATTGAAACAGCATTCTTGGTTTGATTAACCATTAGACCCTAACCACTATGATACAAACAGGCTTCAGAGAGAAGCAGAGCTTCAGTCTCAGAAGTACTGGTGCCAAAGACTCATTTTCTGTAAAAGAGATCACCATACCACTATACTAAGAACACTCCTTCTAAACCATAATTGAAAGTAGTATTTCTAGCTTCTGGGTTGCTTGCCAATCTTATTCCTCACTGTAACTTTCTGATATTCTTCCCAACGCTGGATTGTCTTCAATATTGTTAGCACAACTGACAAAGTTCATTTCACATTTATGGTCTCTGTGATCTACCACAACCAAACTAAACGAACAGTTTATTAATACTAGTATGACTAGAAGTCACAACCATAGCTGTTTAAAGGTTAAGAATGAAAGAATTCTGTAAGAATTTGTGAAGAATAAATTCAGTTTTGCCTCTAATTTCTCTCACAGAATTAAATATGAATGAAATGAACTAATGCAGAATAAAGAATATAGAGCTCTACACTCAATCTTCCTTAGAACTCTTCATATTTGTAGTTTCATGTCATTTTCTAAAACTAGATTTAATATTCAGAGAATGTGATTTTAATGTCTTATTTTGATGTGCAAATTAACATAAGTAGAATAGATAACTCACTTTGTGGATGGGATTCAATAAAGACTTCCCAGTGGGGCAACAATGCCCTCTTCACTTTGTAACCTCCAGCAATACTTCACACTCAACTCCAAAAAGCCTTCCAACAATCCAGAATTTAGAGGAGGAGAATAATAAAAAAGAGCCTTTCTAGTTCTTTCTTCCAATACTAGCAAACCCCATTAACCAAAAGCCTGGATCCAAACCATATTTATTTATTATTCAAATTTAATTACCGCCCATCTCCCCCAAAAGAGGGACTCATATTCTGTATTTTTATTACCAATTTGGGGGCAGAGGGAAGAGAGGAGGTAATGTTGTTTCTGGCCAAGCTGTATCTGTATTGCTAGCAAATGTATATTGATACGTTTACATCTGAATCTAATCATGCACCTCATTTTTTCATAATCAGCCCCTAGTAAGCTCTGTATTTAGTTTCCTAAAAGGCATATTTTTCAATATTAAAAAAAAAACAGAAGAAAACTTATCTACTTTTTATAGTATTTTTAACAATTCTGCTTAATCAACTGCAGGCACTCTGAACTATCATAATTCAGGAAATAAACATGAGGTAAGCAGTTGGAGGCTGACTCTTTGTTCTGATGCAGATCCAGCTGTATCCCTACCTCTATAAAGGAAGTGATAAACTCTATTGCTACTGCCAGTTAAAGAAGGAAGGCTTGAAATGAGCAGTAAGGGGGAAGAACTGAGGGTAAGGGTAAAAATTAGGCTTACCCAATAGAATGGGAGAAAGCAGAGAAATCTACTGAAGAAGAATCAAGAAGGTGAGTTGAGGTGCAGAGGGCTCACCAAACATGATTATAAAGTTAGCAGAGAGAATGAAGTTAGAGTGGAGCAGTATGAAAAAACTTAGAAAAACTTGTAAGGTCTACCAACATGCTATGAACAAAAAGGAGATCTCTGTGCATGTTTGAAGTCAGGGGTGGGTAATCCTACTGAGGAAGAAGAGGTCCAAAATTTAAATGTGCTCATGTACATGTGGACAAAATTTTATACCTCTGTTTTTGTGATATGCTACTCCAGGGCTTATGTGAAGGTTTTTATCAATTTCCCACACCAGCATAGAAAAAAGCTACCTTCAATTTTCAGTAATTGTAGTTGGGGGCTCAAATAACCACAGAATAGGAATTTGAGGACTATAGTTTTCCCAGCAATGGGTATCATGTGTGTGCAGATGGAGGAGGGATCTTGAAAGAAATTAGTGACCATGCTGAGTTGTGTGCTGGCTGTGTGCAGGACAAAACTTGGGGGGAATGATCTTGAGTGAGTGTGAAACTTTGGTTTAAAGGTAGAGTTTGTTATTTAAGGGCTTTGCCTCTCCCTCACATTCAAATTCAGGGGCACAATACTTGTATTTTAGTGTTACCAGTTTCTATGAGATGGTTATTTATGACTGGTCACAACCATCAAAGCAACCATTTTGTGACTGTGCCTATATCTTATCAAAATTCCAAATATGCCTATAAGCCTCAATTACACCCATACAAAACAATGTATCTACTGTCTTCAACTAAAGATTACTGAGTAAAGCAGTATAATTCTATCAAAGAGTCTTTGATAAAAAGAACAGATATATGCCGTATTTCTCCAAGATCATTCCTGCATATTTTCAACGTAACAAACTACACAAATCATGCAGGATTTACTTAAGAGTATTTCTTCTCATCTATCTATAGCTATATTTCCATTCTGACATACCTTAGTATAATCTTAAAAGTATTATTATAAAGCTATAAATGATATTAATGGCCATGTTATTCAATTATATACTAATAAAACTGAATATTAAAATTTAAATGCTATATTCATTGTACTACATGTACATCCCCAAACCTATGCACCCTATGTGTATATATTTTCATTGATACAATATGCATAAATACACAATATTGTTTTCAATTTTTTGTTTAATTTTAACAAAATTAAAGTTTACTTCTCCAAAGAAAAAGATCTAGTTATAATTCTACACAGACACACACACACAATGTTTTTACTTGTTAGCAAGCAACGCTACTTCATATCAGCATGTCAGACTGATAATAACAGAATGAAGGACAGTGAAATATAAAACTTCAAAAGGAACTGCAGTCAATGAGTCTTTTAATCACAAGTTACTATATATATTTTTGACATTCCAGGACTAAAGTATGAATAATTGTTTCTACATAAGCCCAATTTTTTAAAGTAATTTAAGCTAATTCAAACTGAACTATACTTTTACAGAAGTTAAAATTATTTTGCATATGAACACAAACAAGAAAATATTACTTGTTATTTGTATTACTGACCTTCTAGCTTAAGGATTTAATGTAATATTAAGCATGTTTTTCTAGTTTATATCAATTAATTTAACAATTAAAATTTAAAATGGAAATGGCTACTTGATCACTTGAAAGGGAAAAGTTGCAAGCCAACTTTCAAATAACATCTCAAACATTTGCCAGTATCTTGCATGACACTTGGTACAAGCATCTTGCAAAAGGTAAGAAATATAGTAAGAGCAACAGCAGAGATCTCCATATATATGACTAACAATACAATTCATTACAGGTAGCCCTTGCTTAGCGACCTAAATTGGGACTGGAATGTCCATCAATAAATGAAGCAGTCATTAGGCGAAACATCACACAACTGCACCACGTAGTGACATAGGACGTAGGGATCGGTAGTCCCACTTGAGGTTGTTAGGTGAAGACTGCATCGTCATTAGGTGAGAACATCCTGCCCTGCCCACCTACGCTTTAACTCCCCCCACCCATCTATCTCCCCCATCTCTGCTCTTTTGGCTGCCCTACACTCCACTGCCACTACCTACCTACAGCATGCTTCATCAGCAGTGGGAGGAAGAAGACAGCAAAATCAGCTGGGGGCGGCAGGGTTCAGGTGTGTAGGGCAGCCAAAAGGGCACAAATGGGTGGGCGGGGGAAGTTGAAGTGCACACTGTGGTTGTAAATGCAGGCAGGCTGCCAAACACCCAAATTTTGATCACGTGACCACAGGGTCGCTGCAGTGGCAATAATTTTGAGGACTGGTTGTAACTACCATTCATTCAGCTCCATTTTAACTTCGAACAGGTGCTGAAAAAATGGTCATTCAGCAAAGACTACTTGTATTTTTTACTTTTCCTCTTAAGTCTTCAAGAACAGTTATGAGTTATATCTGCCTCCTAGCAGAGAATTATAAAATACACATAGGATAACTTGCATGGTTACACTACATGAATTAACTATAAAGTTGTCTGCAAGTCAAGCTTGATTCCTAATGACTTCATAAACATGTTCATGTAGTTCTTTTGATACCATGATGGAAGTGGCTTATACCCTTCTGGGACATTTTTTCAAACTCCCAGTCTAACCTACAGCTGATAGATTTCCTAGTGGTCTAACAACCAACTAGCTAGGTCCATCCCTGCTGAGCTTTATTATTTATTTATTAATCAAATTTATAAGCCATCCATCTATCCAAAGATACTTTGGGCAGCAAATAAAAGTAAGAAACATGAGTAATTATAAAACACACACAAATTCAGGTTGAGGGCCCCTCGTGAAAATCTGCATAGATTGGGTTCATAACCCTAATTTTATTATTTGATTTCTCAGTTTTTTTAAAAAATGTGTGTTTAAAAGTATCCTTTTGCCCCAGGCATTTCCTGTAACAATTCAAGATATGACCAACCTATACAAACATTAAGCTCTGTTACTGGAAGAAGCCAGATAATAAATGGGAACATGGTAAGAATTAAAGGTATATCTGAAAAGGAAAAAAATAAAGGTAGTCCTCATTTAGAGACTGCAATTGGTTCTGGCAACTCGGTTGTTAAGTGAAGTAGCTGTAAATGAAAGTCATGTGACTGCCACTGTGCTTACCATTTTACTTCAGCTTTCGTTTGCTTTACAGTGTCAGGAAGATATGACCCCAAATAGCTGGGTGAGCCCAAACAGTGGGGAAGGTTTCCAGAACCCGACTCACAAGGAAGCCAGGTAAAAGGGCAAATCTTATAGTCCTTTTCCCCCATTCTCCAGCCCTTTAGAATGCTCACCCCAGTGCTGGGATAATTAGCAAGAAGAGAATTAATGTTTGCATTTACATTAATTGGAGAGGAAAGGATTACAAGAGAGTAAGCAGGCACACAATGGGGAATACATTTTGAATGTGCTAGCACTGGCTGTTTGCCTCCTAAGCAGCATGTAGCGGTGCTAGACAAACAACAGCCATTAGTGTGAAACTGATTAGGGTCTTGTTGGTATTAGACAGCAGCGCTAGCCTGTCGGGTTCTAATCAACTAATTAAAGTTACAGAGCTGAGCTTGTTAACTTGTGGTTAGCACTTTTTAGGGAAGCACTGCAGTGCAGAGAAAAGCAGCTTCGGAAGAGATAGCTTGTTAATGGCAATCTCTCTGCTCTGTGTGGGGAGGGTGGAAATGGGTCAGGCACAGGACAAAACATCTAAACCAGGGTTTCTCAACCAGGGTTCTGCAAGAGGTCACTAGGGTCCCCTGGGAGATCACAATTTAAAAATTTATTTCAAATTCTGGCAACTTCACATTAAAGAAGTTTCTTTCTTTATTTTTAGTTTAAGAACACTGTTTATGCATCTATACAGGCCCATATATGAAATAAATATAATACAACTTACTTTTGTAAGTTGTGGCCTATATTTAAGCCTGAATGTACAGGGATTCCCGAAGGCCTGAAAAATATTTCAAGGGTTCCTCCAGGGTCAAAAAGTTGAGAAAGGCTGATCTAAACAGTTCCAAATCAGGGAACACTGCCAGATAAGACCTCCTTCAAATCTTATGCAATACACAGCAGTTTCTAGCCAGTAAAGGCAAGAATGAACGGCTCCAGCTAAACTTATGGCATGGAAAGTTCTAGGAAGACCTGCCTGCCAATAGGAAATACCACAGAGAGGTATCAGTGGCAGCTGAGGGTGACCTCTTCAGATGCAGACTGCTTTGGCACACTGATCAGCTGCCACAAAACTGCCAGAAATCACCTTCACTTCTGTGCATTCTTTCTTTTCTCTCCCTTTCTATTTCTTCCTGGCTCTCACAATGGAGCTGATAGCTACTGTTCCTCCTAAAAAGAACATAAGCCTGAACAGAGGCAATTTCTCCATGGAATAGAAAGATTTCTTTAAGCTTTTCCTTTTAATTAGAGGAGGTGGCATCAACCATTTCCTGTTGGCCCTATGCCAGGTGATAGAACAGACAAATCTTAGCCGGGTGCCAAAATTTAAGTACATATCTGGGGGCAACACCTTAGAGAGAGCACTATTTAACATTCTCATTTGAGTATTTCTGCTATTGATACAAAAAGACAAGAATCTACTTTAGATCTGAGAATATAGGCACAATGATTAGCATTTCTTTATGTACTTCAGTTCTAATTCTTTTACTTTTAATGTTATAACAGTTAGCATTATGCATACATTTTTATACATATTAGTATGATACAATAAAGTAGGTTTTTTTAAAAAGGTATTGCAATCCAACTTTAGAATTTGAGTTCAGCCTAAAAGGTGATCAATGCAGCTTTTCAAGATGTTAGTATGATGCCTAGCAACTGTTCTAATTAGCATCTTAGAAGCCACATTTTACACCTGTAACTTGCTGATAGTTAGAAAAATCTAAGTGAGCAACACTCTCAAAGTGAAGTGCTAACCCACCCACAACAGGCTATCAAGACACACCCAAACACCTCCATGTTTTGGAGATTTAAACTAAATTTACTGATCTTTGACTCTCAAATGTCCAAGGTACTGATCCAGCATCTGTGCAGCCTCTCCTGACTAAGGAAAAAAAAATACAACTGAATGTTATCAGCAAATGTCTCTCATACAAATGTTATAACAAGCATGGTAGGCTAATACTGCAGAAGTACTGTACACGGCACTATTGCTTAGGGAGTTGATCAAAATTCATCAATGCACCTTTCTAGAATGTATATAGTCCAGCAGAAATACAGTATCATTCTTCACCCAATTTTACAAAATGCAGCAAGATACCATAAACTACGATATTTAAAGTCATTAAAAGAGCCAGAAAAATTAACAGTGAGTTATTTATTCCCTTATCTCACTCCCAGGAAATATTGTCCATGACAATCACAAAGACTATTTTCATAATGTATCTGTTGCCTTTAAGTATTTCTGGAGCTATTCAGCCATCAAATTCTCAAAACCTTAATCCTAGACATAAGTAAATGTTTCATTTCAAAATGTTCCTCCATCGTTGTTATGAAAGGATCAGGATGTGATGTAGTAACTTGTGGGCATCTTCACCAACTTGCAATGCTGCTTATTTCTCCAGGTGGAGATAGTTGCTGTTGAGGGGCTGTTTGAAACAGTTTAGAACCTACTTATACTTTATATCACCAGCCCAAACCCACAAGAATATTATGTTAGGCTCCAGCAGCAAGACATGATACCTCTTTCTCCCACAAGCTGCTAGAGGAAAAGGATGACAAGGAGCAATATTTTAATCTGAAGAGAAAACACCATTTCTCCTCAGATTAAAATATTATGAATACATCTTCCATCCCACTTAGACAAATTCTGCATGCTACTGCTCCAGAACCACTATTATAGGTCATGAAAGATAAAAATCAATCATACATATAGTAATGACATGATAGTACCTGGATATCTCTATTGTACTAACAGTAATATCAAGTTTCAAGTAAACACTAATAAGCTCAGTCCAAACAGTATGCAGCAAATGTGTCACAGCAGAGCTGGGAGGGAGATAGGTGGGTGGGGGGAGTTAAAGCACCCCCCCAGCCGTAAATGTGACTGTGCCCAAATTTTGATCATGTGACTGCAGGGGTGCTGCAACAGTTGTAATTTTGGGCACTGGTCATAACGCCATTTTTTCAGCGCTGTCGTAATTTTGAATAGTTGCTGAATGAATGGTCGTTAAGTGGAGACTACCTGCATGCTGTTTTGATTGTCATATGGCAGTGAAGACTGCACAAAAAATTGTTATGCTGTGATTATATAATTTGGGAAGGTGTGCAGCAGGAAGATATTTGGTGATGTAAAAGACTATTTCAATTCAGTTTATTGGTTTAAATAGAGTCATTGGAACCCAGCTTCTTGATCATTTCTTCCATGTGGCTCCTTCAGAACGCTATCTTCTCACCTTACGCTATTTTCTCAGCACTGCTGAGAAAGGAGCCACATGGAAGAAACGACCCAGAAGCTGGGTCCGAAAAGGACTTGGCAAGGCAGCCAAGTGTTTTTGCTTCGTCCACGGTGGCTGAGTGAAAAAGACAAAGGTAGGTACGGGGAACTGGGAGGAGGCAGCTGGGTGAAGGAATGCAGGCTATTGGCGGCCAATGGGATGCCTCATGGGTGGGCTTCCCATCCCCAAGGCAGGTTGCAGGGCTTCCAAAAGGGCAGAGATGGGGGGGGTGGAAATAGGCAGGGGGGAGTTGAAGGCAGTGTTTGGGGCTGGGAGGAACCAAGCCCGGAATGGCTTGGATTGGGGTGGGTGCTCAGGCTAATGGTGGGTAAAATTCACTTAACGATGGCAAGGGGAATTGCTAGGATTGCCATCACTAAGCAATGCCATCTTGCTTTACAACCGCACGGCTTAGCAATGGAAATTCCGGGCTCAATTACTGTCATTAAGTGAAGGCTACCTGTACTCTTACAAGAATTTGACTGCATCGCTTAGTGACAGCAATACCTGCAGTCCCGGTTGCTGTCATTAACTGAATTCCACAGTTGTTAGGTGAGGCAACTTCCTGTGGGCTTCCCACACCAAAGTCACTGGGGAAGTCGGCAGGAAGTTGCAAGTCCCTGGCCAGCAGGCAAGTAAGTGGCTGCTGCTGGGTGGGGAAGGGAGTGAGGGGGTGCATGGGAAAGGCGCTGCTAGGGTCAGGGAGGGTGCACGAGGTGCGAGGGGTTGCGCTAAAGGCATGGGTTGGGGAGGTTGTGAAGGGGTGAACAAGAGGTGCGATGAGGGTCGGGAGGGTGTACAACAGGCATGGTATGGGTCAGGGAGGGTGTGTAAGTGACCCACGTAGCACAACCATAGAGGGGCTGGAGGAGGGTGCATGGTGGGGGAGACTTACCCAAGCAATTTGCAACCTTCCCTGTCAGCTTCCCCACTGACTTTCTGGGGAAGCTGGCAGAAAAGGCTGCAAATGGCTATTACATGACTGTGAGGCACTGCACCCGCTAAGTGTGAACCAGTTGCCAAGTGCCCAGATCACAATCACGTGACTGTGGGTGTGCTGGGACAGCCAGAACTCCAAGGACCGGTTGTAACCACCATTTGTTCAGCAAGGTTGTAACTTCAAACGGTCGCTGAATGAATGGTCATAGGTTGAGTACTACCTGCATTAAAGCCATAATTTTTGTTTTGCTTCACTGAAGCACATCCTCAGAAAAAGTGACCAAGCTCTACTGAGGGAGGTGGCTCATCAAATGTATTATTGTTAATAACCATTTTCATCTAATTGTTTTATGAGACTGGCCGGAAGAGAAATCCTTGCTATGTAGCCATAAAATCCCAATCATTAATGGATTCCATCTCTCTCTGTAATAAATTATCTTAGTCAATCCCTTATTTCTTGAAGAAAAGCAGCTACAGAGACCTGAAATATAATATTTTTATCCTACTTTATATCTGAATGTATGTACATATGTCAACTCAAGGCAGTGAACATACCTAATACTCCTGCCTATTTTCCTTACAACAACAACCCTTTGAGGTAGGTTGGACTGAGAGAGACTGGCCCAAAGTCACTCAGCCAGCTCAGAAATGGCCTGACCTATCCCCAAGGGGGAAAGACCAAATCTAAAACATGATCCTTAAGAATGTGTTGGTCCAGTGATGTACTAAAACCTGTTTCTCATAACTAAGAGCCTGAAACTTTATGGTAGCTAACAATTAATTTGGTTAATTGTTGGTTTACAATTAACTATAATTTAAAAACACAAATTTTTGGAGAAATGTGCAATCAGATTAACCTATTCCAAAACACTTCAAATTTCAAGCACTATTAACCTGATACATTTGTTATATTATTTATGACTGTAAAATACATTTATGAACTTATAAATGAATGGTGTTTTGCACCATTCAGAGCAAGCAGCTTTTATATTTAAAGCCACAAAAATCACATACTGGCTGGTCCAGATACCATGCTAATCATAACTGTGGTTTGCTTAACCACAGCTTGTACAATAAATAACAATTGGCTGGGTTGGGCACACCACTAAGCAATTACTATTTTTTACAAACAATGGCTGGATTATTAAACATGCTAAATCCAAACCAAACCTCATTATGGCTTAAATAATATATATACCTTTACATTTTCCGAACTAATCAAGAGATACTCACTGAGATTAAAGCCATGATAGATTTGATATTTAAATTTATAGAATTTTCCAAATGCCTAAACCATTTAAAATAATGTAAGAAATGCTAGTTGTTGTAATAGAAGTAATTATTTTATTTTTGTATTTATAGAAAATACAACATCAGCAATTTGATACAATAACACTATTTTCCAATGGCTGATGGTACACTAGGGAAAGAATTAGGATGGCAGAATTATAGACTGTTATTAGCTCCTCTGTTTTGTCTGATAAATACAGAGTAGTAAGAAATAGTGCTGGATTAATTCTCTGTAAACAGCTTAGTATAGGGCTTTCCTAACTTTTTCAGGCCACAGAACCCACCAGTTTTTTAAAAAAATCTCAGAACACCTGATCAGGAGACAAATGTCTAGTGATAAGAAAACTGGTTGTGTGTGAGTGAACTTTTTCCCCCTTAGTCTCTCACAGAATCTCATGAAGTTCTCATGGAATCTAGAGTTCTGCAAAACACAATTTGAAAAGCCCCAATCTAGTGGACATGTTATGGAATGGCCTGATTCTAATTATATGAAAAACTGAGGAACAAGGTTTATCTTGGAGAGTGAGACGAACAATACAGTGATCAGACTGATCACAAACATGTCAGGAAATATATCTTTAGCCCGGATTAAATCAAAAATATTGCCCTGGTGATAAGTAGATGGAATCTGTAAAATTTCTAAATCATAAGATGATAAAAGTCAATATACTTTCCTACTGTAAAGGGACAATTTATCTAGAATATTAAAATCTTCCAAAATTAGCAAAGGAAATTCTCTGTGCTAAAAGCTATGAAACTGATTATTAATATCAGGCAGATGATAAATAACTGCAATTAATTTGTTTAGTAGCTAGAGAAGTGGTAACAATTCATGAGAATCTATAAATCTGGTTGAACAAGAGAACCAAGCCGCCACCACAAACCCGAGGGTCTAGGGGTCTGTTTTAAATGGAAGCCTCCATTCCAAAATGGAGTACATTTTGGACATTAGTACATTACATTACAGCAATAGCTGAAAAAATAAGGTTGATCAATTAAATATTCTGATAGAAATTGAGCTTACGAAATAAAAACATCCAACAACATAAGCTCTAAGCAGCTTTATCAGATGTATCTTTGTCAGCTGAAATTGAATTTAATGCTCATGCCTAAACTAGTGTTTATCTTTTTAAATTTGTAAAAACTATTACAAAAATTGAAGCTGGAGTAAATGTGGTATAGGTCAATGTTCTTTTCTTTTATCTAAATATCAGAAGTATAGTCATGGAAAGCTAGAGGTCAGATATCAGAACAGGAATCAAGAACCAGAAGAACACAACCCCCGATAAGATGGTATAGCATTTTTATGTTTTTGGAAGAGTTATCAGCTATGATAGTGCTCTATATAATGAGCTTGTTGTATGTTTCATTCAAAACAAAATGTACTGCTGATTTTAGATACATCCACATCTTTCATCAATAGCAGAATATTTGATTCAGGTTGTATGAAGCCAATGTATCATCATGCAGTCTGCAGGGGTACAGAATCAGCCTATTCTTAAACATAACTTTGAACTAATATTTCTACACATTAGATACAGAGTGCATAGCTTACTGGATATAGAATAAACTCCAGGTGTCATTTATAGGTGATGAAGAAGAAAATGAGTTCAAGGTGCGGGTACTTATTTTCAAAGCCCTTAAAATGACTTACAATCCAAATATCCAAAGGAGCACAGCTCTTCCTTATCACCTACGTAGATGAAGCCTTTCTCCAAGTACCATTAATTTGGTGAAGGTGTACATACAAAAAGAAGGGCTTTGTATGTAAGATCTTACAACACACTGTTCTCAAAAGACAGACTTGCAGCTTCACCACAAACTTTTTGATCCTAGGTCCAGATATTTGCCCAGGTATTTTAAATTGGTTTTATGATCTACTTTATAGCTTAATCACGTCTGATCTTATTATTATTTTGTTTATACCACAGATGTACATTGAATAAACTGCAAATATTTTTGGAGAAACAAAATCAGTTCAGGTGCTTGGGCTCACATGTTTGAAAATCCTTTATCTGGAGAAAAATGCTAGAAAACTAGTATGTCAAGGAAAAGCAATTCTCCATCATACCCATATTCTATGATATGTGGTATAGCCTACAGAGAGATTTTTTTACTTCATCTGGTGCTTAGGAAAACTTGGGCTTAAGTTGTTTATAAAATGGTAATGGAACATACATTCTGAGTTGCTGCAGTTAACATTTCCAACCAGTATTTCTTATAATATATGGGGCTTCCCTATGGTTTATATCAACTTTAGGGCATTAAAAATCTCACAATATTTATGCAATAACATTTAATCGATGTTTGAAACTTTAGAAAAAAAGTACCAAAACCTATTAACATTTTCCACCATGCCATCTCTTTCATTTTCCATGCAACACACGTACCCATAAAAGGACTTCCCTGATAGCTTTTAATGGCTCAAGTTTCATGTGGAGCAGCTATTTCAGTTGAAGCTAAAGAGACAGTATATTTAGACATAACAAGAATTTATATTAGCATATGTGTTCCTTATACTAACAATTACAAACAATTTTAACATGTAATAATTAAAAATAGGTAGTGCTGCTGATAAAACCAAGGAAGTGGATTAAAATTTATCTGAATAAAAAACAAAACAAGGTTTGGCAGTGGGGTTATAAAGTGAAATATTATAAGGAATGAAACCAACTTAGCCTTCTAGAGCAAAAGTTCTCACTATTTAAATGCAACCATAAAGTCCTTCCACATTGAAAGCAGAAAGAGATACCTTTATTTGCCCACAGAATATGGGCCAGCAAATAAAGGAGGCAACAGTCACCAAGGTATCCTAACTGATGTAAGTCTTTAATGATCAAACATTTTGTATTACACCAAAATAAATGGATAACTAGGGCAATCCTGGAAGGAAGATATAATTGGATCCCATAAGGAATATACATAGCATTCTTACTGTTGAATTCTCAACAACTATACTTCCTAAGGTTTGTTCAAACGTATTTTAATATAAAATGTGTACACCAATTTGGCAGGAAGGTTGTGTTCTGATGAATTCACTTTTGTGAAGTACTGTATTATGCTTATATCATTCACATATAATTATGTTAGATTAGTTATACATCTCTCTCCTTGACTTTTGACCTCTTTACTCTCTGTTATCTGCCATGATGACATAGAAGACTTTGACAAACAGTTGTCAAGATCCTTCTTGCTGTCATTGGTTCTAGACTTAAGTGTTTGTGAAATAAGAATAAGCCAATCAGCAAAGTACTTCAGGTAGGTGGACAAAGAGACTTTGAAAGCCCAACATTGGATATTGCATTAACATTACTCCCTCCTAGAAATCATAGGACTGAAGTCTTAGTACCATTTTTTAAAAACAAATTCAAACTTTACTTAGTACTATTCTTTAGAGTACTTAAAATATGTTAATTAAGACCTAACAACTCAAAAGCACACACACTGTATCTATATATAGATATATATTTAAAATATAAGCACTAAAATAGTTAATGTAATCATACCGGAAAAGAAAGTTGAGCACTTAAATAAGCACTTTCTATGGATAGTTTGTAATTTTATATTAGATTATACTAGCACTGAAGAAATTCTAATTGCCCAAACTGATTTGTTTTCATTTCATTATGTAACTCATACTGTAGTAGAATGGATTTCCAAAGAAAACTGTATGAGTTAAAAATATTCATAAAGTTTTAGTAATACATCTTCTAGAAATACTCTAAGTGACAGGATCCTTAAAAGGATCTCTAAAGATCTAAGTAAAAAGATAGGTTCATAAAGGGGAGGGGTGGCCTCTAAGCTGCTTAAATTTTAAAAACTTAAAGCACACAGATTTCAATATTGGATTATTACAATCATAATTCACTAATTAATGCGGTCTTCACTATGAAAATATCTAGACATTTTTAAGGACAGCACTATGTAAAAAGCATTGATATATGTAAAGTATAGATAACTGCTACCAAATCAGAATATAACTAAAGAAAGTAATCCTGGTGCACTAAGTTACTAATATAATAAATAATATAAATAAATATTTTATTACTAAAAGTAGAACTGTGCTACAATAACTTCCTGAAAATCTAAGGACAGTGAAGGATCAAGCAGTACTCCAAAAATACAGATCTCATCTTTCAGAGAAGCACAACTTTTAAAAAACAGGTTGAATCCCAATCCCTGAATCATGCTTTCTACCACCAACACTGCTATATTGCTTAGAAGTGTTATTTAGATGTTTTAAGGAAGCCACTGGATTTAATTTCTACTTGCTCACCCTCATCCAGACCCTTACTGATCTCAGCCAACATTTAAAAAGTTTATGTAAATCCGTAAAACATCTAAATCTAAATAACTTCAAGGAAGCAACTGAGGTTATTTAGGTAAAAAAAAAAAAAGGGCAGGAGAGCTGCACGCTGGCATCTTATCCCTAAGCTCCAGATAACCTTCCTTTGTGATTTTATGCACATGTTAAGCAACCAAATAAAATAAATCATGTAGAACACTGTAGTTGTGATGACTATAAGGGGACTTGAGGACTACCTTCAAGAGGACCAGAGCAATACAATATTCTCCAACCCACAATTTAATGTTATTAAGAAGTTTAAGAGAATGAATAGAGCCTACACTTGCCATGGATAGTGATTACATTCTTAAATACTTCTAAAAATGTTAGATATCCTTAAATGTTAGATATCACTTCCAGAGAAGCTTATATTATTACTAAAAGACAAAATGGAAATACAGCTATGATATAATGTAGTTAAGCATCCAAATGTATTGCTCTTTATTAATTGCATTCTATATATTTTTAATTTTGGGGATAAAAAAGCTAAAAGTATTTCTGCATGATTTTTCTGGATAAGAATTATGTACCTAATGTTTCCAATTCAAATGATAAATCCTTACTTTGCTTACTGCACTATGGATCACTTCTATTCTCATCTTCCTTACCTAAACTAATACATTTATATTCCTTGGATGAAGAAGCTTGCAGCTCTAATGTGGAATAAATTTACAATTATTTTAATAAAGTCAGGATTTTTTTAATGCTCATAAATGTGTGTTTCTAATATTTTCAAATCTCTCCTTACAATAACAACATTAACAGCCCCCATGAAGACAAGTCAGAATTCTACCACTAACTCAAAAAGTATAGTGGGGACTACATGAAATCCACAAGTTCCTCCACTTAAGATCCAAAATCCACAGATTTAGTTTATATAAACTTTTGAACCGATACAAATGAGCAAGCAATTAACAATATTTTGTTCCATGGGGAGCAAAAGAGAAGATGTGGAAGGGGGTGAGCAGGTGTAAGCAGGTGTCAGTTTTTACCCGAGCACCAGTGCTAAATCTGATCCTTTCCAGAGAACATAACATCCATGCTAAGGGATTAATTGACCACTTCCTTAATCAAGTATAGATGCAGTTTTTGCTGAGATTTATACACTGGGTGCCTCAAGTCTTTATCCACCGCACCATTATAAATTCACTACATTATCTAGACATGTACATGATCCAGGCAAAATATTAATGAAGGCTACACAGTACGCATGAAATGAAAATATTAAGCCAGACACATATGCAATATAGACTATATGTGTACATACTGCTGTGTTTCCAAAATACAAGATGCAAGGGCCAAAGAAGGTCAGGAGGAGGGGAAAAAACAGCCAAGGGAACAAAGGTAGAGCAGCATTAGGTGAGAAGTGATCTGATGGCTATCACTTGTTCACCAATTCAGACTACAGCTCAATATCAGAGTACATTCTCTACATCAAGGCTAATTCAACTCCCAAAAATTCAACATCCAGAAATTTATTTGGAGCATATTACACCTATCTGCAACATCTTAAAACATCTATGCCCTTCCAAGAGTCACAATACTGCCCTTCAGAGCAGCCATGAAATCCAGGGAAAGATCACACTGCTTTAAGGTTGTAGACAGGTGATGTATTTGTGCTCTCACACACTCTGGAGCAACTTTGGAGGTTTTAATCCAAAGTGCTGCATAGCCCTATTCCCAAGTTAAATAACTATTTTCTCTAGATTAGACACAAAAGATAACTATCTTGAACCCTAACCCTAACCCAATTATAAACATAGAAAATTCTAAGCCAGTTGGGCAAATACTCTAATTCAGAATCAGGCAGCTTCCTACTTCACTACAACATCTCCATTACTGGGAGAATTTTTAGTAGTTACTCTTGATTATGGACTTAGTGTAACAATCTATGACTATACTAAAAAAATCATTCCCATGAAGTAAATTCAAATGGAACACAGTAGCATTTAAATGATGCTGACCCAACCATCAGCCTAATAATACACAAAGCATTTACTATGGACAACTGATACAAGGAGTGCTCTCATATCAATATTATGCCCAGGAATGAGAAACTTCTAGCATTTCAAGGACAGCCCCAGGCTTTGGGCAGCATGTTAATGACTACTTTTCCAAACTTGTGGGGAGGAAAGTTGGGGGGGGGGGTTTAAAGAGCGAAATCGTGCTTTAAACTAAGGTGCCTACTTAACCCCTTAATCCAAACCCCACAAAGGGCTGAAATTTTTGTTTCATCTATGAGGGAGAGGCAGCCTTCAAGGGCAGCAAAAGAGTTACATCAACTATAGCACCCTGGCCACTTCCGTTATGCCCCTGATTAACCATAAGTATACACAAAATGTACAACATCCTGCTATTGCTATCACACTGATGGATATCTCCTGTCTATAAAAGGAAGATAATGTAACCACTTTACACTTGATGAGACACACATAAAAATAAGATCAACAGGCAGCTTATTTTTTAAAAAGTAAAATACAATGATTGGATAGAAAGGCAATTAAAACACCTGGACTGGTCTCTCATACTAAGCTTCTTCAATAATTATTTTCAATTATAGTTTTCCCCTTTAACTATAGAATTTAAATCTGAAATCTTTAAAAGTTATAAAGCTCATAAGCTAACCACAAAAAACAGATAAAATATGGTCAACTGATTCCTTTGCATTGCCATGTGGCTTCCAATTCTATTTTTATTGTACATAGGAAAGTGTTCTATTATACCCTGATGTTGCACACCTTACCTTAATTGTCCTGAGGATCTCATATTCAAATATTTTAAAACTACAACTTTTTTATTATGGGAAAAATTAAGGACAAACAAGCCATATGGACTTATCCATGGGGGCTAATATGAAAAATGAAATTATGATCAAGGGTGTAAACCTAACCCAGCTACCTAAAGTTCAATGCATACACACTGTTTTAATCTGTCTTTTTAACAGGGTAGAAAACCATTGGCTACTTGAGCTAACCCTAAGAGTCTACTAGGTTCACCCAGCTATGTTTACACAATTAGCTAACCCATGGTTAACTGAATTATAGTTTACTTACTTAACCCAAGTGATTGAATCAATACAATGCATAGAACCATAAACAAACTAGATAGGTTGGTTTCTAAACCACAAACTAGCCAAAGTCTGTTCAATCTAGGATGATATGTGAACACAGCCCTAATGCTAGCATAACAGTATCAGCTCCCTAAATCAATACATGCAATCAGGTAAATAAGTCTAAATAAGCAAGTTGAATCTGATTTTGTAACAGTGAAATTTCTTTTGTTAACATCAAGTTGGGTTAAGCCACCTTCAACTTCTACGGCAACTCTTTCAATATCTGACAGTACATGGATTCTATTGGTTGAAAAATGTATAAATCATACAATAATCTTAGCCTCTTTAAGATCATTCAATTTCTTGACCTGTCAAACAAGAGTTACAATCTTCAAAAGGGTCCCACAACACATTAGTATGCCTTGGCCCCAAGGAAGGATTATTTTAACTTGAGAAACTAGAACTGCTTCTTCCTAGACTGAGTGCTGACATAATAAGGCTTTGTCAAAATATTTATAGCAGCCTTCTTCAAATCAATGACATCCATATATGCTAGACTTTAACTTCCAGAAAGATAGAAAGCCATCCACCAACATTTTGTATTTTTTTAAAAAAACCCTCAAGGAAGTCTCCCGTCCCATTTACATTTAATATACACCAAAAAAGAAGTTAATGCCACTCACCAGTAAGCAGTCCGAATTAACTTCAGATTTGGGGTCCTTTATCATCATCCCGATTTTTTCAAAGCGGGACTCAAAGCTTTCTCCTGTCGACATAATGTTGAAGAGGCAGTCTCCTTAATCCACAGGAAATCAAATCTGGAGGGGCTCCCTGAGCTCGCCCTCTCAGAAAAGAGCCGGAGACGCGCTTGGGTTGTCCCTTGTCCTCCCACCGCTACACATCGTCGCGCGACAAAGAGCGAACGTCGAAAACGGGAAGAGAGGCACTGCTCCTTCCTGGGACAGCCGCCTTCTCCGTTGACCTGTGAGTCTCTATGCAGTAGTCACAAGCCTTCCAATCTGCTCTTGTCTCCAGCCTGAGGCCCTGTGTCGAAGGAACCACATTTTCCCAATCAGTGTAGCGGTTCCTCCAGCTTCTCTTCAGTATTAGCTACCCAGTAGCAGCTTTGAAAGAAGGGAAGGGGGGGGTGGAGGATAGAGTGAGGCCTACCATGAAAAACAGGAAACTTTCTCAGCGGAGCGTCATCGAGCTGCTCCCTCCATAGAGACTCGGGCCTGAGAAGGCGCGCGGCTTCATTCGTTCTCAAGCCACGGCGGAGGCAGTAAGGGTGAGCCGCCTCAGTGGCCGCGCTATCCCCCACTTCTGGGTCGGAAGAGAAAGCAGATGCCTCCGCCTTACCCTCCAGACGCACGCGGTTTCATCGACAGCCGCGTAACGGTTGAGGCAGCTTCCTCCTCTTTCGCCCCCTTTTCCCTTCTCGGGTTCCCACAGTCGCTGCGCTTTCTCTTCCCGATGTGGACCGGGCTTCAAGTCTCAGAGAAGTAGGTGCAGCTTGGCCGAGGTCCGCTCCTCTACTGCCCCACCTTGTTCTGTCGTGGTGTGTGGGGGAAAGAGAAAAAAAGAAAGCTCCTTCCAATCGCAGAGAGACGGAGGCAAAAGTACGAGGCCCCAGGGTAGCCGCCACCACCGCCTTAGTTTAGGAGGGAGCACTCACAAATATGTCCGCCTTCCTGTTCAAATAGTCTAAGCAAGACCGGAGGAAAGGGCGCATGCGCCGGAGGAAAACGAACGCCGGTTTTGGCTGCAAGCGCGCGCCTGAGCGCGCGTTCTCTCCCGTCCTTGTCTAGACTCGGCCCTTCCCTTAATCTGCTTTCTCAGTTACTAAAACCGGGGAGAGCGCGAGTCTAACGGCCAGTCTGCGCACGTGAACTATTGAGGTAATACTAGGCGGCTGTCTGCGTGTAGGCGCGGCCTTGCCGAGTAACGAGTAATAAGCTGGAGTGCCGGCATGCAAATACCAAGAAAGACGGGTGTAGACATGGCAGAAAATTCAGAACTGCCCAAGGACGGTTTTCATATGCAGAGGATTAGAGGATGAGCTTGCTCCTCTGGAGTAGGTTCTTTATGAAACGCATGTTCCGTGCCGCTTTTTGGACAATTGGTGGTGGTGTATTTTATCCTGCTTTGAGGACTGGTGGTGAAAGACGAAAGATCAGTGCATCTTGTGAGGACTGCTCTCCCATCAGCGCCCTGGATATTTCTCATTATGCTGTACGGTGAGAGGAATTCCCACTTAGTGAACTCAGATCTAGCTGGATGGACAAGTAAGCAAGAAGAAAGATACCAGGGGTTGTCAAGTAAGTACTAGAAGGATAATCAGTCAGTGACCTGGTGTAGTCAGCAAACTAAGACATAAGATGTTTTTATTGGCTTTCTGTTGGTAACCTCCCCCCCTTTTTTGTAGTTTGTGTTTAGTGATTTATGGCTTAACAAATCAAAATGATTCTGCGTGTCAGGTGAGATCATCCAGAAAGGCCCTGCTTAGAGTTATTTTGGAAAAGTGATGGAACATGGGCCAGGAGGCCTTCTCTGCAATGGCCCCAAAGTTATAGAATATCTGGGCTGCAAAAATCCAGATGATTAATACATGGCACCAGAGATATTCAGAAAACTTCATGGCCTCTTCTGGTGGAAGCTTATATGTAGCTTTCATGGACTGGAAGACTGCCTTTGATTCCATCTTAAGGGAAACACTTTAGCTTAATTTAGTGCTACTGTACTTCTGTTGACAAAAGACTCCTATATTTAATCATCTTTTATTACTCTTATCATAATAGTAATTAATGATTGCTATATTCTTGACCCAAATTTGTTTAATTTGTATTTACATTATTTGGTACAAGCTGGTTCTTCCCCAGTTTCAGTTCTCCAAAATTGGGAATACTTAGACTTCACCATTCTTTCCCTAACAAAGATAGGCTAGAAGCATGTACCATGTGCATTTGTGAACTATAGTTCCAACAGTTTTTCAGCTATTAATTTAAGTAAATCTAAGGACATATTTTTTTTAAAAGGTAGAAGTGAGTCATTAGAGGACAGCCCATAAAACAAACCTGGCAATTCAAATATTTGAGAATCATTTTTCTATCTTCTCTTTCCCGAGTTGCCCATAGAATTTATACAATAAACTGTTTGTTGCTAAGGGTGGACAATTTGTTTTAGCTACTCTGCAGATGTTTAAAGCCAAAGTGGTATCTTAGTTGTTATGTGGCATCCCACTATGGATCTTGGATTCAGTTCAACAGTTGAACAAGTTACAAGTTATCTCTAGTTTTCTATATTCCATTCTTGGTATGCCTAAATGTGTACCTTCTGCTGCCATCTGCTTAGACATTGGGTTTTCTTTCACTGAAGGTAGTGTTTGGTTTATAGCTTTTAGATACTGGATAAAGGTTGGTCATAAACCTCTTCTGGTCTACTCTATTATCTTAGTGAAACAACTATAATAGTTCCTGGGTTTCTGCCTTCACTTCAAAACTGCCATGTTTAGGCTTTTGGCTCACTTGTTTCTATAGGAGTTCTGCCAAGCAGAGGATGTACATATCAGAGATACTGATTTTCAGTATTCTTAATCAGCTTGTAAGACCCATTCTCCAGTGTCCATTTAATAATGTGAACAAAGGTTGTACCAGTTACCTGAACTACTTAACCATGTCCAAATTTTGCTGTGTTTTTTCAAGAACCAAATTCTGTTGTCTTCCCTCTGCTTTATTAATTAGTCATTTCAAGGGTATACCATAGGATAGTTGCCTTTACAGAATCACTAAATCATACAATATTATTTTGCAGCTTCTACCATATGGGGCATTTAATATTTGCTACTCTTTTTCTTAACCAGTTAGGATCTCTGGATTGTTATATAATTGTCCTGTTAGCTGATGTTAACGGAAGCATGACTTTTTATTTGGTTGCAGTTATAACCAGGACTTTATGTGTGCTTTCAGGATTTGATTAAAAAACTCAGTACAAAATTTCACTTTAGATTTTTTTTACCTTTATTTAAAAAACAGACAATATGCAATTCCACTTTCAGCACATTCATTTGCAAAATTATTTACAGCTAAACAAGCCAAGCATCTGCTCTGCTGCCTTCTCTTTGCCACTGTTACTGATAAGTTGAGAAATTGTTACTTTTCAAGCTGCATTCTAATGCAGTCAGGCTACATTAGCTAATCCCAGAAGAGAAGATTAGAAAACATGGAGACACCAGGATAGAAATACTGTACAGGTAGTCTTCAACTTATTACAGCAATTGAGACCGGAATTTCCATCGCTAAGCCATGCTGTCATAAAGTGCAACCGCATCGCTTACCAGCGGCAATCCCTGCAGTCCCAGCTGCCATCATTAACTGAATCCCACAGTTGTCAAGTGAGGCAACTTCCTACCTGCTTCCCACAGCCAAAACAGTGGGGAAGCCAGCAGGAAGTTGCAAGTCCCAGGCAGCTCACAAGCACACCAGCAGGTAAGTGGCTGCTGCCGGGTGGGGGAGGGTGTGAGGGAAGCGTGGTGAGGGTTGGGGAAGGGGCGTGAGGGAGCATGTGAGGTGGAGGGAGGCACAGCGAGGGTCGGAGAGAGGGTGCAAGGGAAGTGTGGCAAGGCTCAGGGAGGGTGCATGGCAGTGCGAGGGAGGCAAGGGTCAAGGAGGGTGTGCAGGGTTGTGAGGAGGTGTGCGAGGGTGTGAGAGACATGTGGCGAGGGTCAGGGAAGGTGCGTGAGGGAGGTGAGGCTTGGGGAGGGTGCACGGGGTTAGTTCAGTGCTGTCATAACTTTGAATGATTGCTGAACAAATGGTTGTAAGTCAAGGACCACCTGTAGTTTTAAAGAAGAGGGTTGTCTGTTGAGCTTGAGTAATTGAAACTGATTAGCTACTGGGCAATTGTATATTTTACTTAGGAGGAGGTGATGGGAAGTGACAAATTCAGGAGAATTGCCAAAAAATCAACAACAAAAAATCAAGATACTTCATTACTTCCAGTTATTTTAAAAAATAGTGATGGAGATATGGCAGTACAAAAGTAACTCTGGAAACAGTGCCAACTGGAAGGGCTTAATGCTGAAAGAGAACTGAAGGTGACAAAGGTTGGCCCAAGTGATACGGGCTTTATTTACATCTTCTTTGGACAACTGTAACATCATCTGTGTGCAGCTGCTTTGAAAATTGTTTGGAAATTTTAGCTCATTATAAGAATCAGTCAGACTGTTGACAGGTCTTCCATATTAAGATAATATCTTTATTATATCTTTATTAAACCAACTGGAGGTTTTTAAATACTATTCAAGATTTCCACTTGCTGCCACTTGTTTCCAGACACAAAGTGTAAAAGATGTCATCTATACAATACAGTAGAGTCAAAATGCTTAAGTGACAGCAATCTTTGTAATAGTCTACTGGTTCAAAGATTTGTGCGAGAGGTCTTTTTCTATCATCATTGGAAGTACGTTTGGCAGGAATGTGAGAGACCTTCTTGGTGGCTACTCTATCTCACCCATTGGGGGAGATGGGCAGTGATACAAATTTAAATAATAATTAACTCTCTGTTCCTCTTTTTCCTGTAAGCAAAATAATATAGTTTCTTTGCTTTCATACTACCTTGCTTGTTCACATAGAACTGAGCTGTTCAGTTTAATTTTAATATTGCTTTTACTTAAATTATAGTTCTCTATATTATTATTACGTGATTTAAGTGCTACTTTTAGTGAAAAGATGAGATAAAAAATTAATAAAGCATTAATGTGAAAGATTTATTCCTTGCAATTAGTTTTTAGGAACAGTTCTAAGTACCAGGTCAAAAATAATAATGGACAACTTTTTGGGAGAGAACAGTGCTAAATTAGTGTTTGAAGAATTCTCTAAGGTATAGTAGTATCCCTACAAATACTGACACACACATTTCCTCCTCACATAGACAAGTGTCCTTCCCCCATACATTTACACAATGGCTGAAAGCCATGGGTGCTTCATTAAATAAACCACAGTTCATATGGTATAATTAGCTGGGTTCACACAAGCCCAAGCTAAACTAATGGCTTAAAGTGATATGAGAACTGAATCTTTGAGTTTACATTTCATGTTATCATATTGATTTTTAATTAATGTTGGTGTAGCATATTATAAAACCCCAGGCAATCATAGTTTTTGGTGTAAAATATTGTAAAACCTCAGGCAATTGTGGTTTATTCAACAATTCATGCTTACACAAACTTAGCATGTTGTGTGAAATCCAGCAAAGGTAGATGTTTTTGTTATTGTATGCTGGCATACAGCCTCCCTCAGCCCTCTGTTTTTTTCTTTCTCACTGCATTTGCCAGTTGTGTAGGTGGCAGTTGCTGTTCGGTTTTCTCTGAGGCAGAGAATAATGCTATCTAGCAAATGCTGTCTTTATAATCAGCTCTCTCTGAGAACAGCAGGGTCACGTAATATCAAGCAACTGGTGACCACTTTTTTATTGCTAATGCTACATGAAGCAATCATGCAGTTTTTGCATGTGTGCTTTCACTATCTCTGTAATTCATGCTCTGCATTATACAGGAACAAAAACTGCTGATTTCTCAGAAACAAAGCTTTCAGCGTGTCAACAGGTTCAGTATTCTGTCTCATAATTCCTATTCTATCAATTGAAGCTAACATAAATAATGAGAATGTTCAGCTTGCTGTGTTTTTTCTGTAGCAAAACTTCATTTAGACAATAATGTCTGGGAGAAACTGGCAGTTTAGAATTATTTCCACAGGCTGTTCTAGAATTTTTTCAGCTTATATCTATATATACTTGTAATGCTATGGAATTGACTTTGGAACAAAAACTTTCTGCAAGTGTTCGGTTTAGACTTTTGGCAAAAGCAGTCTACAGGCAGCTCCACCCATGAGGCTCTGGCCTAACCCACTGCAGTACTGGCATCTGCCCTACCTTTCACCAACAGGAGATGGATTATTCCAAGGAATGGATTATTACAGGGAAATGCAACCTCGACACTAATTTTTCTCATCGCTGTTGCAGAACGTAGCCCACTCCAATGCAAATCATTCATATTATGGTGATTAAATAATGAACTAAATATAGGTTTGCCTTCCTCAACCTATATTCCCAAAGGTTTGGAATCATAGAGTTGCAAGGAGCCATTTAGACTGTCAAGCCCAATCTCTGCTCAGTGCAGGAAAACAAAATATTCCCAATGCAGGATTGTCTAGCTTCCACTTGAATACATCCAGTGAAGCAAAGCCCTTCACTGGTAATTGGCTTCCATTCAGTTGGACTCTGCCTTTCTGAATTTTATATCCATTATTCTCTATCTTACACTCTAGAATGGTACTTTATATGGCATCTTTCAAGTAATTGAAGAGTGCCATCACATTGCCACCCTAACCTTTTCTTAAGGGTTTCTTAAGGCTAAATATTCCCAGTTCATCATAGGACTTTGTTTCTAGTCTTTTGGTTATCCTTGTTGCCCTTGTCTCCATGAGTTCCAGTTAGCTGAGTTCATTCAAACTCTGGTGCCCAAAATTAGACACAATACATGAGGTACAGTCTAATATTGAATTGAAAATATTCTTTTTATAAGCTATTAAAATGGATACAGCCTAAAATGCATTTGTATTTTATAGACACATCACTCTGCTAACACACATTTAGATTTTCAAACTCAATTCCACAAGTACTGTTATGACATTATCCCCTGTCCTATACTCTCCATTTCACTTTTGTTTCCTAAGTGAAGAACTTTGCATTTATATCTGTTAAATTTCATTATATTATTTTCAGTTCATTTCGCTAAGCTAACAAGATTGTTTTGAATTTTATTTCTGTCTTCAACATTATTAGCATTTCACCTAATATTGTGTCATCTGCAGATGTATTGCTTAGTGTTGGGTCATGATCCTCTTGTGCTTTCTTCCATCTTTTGAAAGACAAAGCTGTCAAAAAGTCAAGTCAAAGAAGTTACCCTGCTTTGGAACAACTTACAGTCTGTGGCAAGAATGGCCTCCACTCTTATAGTCTTCCAGAAAATAATTAAGACCTAGCTTTTCTGAAAAGCCTTTAATGATTAAGTAGCAAGGGAAAGATCTGCTATATTATTGTTTGTTATTGTTTATGATTTGTTATTGTATTGCTGCTCTCTATTGTATTTTGATTTTCTATGTTGCCTAGAGTCTCTGGAATGAGGCATTTTATATAGAGAAGAAAGGAAAGCAGGCAGGCAGACGTTTCCTGGGTTGGTCATGCTTGTCATGGTTGTATCTCAATTTTTTTTTTCATGCCTCTCTGAAAGAGATGCAAATTGTTCTTGGAAAGCATTAACCAGATTCATGCTTGTCATGGTTGTATCTCAATAGATGTTTTTTCATGCCTCTTTGAAATAGATGCAATTTGTTCTTGGAAAGCATTAACCACATTTACTCCTTGAATGGGCAGTCAATACTAGACACTAACAGTCAGAAGTAAAATTGTTTTAAGTCAAGTTTATGTTCTGAAGCCTTCATAGACAAGTCCATGATGTTTCCTTGATAATATTGTGAAAATGGTTTCTGATGCCTTCTTCTGGCCAATCTACCCTACAGTCTTTGTGTTCCTTGAAGTCTGCCATCCAAATACTAAACAAGCCTGACTATCTTAGCTTGCAAATCCAGACAAGGTCAGCCACATATTACCACCAAGACAGACAGACATAAACAACAATATTGCTTTTAATCAGTCCTCCACATTTTTAACCCAAATGCTTTCTACAGTTTTACCAAATTAATTTACTTGGATTTCTGGTACAGTGCAAGTAGTCCTTCCTTTCTATTCTATCTGATCCTTTCCAATAAATTGTATCCATCAGTTGCTATATTCTAATTATGAGAGTTAACCACTAATGTTTCCATTATACCTACTGTATGAAATCATACTTGCTTTCTTGTACTTAAGAGTGCAGCTTCATCTTGTTTATTTCCCACATCCTGAGCATTAGTGAATAAATGACCTTCAACTTCAAATAACCAAGGCCTTAAAATTTTATGAGTCAAATTCTTTCTGGTTAAATAAATACATTATATTAACACTCTTCTTTCTACAGAACAAGTCTTTAATGTAAATCTTACCTCAGTGTTTTCATCTCCAATCCACCAATTGTAAAGCTCTCCTTATCAACTTAGCTTAAAAATGTTTCAGCCAAAACATGTTATTAGTCTACAAATTACAAACTATCCTTTGTCAGCAGGGCATTAGCGAGATAATTCAGAACATGGTCCTGAAACCAAATCTTTCTCGTTTGCATAGCCAGTTCTTTACCTGCAATTTTCTTCATCTTCCTAGTCTTTTCCTATGGTAAGACTACTTGAGTCTGCAGGTTCTTGAGCTTCCTTCCTTTGCAATATTATTTGGATATGCATAGATTAGCAGGAAAGGTTAATTAGTAGTAGACTTGTTATGTATTGGAAGTTTATCTGTCACAGCCAATCAGCATATATTTGTTTTGATAGCTTGTGGTATTATATATTGCATACAAGTAACATGACTTTTCTCTTTGTCTTCTTTTAGGGTGTCGTTTTAACTCCTTTGCTCTGGAAAAAAAAAAGGTTGTAGCTGCTTAACCAGTTGTGTTAATGTGTTGATTTCTTAAAACAACAGTATCTTTTTCCAGGCTGATGCAGGTACTTGAAAAAAGTCAGCTGCTGTATTGAATAGCAGAAAGGCTATACTTGTACATCTAAAGCAATTTTCTGAATCATTTTTAAGCCTAAATTAATACTAAAAGATAGTATTAATTTACTTTTCCAACAGTTGAATTTCAATTTTGAATGGCTTTCTGGATAAACATCAAAATCATGAACACAGATTTTGCTGCTGTAACATTTGAAAAAAAAAGATTGAAAATTGTTATGTTATTTGTTATGTTATTAATTGGAATGTAAAACATACCTATAACAAAAGTGTTGCAAATCCTAAGCAAAACTCTTTAGGAAATAGATGTAATAATATAGTCTCTCATGTTCTTATTTGCTCTGATCACATATTATGACCACAGCTCCAGTGTTGTGTCATGGGCTCTTCCTAAACCAAATACTATTACTTTGGAGAACTGATACACTTAAATCTTTTGAGTTATTAATCATAAAGAAGGAGATAGCAATTCATCCTCCCCTTTGGAATTCCTTTCCTCGCTATTTAAGAACCCTGTTATAGAATGCACTTTAAACATTTTTCTTAGATGTAGCAGGTGCATTAAATTATAAACACCAATTCCAATTATCATCCTAATGCTTCATGATCTAGCAAGCTGATCTCTTTAATTTGTAATAGCATGCCTCTAAAATCTCTGATATATAATTGACTATTCCCAATTTAATGTTATGCATGTGATAAGAACAAATAAGATGTTTGGACATAATAGCAAAGTTCTGTATACTGCCTGAGTTTCCAAGTTAGTCTGTTGTAGCAAAAACAGAGATTTGCCTTAATGGCTAAGAAATGTAGTATTAAATAGCTTACTTTAGCATTTCCCCCCCTTTCCCCCTCCCACTACCATGAATGGATATCTGTTATATAACACTCCTCTTTCAGGTCTATATTCTACTGTATTTATCTCATGAAGTGACTGTGATCCATGAAAATTGAATAAATGTTTGTCTTCATGAGTCTTTGTTGTTGTATTGCGCAAAAATGGCAAGACCAGTTTCAGAATATGAACAGATTGCTACCTAGCCTTTTGACTGTATCTGATTACATTTATTGTGGAGTGAGACCCATTGCACATTTTGGAATTTACTTCAAAGAAAAGATAAGAAGTAAAAGTAGCATTATAGGAATGGGGTTCCAGAATAAAATCTGAAGGTTTAGCTTTACACGGTTGCTTATACAAACAAACAAAATAGGGACAAAATAGCTTTCACAAGCAAACAATTGAACTTCATATGTGCCCTTTTCGTAACACCTAAACTTAGTGGTTCTTCTGGGGGCTGGGATGGGCAATATATGATCTTCCAAATGTTACCAACTTCCTCCACCAGTCCTAATCAGCATGGCCAATGGTGAGGTATGATGGCAACCCTAACATAAGAGTTATATGTTGCTCTGCTTAAGTCTTCATAGTTACTTGTCTTCTAAAATGATATAACTTTTGAAACCTAAATCCAATGCATTTAGTGGAGATACCACATTGTGTTCAGTAGGATGTATCCAACACAAATATTTTACTTACATGAGAAAAATTCTACCCTATGTTTCTAGTGCATATCCTGTACTGAAGATTGTTTGCACCAGCTTGATATCAGTATGTTATTTTAAAAACATATGAAAATACAGTTAAAAGTGTAATAAAATCATACATTGGGAAAGATACAAGATCAGATAAAATGAAACATCAGATATTTAGCAGGAAAAAGAATGAAATCTATATCTTATCCTGATTCCCAGCTTTTAACCATAAAAGTTCTCCACATTCTCTGCCCAAAACTTTATTAGCAGAAGAGAAAGTATTAATTACAGCATCAATCTATACTAAGCCTCCCTTCCTATACGTCTTTTTCAGAAATAGATGCAAACCACCAAGAAAAAGGATTGGAAAAATAATCTTCTGATCTTATATAGTGGGTGTGGAAAAAAAGATTCATAATGTACTTATGTTAACAAATATACAATCATAAAAACCCAGTTGCATAGCTATAGATTATGGAGATGGCTGAAAGGAGATGCAAATTGTCCTTCTGAATGTGCAAAAAATGGTTGACTCATACATGACTCCTAGCCATATAAATGCTTGCAAAATTGTTTCCTGGCCCAGCCCATGAAGTGACCACAGAGAATTTGAAGGCTAAAGAAAACAGAGTGGTAAAGGAAGTTCTTACTAAATAACTAACTGCATTTTTCAAAGAAAGCAAGCCAACTCAGGATGCAATGTCTAAAATAACCTGTGTAAAGAAGAATACCTCTGAACATGTGTATACATGTTCACACATGCAACACACTTTTCACTTGCTTGTACACTAGCAATATAAAAATCTCACAAAAACTCTTTGATGAAGGCTGAGTGATTGCTGAGTAAGTTTAGTTTTACATGTACAACCCTCAGGCTAAACTTGGAATACTTTTGAGAACAGGATTTTCAGAATTAAAAACATACATTCTGTGTCATAACTTAATTCAAAGATTCATGATACATATTTTGTTCAGATGGATCAGGGCCTTCATTTGAAGAGCCTTAGCCACTGCATATTTACTCTGTGAGTTAAATGAGACTAGTCTGCTTTCCCCTACCATCAGATTTGTTTTGTAAATCGTAATGAAACCAGCCAACAGACAGAAAACTAAAGCTAAGCTCCATCATTTGCCTTACAACACCAGTTTAGTATTAGATGAGGCACCCTCAAAATGTACTCTTTCATTAAAACAAAAAAAGCTAGGCTCTAGCACTTCTGTAGACATTTTCTATCCCTGTTCCTGCTTTTTGGTAGCTTTGAAATTATACAGAGAAAGAGAGAGAGAATCTCTCTCTCTCTCTCTCTCTCTCTCTCTCAGGAAGCTTCTGAAGGCATTAAAAAAAATCCATGGTAAAAAATGCTCCATTTTTTAAAAAAGGGCTTTTGGGTATAGCTGTAACTAGACAGTGTGTCTCCTCAAAAACAAAAGGTAGAAATGTAAAGTATTTCTATGTTTTAAGAAACCATGATTTTTCTGAATTTCTACTTTCCTTTGTTTCCATGTTGCAACAGCCGAATTATGTCAGCCTTGCAAGGTAACCTAGTGTTGTTATGGTCATCTAGCAGTGAAAGCATAAGGGTGATGTAGTAGTCCAGTGTTATCCAGTTTCATGATGTATTATTAGCTGTATTTTCCTTAAACAGCAGAATTGAGGTTTACTGTAACAGTGGTGCAAATTATTAGGGGTATAAGAAGTTGTGGTCAGTTGGGCCAAGGCCCACATACTGTAGCACTTTGTTTGCAGCGGTGACCAACCAGATTCTTCTGGGGTGTTCACAAGCAAGTGATGGAGTCATACTCATCTCTTGCTGTTGTTCCCCAGCAACTGGAATGTGGGGGCAGGTGACCTAAACATTAAGGTAACACTGACTGCAAGGCTAATAATAATTAATAGCTCGCTCCTTCATGAATTTCTCTAATTCCCTTTGTTTAGAATTTCCATGTCAGGTTGCAATACTATAACCACTTATTTGGGAGTATGCCCATTGAAGTCAATGGACTTACTCCTACAGAGTATGCTTAGGAATACATTTTAAAGGATTTGACAGGACAGATCCAGCCTTCAATCAGCAGATTCAGATTTTGTATGAGAAAAAATTACTAAACAAGAATCAATGTCTAAGTGATTGTTGACAATAAAAAATTGTAAATATTAGATCTTCTACATTAATATAAATCTGGTACTATATTTTGCCATTTTCAAATGCCCAGGTGAAATTAACTTTTTGGGAACTATGATAAATTGTTTTCTCAAAATACATTGATAGGAATTATATTTCTGGCGTCAAGTTTGCTTAAAAATTTCAGAGCCAAATACATTTCCATCTCACTTTCACCATGACAAAAATTCTGTTACCTTTTTGAATAGTAATATTTAAGAACTGGAAATAAATCATACAATAGCTTCTGTAATAGTCTGCTTAGTATTCCCTTTTTCAGGAGATGCACATATGTCAAATATCAATATTTTCTAATATTCTGCTAAGTCTATAGGATTTATTTCACAGAAAACAGAATTTACCAGATGAAGCCATTGTAGTAAAAACAAAGACCATTAGAATTAATGACCATGTAAGACCATCAGGGTGGGAACCATCCTGATCTCTGGGCAATATAATTCCAGAGGGCAGGAGCCATAGCAGAAAAGACTTGCCTCTTGAGTCCCACTAGATGACAGTGCTCAATCAATGGGACTCAAGCACATCTACTCTGCCCAATCTCACCAGATGGGTAGAAACAACTGGAGATATGCAATCCCTCAAATAACCAGGCCATATGCCATGAAGAACTTTGTAGATGATAACCGCACCTTGAATTGCACTCAGAAGCCAACCAGTAACAACTCATGGAGTGGTGGGGTAAGATGGACCTGCCCATCACTGCTTGTGCCACTGTATTCTGGACCAGCTGTAGTTTACAGGTGGCCTTCAAGGGCAGCCACATGTAGAGTGCATTACAGTAATCCATTTGTGAGGTGACTAGGGCATGAGTGATTGACTGAAGGGCTTCTCAATTGAGGAATGGGTGCAATGGGCCCTCTAGATGAATCTATACAAAGACCCTCTTGGTCACAGCTGCCACCTGCTCTTTCAGTAGGAGCTGTGAGTTCAAGAAGACCTCCAGATTGTGCACCAATCTTGAGTAAAAAAGTGCTACTCCATCCAAGACTAAAGATGGAAAGTCCACAGGACCAGGAAGCCCAAATACAGTTACTCAGCCTTGTCAGGATTGAGTCTGAGTCAGTTTCTCCCCATCCAGACCCACACAGCCTCCAAGCACTGGGACAGGACATCAACAGCATCACTCGGGCAGCCTGGGGTTGAGATGTACAATTGGGTATGATCAACATACTAATTGTCATGAGCACTGATGGTGAGCAGGAGGGGGCCCCTATCCAGGGGGGAAAATGCATGCATAGTAGTGAGGAGTTGAGCAGCCATTCAAAGAGACACAGAACAGACCCGCCTTGACTTTTGGGGTTTATCTGTCTGGGTTTTCCCACGCTTCTTCAGTTTGTTAGGATTTTCTGTCTAATGTAGCGGTAATAAACACTAGAGACCTATTCCTCATCTCAGCGTGGTTCCTGACTGTTAGGACACTAATGATACCAAACTCCAGACCAATGGATGATCTCACCGAATCATTTCAGGTAGATGTTAAACAGGAGGGGTGAAAGTATGGAGCCCTGAGGTACACTACAAGTGAGGGGCTGTGGGCTTGACTTCTCTCCCTTTCAGCACTGACTGGAATTGATTACCAAGAAAGGAGACGCACCATAACACAGTACTCCCACTCCCAATATCCACAGCCATTCCAGTAGGATACTGTGATTGATAGTGCTGGAAGTTGCTGAGAGTTCAAGGAGCATCAGGATGCACGCGCGCGCACAGTTCCCATCCTGGCCCCTCCAAAGGTCATCAGCAAATGCGATCAGTGCAGTGTCTGTGCTCTACCCTGTTCTGAAAGCTGACTGAAACAGGTCCAGATAAGCTGTTCCCTCCAGGATCTTCCAAAGCTGTTCCCCAACCACCTTTTCAGTGACCTTCCCTAAAGACTGGATGAAAAGTTTTGGGTCTGGTGATAGCCTCTTGTGATGGACTGTGAGGGTGACCTTAGAAGACGAGGGAGGGGGGGAAGAGATGCCACCCAGAGAAGATAGATAAAAGAGAAAGGAGCCTGCAACAGAGTAACAACCACAGAAAGAAACTTAGGAAGGACCTGCCCTAATTACTCAGGTGAGAAGGCGAGAGATTTGTACTTTCAGACTTGCAAGATTGTTGTCAGCCCTCCCAGGTAAACCAGATAGGAAACACGACAAGATGAGCTAATTCTACTTTATTGTAAAGCTACATTAACAGAATCTTGTTAAGAGACATGGATCTAATAAACAGGTGGCCAAGCTTGCTGTCTGAAGGACTCTGTCCACTTAATCACAATCAAACTCATTCCAGATAAACCTGTAAGACTGCCCCAGGCACTTCAACTGAACTTGCTTAGAGTGCAACTCCAAGCAGATCTGAGTGTCTTTATCTATCAGATAACTAGAATATTTTTTGCAATATTCCTGAATATATTCCTGTGATTTGTCCCTCTCAAGCAAAGAATGAGTCATCCTGAACAGGCTTGTGTATTTGTATTCGCTTCCGACTCTTCGTGACTTCATGGACCAGCCCACGCCAGAGCTTCCTGTGGGTCGTCAACACCCCCAGCTCCTCCAGGGATGAGTCCGTCACCTCTAGAATATCCATCCTGAACCCTAACCCTAACCCTGAACAGGCTGCTAGATAGCTATTAGCAGACACAGTAAGGGCAAAGAAATAATGATGCTTTGCTGCTCTTATTGTCACAATTTAATCCTGAACATGGGCTTTTTCTCGTGTTCAGCTTTGCTCTTTGTCTTGTTCCAACAACTGTCTAGACATTTCTTTTAGCACTTCATTTCCCCAGCACCTTGGAAAATCAAGGGGCACCATGGGATCGGTGAACAGGGAGAGACCATGTAGGGCCACTGGGGTTCAAAGCCTCTGCCACCAGCACATTCTAGACTGCAACTAAGGCCTTGGCCAAACTGCCCATCAGTTCCTCAGGGAAAACCTCAAGTTCTTTCTGGAACCCAGCAGTGTCTATATGTTGTCTGGGGCAGACTGAACAAGTATACCCTTCTTCTTTAGAGGACTAATCTTTAGGAAGCATGACTGCTATCTGTGATCTTCACAGAGTATTTGCTCCTGAGCCAATGTCAAGGTTTTAAAGATTAGAGACTAAATGACCCTAGAGTCAGTTTGGTGTAGTGGTTAAGGCATAAGGCTAGAAACCAGGAGACTGTTTCTACTTTCACCTTGGGCATGAAGCCTGCCGGGTGACCTTGGGCCAGTCATTTGCTCTCAGCCCTAGGAAGGAGGCAGTGGCAAACACCTTCTGAAAATCTTGCCAAGAAAACTAGGGACTTATCCAGGCAGTCGCCAGAAGTCAACACTGACTCAAAGGCACCAAAAAAAGAAGAAGGCTTGGGCTCAAGTATTTACTAGAACATCTCTCCTCAGATGCATCAGCTTGGATTTTAAGATCTCTGAAGGAGGCCCTGCTTATAGTGTTATAGTGAGTAATACCTGAAGGATAAATAACTGAGTCAGGCTTTTCTCAATTATAGTGTTCTTGTTATGGGACTACTTACCTGGGGATGCATTTGGCTTACCCCTTCACCCAGGTTTCTGCTGATGGCATTCCATTGATCATTGCTGGATGCTGTTCTGCAAAATTGGCTTTAGTATTTGTTATCTGTATTTTATTCTAAGTTTGTAAACCATTATATTGTTTTATATGAAATACAATGCATATTCAAATCATAATTATTAATATGTGAAAATACTGGCACCAACATACATCTCTGTTAACATTTGTTTATCCTGAAATACAGGCATATGTCCATTTCATTATCTATTTGCTTAAAGAGAGGACTCTTTACAGTCTGCTCAGATTTTCACCATTCAAAATTATCTGGTGTTGTCTCCAGATCTGGCAGTAGTTGTTATGCTTATGCAAAAAGTATTTTTAAAAAATCATGGAGGTTAAATAGCACATTTCCCAAGATGAAGGTGTATTACACAATATATTTTTCTTGTTAAAACTGTTCTTTTATTCTTTCTCTTTGCTTCTTTTTTTCCCTTTAACCAGTTACCCAGTCCAGAAGAAGATATATCTTTTTATCTTTTGGTGAGGCACCTGGGAAGGGTCTACTATATCTGGTTAAGATGGCGCTATAGTCAGATGGCTATTAGCCGTCTCTGGCATCCTTCTGCAATTTAAATTCTGTAATTATTTATTTGCTATGTTAATGCTATTATCAGACCCAGGAACAGGTGATTACACAGTATTTTGATTATCAGGGAGTTATTTGCCAAGGTGGTGCCCAAGAATATTCCAACACTTTTGTCCTTCATTACAGCAACAGTGTTGGCAACTGCTGGGAAAGATATGATAACTGTTCTTCTTAAGATCAGAGAGGAAATAAAGGCTAATACTGGGGAAAAAAACATTTATTTGGATCAATTCAGCTCTAAGGAAATAGTTTTTAAAACTTTTGCAGAATTAAAAACAAGTTTGATTTATCTCAATACGTTTCTTGGCAATATATTCAACATAAATATTTTTTATTTAGTTTATTTAGTCCAGATGCCCCAAAACATCTTATGGACACCTCAGATGATGTTTAATAAGGCGGATTACAGTCACCCTGCTGTTGGAGACGTAACAAGTTGGAACAGTGATCCATATGTTTTCCTCTTGCCCTGTTACTATTGTATTTGACCTGACATCAGCAGTATTGTGAATATGATTCTGGATCAATTGCTATGGTTTAAGGATGCAAGTGTTCTTGACTGTATCTCCAATATTTGGATCTATCAAGGTATAAAGAATAGTGGAATACTTCACATTGGCCAAAAGAATCATTATACAGTGCCCACTGGAAGAAGTCTACATCTGATTTGCAGTAATAGGTTGTTGATATGTCTTGCTTGTCAACATTTGAATTAGTCATTTTTCAATAAAGGGGCAAAGAAGAATTTTGAGAACAGTAATCAAAATTTTGTTATATTTGTAGCACTATTTCTAGGCCTTTCCCCCTCTTTTTTCCCCTTTGTTATTGCTATGCTTAATTTTGTGGTTGTGTTCATCCTTTAATACTATTATATGCATTTATATTTTTATTTGTTTACATAATAAAATCATTATAAAATTGTTTATATTGCATGAAAAATTTATGTACTGGAATCACTTTTTTAATTGAATCTGCAAGCTTTTACTTCATAAAAGCAACCCCTCCCACCAAATAATTTCTGGTTGCTCTTGAGTTTTTGCTGCTATCTGTGATCTTTTGCTGCTATCTGTGATCTTCACAGAGTATTTGCAGAGTAAAAGATTTTTTACTCATTCTTGAAAAAAATAAGTCAGTTTATAGTTGCTGTCTATGGAACTTTCCTATGATAAATATCATATTAAGACCCCAAAATTTAATGTTGTTTAATATATTCTTGAACTCAATGAAGTTTGCCTGCTAGCCATAAACATCAACTTGCCAAAGAAACAAAGACACCATTACAATTTCATTTTGGATAGTCTAAATCTTTTCAACTAATGCAATAGTTAATTCAGAACCTCCCATCTAGATAGCAAAAAAAGTGACTGCTGGAACAACCCCATCTGAGCAAGCATACATGTTCTGGTCTATCCATTTTTCTTTTTCCCCCTCCATCACTGTTAAGATGAAAATATTTATACTTTTCTCCCCTGAATGTATATAAGATATTATTACTAGATAGATACTGATCATGAAACAAGGGAAAATATTATATTTTCAGGGGGACAGTCCAGTTAATATGCTAGACTATTTCTGCATAATCACACTTAGGCATGCAACCCAGCCAATGCCATAAACTGGGTTCCAGAGATTTGCAAACCAAAACAAAAAAAGTGATAATTGTAGTTCTCCTTGGGTGAACTACAATTGGATTCTCACAATACTTCATGTATTTCAGAATCTGCTAAGCCATCTGCTGCATCTAGAGCCTTTGTACTCAGTCTCTTGTATGGGATCCTGGGCTTCACTTTCCATATGTGTAAGGTCCAAAGCTCAGTTTTTAGATCTCAATTGAATCTAATGCTGGAGTTGGCCAAGATACTTTGCTTTCTGAAACTAAGAACAAGAACACTCCATTTGATGTATAAAAGCTGAAAGGAAGGGTGCTTGTGTCCTTCTTCCATACTGACCATGGGAACAGTAAAGTCTACTAGGCAGGAGGCTTGCTTTGGGAGCACAAGGCAAGCTGTATGGCATACAGCATTCTCCTTTAATGCAATGTTCTCTCTCATTCCCTGCCATTTAAGATGACAGCCTTACTTTGTGTAATGATAGTGTTAGCTATAATGAATTGAGGTAGCAAGCCTATAAATTGCCAATAGAGATTATATTGAGCAAAAAGATCCAAATAGTTTAATGAAAAGCTATTTCATATATCCACAGAAGATGCAAAGTATTGGCTAAAACAAAGTTAGTACAAGTTCACATAATAAGGAAGAGAGACTTAATCCCAGAATGTAGAAGCATTTTTCATCTTATTGTACGTTTCGGTTGACCTGGATGAAATGTGACCCAAGGAATTTCTTATTGCTTTGGAAACTGTATCAACATATTTGAATTGATGTCACACTTATAGAGACATGAGTACTTCTGTTTTCAAAATAGGATCTTTAGCTTGAAAAGAAGAACCTGAAACCTCAAGCTTTTCTATGACTGGTTTTTTAGTTTTATTGAAAAGAGCAGTTTTAAAAGTAGTAGAAAGAACAAGAGGTCAGCCTGGACCAAGGAGACTGTTTTAAACTTCAACTTGCGTAGCCTCATGCATAAGCAGAAACATAACATTTCATGAAGAATATACTGTATTTAAACAATCAAAGACCATTTACATTGTAAGTCAGGTTAAGTTCTTTTAGATGTTTACTTAAAATCCCTTTTAAAAATAGGAAATGATAAATTCTGACTATGTAAAAAAGAAAAGCACAAGTCACCTGAAGATAGTTTTAAAATGTACTGATTTCAATTAGTACTTAGATATTACCTTTCTCCGGTGAAATGTTGGGACTTAAAAGGCCCAATTTGGGTAGAGGAATCCTATTGGGTTGCTTGGAGGGCTCTGAGTGCAGAGTTTCTAGCAAATTAGCACCCTACCAGATTTATTCAGGTAGGGAAAAATGTCAGAACAGTATCCTGCTTATCGTTTCTGCCAAACTAACCAAACCCCCAAAGCATTTCTCCATGGAAGCAATGGGAAACAACAAATACAACTTATCTAGAACTGGTGCACGTTTTATGACAGTATTAGGTCCACCCTGTGTGCTTAGACCTGGGAACTTTTCTCACATTTCCCACTATATGAGAGATTTTTCAAAGTCAGTTGTTCAGGGAATTGGCTTGGAAGAGGATTGAATGTCGGATTTCATCATCTAAGGTTAGAGTTCTGTTTCTGACTTCAAGGAGGGAAGTTCAATCAGTCCTAAACCTTTTGGGATGTTCTCTCAGAGACGATAAGATTACCGTTTCCCTTTCCCTGGATTAAAAAAAAATTAACCTTCCTATTTAGAAGGTATTGCTCTTATTTGAAAACCCAGAAGATGACATTTTAGGCTTCTAATCAGCTTTGCAGTCCTTGGTCCTTGTCTCACAGACCCCGAAATTATATTAAATATGTCTAATACAGTATCTTCCCATTTTCTGTTATTTGAATCATAGTTTTCAGAATCATACTAAAACCAAAATAAGTTTCATACTGCTTATTTTTCAATTCTTTAAGATTGAAAAATATAAAAAGTTTATTGTATAAATTAAATAGCTATTTTATTTATTTTGTTGGTAAATTGTTTAACTACAGATTGCAAAATTAGAGACAGCAGTGGTTCATACTGAAAAATCACAGCAAAGCAGGAAGGGAGTCTGTTACTTTCTACTGCTGCCTAATGACTGTACTGCTACGTAATGTCTGGGAGTACGCAATGTACCAGGCTCAAATGTGGTTGGATAGCTCTGCCATCAGTTTACTGTTCAGCATGTAACCGGAACTTAGACAATTGGATTAATTAAGTAAAATATGAGTCACTTAATTGTGGGTTAGCATAACCACTGATAGTAGTAAGTCAAAGAAAGATGGAAAGCCTGATGCTAAAAGCTCATACAAAGGAAATCAGATATCAGAATTTAGAGATCCTGTCCAACTATGGTGAACAAAAGGGAACACAAACTTTAGGAAAAGAATCTTAATGCAGGAAGGTGAGAGAGGGGCGGGGGGAAAGGAACCATGCAGGAAAAGCAGAATTATGAATTTTAAAACATTTATTGGTCCTAGAAAATCCACAGCGCCCAAACATTTGGGAGTCCCAGAAGAAGGAAGGGATGTGGAATTACCTCATCCATAATACCTCCTTAGTGTAACTTTAAAAACATAATCATATGCAAATTTGCTGAGAAGCAAATCCCATTGAACTTAGCAATTGACTTCCATAGAAAGGCACAAGTTTGCAGTCTGAAAAATGCACTGGCATGTTTTATACAAAGCTTGAAAAATGTAGTTGTTGGAAGTGCAGTTAAGTGCCACTGATGAAATCAAGTTTGATTTTAAGTCTCCATGAAAAGAAATGTTTGTTATTCAGATCTCTGGTAAGAGAGTAAAGATTCACTGTAACACGCTTGAAGATTTTCAAGAAGTAATCTTGAGGTGAAAAATCTTTTTTAAAGGGAAGAGTTGTTCTGTTTTCCCTCTTCTAAAATTGTAAACTTCAAGGCATGCACACTCATAAACCACTTCAATATGAAGTGAAGAACCTAGAAAGCATAGGCTGAGAGAGGCTTTTGGTTTATGTAGTTTAGATTTTCTACCTTCAGCATTTAAGACAATGAACCAGGGGCAGTTTCTCCATTGCTGTCTGTACAGCACACACAACAGCTTCCCCTGCTGGTTTTCAAGAGCATCTGCTTAAAAAAAAAAAAGAAGCAATAACTGCTACTGCACCACTCAGACAATTGGAAAAGGAGGTAGGAAGAACATTTCCAAAGTAATCAAAATAAAACTAATCTTTACAATACAATTATCTATTCAATCAATCAATGTTATGGTTGTTACTTTGGAATGTTGACTTCTATCTTTAATCATTGTTTTTATGAATATTTTAGCTTCCTAGAATCATAAAGAGAGTGGGCAGCATATAAATTGTTTAAATGAAAGAAAGGAAGAAACTGCCTTTTTATATTTCCCTTGCTGCTGCTACCACTGAAAGAAAATTAGCCAAGAACTACAGCAGTTCTGGGTTAGCCCAGCTTCATTAGGTACCATCAACTGCATGTCCTATTTGGAAGCAGGGGCATCTGCAGTGGGTCAAAAACATCAAGATGGTGACCGTGTGCAATTGAAGCCCTGCTGTATACAAGCGATGCACATAAAAAGGGAAAGAAATAGTAGACGTAGTAGATACTTAGAAATAGTTTGTTGCGTATACAAACTTGCCAAGGAGCTGATACAGGTTCTAGTCATAATCTAGCCAGGCTTCCCCAATCAAGTGGAGGAAAACATTAACAACTGGAATGATGTGAATAAAAAATAAAAGGTAGTTAGAGAATCATTGATATAAATTACCAGCAAAAGGCTCAGAGAGAAACAGATGAAGAAAGAATGGATGATAAATAAATGTTTAAAGCTAAAGGAAGAAGGTCATAAAATGAAAAACAAAGACATGCATAAGAAAATTAAGAGAACATTTTTATCTGCAAAGGAAAAGGAGTTAAGTGATAAGTGTAGTTAAACTGAAATACTAGAAGCTGAGTACAATACTTTATATAACAAAATAAGTAACATGTGCCCACAGAACCCAAAATGCTGATATAAAAGAATGAAGGGGAAAAAAATAACATGGGAAGTATTAGTGGAACAACTTTTTTAATGACAAAAAGGACCATATTATAATGATATAAATTATATAAATATATAAGAGACGTGGGCTCTTATATATTGAGAAAAGAAGTAATATAAGCAGTTGAAACAAGGAATTATGCAAGACAGACTTGATGCTGTGTCTATGAAAATATTAAAGCTAATGGACAAAACTGGCAAAGGCATGTTAACAAAATTGTTCATTATAATCTATGACAAGGATTATTCTAGATGACTGGGTAATATTTACATTCATTGTTCTACTTAAAACAAACAATGTGAAAGAATGTAATGAGTATCATACAATAAGCTTGAGTCATTTTGAAAATATTTCTTAGATTGATAGGCAATAGAATTTTTCAGAAGTGTGAAACAGTTCTGAGTGTGACTCAGTTTGATTCAGGAATGGACTAGATACAAGATATGTTGTTTTAACAACCAAAACAAAATCTAGGAGAAGGTTGTAGAGATGTGAATGTGGCATCTGTGGGGGGCAAGAGGGTTAGAGTAACATTGGCGGTGTTATGGCATCACAAAACAATGTCTGATAAAATAGAATCTTTGCAACAATAAATTTGTTTTCAGGAGCCACAAAATTCTTTATTACAAGTGTGTCCCAATCCTAAATGTCACTATTTTATGGTACGACTCATTCCCTAAGACATTTTATTTAGGGATTTCAATGAATTTCTCCTAAAAAATAATAAAGGCAGGATAAAAATTAAATAAATAAATAAATAAATATTTGAAAAAAAGTTTCTCCTGGTGCACCGCTTCATTTTGCACTTTAAAACTGACACATGCTTTTTATGTAATGTGAGTTAAGTACCACAAGGTGTCACTACTGTTGCATTTTCAGAGCACAAAAATTGTGCTTTTTTAAAATTCAAATGCTATGCAAATTCAACAACCACATCTTTTCCTTTTTGTAGTGTGGTCAACCTAGTTTATCATTTACACACTCCAGCTGCTAATCATAGTGATCATTATGTTACACTCTCAAATAATGTAATCAGAAGTATTTTAAGCATTTTAACCACATTTTTCACCTGATGACTGTTTCAGAAAGCAAAAGCCACAGTGTTACAAAGACCTCCAGCAAACTTATTTGATAAAACCTAAAGTTCATAAAAATACTTTGAAAATGTAGAGTGTAGATGGCTGACATTTCTGCTCATCAAAAGAGTAATATTTTTGCAGCAATTTTGTAAAATAATCTCCAAGAATGGAACAAAGATGTCTTCCTTAAAACAGTAAAACAATTGAACTCAAAATGATTGTTGACCTGGGTTTGTCTTTCCTTGTTGTGTTTGGATGAATTACATAAAAACTATATGGACATGGACATGAAATAAGTGTGAATTTAGTTTGACTTGAAGGAGAGTGGTTATATGTGAATAGCATGCTGTTTCATAGCGTATGAAATTAGTCTAACTTTCTGCATTTATATGATGTATTGAACCTTTAGTTAACCACACAAGCAGGAGTTGCATAACATGCTGATCTAAACTGTGCTTAACCTAGTTTGTGGTTCAGTATGTCATGTAAACAATCATTCACTGCCAAGTGCATCATGTGAACTTCAGTTGTGCTATCCCACCAGCAGCAATACTTGAGAACAATACTCTGTGTATCTTGCTATGCCTTTAAGAGGATATGAATAATAACTTCTGTTATGACACATGTACTCTTCTGTGGCAGATAAAAGGAGGACCATCTCTATTATTAGACAACGTGTGTTATATGACCACTAGGAACATTTGAAGACAACACTTTGCCATATCTCAATGAAAAGCAATATGGATAATGCAAGATACCATATTATGACGCACCTCTTGTTCTATGGCAGATAAGGGTGGAGATCAGTAGCTGTTTCATGCAGCTGATTTGGGGAGTTCTAAAAGGGGAGCAAGTTTAAATTTATACTGAGTTTTTACTCCCACAAGGTCTGGAGGGTAGAAGCCTGGATGCACTGCATCTCATAGCAGTACCTATATTGTGGGACAGCCTCCCTTGTACTAAGGATCTTAGAAATAAAATCTAATTTAAATCTGTTTGGAAAAAAAAAAGAATTTGTGCCAGGAAAAGTTGTTTCCTAGAAGAAATCTGCTGCTCTCTTTTAATTTCAGCTCTAAAGTAAAATATTTCATAAATTATTTTAGAAATCTGTGACCTCTAGATGTTGATGAACACTAATTCACTGTGTCTGTAATTTGAAGGAGCCAGCAGTCAAGAAATATGCTGCAAACTAATGCTTGGCAGAATAGCAATGAAAAGCCATGGAAAAGGTAATACCGATACTGTGATGTGCCTATACCTACAAAAATCCAAATTATGCAGGCAGTAATTTTCCCTATGACATTGTAGAAGTTGAAGCTGGACTTTGAAGAAACAGGGTAGAAAGAGTATCAATGCTTTTGAACTTTGGTGTTAGAGAAGACTCCTGAAAAAACAAGGATAGCCAAGAAAACAAACAAATGGACATGGAACAAATCAATCAAGAACTCTCACTTGAGGCATAAATGACCAGGCTCAAATTATTATATTTTGGACACATAATGCAAAGACCTAGTCCTCTTAAGAAGTCTATAATGTTGGGAAAGTTGGAAGGAAAAAGAAAAAGACCATGATCAGCAATGCAGTGGATGGTATGAATTACAGCAGTGATCATTGGAAGACCTAAAGGACCAGGTTGGGGACAGATCCTCCTGAAGAATATGGTTGCTAAAAGTTCACAGTAACCTGATGGCACAAAATCAACCAAATAGTGATGAATACTGAGAAATGTAGGGCAGCAATATTTGAAGGGCTACAGGTTCCCCATCCCCTGTTCTAACAAAATACAAGCGCAGGAAGGTTTTAACAAATGAGCTGAAGAAGGAGGTGCTTTGGGAGGTGTGTTTTTGAACTCAGAGGTAAATGTATTCTGGAGCTGTATTGGAAAAGCTCTGTTTCTTATGAGCGTTAGTCTAGCATCTACATAAGAGGGACCATTTAGTAGACATGCCTTAGAGAGATTCATATAGGAGGAGAAATCACCAGAGACCTATATTTTCTGTTTTCTGAGTCTCTAGACAATTGAACAAAGCAGTAGCTCCAATCTGGCTGGCCTTTTAGGTGGCAGGTTTGGTAATCCAATCCTGAGTGTGGGTGACTAGCGTTGATTTCAATCTGAAATATTTTGGTATACACTTTGTGGCACATCAGATACTTTCCAGAAATGTACTTGCAAGCATATCAAAGATGCTCTTATTGCCTTATTTGAGTCAACAAGAAAACAATGGAATTTTGCTTAACTGAAAATTGTAATAGAGAAATAACATGATGCATTATTTAAGTTCCTCCATCAATTGCTCTGTGTGACCTGACTTTTAATATCATTTAGTGAATGTAATTTGTATATTTTTCCCATACCAAGCATATACAAATGTATTTGTTTGTTTGTTTGTTTGTTTGTTTTATTCGTCCCCCCCTATCTCCTCCCATCGGGGGACTCTGGGCGGTTTACAATAAAAATAATCGATTAAAACAGCAATATATAAATATAAAATTACTCTTAATAAATAATTATACAATAAAAGTAAAAAAGTCCAAGTGGCAAAAGAATCTGACACAGCCCATATGTGGGAGGAGTGGTCTAGGATAGCAGCCATCTCCATGTAGAACTATTCCTCTCTCCACCCCAAGCAAGGTGGCAGAGCCAGGTCTTCAGACTCCTCTGGAAGGAGGAAGAGCCATGGGGCCAATCTCACCTCCAGGGGCATTTAACTGTCCACTTCCATTTCTTTCTGTGTTCTGGTGCTAATGGCACCATGCTTATATTTCTAAAGAAAAACCTGCCACATAATGAACAAGACCATTGGTCCATCTAGCTCAAGTTGTCTGTTCTGATTGGTAGAAGCTCTCCAAGATCTGCCTCTCCCATCCTCTTGGAAGGCTTTCATCTCGGATAATTGGAATGAATTACAGAATGGCCAGTGTGAGTTCAGGCCCTCATTTTACAGATACTCAAACAATTATTTTTCAAAGGCAAAGAGGAAGGTTGTGAACTACATAGAGAACATAGGACATTTCCTTATATCAGATCATATTCTTGGTCCACCTAGTATAGTTTTGCATATACAGACTGGCAGTTGCTTTCCAGGGCTTCAGGCAAGAGCCTTTTTCATTTCTACTTGGAGGGATCAGAGACTGATCCTCGGAACTCCTGTTCCACTTACTAGTGTAGGAGGTCTCATTGATTTCATTATGATTTCATGTAGATTAAGCATTCAAGAATATAAGACCTTTGGTGCGGAAAACATTGTTTTATTAATGCCTTCTGAGGTTGCATTAATGTGGTTGAGCTTTTAGGATAGAACTGCAACACTGGTATGTAAAGTTTTTATTCCATTAAAAAGTCACAGGTTCACCTACAAACATACCTGTATAATTCATCAAAAGGATATCAGCTTTTCATCAACAGTATATCCTCCAACATTGTGAAGAGCAAAATGGATATTTTTAGTCATCCTTCTATGTAATCAAGCTTTCTAAGTGCCCTCTCCCCATTTGACACCACATTAATGTATAAACTGGTGATGGCTTTGCAATAACCTGCCCTTTATTTCTAAAGAAGATATGTTAGTATGCTACCTTTTCCCCACTTGCTGCCCACTAGCTGCCATGCTACCAGGGACCACACATTAGACCTGTTTTTATCTCAGGGCACTTGAGACATGATCTGGTTTTGGAAGACATTGCTCTTAGTCTGTTGCCTTAGTCAGATCACTTTCTGGTCGCTTTTTGGCTCACTGGTGTTACCTCACCTCTCAGGGGGACAGAGCCTGTTAGATTGGCCAGCCCCAGGCAACTGATGTACCTGTCTGGGTTCCAGAGGGAGCTTGAGGTTTTCCACGAGGGTCTGGTGGGCAGCTTGGCCGAGGTCTTGATCACAGCCTGGGATAGACAAGTGATGGAGGCCTTAGACCAGACTGCCCCTGTGCAGCCTTTCCCCCATGCGTATTCTGCAGCATGCCTTGGTTCTCTGGGAGATGAAGTGCAGGAAGAAATGCCTTGAGCATCACTGGAGGAACACAAAGAGTGAATCTGAGCATGGGTAGAGCCATGTTAGGGATTACACTGTGATGATAAGGGTGGCAAAATGTTATTTCTCCACTGTTGTTGCATCTGCTAATAGCCATTCAGCAGCTCAGACTCCAACCATCCCTTTTTAGGGAAGGTGGTGGAAAAGGTGGTCAGGTGCAGAGAGTAAGGGATATTACCTTGACTGAAATATTCAGGAACTGTTACAGAAGCGAATGGAGCTGAAACATTATTTAAGTCCTGGGAAGCAAGGTACTATTTGGAAGCAATTTGTATTTTGTATTTTGATCTCTCTGGCTTTTGATACTATCAGCGATGGTATCCTTTTGGCCCAACTTCAAGGATGGGGGGAGGCACCTTTTGTGGTAGTTCTCCTTTCTCCATGGCCACTTCCAATTACCGTAGTGTTAGCAGTTGGGGAGAGATCTTGTCCATGGCCTCTCATTTATGAGGTGCTGCAGGGTTCTACACTGTCTTCCCTTCTGTTTAACATCTACATGAAACCACTGTGTGAGGTCATCTGTTGGTTTGGGGTCAGGTATTACCAGTATACTGATGATACCCAGTTGTATATCTCAACCCCAGCTCAATCAGGTAGTGCCATCAAAGTGCTAGCCTAGTGCATGGAGGCTGTGCAAGTCTGAATTGGGAGGAACTGACCCAGGGTCAATCCTGACAAGACTGAGTGGCTATGTCTGTTTGCCCCTCCCCCGATCCTGAGATATTCCATTGTTAACTCTCAGTGGGGTGGCATTTGAGACCTGTGTGCAATCTGGGGGTCCTCTTGGACTCTCAGCTCCTGCTCAATGAGTAGGTGGCAGCTGTGGCCAGGAGGGCCTTTGCACAGGTTCATCTTATACACCAGCTGCACTCTTTCCTGGACTGGAGGCTCTTCAGACAGTCACTGTGATGCCCTGGTGATCTCACAATTTGATTACTGTAATGCAGTCTACAAGGATGCCCTTGAAAACCATCTGGAAATTACAGCTGGTCCAGAATGCAGTGGTGTGGGCAGTGATGGGAGCAGTGCATCATGCTCACATGACCCCACTGCTCTGCAAGCTGCACTGGTTACTGGTTGGCTTCCAAGTGCAATTCAAGGTGCTGGTTATGACATAGGGCCTGGCTATGTGAGGGACTACTTATCTCCACTTGTTTCTGCCCAAGGTAGGTGTGCTTCAGGTCCCATCTATTACACCATATCATCCTGTGGGACCCAGGACATGCCTGCTTGGTTGCAGTGCCCGCCTTTTGGAATGTGCAGCTCCAACATTATGGAGGGTGCAAGGTGGTGCCTGAGAGGCTAGCACAAGACTAGCCTCTGGGGGAGGGTACACAGGTGGGGGAGACTTACCCCAGCGACTTGTGACTGTCCCTGCAGGCTTCCCCACTGACTTTCTGGGGAAGCCAGCAGGGAAGGTTGCAAATGATGATCACATAATTGTGGGGTGCTGCAACTGGTCGTAAGTATGAACTGCTTGCCAAGTGCCCAGATAGTGATCATGTGACTGCAGAAGTGCTGGGACAGCCAGAACTCCAAGGACCAGTCATAACCACCATTCGTTCAGCACCACCATAACTTTGAATGATCACTAAACAAATGGTCGTAGGTCGAGGACTACCAGTATTTGTGCTTATAGTATAGCAATGGGGATTGTACATTTGTACAGTAATTTTGTATTTCTAAACCTGTATTATATACCATTTATTGTTTTTACATTGTTTTGGGAGCACTTCAATCCTGAATGGTAGTTTAAAATTTTGTTTTAAGGTAGAGAAAGAAATTAATAAAAGCAGTCAAGACATAGTTTTATGTCTCTGGGACTTTTATACTGGAGGGTTTGACCATAAATCACTTGGCCAACTTCCCATGGACCAGGAAGCACCTATTTGGCTTGGATTTATTCAAAGAATGCAGGACTAGATGGGCCTTGATTTATTTCAGAAAGACTTAAATTCTGAAGCAAGAATACACACATTCAAAATTAGTTTAATGTTATATTCCATCCTGATGTACCATAGAGATTTCTGTAGAATGTGGGGCGGTAGGGGGAACAAAGCCAAACTGCACAACCCTTCCATAACACTAGATTTAATATGTCTGCTTTTGTGATCATGTTAATGTACTGTTGGAATCATTTTGTGGATTATTCTGAAATGCAAATATGGCTCCATCTGAATTTCAATCAGCCTGTGGTTTTGTGCTGTTTTTATGCACAGTACAGTAACAAAAAATCCTGCCTCTCTACAGTCCAGTTTAATCCATAGGAAACCATCTCCTAGTTACAGGCTTGGAGTTGGTGGTTCATCTGTGTTTGATCATCTGCATAAGCACACAGGGCTGGGGGAAGAGTTGTTGTCCTGAGATGACTTTGTGGAGGCAATGACCCTGTGACTGATTCTTCCATAATGGAGTGATAAAGGCAGTCCTTGCCATGGCACATGTTCAAAGAGCTGCAGTTGCTCAACTATGAAGGTGCCAATTCACATACATTATTGTTATCTCTATGCAGTTCCCACTGGGCTGCAAGCCCTCTTAAGTTCCCATGTGTGCAGAGAGTTAGCGTAAGGCCGTTTTTCTTCCACTGCATGAACCGGATCTAAGTGGATCTTGTCATCTCCTGGTATGTCCTTTTTCTAACAGGGGACCTGATTTAGGATTAATTGAAATGAATCTAGGGAAGATATTCCTTGTCATGCAAATTCAGGAGAAATCATACTATGAACAGGCTCCATTACTAATTAGACAAGTTCGTGGGGAAAAAGGCTATAAGTAACAGCTATATAACATAGCACAAAAGTGGAAAACCTGTGGCACCAGAGCAACACATGCCTTTCTCACCTTGGGTGCAACACCCAGAGACCCACCAAAAATTGCACAGAATTGTAATTTGTAATGTGTGAAAAGAGGGCACATATGAAATACAGATGACAATCTTAAAAACTACATTTATACTTTATGTGATTCATGTAATTTAAACATAAATCAACTTTGGTTTTTGTCTTGACACCACCATTTTTCACTCAAAAGTCCTGGCATCTCACTCAGAGACCACAGGCCTACAAGGCTGTGTATCTCTGGTGCAGCAAAATATATTCAACCATAAGGTTTACTATTTTAATCAGAAAGTAATAGCAGACTCTGGACTGGAAGATAATTTCAAGGCAAACAATGTATAATCAGTACGCAAAGTTATCATAGTTTATTAACAGTGATACATCTTTCATATATTTACCAGCTGCTGCATAAATTTCATGGATTCTCTCATCATTTCAGGCATCAACATTCTGGCTAAAGTAGTAGATCGAAAGTGCCTGCTCATCATCCAAATATAAGCCCCAAAGATGATACTGTAAGGTCTAAAGCCCAAGGGTTTTTGCAAAATGCAAAGCATGAGAATGCCATCTACATTTCTCTTTTGTGTAACAAATTGTGTGAAACCTAAATTTGAATAATATTGGATATCACAGAACACACAAACAAGCATATTGCCTTAAATGAGATGGAGGGATATTAAGTATCTGTAGCTACAATGTTGACAAAACTGTATACCAGATTTTTTTACATTATATTATATTGGAACAACCTGGATTTGATAGCATGATGGGTAAAATTCCTGGCTATTGATTAGATATTATATGTAACGTTGTCTTCTAAAGAGTTCAAGGCAGTGCACATGGAGTCATCCACCATGTTCTCTTCACAACAGCTGTGAAGAAGGCTGAGCTAAGAGAAAATTACTACGTTAAAGTCTTCTAGGGAGCTCCATAGTTGAGTGGGGATTTGAACTGGGTCTTCCTGGTGTAAGTCTGACACTTTAATCACTGTATAGCACCCACACTCTTTAGTGCGTTGATTTAGGCTATAATTCCTGCACCAATACTTGGAATTAAATCCCACTGAATTCAATAGGATTTACTTATGAATAAACATACATAGGATTGCTGTTAGTGACTTATCTAAAGCTTTGTCACTGCAGATAATGAACTAGCAATCTATTTCAAAAAGGTGTATTTTTAGAAAGTGAGAAGCTTTTGTATAAGTCTACAAAATTATGTAATTTTTAAAAATGGCTATGGTTGGTCCCCTGCAGTCATATTGGATGTATGTTTATGGATTATTCTTGGTCATATGACTGGTAGCAATAGCCAAGGCTTTTTGTATCTTATTTTTTATTACTTATTTTTGGCACCCATAGTTTGAGAAGGCAGAATTATAGGCCTCCCATTCATTTATGCTGAGCTCTTTCATTCCCTTCTGTGCAAATATGTCTCATTTAATGCGTTAGTTGAGCCTAAGGTTGCAAACTATGTGTGATTGTTTCCAAGTCCCATGAAAGCTATGTCACTTGTTTCCAGGTAAACATAGAAAGAGCAAGAAATAGTGCTGCAACTTACTTCTAATTCTCTTTTCTGTTTCAGTAAAACATTAGCTAGCAAGCATTACAACTGTCTATTCACCAAACAACTTTTTATTACTTTATAAGGTAACTTGCTGTAACTTTAAGAAAAAAAATTAAGAGTTTATACATTCTTACAAATTATGCTGAGGCTGGTGAGTGTAATTTCAAAGTAAACCTAAAGAGGATCACACCGATTGTCTCACAGCAGAGACAATTTATAGAAAGGAATGTGTTAAGGATGTTATGCATCAGCTTACAACAATTGTACAATGTATAAAGCTACAGTTTCTATAAGAAAATGCATTATTTTTTTTCTTCCTTTGAAAAATAAGACTGTTTAAACAACTGCTAAGCTATGGTTTGCTTAAGCATGGTTTATGAAATAAACCACAGTTGGCTGGATTCATACGATACTCTAAACACTAAAGAATGGATCTTTTTAAAATTATTATTTACTGACCACACTAGGTAGATTCACACAATGGCAGGTTCCACTTGGCTTTTGGCAAATAGTATGTGTATTCATGATACCGTGGGTGATGTTGATCCTTTATGAGTGAGGGGGCCATGGTGGAGACTGTGCCTCCTGTATCTCTGCAAGCTTGTACTCAACCTTTTTTTTTTAAATAAGAACTTTATTAGATTTAGAACAAAGATAAAAACTACAAAAAAACAAAAAACTACAAAAAGGAAAAAAAACTAAAGAAGTGTGAAGACACAAAAAGAGAAAAAATGTTTAAAGATTGCATGAAGAGATGACTTCCAACTTTTAACAGCAAGGATATGCAACAATTTTCCATAATCAATCCCTTACTCTAGATTAAACCAAAATCACATTTCTATAAATCATTCTATTAGCATGTTATAAAAATCACTGAATACATTTGCTCCTTCCCCTTATATTAAAAGAAAAGAAAGAATACAAACCTCCTAATCAACTCCCGCCCAATAACATTTATTTAATTATTTCCTTCCTACTACTATTCTACACTTTTCTATCTGCTATAAAAGAGATCAAAATAAAAAGCATGTAAATTGTCTGCCATTATAGTTAATATTACAACAATTATAATCTTAATCATATTAAACCTAAAACCAAGCAATTGTTATATCTTATTAAACTTAATCCAAATCGTTAAAGAGAAGTGAAATCAAACAAGCCCTAAAAGAAATCCAAATAATTATTCTTAAACCCTTATCCTTCTTCAAAGTAAACCAAAGTATTTACATATTTCCACAATACACACAAAGCATTTTTCATAAAGGAATCAAAGAGCCCAATTTCCCCCTTTAAAAACTCTGACTTCTCAGCAAAAAACCTCCCATAGATAACAACCTCTGCTTTTCCATAACATTCCATCAAAAAGTCAGTCCCACTCATGGCTTGCAATTCATTCTTTTCCTTTAAATCCTTCAACTCGACTGCACAGTCTTCATCTAGCATTTTAACAAAAGCCACAATCTTACTGTTAGTAGAAACATTTCCATCGTTGTTAGGCTCTTCAATTTCTTCCACAACATCCCCAGCCGGATGACACATTTTAGAACTGATGTTCTCAACAATATCCCGAATATCTTGCATAATAACTTGACATTGAAATTGAAAAAAATCTGTTTAAGCTCACAATGGAAATCTGAAAAAGTCTGCTTGAAATCCTCCATGTATCAAGCAGTAGATTATGGACCCCCTAGGTACTTTACTAGCAAAAGTAGGAGTTAATAGAAAATTTCCAAAGAGATGTTTATACAAGTGAAAGTGCAATAAAAGGCAACTCCCCAGGGAAAACAGCAGCAGAAAGCTAAAAGTTCAGAACAGCAGATTCAACGTGTAGGAAAATAGTAAAGTCTTCAAATTTAATACAAAAATAACAGGGAGACAATTACATGATCTCAATCCTCCTTAATATTTGGATGGAAAGCAAAATCTAAAACTTAAAACGAATTTGGGATTAATTTTCTTTAAAAATTAATCCCAAAAATAATGGTAAGCACCAAGAGAGTTTGCTTCTCCTTGTTGTACTGTTCTGCCAAGTGTCCAAGCAGTGATCAGGTGCTTGAACAATTGGTTCTTTTAGATCCAGAAACAAAGCACACCAGTAGATAAAGAAACTTTAAGCTTTATTATAAACGTAAGCAAACCAAGTTAAACAGAAACACAGTTTAAACCAGAAACACAGTTCTGGCAGATTATACTAAAGTATAAAAAGCATAACATAAAGAAAGAAATCATAACGTACCTAAGCAAGTTGATACCCAATCCCTTTTATGTTGCCAGGAGCCTCCTGACCAAGGCAACAGGGACCCCCCAGCGTGGCAATTGTTCTACAGCACCCAGTGCACTGGATCTGTACAGAAGCTCCCAAACTGCAAAACAATTCTAAGGGTTTTATCCAAGTCTAGCTCTCAAACCTCGTGACCATGTTTCCATGGTTGCAGACTATGAGACCTCACCTTGACTGGCTGTTTCTCAGGCCTGTCTACAAGAGCCTGGGGGCAGGGGGGGTTCTTACATCTCTCCCCTCCTACTTCACCCTCTCTAGAGGGCTGTTGGAGGAGTGGGCTTATTCTTACAAAAAAACAATCTTGTGTTTTTCTCTCCCCCCTTCCTCATGCCAAACAGAAATAAAAACAAGCCAATTAAAACATGAGCATAACTCAAAATAAACTCTAATCTTATTTGTGTGAGGGAGAAAATCAATATATGTCACTTAACTCCTCGAGATAACAATGGTCTTCCACATTGCCACTACAGGTACATAAACTTAAAAAGAAATAAATTGGGTGATTTAGAAATGGGATGGCTGGTCTTAGTGTCCTTTTAAGGCTATAGCGCAGCTTGGAAATGGTGACATCCCAACCTCCTGGCAGCTCTTGTCAGATTAGCGTGAACACTGTTTGTGATCCTCTGGCTGTAAGTCACCATTCTGAAGGGCAAATGGGTGATTCCGAGCATTTTCTGTCCGTGAAAGCGCACCAGGGCTTCAGGAAAAGCCTGCCTGAGCCCAGAAAAACCTGCCATGTTGTCAGTTCTGGCCAGAGAGCCTGCAGACACAGCTGTTCAGTCTTCCATGTTCCCACCGGAAGTCCTATTTGACCTTTTGTTATCACTCATCTCAAAGGATACAATAGCACCCACACTGAGTCTGGGGAAGTTTTTACTGGAAGATTCTCTGGCCCATGACTTTTTAGATTTACTTGAACTTTCATTTTGGGAAAAATGCTTCTTCATATTTAAAGCATTTGGCAGCTCATCTTATCAATAGGTCCTGGTGGCATGTTGGATAGTGCTTGATGTGGTCTATGTTCCGGGATAATCCTTTCTGGCTGTGTTTCCTTCCTGCCTCAAGAATACCTGAGGATGGTTACATTGGTATGTCTGCACTGCCCCTGAGTTCTGAAATCTGCCAGCTTTTGGGTCATTTCTCCTGTTGCCTCTATGGCCTTGGGTCCCATTAGATAGATTTGATCATGGAGCTGGTCAGTAGTTTCATCATACATTCTCCAAGTTCTATTGGTTTGTTGAATTCCAGGACAGTATTGGCTCCCACAGATTTGCACCAGGTAGATGTCCTTTGACTTTGTGGGAGAAGGTCTGATAAAAATCAGGTTTCTTCCACCATAGAGTTCTGAAGTTCCTTCTGGCACGTTCAGATATCAGTCCTAGCTGCAACTTCATGATGATTTTGAATAGCACATAATAGCATATTGCTCAAGAGACATTTTGTAGTCCATTAACAACAGGGTAACAATTAAATGTGGTCTCAGAAACTGACCTGGTAGGTTTGGCAAGTCTTTTCAAAATGGTCCAGAATTCTAGAAACTTGTACTTCCTTTTGCAGGAATTGCTTGCTAGGAGTATTGGTTTTGTCCCTTCCTCAATTTCTGTTGTCTCTTTTTAACTGATAAACAGGATCTTTACTTTATCTCTCTCCATTTTGCTTGGTTTGCTGCAGAAGACCTCATGTTCATTTCCCAGCATTAAAGGACCAGGGAACAGAAAATGTTGAAACCTTCTCTTCCTGAGAGCCTGGAGAGAGACTGTTATATTGAGCTGGATGGACTAATCATTTGGACGTAAGGCAGCTTTTAATATTCCTATTTTGATATTTGCCAGTCTGTTGAAGAAAGTACTACAGGCCATTTAGCAACTACAGCTGCCACATAAATTCTTTTGAAAATTCCACGTGATGCAGAGATACTATACACTCATCTATATGTGTTTTAATCAGTGTTCCAAATATGTGTAGACATTAGTGTTATGCAGAAAAAAAATCTGCATTTTTTTCTACTGCTGCTCAACCAAACTGATTAAAGAGAATTTTCATTCAACATTTCCCTCAAAGGAAAAAAGAATTTAAGTAGAATAAATGAGTAGAAAGTGGTATTCTTGAAGTTATTTCATTGTGAGGTGGTCAAGGTGTATTTCTGAACGTTCCACTTTTCATTATTGTCTCTTCAATAGTCTGCAGGCATCCCACATTTCAGTGAAATCCTAATGAAAGAGATCATGATGGAGCTCCTTCCATTGAACTTTTTCAATCTGGGAAAGAGAGATGATCAGGTGTTTCAGAGCGACAGAAAGATACTCAAGATTAAAGGGCAGTACCAGCAAATATTACCCGCTGCTACCTTCCAGTAAGAAATTCAGGGCAAAAAACACACCAAGAGAAATCTGAAAGAAATTCTCAAGCAGGCTGAGAATAAGATAGAAAAACAAAAGGCATTTTCTAGAAATGGCAAAGCAGATTTTGTACACAGACATACGGTACCTGCAACTTGCATAAAAACACAACTGTAGATGTAGCAGTCTTAAATAAGCTATCCATTCTCTGTCCTTCTAATGCGTGCTTCACAGGAAAGGCGTCCAAGTGAGCTGAGTTATCAGCAGAAGCTGTTGCATGCCAGTTGCTCAACTTAGGCCTGTTGCGAGAGTGAGTCAGGGAGGACAGATAAAGAAAGTATGTCAACACTGGTTGTAAGGAACCTTCTCTCAACTTTCATCTCCTTGAAAGCCTTATCTTCTGAGTCTATTTCATTTCTCTGTGGCAGTGGTCTTGAATTATGAAACCCAAGAACTTGTAACACTTTTCTGAAGCGTATCTGCCAGAATTTCTTTCTTCAACAATCTCAGATCTTATCAGGTTTTTTTTAAAAAACAACAACCACCTGATATTTAAGGATTCGGATGTGTGTACTTTTGTCATTCTTGCTTCAAATTATATGACCTTCAGTGGGTCTGTTAACATCTGTGTCTTAAATCAATGAAAGAGTGACAGATACTGTTCTCACTCCACTCCCTGGTTTTTCTTCTACCTCCTCAAATTATGCTAGCAGAGCATGCTCTGTGGGTGTGATCACTACACTACTAGTGGTAATCTGAAAGTCACAGTTTAGGCTAGCATTTGTGCAAATATAGTAGTCTTCTTGCTTTATAAGGACCCTGTGAGAAGCTGTGTCTATGGTGGGTCTTTTGTGTAAGTTTGATTTATTTTTAAGTGATATTAGGTGACAAATACAGAACCATATTTTTTTTCACTGGATGCCTAAGGAACTAAGCTTTCAAATCAAGAGTGCACCAAACTCCTTCCTAACCCCTTCCAGCTTGATCAACTTTTTTTTTTCTATTCCAACATATATTTGGAGTCTGGCCTAGCCTCTAAAGTAAACAAGAATGGATGAGTGGCTGCTATGTTAATCTTCTCAGGAAGGAAGGAAGGTACAGGACAAAACAGATGTGCAGGCCAGAATGCAACAGAAAGCTAGAGTTTAGAATGCTGAACAGAACAAACCAACTATCATGAAGGACAAATAGAAGCTAATAAGTTACAGCTAAGAACGTTTATGTAAACATGTGTGTTCTGGTGTGTATATTACATGTATATTTAAGGAATATCCAGATCTTTTAAGATTATTAGAGCTAAATAGAGTAGAAAGCTGCTGGCTTAGGAACTCCTTCAGAACATGGCGAGATCATGGCTGGGGGTTGAAGCCTTTTATCTATATCTTTTAAAGAATGGTTTGGATATCTTACTAAATACTTTTGGTTAACAAGGAGAGTATATTAACATTTTATATTGGCCATACACCACAAAACTAGCAGTGTAAGATTCTGGAGGCAGGGGGAAGATGTCCACTTCTTTGCCAACCTCCTGTCTTCAGTACAAACACACTATTTGTAAAACATGTACATTTGTACCTATGATTAACAACTGCAGATTATGACTTAACCCCATTTTCTAGGTTTGCACAACATTCTAGTTCAAAATGTGGTTGGCTAGTTTGTGGTTAAGTGTGTTGCATGAACACAGTCCCAATCAAAATGCCAACATTTACCAATCTCAAGAAAACCAAACTTAGAATATGGCAGAAATAGCCTATTTTGCACAAGCAGGTGCCTCCAGTGTGCTATGGTGATTTGCATGTGTGAATATGCCACCCCAAATCAGTCACTGGATACAGTTTTAATTTATAACTTCACATTATATCAAGGATATTGAGATAGTCCATATGCTTAGCACTCAGTAATCAGTGAGAAATCAAGCAATCTATTTGAGTTTGAATTGCTCAAACAGACCATGATGGAGAAAATGTAGTTTTCTGACTAAGTGGGACCAACTCAGCGGATTTGGAGATGAAGCAGAATTTATTATATGTTCATGTTTCTCTATATTGTTATCTTATTAAAAGGTGTATAAAAATTTCCAAGAGCTGCTAATGGACTTGTTTACTATACAAAGAAAATATCACATGCTATTAATTTTGTAGTAATTGGATCATCTTCTGAGATTAATAATAAATGTGATTATACAATTATTGGGAACATGACTCTTGTTTTCATTCTAAAAATAGATTTTTTAAAACGCATACCATAACCAACAAGATTTTTCAAGAGCTTGCCAGCTCCAAATGGCAGTTGTTGCAGTTGTCACCTGAACTTTCAAGGATAGGTCTTCTGCTTGCTGTATGTTTTAATTTGTCCTTCTCTGAATCCTCCTTGTCCTGGCAAGTTCCAGGAAAGTCATTGCTCAGTTATGAGCAAGAGTTACTTGTGTGGTTGTCAGTTCAAAGGAGTCCCACAAGGTAACCTGGATCACTGCTGGTTTAGCTCTTGATATCTCAATCCCGAAGGCTAGAGGCTTGTCTTCCTGAAAAACAAGTTGGGAAGGGCGGTTGAGGTAGGTGGTCACACCGACCAAATGTCCATCATCTCTGATATCCTTCATTCCCTCCCTCTTCTTCAACTTTAAAGAAACATCCATATTTTGGGTCCCTTTGGCTGATTCCCATTCTTTTGTTTTCTTTCTCCTTTGGTCAGGCTTTGCTTACCATCACCAGGGGGCTTTCAGATGGACAGTTCCTGGTCCATCCAAACGCTCTACTTTGTCGTTTCTCCTGAACTCTTTTCTGCGGAAAAGAAATTAGGAGCCCACCAAGTCTCTCTCTCACAGCATTTCTGCTGAGCCAATGTTTTATTTAAATTCAAGATTTCTGTCCCACCTTTGTAATGCTTATGCTTGACATAGATTGCAACCTTAACCACACCTGCTATGGAGAAGCCCCAACATTCATGGCAAGACAAGCTTGATTCTAATAAAATATATCTTCCATGCTGGGTACCTGATTTGATTTTTTTTTTTTTTGCTCCAAAGATGCTTGTAGAAGTTATGGCTCAAATATCCAAATAATTCAGCCAGCCTTGAGTAGCATTTATGCACCTTGATACTTCGGTTACTAGTATAGTGTGTTCCTGCTTATTCAGGCTCTTTTCCACTGAGCTCTTATTTCTGAGCTCTTTGGTCCTCAGTGGGAAGTGCAGAGATCTTCCCCAACCATAGAGTTTTTTTTAATGAGATTTTGGGGGACTTTTCCAAGTTTTAGTGTTATGAATAAACCAGATGATATCTTTGTGCTCATATGTGGTACTGTTTTGTCACATAAGCATCTGAAATTATCAAAGAGATTGGACTTGGTGATCTAATTACAATCCTCAACTCAGTAATTTTATGTATGTGTGGCTCTGTATACATGACACATAGCCATGCTCAATTTACAAACTGGGCTGTTTGTTTTGCTCCACACCAAGGAAAATTCAGAGGTCTGGGTACGGTAGTGCAGTCTACTGCAGCATTATGGTATCAGCTGTGTTACCACAAAGAGCTAATCTGTGGTTAATACAACCATGGCTTTTTCAATTCACACAATTGCCTAGGATCACATTAAATGTTGAACCATAAATTAACCCAAGTTCACTAACATTTGTCTGGCTTGTTTGTAGTTCAGTGTGTCATGATGACAGTCTCTACTTCAGCACAATGTTGTGAACCCAACCACATTGAACTGTAAAACCAGTTTATATAGTCTAGTGTATGAACCAGCTATTTGTGGCTTATTCAGCAAACCATCCTTAAGCAAATGGCTCAGACCAAAGCATGGGGGAGTTACTTCATCTGCTGATTTGCTTCTGGCAACAAAATGCCATGGGTCAGTCTTGGGAGGAACTTATTTGGTTAAGTAATTAACTAAAGTAATGAAATAGTTTAGTTTCCACAAGAGGTTAAATCTAAAACATGATTGGCTGATTTAGGCTCATTGCCTTGTATAAACCCAGGTAATTGGATTTTCAGCAAACCATGATTAGTTAACTGTGGATTCCTATGTTGTATGAACACAGCCAATAGGATCACATTGCAATTTGCACCATGCCATGTTTAATTCTGCCCCATCCTGGGGATGAAACAAAACAAATCCTATTTTATAAAAGTATTTATTTTGTTTATTTACAACATAAAATTTAACATGTCAGGCATGCCTAAATTTTAACCTAAATGACAATGAGACCAAGATCTGATAGGACAGCATGTTCCATAGTTCAAGGCTGACATCTCCTGCCCCCTATCATCCCTTAAGTTAGCGTCAATAAATGACATTGCAAAGCTAATCTTTTCCAGTCTACTTCAGATTCTTCCCTTATTTTCCATGGCTGTTAGCACAACACACCTACTCCTGGTTAACGGAACCATCATCTATTCAATTTCCTGGGGTCACACGATTCTCGGAGCCATACAGCTGCCAGCACTGGGTTGTAAAAATCCGGACGGCTACTAGATGGGTGAAAGGATACCAGAGTTGATGGCTCTGCTTAAAGTTAATACAACACAGACCAAGCCAAAATGTGATTGGCTAGTTTGCGGTCCGGTCTGCCGTGTCAACAGAGTCACCATTTAGAAGCATGGATAGAAAACTTAATATTTTGACTCCTTTTCACTAAGGGGAAGAGCCAGTAGAAAGAGAGCCTCATCCAGCCCCAAAACTGCGAATAAGAAATCTGGAGCACGGAGCAGTCGCCATCCCGCAGCAAACGCATGTTTCGGCCGCCGCTCCGCTCCTCCTCCCCTTTCAGAGCGAAGGGGACGCACCACCCCGGAGTTCCCGCCCCTCAGCTCTGCCGCCCCTCCCCTCCAGCTATAGAGCTTGCGAGGGAGAGCGAGAAAGCAGCAGTGGTCGCCTTCGGAGAGTTTTGCGCAGGAGCTGCGCGGAGAAGCTCTGCGAAGGAAGGGAGGGGGCTGGGCGGGCGCGGGCTGCACGAAGAAGCGGCGAGGGATCCAGCGCTCTCCTTGCTCCTTAACTCCTTCCTACTTTGCACGGTAAGAAAGCAGCGCTCAGCTTAGCTGCGGCGGGGCCTTCTTGCGCCTTGCTCGACTTGGATGTGGGAGAGGTGATAACGCATCTAGTACTAATAAAAATAAATAAAACGGTGAAGGAAGAGGAGCTGGATGGTTTTGGGGCTCGCTCTTATCACTATTATTGGGGAACGCAGGCCGAATCGGTCTACGGAGTCCCGGTCGTGCTGCCCTGGGAACGGCTCTGAAAGCATGGATTCTTCATTCCCAGCCAACTAGTTGCGAGTCCGTCCAAACGCTTTTTCTTTGGCGGGGATGAGGGTGTTGCTTTCGGCCGTGGGGCTCAGACCCTCTTTGACCCACTTGGAAAGAACGGAAATTGCAAAAAGGGGGCTGCGGGGAAAGAGAGGCGCCCAAGCGGAGATCTTGGCCTGCGTTAGCCTGAGTCCTTCCCCTGAAGAAGGCTGCATGTGGGTGTCAGATTCGCTACGAGGCGGCGGCTGCTCATCCTGAAACCTTCGCTCCCGTCCCCCGGGAATAAAAAAAATTGCTAGGCCATCTGCCAAGACGAGGCTTCGCCGAGAGGGGTGCCCCCGGCCATTAGGCTTGTCAGTGCAGCCGGGCGCAGGCGATCGATCCCGAACGAATGAATTAAACCGCAGCTACCTTTGGGGAGGAAGTGAGCGGAAAGCATTGGTAAAGGAAGATTGGCATTTCATAGGAGGTGCCTTGCGTGAAAGCGATCTCTTTTTCATTGTCTATTTTGCTGGACACCGTGGTTCCTTTGCAGAGATGCTGGTGTGTGACAGTTGACAGCCTTCTCTCTCCCAAGCGGGGTAAATCGAGGGAGGAATGAAATGTGAAATCGCGAGTCAGCGGTAGAATTCCTCTCCGCCGCACCTCTGTGCTTCCGAAGTGCTTGGGATTTGTTCGTTTCTTCACCGAATCATTTATTCAAAATACCTGGGGAAATAAAATAACTCCGTGGCAGAGCTGAGGTTTGTAGGCGATAGGAAAATGTAAGGTATATTGTGCAGATCGCAAATTGTGGCTGGTGTTAGAACCGTTAAAACTGGGTGTCAGTTTGATTTAGGAGGAATGCACTTTCCTAATTACCCAAGTCTACCCTGGCAGATTCCTTGCCCAGAAGTATTGTGTGTGTTTGCACAACACTCTTAGCCATGCTGAACTGAATTACAGCCTACTGGGTTTTCGTGGGATACTGAACCTTAAACTAACTGTACAGATTGGTTAGCAAAACACATTAGGATCAAGGTGACTATTTTTTGTTTCAATGAGTTGTGCCAACACAACCTTAGTGAACTTTTAAGAAATAATTCTGGTATATTTCTAAAATATTGTCCCTTATCTTGAATACCCCATATATACCTCTGCAATCCTACTAAAGTTGGTGATGCAGGAAGGATCATTTGTTGATTTCAAGTAAGTGAATTTAAAGCTGCATCCATGTATATGATCCTTTGCTTGCTGAGAGCGTGAGTGGCTTCAGTCTCTCTTGTGTGTGATTCTAGAGTAAGGCTGGGCTGGGACCGGTCATATAACCTAGTAAATCAAAATGTGAACGCAGCCAATTGTGATTTACTTGGTAAATGTTTAAAGAAACCATGGCTTAATGCAGTGTGTGATTATTGCCTGAGAGTGCCTTGAACAACACAATCCTACACATGTTTACTTGTAATCTAGTATCACTGTGTTTGGTAAGAAAGTGTTTGATTCTCTAAGAATATGCAGTAGCTTAAAGCCAGTGTCCATAATGCCTTATACTATAGTCAGGCAATCACATTTTAGCCCAGTGTGTTGTGTGAACCCAGCCCAGAGGCCTGTGGAAGAGAATAAATGATGAAGGTAACATCATGCTGTTGCAATATAAGCTCCACCCTTTTTGTACATGTGTTGTGATGCCACACTCACATATGGAAGGGATGAAGTTTATGGTGCAACACTGGCTTTTTTTACTTGTGAAAAAAACTTCAATCTTGTAGTTGTCTCTCACCCAGCCTATCTGATAAGTGAACAGTTAAAACATGTCTGCACCCAGAAAAATGGGTGCTTTGAGTAATTGAATAAATCATGGTCAGTTAATCATGGGTAAGCATTTTGTTCAAGTTCAGCCATAGTCTGAAGCTCATTAGTTTGGAATTTTGTCAGTGTAGGATAAAAACCAGACAATGGCTACTTTTATAAAGTAACTGGTTGTCAATACAGCTTTTTAATTTGATTTACACATGTGGGAAACAGATTTACAACCTAAGTGATCTGAGAGTAAATCCTATGGAACACAAAGATACTTTCTTCCCACCAGGCATTTAACTATGCTGTAAGTGCCTCTTATGAAGGCACAAGAAGTTCAATGATGTTTACTTTCAAGTAAATAGGCTGAAAATTACAGACCCAGTGAATATTTTATTGCCATTAATTGGAGTTCATGTGCACTGTTCTTCTTTTTAGGACTCCATATTTGCGGTTCTTTTGTTTTTATTGCTATCTGGCAATTTCTGCTTTTCACTGTGATTTATATTTTTCTCATATTTCTTTTTGGTGGGGAAGGAACAGGCTATTTGTTTTGAATAGTAAGGATAAATTTGGGGACAAAAAGGGAAGCAAATTAGCAGTGCTACGAAATGTCAGATCAGTGTATTGCCACCAGTTTTGAGCCTCGGCAGGGTCCTTACTTGATCTCTCTGCATGGTGAGCAGCCTAAATCATGGGAAAGATAATGACTTCTCTTGTTGTGCCCATCTGGATTCTCAGTGAAACACCGGCAAAGACTTAAATGTTAATCCTGCCAGAGTTAGTGTCAGTAAGATCTAACTCAGTTCTTTCTGAATATGCTGGACCTCAGCTTTCATTATCTGGAAAAGACCAGGCTAGGCATTTGTACAGTAGTCTGTCTAAATATTTCTCCATTTCTAGGTACCTATTCTGGTTATTTTGATGATTCACACATAGTACTCATAGTGAGATAGACCGCCACCTGAGCTGGTAGAAAAGGTAATGAATTTGAAATGCAGGAATTTCATCATTAACCTAAGACCTGGCTAGCTGGCTCAGGGCTTTTTGGCCACTAAACAGCCACAAGGCTGTCTTTGGTAATCAAGTGACAAGAAGGATTGGCAAGGAACAGTCCAAGTGTTTTTGTTGGTTTGTTTGGTCTGTGTGATAATTGTTATAATTTTAGCCATTTTTGTTATGTTCACATAACTGTTTGCTAAGTTACAGTATAGGCTATTAGTGACCATATCCTCCCTAACACAAAGGACTGTTTTGGATAATATTCTACCTTGGCACAAGATGGATCCAACTGCCCTGGGTGATTTTCTTGCTAACATGGTTAGTACTTTTGCATCCTGCTGAATTCCAGCAGATCTTAGAATTTGGAATGAACCCAGGTAATCAACATGATCATTGTTAGACATTTTTTCTTACTGGTCTGAGCTGTATTACTTTCCTAGTGCTCCAGGGACTTTGGGGCAATTAGTGAGTAAGGAAAATAACTGGAATGCAGTTGGAGAAAAACTTAACAATTCTAAAAAACACTAGCTAGAACCAGTTTGGAAACATATATGACAATAGAGAGAATGGTAAAGTTATACTTCTCGACAACCGTTGTGTTTGCGTTTAGTGGAATTTTTACAAAATGTAAAGATCCTTTTTTATTTTGGCCTTCAGGCAGATTCAATTATCCTTGGAAACCAATTGTAATAGCCTTGCTAGGCATGTTGCAGATAAAATTACCTTTGTTTGTCTCAGTATATTTGCAGTATGCTCCTAGAGCTTGGTTGGTCAATAGTTTGGGGCAAGAATTTCAGTGACTAAAGCTGAAAATGTGCTGGTTCTACCAGACTCTTGGCTAGATGGAAATGATTGGCTGGATCTGGAGAGCAAGGAATTCCTTTACAAAGGTAGGGAGCTGCCTTGAGGGAGGAAGCATCTTCTCTGAAACCCAATGTTCACGTGAACAATTAAGAACTTGGGCTCATTCTTTAAGACTCACCTTGTGAAGCTACTGCTGTGGGGATCTTTTTATGGTGACACACAAAGTATGGGGTACTTTTCAAAGTATTTTTTAACTCTGGATTTTTATTTTCTGCTTTATACCACCAGTTTATTATTTTACTAGTACCTGGTTTTGTTAACTTTTGGGAGGGGCATAATAGAAAGTGAGAGTATTCCAAACTGTTACATAGAATTAATTCCCTTGAATTAATCTAATGCACTTTCATTGAAGTGCATTCAAAGGTTTTGGCCTGAGACTTTATTCCTGAATATACTTATTGAATTTATTTGCATTTAATTGTGTGAGGTAACTAAAAGAGGAGTAAAATGAAATGTATGTTTGGAGTTGACTGTATATAAGAAAGTACAAGCATAATTAGAAGCCACTATGTCACAGACGAAATTTATTTATTTTACACATGCATGCATACGTACATATATATCATTTATATGGCTGCCCAGTTTGGACAATGCAACTCTGTACAGCGTACAAAAAACCCAATAGGAAAAGAATACTAAAATCATATAATACTAGCAAAAAAACAGATACTGTTTTTATCTGTTAATTGTTAATAGGTGAGCAGGGACTCAGATTTATTAAATGTTACCTGACAGGCACTTATCCTTACCCAAATGTCTCAAGAGAGAGCCAGGTCTTTGCTGCCTTTCTAAAGGCCTACATGGTCAAAATTAGCTGTATATTGGGGGGGGGGGGGAAGATTCCAAAAAATAGGCACCACCATGGAAAAGGCATACCATGAGATGACATTGTTTCAGTGAAGGGACCCAGAGCCTGCCCTCTCTGTTAGAACATATGGGATGGGAGATGTCATTGGGAAAAGGTAGTCCCACAAATAATCCAGTCTTGTGCCATGTAAGCTTTACAGCACATTTAATTGCACCTAGAAGCCAATAGGAAGCCAGTGCAACTCACAAAGTATTGGTGTTACATGGGCATATTAAGGAATGCCCATAACTGCTTGCAGTACAGTGCTGTGGACCGAGTATAGCTTCTTGATGGTCTTCAAGGGCGGCCCAAATGTAGCAGGCGTTACAGTAGGGATGACTGAAGTGTAAGTGACCATCAGGGATCTTATACTTGACCTGGTATGTAAATTTATAGACAATAACATGGTCTTGGACTGAAGAGTAGGAAAACAGTTCATATGCTTGCTATTGCCTGTTTCCAGTATTGTTTGGAGGACCGGACCTAATTAGTAACATTGGGCACTTTTTCCATAGCTCCTGTGTTCCCTCTTTAAGGATATTACACAAGGACACATCCTCTTGCCCTTCATATTCAGAATGTACATGGGATCATTGGGAGAACAGATAAAATTCCATGAGTTGCAGTATCATTTGTACATTGGTGATACTGACCAGTATTTCACTGGGGTCAGATATGAGTGGGACTGTGTGCTCTCCCAACCTGGGCCTGATATTTTTATTTAGAAGACTATGAGTCTCGTGAAGCTTAATCCTGATAAAACCAAACTATTGGTGTTAAGCAGAGAGAAGCATCTGAGAAAACAGATACAGGAAGGCAACGGTATATCATTTTTGGGAATCCATCGTAAGATTGTGACTGAAGCTCAAGACTCATTATCACAACAGATCACTCTGTTACCATGACATCTCAATTATATGCTGTGTTCTGGAGCTGATTCTGTCACCTGAAGCTGTTTAATCAGATCTAACTTTTTCTCTCAACTGTTGACCTAGCAATGGCAGTGCACATTTGGTAATCTCTAGGTTGGACTATTGAAACTGACTCTCTGATGAACTTCTTATGAAGCAAATACAGAAACTTCAGGCTGCACAAAATACAGAGTTCAGTTCTATCACTCTCATGGTGCTGGAGCTTCTTGCACTGCTTTTGGCTTCAGTAGTTCAAGGTTCTACTAACCCCGACCCTGTTGGCTTTTCAGAAGGCCTTGAAGGCCTGGCTTTGTGCCCAGGCCTGGGGCCCCAAGTGTGGGAAGGGCCCTGTTTCATGGTTATGTTAACACCATGGCTTTTAAGATCGCTTGGCTGTATATTTATATTTAATTTTTGTTATTGTTTTTACTGTTTTATATTATGACTGTTTTTATTGTTGTTAGCTGTCCAGAGTCACTAGTGTTGAGATGGGCAGCAATATAAATTGAATGAATAAAAAAAGTATATACGGAGGCCTCAATCACTTGGGCCCTGCGTTCTTTTTCATTATCTTATATCTGCCTAGTTCCCCAGCAATCTTAGTTATAGCCTCAGTGCTCAGATGGTTTCATACCACCAGCTGGAGTGCGCAGGAATTAGGGCTTGCAGTTACTTTTCATTTAAAATTTTGTATAGTTCAATCCATGGGTTACACCCTGTACCAGTAGAAGTCATGGAACAAAATGCTTCAGGTATGTGAGCTATGAGGCTTAATATAAAAGGCTTATATTTAAATTTTCCATAATTTACTTAATTCGGAATTAAAATACTTGGTATTCTTTTCCAGGTAAATTCAATAACTAGATTAAAATGCACTTTATTATGTGAATATTAAAGGGAAAAATGGCACATTTCAATAAAACCCCTTACGCCCACAGCATCCACATTGAAGTTAAACACAATAAAAGAAAACAAAATTTAGGGCACTGAAGATACATCCTGAGTTGATCGTATTTACTGAAATAAATAAACTATCATTGAAATATTTGATATCGCTTATCCCTAGATACTGCTTAATAATAGATCAAGCATTGTTAAAGAGGAATACTGTACACTGCCACTGAGTTGAATAGATTTATAGCAGAGGATGGGAAATCTCATCTCATTTGGCTCTCATGGCCTAAAGGTTTCCCCATTGGATGCAGCCTTTTTCCAATAAAACACCTGTGTGTTTTGGAGCACTCCTGCTTGCCAGAATATGGAGGTGGGTGGTTCTAATTTTACCTAGTACCTTTTTGAATTTGTCTTTAACATGCCATTGAGGTGGAATTAAAGTACAGCTGGAGGACTACAAGTTGCCCATTCCTGAGTTATGGGCTCATGATAAATTATCATCCATTATAATTATGATTTGCTGAGGGAAGAACCAAGATCATAGCTTGATTCTATGTAAATAAAATGTGTAGTTTATAAATTAACCTATCATAACTGTAGGGAGCCATATCTAATATTTTTAAGAATTCTCGCTCATTATTTACTATATGAACAATAAGGATTTACTCTCCTCTATTCATTTGGCACTTCATGACTTCTCCAGGATTTCTCAGAGATAATAGGATTCAACTGGACCATCAACTAGTTCTTCAGTATCTTAGGATGCACTTTTAGTTCTGAAGATTTACATGCTTTCAAAGTGGAGATATAATTTCTGACTGTGTTTCTATCAGTTTTTAGCATCAGTCCTGCCCCTTCATAATCTCTTGATGGAACAGACACTGTAGTTTTTTGGATGGAGAATTGTTGAGTAGTTTTGCCTTTTCTTCGTTACGTGTTGGCATTTCCTCTTCATCATTAAGCAGCTGGTATACTGATTCTTTTTATTTTGAACATATTAAAAGACACATACTTTGCTAACTTTAGCTCATTCTGAGTTTTTCTTTCCTAATACCAACTCTAGTCTACTTGTCTGTATTGTTCCTAGATTCTCTTTGCATTTCCTGTATGTGTTCTGTTTTGTTTTCAGATTTTCACCAAACTTTTCATGTAGGTACATGGACTTATTTGGCTGTTCCCTATTTATTTCATCCTGATTGGTATGGTTTGCAATTACTTTTGCTTTTACTATCTTTAGGTAATCCCAACCTTCTGGAGCTCCTTTTCTCATTAGCTACTCCCACTACAGTATCCTACTTATCATTGCTCCAAATTGATTTTTTTAAAATCCAAGATATATGATTGACTATGCTCAGGTTTGGATTCAAGAACTCCAGCATTACATTCTCATATTTGTTCAACGTTCTTGTAGCATCAATGTCCTCAACTAATTTGTCTGTGTAAATTAATGCAGACAGTGATAGTGCATGAATTCAGTCTTTATTTGAATATGATCTTCAATGAAGGCTCAGCAGAGGACCACAGATTTTAGTCCAGAGAAAGGTACAAGTACAGTAAATTCATCTGTCAAATTTAGTTTTACTTAATTTTTATACCTAAATTCATTCAATCTGTTTGCAGATCCTTGAAATTTGCACATTTATATGCATCTTTATGTTTGCCTTCTTGGCATGGGCATTTTTGAATATTTTTTTTCAAATACACACTTTTTTTTCAAACAATTTTTCCAAATTTAATTTATTTCTCTTATGCATTCCCTAATATATGCATTGATGTACATTTTAAGTTACAAACTGCATTGTAAAATTAAGAAATATTTTAGTTTGTACCAAGTTTGGGAAGTTTGAATTGGGTAAATTCACATTACAATGTAAACCTAATAAATTTCTTCTCCATCCCTAAATGCAAGGATATAAATATAACCTTCATTTTTCCTCATTTGGAAAAAAAGCTTGGCAAGTTTTTAGATGAGAACAGCAGTCAGCAACAACTAACTTAGGCAGGTTTGGTGTGCTGTTTCAGGAGAAATCTTTAAGTACCTTTTATGGTAGCTCCGTGACTAAACCTAAATTAACTTTGGCAGTAAAAAGTATTGAGGATTGGCTGTATTCAGATATTACGTTAAGCCATAATGTGTTTTGCTTGTTTTGGGTACATAATGCCCAAAGTCAACAAACTGTACTTAATACATGCCTAGCTTAGAGTTATGCATAAATCAGACCTATGTGAAAGCTCTCGGTAACAGATTCCTAAAATGGGATTACTCAGAAATTTTTCAGTAAATGTGCTTAAGGCTGCAGCTTAAACCTCCGTTTCCCCAATCCTATTTTCTTAATCTTTAGTGATTCTGAAAGCTTGTAAATATTTGTACAAATCTTTGCTATTTATAAAGGTGGCATCAGACTATAATTCAAGGGGTCTCAAACTCAAATTGTCATGAGGGCCTGATGAGAACTCATTTATGAGCTCAAGGGCTATAGCACTGAAGCTCTTTCATTCATTGATGTAAGTCTATGAGTAAAAAATGAAGAAAACAGAGAATATCATATATGCTGATAAACATACATTTATTAAATAAAAAGAACTGTATTGCTTTAATGCTTTCTCCTTTCTTTGGCCACTCTGGCCACAATTTTCATTAACCAGAACATGAGAAATTGGTTTGTGTGTTGTTGAATTACAGAGCCGTAGTTCTCTTTAAGCCTTACCTGTCTTACAAGGCTGTTACGGATGGAAAGTGAGAGACAAAGCAGCCCTGTTGGGATTCGTGGTTGGCAAGTTGGTTATCCAGCCAGTGCTGCACTGATACCCACCCCCCAAAATCTGGGTGCAGCTCTTGGGTGATTGGTAGGGAGGAACAAGCAGCAGAATGCAGCTGGCAGGGGCTGCACCAGGAATGCTACCGGGTGTTTTCCCCTCTGGGTCAGGTTTTTGAGGGGTTATTGTGGTACACTGCCACTGCTGTTGCTACCTGCTTCTGCCCCTCCTTCCCAAAGCAGGAAGGTGTTCTCTTCCACCCTGGCTAACAGCTGTCAAGTCCAGGGAGGCCCTTTGAGACGACCGTCTTGCATTACTTACCCTGCTATCCCCTGTTTTTCCAGCTGGGGTAGCTGGAGGGAAGCCACCAGGAGGAAGGCTAAAGACAGTGGGCAGTAGGCACCTGAGGTGCCTGTTTCAACCCTTCTGTCCCCATTCCAGCAACTTGCTACCAGTGGAAGCCTGCAGACCCTGGCCCTTGATGTAGGGCCGTGCTTCCTTCTTAGCAGGGATGATCTGTAGTGCCTGGTCAAGACCAGCAAGTTTCTGCCCTGCTTCTGGCTGTTGCTCTCCTGCTGTGTATCGGTGAGGCACAGATGTAAGTTGGCGATGCCTGCTGTTGGGACTGATGTTAAACAAGAAATGCTGAAACCTCAAAACTATAGTTGCTATTTTAGTAAAGCCATGTGTTTGTTTAATTGGATTTTTTTTCCACTACGAATGTGCATTAACATTAAGTGGATTTTTTTTTAGTTCTTACCATGGACACATTAATGTTGGAAGTTATAGAGATGCTTTATTGTGAATACATTTATCCTGTACCTTTTAACTTAGGTTCTTTATTGCAGATGTTTTATTTATGCTTCTATTACAGATATTTTAATATCTGATTTTAAATGGCGTTAAGTGATGGTGGTCATTTGGTTTTTCGACTTATGACTGCATCACTTAGCGATGGAGTTTCCAGTCCCAATTAGCATCATTAAGTGAGGATTACCTGTAATGTCTATAGCTATTGCAGCACTATCAGGTGTAGTTTCTTTTTCAGTTGTATTTTATTTAGGTATTGTTGGTCTAAGACCCTAATAAAGTGAAGTGTCTGTAAGTCCTGAGGTGGTAAATAAACTGCATAATTTTTTTTAAATACCTTGCTATTACGCAATTTCAGTAATTGCAGTTTGTAGACAATAATTAATAGTTTTGCAGAACTGTGATTTAGTTTAGTATACAAACATTGCATAAGATGAGTGCAAGTTCATCTGTGACATGAGTATCTGTGGGAGGGGAAATGATAAAGTTGAGTGACAACATCATCACAAAAATGCCATGACTTCCACATTTGCATCGGCCATTGGAACACAAATATGTAAGGGCAGTATTTGCGTGATGACATCAGCACAGGTGTGTTGTCATTTTGGCATCATCACAGTTTGCTTTTAATTCCGCTGGTGACCCCATAGTGAATACTAATGGTAGCAAAGCCATGTGGAGCTACTAGGAGACAAGAAGTGAGCTATCATATCTTGAACTCTACAGACCAGTGTTTTTCAACCTTAGCAACTTTAAGCTGTGTGGACTTCAACTCCCAGAATTACCCAGCCAGCATGCTTAAAGTTGCTGAGGTTGAGAAACACTGCTGTAGACAAACACTTTCCTATTTAAAAAAAGTCCTGCAAACAATATGAATAAAACAGGGATGTCCACAGGGAGATTTAAAAAGTCAAGATGGCATTGCCTCCATGGACATCCCTGAAACAATACACAGGTAGTCCTCGCTTAATGTGTGTTCTGTTTAGTGACCATTCAAAGTTACGATGGCACTGAAAAAGTAACTTTGTGACTAGTCCTTGCACTTACGACCATCACAGCATCCTTGCGGTCACATGATCGAGATTTGGGCACTTCACAACCATTGGGCTTTTATGACCATCACAGCCTCCTGTGGTCACGTGATCGCCATTTGCGTGCTTCACAGCCGGCTTCCAACAAGCAGAGTCAATGGAGAAACCAGCAGTAAAATTGTGAGTCCTGATCATGTGATGCCTCACTTAATAACTGCAGGTGATTCACTTAATGACCATGGTGGAAATGAGGTAAGTCCATCACAGTCACATGATGCCTCACTTAATGACCATGTTGCTTAGTGACAGAGTTGCCAGGCCCAATTGTGGTCATTAAGCAAGGGCAACCTGTTAAAGCCCTTTGAGAGTTGGGCTTTCTCATCAGGCACAGAATATTATAGTTCAGTTTGGAAAAGAAAAAGAAGAAAATAGAAAATTTGGTGGAGATAGAGACTAGAGCTGGCTGGCAGATTTGAATCATGTAAGAAAAAGAGGGGGTGGCAATATTTATACATATATATGATTTAAGGGTCCAGAAGAGACCGAGGACATATTTCTACTACTGGCATTGTTTTATTGCAGGTCTGGTTGTTTGCTCGTCACAGCTTTATTTTCTTATTATAGATTTACATTTTCATTTTTTTTAACAAAAACCTCTTTCTTCACATTAAAAAAATAGAGAAAATATTTATCTTCCCACTGGTATTGACAGTTAGAAAGCTGTTGCAAAAACCATTTTGATGGCTGGTTAATCTAGGTACATATATTTGGAAGAGAACATTTTGTATTTTGGAGCAAACTCCAGCTATCTCTCTGGCACAGCTTGTGACCAAGAACGCATTCTACTAGTTCTTTGAAGATACGTAGAACACTGGTTTCTAGTATAGGAATTTGGTTTTCCTTCTCCCCCTGCCCCCCCCCCCAAAGCTCTCTGATTGATTGTGACTCCTTTTGATTTCCCTCCACCACATGTACGTTAAGGACATCTGAAGTCTCATTAGCATCTGGTGCCGATGGAAAGCTGATTGACTGAACGTTCTCGGCCTTGAGCTTTGGAACTTCTTTAGCTTCTGTTGGTGTGTGTGTGAGCCCAGAGTCTATTTAATCTATGGGATATAGGAAAGCAAAGCTGGTTCAGCTAAAATTAGTCTCCAAGTTCATCATACAGTTGCATGGGGCAACTTGGATGTAAGAAATACTGAATGCAGCCGTACATAAAAGTTCTGTATATCTGCTAGTTAGGAAGATGTAATATATGGAAACTGTTGCTAGTTTATTTGAAACCATTAGACTTTCCATCTGTCTGATAGATTCCCATTAAGCATTCCATGTTCCTAGGGAGCTGCTTTTAGCCACTCTGTACCTTCCTTTTGAACAGCCACAGTTGAAGCTGGCTCCCAGCAGCTAGTTGGTGAAAACACTCCCTGCTGAGAATGTATTCTAGCATTGTCTCCAAGGGAAGGGCTACTTCAAAGTGCTCCTGGCACTTTGAAATAGCACCTTCCTGAGAATCATATGACATCATTGACGGTGAGCAGGTTTGGGATTTGGGGGTGGATTTGGGAAAGATCCAGCCCTTGGGGCTGATCCTATTCTCCACGTTCACTGTAGTTGTTGATTTGTTTCAGTGCATTTCAGATAAAAAGAAAGCATTTCCAGGTCTTATCTTGCATGTATAACTTTCAACAAATGCGGGCCTATTTTTATTTTTTATTCAAAAATCTGCTTTTGAGGTATATGTATTTTGTTTTAAAATTTCAGTATATTTTTAAATTTGGATTCTCTGACTAAATATTGCTAAATTGGGGGGGCTTTGCCTTTTTTTAAACAAATCCCTTTTTTGTTTGACTAAGTTTTGCCTGTTTCTCTGTTCAGAAGTGTAATTCTGCTGGCTTGGTTGAATTCTGAATTTTTCCTTACACCCATGGTTATGAGAAATTGGATCACCTTCTGGATTTTTCCTTTACAGACATAGAACAAATTATTTTTTTTTCCTGTTCCTGTCCTGTCCTGTCTGATTATGGTAACTGGAGCCAAATTCTGCCTTTCTTCTCTTTGATATGAATGCTAAATGTTGGTAAGGCATTGCTTCCATTTCCCTAGTGGCTTTGCAGATAGTAGCCCCACATTCAGCCCATATTCGGCTATTCTCTTGGAACATACCCTATTTGCAGTTTGTTATAGAACAGCCTGCCCCACTCTGGCATTTCTAGCTATGTCTGAGTACAAATCATATCATCTACTTGAGGATGAAGGAACTTGTATCTGGTTGTGTTGCAGAAGGCAGCCCTAGAATAACAATAGGGACAATTTTTTTAATAATAAATGCTTTATTTGTTTAAAGCCTAGGCACTCAAGCGATGGGATAAGGAGATAGTTTGGTACTTGAAAGACATCTTGAGAGAAGAGGTTTGTCATGCTTGCTGCAATTTTTAGCATGATCTCCTACTTTTGGGAACTCTGACCAGCAGCTGGAACATGGAGTTGACTTTCAGATGGCCTTGTTGCTATGCAGAAGAGTTGGCATGTTGCTGTTTATTTTACTAATAAGTTTAAATTATTTTTTACTCTGCTCTTTTGTTCATAGGATAGCCTTAGCTGTTCTCAGTATACAACTAATGCAGTATAATTGGAACTAATCAATATTGAACAAGGGATGCGGTGGCGCTGCAGGTTAAACCGCTGAGCTGCTGAGCTTGCCGATCAGAAGGTCGGCGGTTCAAATCCGCGTGACGGGGTGAGCTTCTGTTGCTAGTCCCAGCTCCTGCCAACCTAGCAGTTCGAAAACATGCAAATGTGAGTAGATTAATAGGTACCGCTTCGGCGGGCAGGTAACGGCATTCCACGTAGTCATGCCGGCCACATGACCACGGAAGTGTCTACGGACAAACGCCGGCTCTTTGGCTTTGAAATGGAGATGAGCACCGCCCCCTAGAGTCGGACACGACTGAACTTAATGTCAAGGGAAACCTTTACCTTTACTAATCAATATTGAAACAAGATACAAATTAAACCAACACAATCTAGATAAAAATGCATTTCAGACAGCAGTAGATAAGGCAGTTCAGCTAGATTTACATTGTTGCACAATGATAATATTGGTTTTGGCTTAGTGTGTTGTGCAACTTCTGACATGGTGGCTTGTAAGCATTGACTGCTAGATTCACACGTAGAGGAGTTAAGCAAAATATACCTTAATGTGCTGTCTGAATCTAGCTATTTGGTCAACACCCTTACCTTACTGTATTCCACTGTTTCATGTCATTTCCTATAGCCCAGCTTTGTCTGCTGACTCTTGAATGCTTATGCAAGGGGTTTGGAACTTGTGGCCTTTAAGTCCCCACAGGTATAGCCCGTGTGGCTTATGAAGAGGATGTGGTGTTCCAGCTTCAGCATGATCATAGCCTCAGTCGTCTGATGAACTGAACAGAAGTATCTTTACTATTACCCGTAGAACCAGTGTCTGCAAGCTAGCTGTAGCCTCTCACATTCTCCCTTTCGCCTCTGTTTCCCTCAGGCCCATTTCAGGAGTCCAGACAGAATTGCCCTAGAATCAGCAAAACCTGGGCCTGGATCCCGTGAGCCCCAAACATTGCAGAGGGATAGTGGGGGACTTGCAGTTCAGCAATATCTGGAAGGCTGTATGTTCCCCAGTCCTGTTTTCTTGCAGGCTGTTGGCTTTTTCTGCCAGCTTTATTATGCTTTAAAAGAGAGCAAATATTAGCAGAGAATGTTTCTCTTTGGCATCTCTAAAGTGAGCATTTATAAAGAAAGTATCACTAGAATAATTGTCTGCTGGGAAGCTATAAAAGACAAGAGAATTCTGTGTGGAGGAAAAAAACCAAACAACTCAAAAGACTTAATAAAGGTTCATAAGTTGGAATCATTCTGCCTCTAGACGGAGGTCTGATCTTCTACACATTAAGTTCCCCACATGGAGAATGGGAGCAGCCTCTAAAATCTGAATCATAAATTGTTTTAACAAAACGTAAGGCATGGGGTCTGTACTATTCTGGAGTTGATGAATACATTTTGAGAACATACAGTGGGCATTCTGCAAAACAATTACTGGTGTGGGAAAGCATGCTTTCTCACAAGATAGCGGTGGTGGCGACGTTAGTTGCCATTGACTCGTTTACGACTCATGGCGACCTTATGTATAACATTAACGGGATACAAAATATTGATTTACTAGAATGCAGTATGTTGTTCTTTCCCGCAGCATGTGTCCCACTACCCCCTGCTTTCTTTTGTACTTTTCCTGGGTGGGTAAGCACACTCCCAAATAGACCACTGGACTGCAGCGGTCCATCATTTCTATTTTCTGAGAAAGCAAATGGCCTCTTTAATGTCTGCAGCATTCCTAGAAATAAAGACGAGGATTGGGGCTGGTACTTTACTTTGAAGCATATCAGCTTACCATGTGTATATGTATATGTATATGTACATCTACATCTACATCTACATCTACATCTACATGTATATTCACATTGAGCATTGGTAGGTGTTGAAATCTCAGCATTAAATTGTAACATGGTTTGCTCAATTTTGGAATATTGTGCTGTTTAAATCCACTTATTGTGACATGGAAACCCAGTTGATTTTAGCTTATTCAGTAAAAACATGGTTAAACTATGCTTATATACCATCCATAATCACAGTGATGCCAAAATGACAACACATGCATTGTGACATCATGATGCAAGCTCTACCCTTTGGTAGTTGTGATGCAAATAAGGTATGGAATGTACATTACTGTACAACATCACAATGTCATATACTGTCACGTGTCACTTGCTTTCCCTTGCCTGCTCCCATGGATACCTGTGATTACTTACAGTAGTGTGTTATATGAGCCCAGGCAAAATGTGGAATAAGCTCCTTTCACAACCAGTCATTGACTGGGCTTGCACTTTGAGTTAGACCAATATTTGTTTGTTTGCAGTTTAGTTTCTTATGAGAACTTTGCCAATCACAATTTATTGACGTGATTTATTGAAGTGTCGTTAGACAATCTGTGGTAATGATTGTTCACCAATCATTACTAAGAACAGCTTTTCATAATCTGGTGTCTTCTGGAAGTGTTGAATCTGCATCTCCCAGAATTCCCAGCCAGCATTGTCCTTCTGATTGGTAATGAGAGAAGCTGTAGTTCATCCTATATAATTATATAGTTCAATATAGCAGATTATGAAAGTGCCTGGCTGGAAAGCGGGAGGCTGGATTAAATCATTATAGCTGAGATGTAATGATCACTTGTACCTGAAGAGACATAAATGGACTTCTCCCCTAACCAGCTATCTCTACTTCAGTCAGCTCCATGACAGAAATTCAGCTAATTCTTCCACGTGGAAGAATGGTTCAGAGTAAACATGATTAAAAGGCTTGATGATTTAAACTAGATGTTTGTTCAAGCTAGGTCTGAAACTAGAAATGGGTATGGGCTGCAAGAATCTCCACCAGCTGATTAGCGTCTGCCCACTTTGTAGCTATTAAAATCACCATGGGTTAGTAGGAAGGAAATTGCAATCCTGAAGTGCATAAGTAGTTGAATTGTCATTTAGAAGTAGGACTTCTTTTTGAATGAACATTAATGTCTATAAAGTGAGTTATTAAGACATTTGATTGTGTTTATTTTACTAAATAATAGTCCCTTGTAATACCTTACTCAGGCGAAACACAAAGCAACCGGAGCTCAAATGTCACAAAAATATGAAAGCTCTTTTTTCCGCTTGGTCCTTGCGAACATGTTGTCTCAACGTTTGATTGATGTGGGCAATTTTACTTTCAAGCTATGTGTTGCAGTCTAATTATACTGGCATATTTTCTAAGCACTCCCTGCTGCCTACCTCCTTGGTTTCTGTTAAATCACAAAATGGGGTGTGTGTTTGTTTTTGTTTCTTGATGATAGCTAAGAATCCATCTTGAGCCTAGTTAATTTGTCACCACAGTTCTGGGTTGTTTTCCCTTGGTGCAATTCTCTGGTATTTTAGCAATGTTTATGTGAAGAAGATTGCTGGCTGAATGGATAAACATATAGATGCAGTTTCAGTAGATACATCTCAATGGTTCAAACTCCCATTAGGCCTTTGAGGTAGAATCAGTGCTATTAAAAAGAATATTACATTGAGGTTGATGTATATCTTAGAGGAATTCCAGTGTTAATTGTTGTTAGATATTTTATACAGATGAGCGAGTTAATAAGAAAAAATTATGGCAGGATAAAGCCCATAGAATATCTTTGGTTAAACTGTGGCTACTTTATGAAGACTGTGGCTTAAACTGTAGCTTTAATGTATAGATTTTCAATGATACTGGGTTTTTATTTTATCTATATTATTTTGGAGTTAGGCTGATTACAATTAACACTCTCATTTGGATCCATTTGAAGAGCAAGTGTATAACACCTTTGAAATCTTGGCAGGTTTTAAGGTCCAGTTACTAAACTGGGACCATTGTTGCTTGCTTTGAAAGCTGCTAGGCATATTTGGTTATTAACAGGTAAGCACCTATGTTTTGATTCCAAATAACATGAGAAATTGTCACTATGATGTAGCTCAAATTTGAAAATATGAGAAAAGAAATTCTATTGGAAAGCTTGGGCTAATCAATGGATTAATTACTTGAAAGCAGTTGATTTACAATAGTTGATTTAAAAACTTAAAGAGATTGTATTCTGAATGTGATTTACCTCCAATATATGCTATCAATATATGTAATTGAAATATGTATTAACTAAACAGTATGGCCTGGATGCTCTGGAGCCTCCAAAGTACCTGCAATTTTAGCTTTTTTAAGAAATGCAGTGGTTGAATGGAAACCAACAATTAAATTTTATAAGGTATTAAAATACGAAATGAAAATCAGTATTAGTAACATATTTGAACTGTGGAAAGAATTGGAATATCCAATTCTGGAGAATTGATGGGTCCAGGTGTTAAAAAACATAAAATATATTTCCTATAAAATTCATCAGAAAATATTTCATGTCTTTTGGACCTCTCAGAGAATATTTATAAAGGGATTAACATTAGACTTCTTATGTTGGCAATGTAAGAAATTTGAAGGTTCTTTAACTCATATTATTTGGTTTGGTTTGTTATATCTTTGTTTTGGCTTCAAATTTCTACGTATATTACTACAATTTTGGGAAGAAATATTATAGTTAAGGATCCATTGTGATGTAATAGTGAATTACATTCTTAAAACATAGAATTTGTCATCTCATGAAGAGCTTTGGCTCTGTCAAGCCTGGGGTATGGAATAGAGACTGATTTTATGTAATAGGAAAGAAAGATACTCTCCTGATTTTAAGGAATGGATCCAGGATATAACTATTTTTGAAAAGTCTGTTTTCTACAAATGAGAAGATGATACAATATGTTGCTATACGGTATAGATTTAATGATAAATTTAATTATTGAATTAATTTTATATAGGTACTTATTAGATTGATCTTTTACTGTTAATTAGAGGATTTTTGATAACGTTTAGTTTATTTTCATTACTATATTTAAATTTCTTTTCTTCATGGTATAATCATACATCACATTTTTGATGTAGACTTTTTTATGTGAGTGTGCTTCAATATTTAATTTTTTTTTAAAATATGCTGGCAGAATGGACAAAATAGTTCCTTATTGCACAGGGGCCCACTCTCTGATGATTTCAGGAGAATGAACAATGTCATCTACCCTTCTCTCTTCCCATAGTTGTTCCATCTGGAAGTCACCAAAGTGCTTTCTGTGAGTCAGACATTAGTAAACAGAAGTTATTGTGCCTAATTTCAAACATTCATAAAACAGAAAAATGCATAAATTGTCATGATGGCATTAGAACAACTGCTGTTTGTCAGATAAATATAGTCTTCTCTGCTGTTTGAAATTTGTCATAGTATCAGAAATTATAGATGCCTGATGGATAAGAGGGATATATCTTGTACGTGGGGGTGGAGAGGTATATCTATGTTCTTTGGCTGGTATGTGCTTTGGTGAAAAGCTTTTAGATTATTTTGTCTATAATATAATGTTTTGTTTTTTGTTCTTCTTGAAATAAGTTAAATTATGAATGATGTTCTGCACTGTTAATTTCTAAATTGGGCAATATGTTTGCTAATATCTCCGTGACATCAGATTTCAGACTTACTTTGTTGGTGGGTTGTTTAATAACATGAAAACACAAATCAGGAATGTCAAATTTTCAGTTGAAGATGAAGTGAGGAAAAAAAACCCCATGGAGCATTATTCTTCAGGTCAGGAAAAAGGACATTTGCTTTCCTTTGCAAAAATATACAGTTACACACAAACACATATAATGCAAAAGAAAGTTCTGCTTGACCACCCCTCCAACACATAGCTGCTTACTTTGAATAGATCACCCAGGCTATAAAGTGTTTCTTTCCTTTCATGTTAGTGTGATTGATTTTTGAAATTTATGTCTTTTATTATGAAGAGTGGATATTAGTTTTAATTTATTGAATTAAGTTTTAAAATATTACATTTAAGGAACATTTCACAGCTTATAGAATTTTTTGCAAATTAAGTTTGTACTATACATTACTTCAAGTGAAATTATATATGTTGTTACCCAGTGCTACAATCTCATGGATTGAACAGCTGTTTAAAAAAAGAATGGGCTGCCCCTGTGGAAGGAATGGGCTTGCTCTGCCCCTCATCCATTGGCTCTTGAGGGTCTCCCAACCATTTGGAGCAGATCTGGAGATCATGCAAAAGATGCATAGGGAAACCAATGTGTTGGTTGTGCTGCTAGTCATAATTAAATGCAACCCAGTTCTGTGGGCAGAAACTAACCATTTTATTAATACTCATAATTCATAATGTCAAGTTGCACTTAGAAGTCTATGTACACACAGTACTTTCTCTGATACTTTTTAAATAGTTACAGTACTTTGTTGCAACCTGTACATTTCAGAAGTCCTCAACTTTTTGTGCCTTGCATGTTCTCAGACTAAGCTATAATACTGAACTGAGAATACATTTGAAATCAAAAAGTGATCAGGATAATCCTTAATTATTGTATGGATACAATTATGTTTATAGGATACACTGAGCCACAGAGTAGCCAACTACCTTGTTACTTAGCATGTTTGTGAACTTATCTATTCATGACTACAATCCAGCAAACCAAATGCATTTTGGAGTCCTTGGTGCTCTCTGAGCCAGGACATCCCATGGGTGTTCCTTTGATCTGTTGGTATATTTCTCCATCAAACTGGAAGTAGGTTGTAAGGTAGAGGTTGATGACAACTCACTACCATTCCTGGACATCCTCATCAGTAGAGGAAATGATGGTAAGTTAGAAACACAAGTCTACAGGAAAGCTACCCACACCAACCAAGTGCTCCACTATCAAAGTAACAATCCAACCTCCCACAAGAGGAGCTGTGTAAGAACATTATTCAGACGAGCACTTACACACTGCAGCAACCCAGAACACCAGAAAAAAGAAAAAGAACATCTGCACAGCATCTTCTAACAAAATGGATACCTGCTCAACTTCATCAAAAAGTGCCTCACCACCCAACCCACTACAACCCAACCAATGGAAACTATGAAAAGGATAACACTGCCATACATCAGAAACATCTCAGAAACCACCAACAGACTGTTACAACCACATGGCATCACCGTAGCACATAAACCAACTAAAACTCTTCAAAACATATTAAGCAACCCAAAAGACCCAATAGCCCAAGAAGAAAAAACAGGAGTTATTTACAACATACTATGCAAAGACTGTAACAGTCACTATGTAGGACAGGCAGGCAGAAGACTAGCAGAGCGCATCCACCTTGTTACTTAGCATGTTTGTGAACTTATCTATTCATGACTACGATCCAGCAAACCAAATGCATTTGGACAGTCTGACTGAAGACACGATGAGAACTCCTTAATCTCACAACACATGGACAGACTCAGCCATAGTTTCAACTGGGAAACTGTGAGCATCCTAAACCAAGCCAAATCCAAAAACACCAGACAATTCCTGGAAGCCTGGCACTCAGACAAAGCAGCCATCAACAGACACATAGAGGTAAATTACATTTACATACCATTCAAAAGAGACAATAGAAAAGCCAAAAGACCAGTACACTCCCTTGCCAGCAATCAACACCCAGATATGCAAAAATCAACTCTAGGATTAATACCAGATGAACCATCAAACAGCACAATACACCCTAATCAAGGGACTATTAACTCAGGCAATCAACCAAGCAGCAAACAACAGCCTAATGAAAGAACTCCCAAGGAGAGAACAACACCCCTACCAACACAAGCAGGGCAAGCGACAGTATATAAACTGAGAGCAAGGCCCACTCCCTGTTTGCACTGAAGAAGTTACCTAGTCTGGCAATGAACCATCTGCAAGAAAACAACAAGGCTCAGAGAGCACCAAGGACTCCACAGTTCAACCCCGAGCTACAAATATTCGCTTCAAATTCATTTTCTCATTTTAGGTAGGAATTAGTTCCAGTGTTGGAATAAATGGCCTTGTTCAAGGTGGCACGCTCTCTGCTAGGGAAGGAGAAGTCATGGGGACATCTTCAAGGCCACTGTGAGGAATATTCTGTGAGGAATAAAGTCACTTGGATTGATGTTAGCCTTATGAGGTAGTCCAGACAAGAAGCGCAACCAGGAGAACTAGCTCTGTCTTCCTTGTAAGGTTGCATTGACAGAATCTTGCATGTCTGAAAGTACCCCTCTCTTCCTTTACTTTTACTCTCCCACAAACTAGAGAGGGTCTCTTCTGAGATGCTTTTACCACTCTTCCTCCTTTGGACTCAAATTTTGTTTATCAGACTGTTTTCTAGGTTGCGGCTGTTACTCCTGTCTCCCAAGGTCATTCCCACATACCATTACAGATTGGGAGTGGAAGGCATGGGGTTGTGGTAGTTTTCCTCCTTTCTCTACAGCCAGTTCCAATAGGTATTGGCAGGCAGGAGAGGTTAAACTGGAGGCCATTGATTTGTGGGGCACTGAAGGGCTTGACACACTCTCCCCTTCTGTGTAACATCTACATGAAGCCACTGAGTGAGGTCATCCACTGACATGGATTTAAGAATCATCAATATGCTGATGATATCCAGTTTTATATCTCAACTCCAGGCCAGTCAAGTGAGGCTGTTGAGGCCTTGTCCCAGTGCTAGAAGGCTGTCAGGGCTGGATGGAAGGAACAGGCTTAAGACTGTTAGAGGACTGGGTGGCTGTGTGTTTCTGTTTCTTCTGCTTCCAAGGATTTACTACCTTTAGTTTTGAACAGGGTAGCACTCTCCCAGATAGAACTGGTGTGCAACTTGGAGACCTTTATGGACTTGCAATTTCTGCTGAAAGAGCATGTGGCAGATATGGGGTGGGATGTGTGTACTTTGCCCAGTTTTTTCTGGTGTGCCAATTGTGCCCTTTCCTGGACTGGGAATTCTTTCTCACAGACTTCTGCCATAGTCACCTCAGCATGTGAATTACTGCAACACACTTTAAATGAGCTGCCCTTGAAGACCACTTGGAAATCACAGCTGGTCTAGAGTACAACAGTGTAGCCTATCATGGATACTCCTTCATACATCCATGTAACAACTCTGTTATGCATGCTGCATTACCATAAAACTTCCAGGTGCAATTCAAGAAGCTAATTGTGATCTATAAAGCCCTGTATGGTGCAAGGCCTTTCTGTCTGTCTGCCCCATCTTTTCTTCCATCTGGTAAAATCTGACAAAGTGGGCATGCTCCAAGTCCCATCTTTATATCAGTGTCATCTGATGCGACCCAGGTGGCAAGCCTTCTCTGTCACAGTACCTGCCTTCTGGAACACTATTCCCCCAGAGCTTCAAGTTGTTCCAACTCTATTGTTCTTTGAAGGGGCCTTGAACACCTGGCTCTTTCCCCAGGCTTTGGGATAGGAAGTATGTGCCTGGGGGAAGGGGAGAATTTTATTAACACTTTAGTGTTTTAGTCCCAGGTTGTTGCTTTCTTTTGGCTTTTTACTATATTAAACGTTATTTTTAACTTATATGCTATCCAGAATCATTAGAGATGGGTGGCCTGTCAATATGATGAATAAATAAATAAATTAGGAAGTTTTTTCAATGAGTCTCAATTGCATTTTGGTTGATTTTACACAGCATGGAATGTTAGGGTTTTTAAAATCATGATTTGATGAATATACATGAATGTGTTCGCATACAATCCTAAGCTAACATCAAAACAAAACATAGCTTCACATAATGAGTGAATTTCAAGGTTTTATTTTTAGTCTAGCAGTTAAGGTGCTGGGCTAGAAACCAGGAATCTGTGAGTTCTAGTCCCACTTTAGGCATGAAAGCTGGCTGGGTGACCTTGGGCCAGTCATTCTCTCTCAGCCCAACTCACCTCACAGGGTTGTTGTTGTGGGGAAAATAGGAGGAGGAAGGAGTATTAGGTATGTTTGCCACCTTGAGTTATTTATAAAAATAATAAAGGTGGGATAAAAATTAATCAGTCAAACTAACTCCTAAATTGCTGAGATAGCTCTATATTTGTCTACAATTCTTGGTTCTCTGTGTAGTTAGCCTTTGTTTACTTTGTATTAAAAAAACCCTGTAGCATCTCAGTTTATGAAAAACAAGCTGATACTGAACCCTCTGTGGTCTTTTTTTATTTCAGTGGCACTTAATCCAAATAAGCCTCTGTAATATTGCAGTTCTAGTTATAACTGTGTGGTTTCCTTTCCTCAATTTTGGGACTGGCCTTCACTGTTTCCAAGTGCAAACGGTGAGTGATTCCTAACTCTTTATAATGTTAAGAAAGGTAACAGCTGCTTATCAGGAAAATTGTATTACATGTGTGGGACACAGAAATAGGTGGGTGGCAAGCTGTAACTGTTTCGTGGCATCTGAATATTTCTGTCTCAAGAATGCTTCAGTTACTATTTTATATGTCTGGGTGTTTTAAAGGGCTCCTGAAGTAGTTTTAAAAACTCATGAAAAGATAAATCACCACAATTAAAAAGGAAAGGTCACTATCAATCTGTAAAACTTGCAAATTTAAAAATTCATTATTAAAATTTTAATAATGAATTTTTAAACTATCAGTATGCAAGAAGATCAAGAAACCTTCATCTAAATTGAAGAGCCTACCTAAACAGTCATGTTTTCATCAGTTGCTGAAGGAGAAAGAAAAAATAGCAAATTGCAGGGAATGACTTACCATGAAGACCATACGATCTTGTGTCCCTGAAGAATTTCTATATGGGTCAAGATATGGTATACAGACACTTAACCTTGAGGTACTGAGGAAAGCACGTAAGATCAGATCAAAGGCCTATCTTGTCCTGTCCTATTCCCAGGACAGCAAGGCAGATGCTGTAGGAAGACACAAGAGCACTCCCCCTAAACTTCCTGGCATATTGCTGTTACTGCTGAAGTTAGTGGATGAATAATAGTCCTCATGACTAGTAGCCATTGTTCTCTATGAATCTGTACACTTCTTAAGCCATGTAAGTTGGTGGCCATCACTGTGGAATAGCTTCTTTTTATCTGCCTTGAATCTCCCACTATTTAGCATCATTCGTTTTGGCTATTATTTAATTTTGTCTGTGTTATGCATAACACAACATCTCTCTTATGCCCACCTTTGTCACTGTTTCTAAGAGGTTTTCCACATAGCACCATTCCACCACATTTCCTCTCCCCAATCACTCCAAACTATATGGAAGCTGATGGTGGAATTGTCTTGACACAGGCTGAACCCAACCTGCTTCAAACACCATGAACCAATTAACATTTCCCTCCAGCTGAGAAATAGGAGAGGTAAAAACTAATTGGCCAAAGCTCCCACCAAACAACTACAATAGATTAATATTTTGCTATGATATTCTCCATATTTTCTATATATATGTACAGTTGTCTGCTCATTTTTGTCACACTGTCACTTTTGAATTTAAAGCCCCATTGGGAGTTACAAGGGTGGAATATTGAGTCTTGCAGCCAGGAGTTTAGAGGTTGCAGCAGCAGAAAAGAGTTTATCTGAGGTATAGCCACAGAGTTGTCACCATCACTGATCAGCCGCCCATGGAAATGTGCTCCAGAAAAACACAGGGGAAGGATGTGGTGGGATTGCCCTATTGCAGTATGAAAGAGAAGAAGAACCACATCAAGCTGGTGTGTAGCAGGATGAGGAAGCATTTGCTTGGTGCTCCTGCAGCACACTCCTTCTTCAGAGATCTAGCCCATTAGCCAGTTCTTTGTTCCATTTCCCCCTTTTTGTCCTTCTGTTCTCTTTTCCTTCCATAATCAGGTTGCAGCAAATGTTGGGCAACAACTTCCTAGCCCTCAGGAGGTGGGAGATAGTTTGAGGCAAGAGCTGTGTCAATAGACAAATGGACCAGCTAACAAGTAACAGCAGTGCCCCAAATTTTAAAAATTAAAATTAAAAATCCAGTTTTATTCTGATTTCAAATAAAACTGGTGTGGAGCAAACAAGAAAAATCTAAATCAGTTGTCCAAATGCACCAAGGTCAGTATGACAGGAAGGTCCTGTGTTGCCTCTGGAGCAATGCGGAGAAGCTATTTTGGAGCAGTATTAAATTAACTAGCATTAAGTATTGTTACTTTTGCTCATAAGAGGAGGTCTTCGCTCCTTCAGTTTAATTGCCATGTTTTGTATCTTTTTAAGCTCTAGAATACGGGTGCTCTACCTGAAGGCCTAAAAGCACAGGCTGTCCCTGAAAGCCTTAGGAGTTTCCCACAGAGCCCCCCCCCAAATTGTCACCAAATTATAATTTAGACAAGAGTGTCTTCTTTCTGCAGAAGTACATCTAAGGGATTTTCTGATCTCTTATGGTTTAATAATTTTTTTTAATAATATTCAGTCCAATCGGAAAGGTTCCAGTTTATATCTTTACAGTACTGTATCACAAGCTGTATCACAATTACACCACAAATTATTATTGTAATAGTTCATATAATGTATTATATGGATTAACTGCTTCAGAGATCTGTATTTGGGCTAGTGCTAACTTTTCTGATCAGCATCATTTGGTCTAGTAGATGTATAAAGTCCTCTTGGTCTAATCTCAAAGGCTGTCTGCAAGTTCTCTGTGGTAAGTTTGAAAACCTACACAAATTTGGTGTTTATAGTATTATCAAACACACATGTAAGGTAAGATGAAATAGATTAGTTAGAATCTCTAGTAAGTTCCTTTCTGTATGTCTGGTAGGAGAAACTGTAGGAAATGTCTTTCTTCTAGAAGACAAGAACAAATAGACTGAATATTATCTTCTGCTGAAGAGTTCTCAATCTTATTGTAGCTATATAACTAGGAGTAAAATAAGAATGAGCAAACGTTATTAGAACCAATACAAGGTCATAATCAAGGGGTGATTACAGATAGAATTGTATCTATGTTCAGCTGAAGATATTAGGATGGGAGAGAAATCAATTTGTATTTTAATAGAAAATCAATTTGTATTTTAATATAAACTCACCTGGTTTTGCAGTTTTGAAACAGTATATGAACTGAACATACACAAAGCATTTCTGAATTTTGCATCTCAAATTTTGAAATTCAATTGTATCAAATTTTGTCACACTGTGTGCTCAAACCAAAGAAAAATATATGTTCAACTAAAAGTCCATCATTAATAATAATGTTTGAAATGGCAATAGCAATGAAGAATAAGATGATTATGGCCTGTTTCCCCTTGCTTTTGTTTGGAGGTGGCAACAGGGCATGTCGAAATGGATTCTTAAACTATACTGTTTGCTAAGTGAAATATAACTGTAGCTTTATGTTGTATGCTCCAGATCAAGCATTCTGCTTATTAGCTAAATAGAATCTTTGATTATACATGAACAAAACAGCAAATATGATCATATCAGGTCCTATCCTTGAAGGACCAAATTAGCTCTTTTCAGCAGATGTATTGGAAGTGCCTAGGAAAGGCAAGGAAGGAATAGCAGTTTCAGTGAACAAGTAAAGCTTTTGCAGACCACATGCTGTCAAGACTGTCTTCTTCATCGTTTTTTAATTTGACCATATGTTTTGTACTCAGTGTAGGTTTTCTTTTTGTCTAGAGATGCTGATGACTTTTAGTCTGGAATATTAGAGCATCAATAGATAGAAAGTGCTTGCACGCATGCGTGCTTCTGTGTGTAGGTATTACGTTCAGATAGGGAGAACAGGATGTGCAAAGATTTATTTGGCATTCCTTTTTAAAACCTTAAGAATGTGACAGTGGCATAGCAAGAGGCCCACATTTGGAACAGAGGTTTAGCTACTGTGTTAAGAAGCTGTTATCTTTCCATCACACTTTTGGGGTAAAGATCATAACTGTAAATCTTTCTTTTTAATTGCAGGTCACTCATGTGGCTAATTTAAATGTGTCTCTTTGTAGATAGCCACTTGTATAAAACAGGGTCAGGCAAACCTGTTTGCTCTTTCTTGATTCTAATCTCAATTGAGCCAAAGGGCTTTTATTACAAAAACTCTCCTCTTTCTTTTTTTGCTTCTCTCACCCGCATGCTTTCTCCCTACAAGCAAAGGGTCCATTCCATTTTCTTCTGAGAAAATTATATTGTTAGCTTACTGTCTGTTGCTAAGTTTTTCTCTCTTTTTGCCCTCTTCCCTTCTTGCTCCTTTCAGTGCGTGTTCTGCATGTTGCAGACGTTTTGGAGCCATTTGGCTTATCCTACAAGAAATTAGAAAGGTTAAAGCTGCCGAGAAATGCTAATCTCCTGTTTCTTGTTCTTCACTAAAATGCAAAACCAGCTGGCAAAATTCTGGTAAAGGTTGTGGAGAATTGCTCTCTTCTTCTATTCTTCCCTTTCAGAAGAAATTCTTTCATCAGACTGCCTTGATTAACAGAAATTCCTTATAACTGCTTTATTTTTTCAATCCTGCCTACTCTACTGTTTTGTGAGCTGTCTTGGGATAACCCCCCCAACCTGCAAATACTTACCATGTTTATAATTACCATAGACTCCCTTTTGATGCTAATAAAATTGTACATGAAGGAAACTTGTGTGCAGTGATACTGGAGCTACTAGATCTGGGCTGCAAAAATCTGGATGACCGTTAGATGAAAACAAAGGATTATATATTTCTGTCCTCCTTTGTTCCCTCTAATAGTCTTCCATCTTTCTGTAGTGCAGATGTAGCAGCTTTAAGGGGTACCAGATCACTAAAAAAAGAGAGGAATGGCTGTTGGGTTACATTGTTGTTTTCTTCATTTTGTTCTTTCGTTGTTCATTGGGTTTGAACCGGAACTGAAGCATAGGATAAAAAAAGGAGAGGAACTTGACCTTTGGGATGTTACAGACATATGTGAATCCAATCATTTATTTATGTGACAAAGGAGCCTAGATTTGCAACTTTGGTGCTTAAAAAAAAAAGGGGGGGGTCTGTCCCATATTGCTGAAACTTTACAAATAGATAATGGTTTATAGGCTACAGTGCATGTTTTCAAAATATTAATTGCATGATTTTATGATTAAAACCTTAGCCCCTTTGCTCATCTATTTTAAGTAATTAAAATTCTAATTCTGATTGGATTTATTCACAGCTGAGCCCCATCTCAATCCTTAAATCTCACTATGTTAAGGAATGACATTGTTTTCCTACATTAAATCAGAGAGAAGCAGCGGAAATAAGATGCAGTAAAAGACTTATGCCTTCTTTGACTTGTTGCTTAGGAACAGAAAATGCCTTCTAAGCTTATTTTTGTTGTGGGGGTGGGGTGGGGTGGGGTGGGGTGTGGGGAAACCTGAATCAGTCACCATCTGTCCTGAGTTGGTTGGCTCCCTATTGAATTTGCTTTTGTTTCTCTCAAACAATTGGTTCTCTTTAGTGCCTATATACAATTCCAACTACCACTGGTGGTATCTCCCTCCATGACTCCTTCCTCTTCTGTAAACAGTGGGTAGCTGTATTTTAATGCACATAGTAATAACACACACTCTGCAATTGCCGGAGGAAAAGTGCTGGGTGGGGGGAAGCAAAGTGATTTCCGTATAAAGTAACATCATAATATGCCTAAAGAGCAAATTAGGAGCAAACATTAACATGGCAAGTATTTCATTTGTAGAAATATCAGAGTTATTTTCTTTGTAATTTTTTTAGAAGAGAAGAGCCACATATTACAAAGTGCAGCATCTTTCATTACAGAACTGAGGTTTAAATTCCAGATCTGCAAAGCTGAATTGTAGATATATAACTATAGAAGCAATGGGCTTTTATATTTACTTTTAAAATGGGGGCCTGCTGAACGTATGTCTACGTGCCTTGGGCAACTGCCTTCCATGTATGTTGCTTCCACAACTCACAGGGGCCATGCTTTTATTGTTAAATAAGAGTACCCAGTACTGGTTTAGTATTGCAGGCCATCAACTTCCTCTAGTAATTTCAGAACAATGTACCATATGTTGGCCCATCACATGACCCCAATTTGTGTTCCAAAAAATAAGCTAGTGTTCCTTGAGAAAAAATTTCACTGAATTTGCACATTTTTTAGCATTTAAGTGTTGGGAAGCAATGGCACCATTTCTAAGCCCCATTTTTTTTAGTATTTTGAATCTTTAAATTGATTTGTGAATAATGCAGAATATTTAGCTGACAGCATTGATATGTCAATAATTGTTCTGCTTACATGAAGCATAATAATTTATTATTTTAGAAGTATCCTAGCCATGTTTCAAGGAAGGAAATAATATTTCTCTCTTATTTACCTTGTCAAAACAATTATTCTAGTAATAAGAATTATCTGAAGGGACAAAAATAATTTATTGTCCTACCTGTATTCTTATTTAGTTGTTCATTTGCTAGTTCTTGCAAATTACTAAGTTACTACATTAATTACTAGATTTAGACATTGTATTTTCAAATCTATCCACTGTAAATTAATTTATTCTCAGCACCTTGTCTTAAGGAAGAACTATGTCCTGTTTGACCAAATGGCTCTGATGTAGATTGTAGAATTAGGGTTCTGAAACAGTAAAATCGGTTCCTATATCCTCACATTTCTAGCTTTTGCCAGCCTCTATAAAAGGTTTCTAACCATAAACCTCAGTTCTAGCTTCTAGCATTTCATTATCTTGTTTTTAACATGTCATTGAAGTCATCTTCATTACTAATTATAGTTTTTAATTTGACTTGACTTGTAGAGAGTTTTCAGATTAACAATTGCAAGGTACTTTGTTTCTTTGTTTATGTGTCTTGTCTTATTTGCAAGAATGAATTTAAAAGTCCTAAATAGCTATCTTTTCTTACAACTTAAAAAGGCATTAAGTTGGGTTTTTCTTCTACTTGTATATCTCTCCTTCTTTTACAGAGTACATGACTGCTCCTGCAAGGTTCATTTAAATTTCCTGGGTTACTTTCCAGCTTCTAAAATGGCAAGGATCCTTATGAATGTGGGACTTTGTATAATAATAAGAACCTTCGTATGGAAGAGAAAAGGTTTTGCTTTTCTTCTTTTCCCTGACCTTGTGGTTAAATATTAACTGGATGTATCCACAAAAGGCTGCCATTTTATTCCTTCTGTTTGAAGCAGGGAATTATATTGATTATGATTTGGTATTTAGAATTGTGGCTAATGGTGCCATTCAGGGTTTGCTGACAATGGTTTGCCTGAGAAGTTTACACTAGAGAAAGCTCTCCTTATCAGTCTGGGTAATCAGGAATAAGATTGAAATTGCTCAGCTGTCATTCAGGTTTCCTTTCAAAGGCCAACAACCTGCTGAGAAAAACAAAAACCTAATGAAAGCTGACTGTATTCCATCTTAAAACGTGCAGAATCTGAAATGATGTTCTGACTATCTGTGTATTCTTATTCTTCTACATTCTCATGGTTACTAAGGTAACTGGTTTTCAGAGATTTTACATCTTCACTGTCAAGTATTTCCTACACTTATTGTGCTGTTTTCAAATTAGGGCAATTTGAACAATGCCTTTTGAAAAAAGGAATAAATTGGAAATTGATGTAATGAATCAACTGCATTCCCTTTATATCAGACATGCTGTTTATTTATTTAGAGCTGAGTTTAAAAAAACCTCCTTCCTTCCTTCCTTCCTTCCTTCCTTCCTTCCTTCCTTCCTTCCTTCCTTCCTTCCTTTCTTTTTCTCTTGTTTAAAACAATCTTTCTTTCTTGCTCTTCTTTTTCTCTTGTTTAAAACAATCTTGCTTGCTTGCTCTTCTTTTTCTCTTGTTTAAAACAATCTTGCTTGCTTGCTCTTCTTTTTCTCTTGTTTAAAACAATCAGGCCAAGGATGTATTACATTTTAAATAGGTTATATTAGCAAACAAGTTAAGAATTGAAATTTAGGTGCTGGGAATTTCTCATTAAATAATTTAAACAGTTATATTGGATGCAACATAGTTTGTGCTTTCCCAAACTCAGATTATACTGAGAGAACATTACTGTTAATGAATTTTAATGGTAAAACAAATGTTCTAATTCACATAATCTAAAGTTCTATATATTTATTACTGTTTCACAATTAACTGTTTTTCATTTCTAATCCTCAATCATATTTAAGTCTTATGCTTAATTGACCCATATAAAAATGTGGGATTTCAACATTATAGACAGTTTGCTGATGTCAATTTAATACACATAAACATTGTAAATAAACTTTTGGGGAAATATATTTTCTTCCATTCACATAATTTGCCCATGAAGGGATTAAAAGAGTTGCCTTTAATTGGTGATTTACAAGTCTGATCATAAGTAAGGGGCTTTGTTGGCAGACAGGACAGCTTCAGTCCATTAGATCTTGAAATGAGGCTGGAAAGATCCTTGTCTAAAAACTTGGAGAGCTGTTGCCAGTCATTGAGCACAGTACTGAGTCACTACAGTGCACACAGTACAATATTGCATGGTGTGAACTCTTTTAGATGGCTTGACACATTCTTAAATAGCTTCAGACCATCAGCAACATTACTATTTTCTTTACTTCATACCATCATAGAATTGGATGGGGCAATTTAGACCATCTAGTCCAACCTCTTACTCATCCCCATAGGTGAATGGAGGGGAGTCTATCATCTCCCCAGGTAATTAGTGCCACTGTTAAACTGGTAAGATGTTTTCCTATCCCTCAACTGGAATTTGCCTTCCTGTAATTAAAGACCATTATTCCAAGTCCTTGCCTTCTGGGATGATAGAAAATAGGTCATGGTCTTCATCTGTGTGCCACCCTTTTAGGTACTTCAAGAGTACTATTATATCTCTCCTTATCCTTCTGTTCTCAAGGTTAAATGATTTTGGTGTATTCTTCAGGCTATCTTTGAGGACTTAATTTCCATTTTTAAGTATTTTCAGTTGCGTTTAGGAGACAGATCAAAGAAGCAGAAATTATTATTATTATTATTATATGTTTTTATCCCACCTTTTTTATATATAACTCAAGGCGGCTAACATACCTAATACTCCTGCCTCCTATTTTTGCCCACAATAACCCTGTGGGGTGGGTTGGGCTGAGAGAGAGTGACTGGCCCAAAAGCCAGCTTTCATGACTAAGGGAGGACTAGAACTTACACTCTCCTAGTTTCTAGGCCAGGACCTTAACCGCTATACCAAAATACCGTTTCGTTGTTTTACTATGTATATAAAATAATAAAGACTGGGATTCCAGTTGCCTTCACTGCTTTATCTCTGTGATTAGTTGTGGGTTTTATTTAATTTAATTTAAATGATTTGTATGGCTGCCCAACTCACAAATAGTGACTCTGGGGTCTTATTATTAAATCATTAATAATGATATGTTCATCATTAAAAACATTAACAAAAATAACAAAACACACAATACTGCATAACTGCGGCCAAGCCACAGCATATTCCAATTCCAAAGCCATTACAGGACGAGTTCATCCAGTGCTCTGGCCTAGGGGAAAAATAGCTTTTCAAGGAAGGCCTTACAGAAGGCTAACAGGTTATCATTTGAGTAGTGACCATTATCTGCAAAGGATGATAAAACAGAATAGGGACACACTTTACGAGTATATAAACACTTGAGTTTTCAAGAGTAGAATAGTTCATTCATAAGTTAAAAAACAATGGATTTTATTTATTTATTTATTTTTCAAATTTTGTTACCGCCATCTCCTCCAAAAGAGGGACTCTTTACCACCACCTCACCTGCTATATGAGACAGGAAGGGAGCAGCAAAAAAAATTATCTTGGATAAATTCTGGTTTATTTTATTTAGTGCTCTGCTTGAGTTCATAAGTGGAAGCAGGGATGTCCACAGCAAGTATTAAAACTGAATGCCAGGTAAGGAATAAATAATTATTTTCAGAAATCTAAATTGATCACTTATAGAGGTTTATTTTTTAAATTATTATTAAGCTAAATATTGCATGTGGCCCTATGATTGCAAATTGCTCATTCATAGTTTAGGTCCTAAACCTTACAAGTTTATATGACATAGCCATAGGGCTTATCTGTATTAGCAAAACTAATGCTTTTTAAAATTCAGGTTTGGTGCTGGTTCAGGGGATAAGTTTGCAGCACTGATCTTCCAGTTCTTAATGCATCCATGAAACATTTTCTAAAGCTTTACTTTCAACATTTTGGCAACTAGGTTCAAGGCAGTTTATGGGACATTGTGACATAACTAGCCAAGAGAGCAGGAGATATGTGGGATAGAAACAACATGCTGTTTTGCACACATTAGTATTACACAAATTGTTCCTAGAGCTGTAATAAAAGTGTGAGCAGACAGCATCTGGCACACTGCCATTTGTTGCCCAATTTAAAGGCGATTCTCCTTTTTTAAGATATGTTTTCTTTCTGTCTTGGCTTTCTGAGTTCCATTTTGTAGAATAAATCAGAATAGAACCTAAGGGCTTGCCTAAAGTTTATGTACAAAAATGACTGCATGACCAAAAGCATTTTTGGTTTTAATTTCCTCCTTATATGGTCAATTTGTGATGAGATTATATAGAAATTATGCAGGTTATTCCAGGATACATTTTAATAGCTTTTTTACCCATTGGTGAACACATTCACTTCAAAATAATACTGTATTAAAAGAAGAAAAGTATGGATCTTGTCTGCACTGTTTGCAGAATCATTCAGATATAGTTCTTAAAATCCATTGACAGCACAATTGGGAATTATCTATGTATCTGGAATTATCATAGTCAAACGATACAGAATTATCATTCTGAAAGTCTGTGCATAATCTGTACCGTTTGACTAAAAAAAATTGTACTGTATAGTTTTTTTAAAAAATGCTATTACCATAATGCCTTGATGTATAGAGGCAGTGTGTTGTAGTGAATCAACTCGTGAACTTGGACAGAGGATTTCCTAGTTCAAATTCCAGCTGCTGTGGTGACTGTCAGCCCAGCCTTTCGAACAGAGTTATTGTGGTAAGGATAAAATGTGGGGAGAACCCCACATACACTTTCTCGAGCTCATAGAAGAAATGCAGGATATCAGTGTAAGATCTTCCAATTCTGCAATATCATCTTTGTCATGATAAAAATGCCCATTTCAAATGTTGAATGCTTATTTCTCTCAAAGCGAATATTTGTAGCTCAGAGTTGAACTGTGGAGTCCTTGGTGCTCTCTGAGCCTTCTTGTTGTTTTCTTGCAAACGTTTCATTGCCAGACTAGGCAACATCTTCAGTGCATATTAGTCCCATGGAGGAATATCATTTTGGATTAACATAAATGCTTGAAAAGATCTAGGTGCTTACATAGATTTTTTATGAAAAAATGTATTTCAGTGTGAAAACAAGCACTTCTAGGGCTTACAGAAATCAACATAGCATACACAAATGTGAAATTAGCCCAATTTCAAATTGCCAGGACTTTCATATGTGAAAAACTATTTCCTCAGGAGCAACAAAATAAAATGTCAACCACTGACTCTGATGCCCAGAAGCTAGGAACAGGACAACTCATGTGATTTCCTGGGAAAACTAAATAAGATCAGTAATAAGAAATAGCTTTATGCTAAGTACTGCTAAGGAAAGGTAAAGTCCCCTCTACCTTCAAATGGGTGGGTAAAGGAAAAAGTGCTATATAAAAGCTATTACAATATCCCTCATAGCATTTGTTTTGGGACAGATACAGTTTGGACCGAACACGGCCCATTTGGTTCAATGTGTCATTTTTCCTGAAACTTACATTCCTGTTGATGTGTGAATCCCATATTTCCTTCATCCTCTGCCCCTATTCTCAGGCAGAATGCAAACTTAGTTCTGCCTGTTTAGTGTCAGTGAGAAAAAGTAAGCTCTGTTTGTGCCATGTGGCAGGAGTGGACAACCTTTGGATGGCCAAGGATTGCATATAACAATTTTGGTTGGCTGAGTGGGTAGGGTTGGACTTTTATAGAATTTGAGCAGGTTCTTTGTTTTATTTTTTTTAACAGTGAGATGCCTGTTTTCAGGCTTACATCTGTTCCTTGCTTCAACAAGGGGGAACAGTTTTCAGCTATCATTTCCAGAGGGGTTTGAGAGCTGCAGAAAAAAGAAATCAGGGTCACATGTATGGTTGGGGCCACAGTTTGCTCCCCTTTACTTTTGAGGATTTTTCCATGTGTTGCTAACATGTTGTTCAGTCATTAAGTCGTGTCCGACTCTTCGTGCCCCATGGACCATAGCACGCTGGGCCTTCCTGTCCTTCACAGTCTCCCGGAGTTTACTCAAATTCATGTTCATTGCATTGGTGATGCTATCTAGCCATCTCATCCTCTGCGGTCCCCTTCTCCTTTTGCCTTCAGTCTTTCCTAGCATCAGGGTCTTTTCCAGTGAGTCTTCTCTTTGCATTAGGTGGCCAAAGTATTTGAGCTTCAGCTTCAGTATCTAACATGTACCCTGTGGAATTTTTCCCCCAAATATGCAAGTTGTATCCATGATAAAGTGGTCCAAGCATGCAGCATTTTATGTTAAACTTAGCTCTTGGAAAGGAATTAGGATGAAGATACAAAAGTGTCATAACTGTTCCTTAAAAACCTCAAGCGAAGTTCATCTGGTAACCCTGCTGTATCTACATATATTGTTTACAGTGAATGAGTCCTTGTTTCTATTCTTGTTTTGTGTCTTGTTTTTCTTTGATGAATGTCACTCTGTAGGGGCAAAAGAACAATGGACATTCTGCTAGATCTTGAAGATTAATATACTTATTGTGTCATGAACTTTTTTGGGTAACATGCTGCTTCAGGCACTTCATGTATCTTCAGGGTCTGTGTGGTCCTGCTGAACAACAGTTTTAAGAATTTAGCCCTTACCAGCTCCTATGTTGCTACTTCTGGAGAACAGCGACTGACTGAAGATTATGCTAAACTCTGATGTGATTTTGGCTTACCATTTTGAGTGAACCCACACAGTTGTGGCTAATTCAACTAACGTCATTAAATCAAGGGTTATCACAATAAATGGACACTTCCAACCATATTGATACAATTTTTAAATAGATATTTGTAATAAATTGTGGCAGTGTACATGATGTCCATTAGTAAATAAAAATAAAAAGTATATGATGGTCCTGAAGTCGAGAAATATTGGAATGGGCTCAAAGGAGTTACTCTTCCGAAGAGCTGTACTAGTGTATTTTGACAGTTTCGTACTGTGTTTTGAATTTGTTTTCATACTGTGACTTGTGTTTTTGCTAAAAAAAATTAAAAAATGAATGAAAGAAAAAATGTCTAGCATTTAGTGTTTCCTTGACATGGTTCTTTGCAGGAGTGCCTGTGATTTATGAAGCCATAATATACCTCTTGTGTAGGAAAACGCTGTGGGAGGTAAGAGACAACTGGGTGGAATAAATCAAGAAAATAAAGTTCTTGTCATAAGGTGAAAACTCTTACTTGTCATTGACAGGCCTAATTTCTGTTAATCTAATGTGTGAGGTGTAACAATATTCTTTTTGGCTGGTATTATATAGAGAAATGTGTTTTGCATACAAATTTAGTGTAGCTTTGTGGGTCTCTTTTCCTTTATGTAGTCTGTAATGCATGAGTTTTCCCTCCTGTTTATGGAGATTACAGCCACAACATGCTGTGTTCTTGGTGATTACTAGGCACATGTGAATTGTGAAGGCAAAGAGTCTTTATTTATGATAAAGGCCTGTGCTGTAGCAATGAATGGGTCATGACTGCTCCATCTAGCAAATGAGTTATGTTGCAGAAAAGCTGCTTTGCTAGCACACTTCTGTGGTTGGTGATAGATTCTATTAAATGTCCATTTTTTTCTCTAAATCAGATGGTACTTCAGCTGTTGATGTTATTGATCCTGGCTACTTTGTTTTGAAGATATATATACGGGATATTTTTGGCCTGTGATTCAATGGCAACCCCTTGCTGAACTCCTGGTTTTGCAAAACCAGCAGCAGATTATTTTCTTGCACATTGCTGTTACTTCTTATTTCCAAAATTCTCCAGCCAGCAATTCTCCAGCCAGCTGGCTGGGGAATTCTGGGAGTTGAAGTCCACACATCTTAAAGTTGCTAAGGTTGAGAAACACTGTCTTAGAGAAAGCTACCTCTCCTTGTAAGCTGCGCTTTTTCCCAGTTGAACTCTTGTCTTGCTAGTCCTGTGTTGCAAAGCACTGGCTCTTCTTTGACTCTTGAAGTATATATACAACTGTACATTTATATAGAACCATGTTAGGAAAACTAAGTCTGATCCATTTTATATTCTTGGAACTCACAAGCATTCACACCAGTTGCTTGCTTGTGAAAAATGGTGAAATGCCTTTTTGTGATTTGGTAGGAGTGGTTGTCTTGTGCCTAAGAGCATGAATTTTCTTTGTCCTATGAAGTTATGATCCTGAAGTCCTCTGTCCTTGTTTTCCTCAGCAGGCTTTGTTGAAATGTTCAGAAAAGCTGTTGCATCGTACTGGCAAGGAGCTGGGCTCCTGTAATGAGCTGGGTAACAGGGGCAGTTGGAAGGTGACTTTCCTGGTGGGGAAGAAAATGGAGGAATCCCCTACTAATCTGCTATTGCTCCCCTTTTGCTAATTAGAAAAGGAGAGGTAGTTTGCTATAGTACTTTGGCCTGGTAATGGAGCCATAACAGAGACTTGAAAATATACATCAGGCATGAACACTGTATTTTAATAGTTGCAAGGAGTGCTGCGTTTTATTAGTTTCACTGAAAACACAGGGCCATATTTCAACAACAAATTCTATGTTTTGCTAGTTATAAAGAAGAGAGGGTTTGAGAGGAGCCCTTGGGGCAGAAATATATCTTAGTAATAGAACACATAACTTTGCAAAAGGTTCCAGGTTTAACTCTTTGTCATCTCCAGGAACACTGAAAAACTCCTGGCTGAAATCCTAGAAGGCTGGCTAGGGAACTCTGGGAGTTCACTCATCATAAAGTTGCTAAGGTTGAGAAACACTGGTATAGACCAATGGGCTAACTCGGGAAGTTCTTACCTTAGAACAGTGTTTCTTAACCTTGGCAACTTTAAGATGTGTGGACTTCAACTCCCAGAATTCCCTAGCCAGCATGCTGGTTGGTGAATTCTGGGAGTTGAGTTGAAGTCCACACATCTTAAAGTTGCCAGGGTTGAGAAACACTGCCTTAGAAGATCATTTGCTGCAGCTTATCTGCTACTCTTATATTAATGCTATAGGAACCTTGTCTCCTCTGCCTCTGGCTAGTGATGGTTATGGGCGGCTTTTTCATTTGTTTTTCTTCTGTGTTACATTTTGAAATAACAGTACAGTAAGCAATGGTTGGAAATAAGCCATATTTGTAGTATGTTGAAAGGGCTGTTCCGAGTGCAAAACTCACCCTTCATTGCTTTGAAATAGCTTATGACTGCTGTAAGCCGTTGGAACTTAGGTCTGTAGCTGTTTTCCTGTTCCTTTCCTGACAATAAACGTTCACAAAGAAAGTTAAATTTAAAAAGTCAGAAGAGAGAAAACCCAGGTTTTTGTCCTCTGCATTTACTATAATTTTATGAGTCTGACAGTTTATTCTTTTAAATTCTTTTAATTAATAATTTATTAATTACATTCAATAAATTTATTTTAATTTCCTGGACCTTTTTTTCCCTTTCCTTGCAAAAATAAATATATGAAATAATTTTATATGTCCACATTTTATTTTATTTTTTAACTGGGTGGTTACAATTTTTTTTAGATTGTAGCTATCATTTTAAAATGTTTTAGAGTCCAAATTTAAAGTTCTTAAAATGGAAAGGGGAAAACATCTTCGTCTTCTCCTCCAAGAATAGAAGCATTTTGTCAAAATCTTGTTCTAAGACTTTTTACAGCAGTAAAAAAGAAAAGTAATTTCCTACCCTTGCCCTTTTTACCTATGGAGGCTGTAAAAATTGTTAATGCAGATGATGTATGTCACTTTCTGTTGTGTGATGCTAATTGGAAACGGATCACTGCAGTTTATGGGGCAGTTACCCCTCTCGGTGCCCAGTGAATGGCCTGCTTTGAATGATGCTACCTCGTTGATTTCCCGACCCCTTTTGCACCAAAAGAACTGAGTAGAAGAACTAAAGATAAACATGGAATTGATGTTGAAGTTGACATAATATCTGTAAGCAGTGAATTTACATGCATGCTGAAATAGAAGGAACCATTTTGAGATAACATTTTCTTTACACTTTACATTTCACGCTTCTGCTTGGTTCCCTGCAGAGGAATTGAACTACAAGATCATTAATTCCTCAGATCATGAATGTTCCTGGCAAAAGTTGATGGGTATAGTAATTGAACTCATCTGGAGGGCACCAAGGTGGGGGGAGGACTGCATTTCTTTGGCTGTTTGTTTAATTGTTTCTGGGATCATCTGATACCATCCTAAATTCTAACAAGTTATTTTCTTTCAAGCACTTCTTTGTTCCACAGGGAGATTTTAATTATAAAATCTACATAGCTTATATTGCCCTATTGAAAAGGTGTGTATTGTTTCATTTGTATATGAATTTACTATTTTATTTTTTAAATTATGGAGTTTACTGATTTTTAATTTATGGAGTTTGTGCAAATTTTAGTAAAAAGGTTGAATCTTTTTGAAACGTCTTAAATTTCAGTGGGTAATCTTTTCACCCAGTTTAATACTGCGTGTGATATGGTTAATATTAAAAAATCAGTATCTCTTCAGTTAGTGACACATTTCTATCAGCAGTACAGTGTGGCAAATAGCCTTATTTACTTTATCTTCAAACAATTATATCACTCTTCATTAAAGCTATGTGATAATGTTTATATCTTCTTTTAAAAAATGTGAAACCGTGTCTGTTAATAATATTAGACTCTGACATATATTATTAAGAAAACTGAAAAAACAAGTAGTATGGTCATACAATGGTCTATTGTAGAAGTTATAATTGGTTTTCCACCTCTATTTTTTCCCCCCATTTGGCTTTTCCTTTGAAAACAATTAATTTAATACTTTACATTGTTTTTCATGAAGTTCACACTTAAAGCTGATTATGTTTAAATCAATTCAGATAGGATTTATTTAAAAGGTACAAAATTACACTAACATGTTTAGTGAAACTTTTAGATGTTTCTAAGAGAGAAATACAAATGACCTGAAATGTAGGATAAGCCTTTTTGAATCTACTTATTAAGTGTAGTTGGTTTCTAAATCCTCACTGTACAATAGGATAGCCGTTTAATGCTTTCTCCCTCATCAGACACTTCTGTAAAGGTGTGATGTTGTTTTTACTCAGTAGGATGTCATTTGGCTTCTTTGCACTTCAAAAAGATCTAAGGTTACTGATTATGACTTTGCTATTTCCTGTTTAATTGTTATATACTTAAAAGGACTCCAAGTTTTAAAACCACATGGTAAAGAACACAAGTATAAATCCTTCAGACTTGTAGGTCTATAAAGTTTCAATATCTCTTTCCGTTGTTTTTCTTTTGAAGAGTTATATAATGAGGTTTGATGTGCATTTTTCACTCCATGAAAATGTCTCCACAGAGAGGCAGCATTCACACGGAATACTAAGTCATCGCATACTTCTACATGCGAAGGAAGAAAAGGCTCCACGCAAAGAAGTGATCTCATGTATTACCCTTTCCTTTCTCTTCCTTGCGAAGAGGAATAATCCAAAGTCAGAATAACTTGTGCTGCAGAAGCTTGGTGGCTTGTGCATAGGCTTGCTAATAAGATGGGCCAAAATGCAAAAAAAAAAAAAAAAAAAAAAAAACTTTCACTATGACTGATACCGCTATTCACAAAAAGTGGTGTTTCTGCTCATTTTTGTTGTATAAGGAAATCAGTTTTCCTTTAAAAGTCAGTATTGGCTATTCCACAGCAACACTAGTATAAGATCTAGAGTTGTTGGGAGTAGCGGGCATATAAATGTAATAATATCTAGGATAGTGTAAATCCAAATAAATTAATAAAACATCTTTTTTATAAGTTCACTTTATAGCAGCACCTACATTGTACAAGTACTGATTGCTCCTGTGGCTAAACTACATTTTCCCTGCCCCTGTATTATGACTAAGGTAGTCAGTGACACAAGGGAACATGATTGACCATTTATTAACTTCCAAAACAACAAATACATACAAATGACCTCCTACTAAACAATCATGTGCAATATAAATATACAAGGTCTTGTCTTCCTTTAGAATAATGTGAATTGTGTGAGATTTTGTCCACTTATTATAACTTCTGAGAAATACAGTACGTAGAGAAACAGACTTCTCTTTTCAGGCAATAGATTGAAATGTGGTCCACTTACAAACAGTGACTATAATGTTGCTAAATGTTTTCATATCATGAAAATGGACAAGGTAATGGGCAATTCTATTTAAAGATATTGCTTTGGTAATTGGCATATATCAGTACCAATTCATTTTTATTTTTAAATAAAAAAGTAAATTAAATACTCTTTTTCTAATGTTATTTAAATAGGTTTAAAAATTACTTGTTTGAATGCATTTATAGATTGCCCCAAGAGATGGGCATCCTTTAATAATGGGCATCAATTAAATGTATCATAACACTTTATGGCAATTGTTATTTCTTGTCTATCTCTGCAGTTAGCGTCTTCCTTTTTTGTTTGGGCTTGGGTACATGGATGGCAACAGGCAAACTGCTGTGCGAGACAGGTGATGTCATGACCTGAAATGTTTAGCTTAAAATAGGAGTGGGCTAATTTCAACCTGACAGCAAGCATCTCAGACCTCCAATAAGAGCTATTTGCTCCTTCCTAGACTCCTGCCTCTAGGGAGGCAAAGAAGAGAGAAGAGGATGGATGATCTACCACTTTTGGTTTTTGGTCCTCTGACCACTTGCTTCAGCTCCTTGGAATGTGGTTTCTCTTGATGTTATACTTGAGAGAATGCAATCCTCAGCAGCTCTGATCTAGGGTCTAAACAATTCCATTAGGATTGCAAAGCATTCCAAATAAGTGCTTTGTTATGCATAGAAATGCAAACAAAATCCTCTCTTTGAATAATTAAACAGCTGTGTCTTTTTCAAGATTTTTGTGGTTGCTTTGAAAGCTTCTTGTAGTGTTTCTGAAATCACCCCAAAGACTACTAGCTGATCACAATTAGATTGTCCATTCCCAGGTTATGGACCATGTGATTCTGTGGAGCAGAATCAAATATCCAGTCATCAAAATGCCTTCAACCAATATGATGGTTCCATCCTCTGTTGCTTATTAGAAGTTTTTGGATTATGAAGTTTATTAACCACTGCGTTACTATTAGGAGAACTGATGTATTTGAAAGATTAAAAAAATGATTAGGGTGCTATATGAAAAAAGACACAGCACAGAAATAGTTGCGTTGGCTACCACCACGAAGTGAAAATGCATAAGAACACCCATCATTCATTCAGTGTTCATTCATTTGTGATATATAGGTTGAGCAGCACTGAACAAAACGTATCCCTTGAAAATAAGAACAGTTGCACTGGCAAGAACAGCAAGCACTAAAGAATGAAGAAGTCAGATGCCTTAACCTTCATCAGATTGAATTCTGTCCTGTTAAATATAATGCATGCTCTATGTGTTTTATGATACAATACCTTTAAACATTTAAAGGTTATTTATTTACAAATGTTCTCTAGTTACAAGTTACTGGCTAGTAACTGACAGAGTCCTTCCATTATAAAAGGCCCTATTTTTTTTTTTGCAGAAGGGTCTTCTCTCCATTTTGGGTCTCTATGAATTGAAGAACAGAGGCAATTTTAGTTGAATCCTCTATAACAATTCTACATACGACCTCCCATTTTGTTCTGGAGGGCTCTAAACCTTTGGAACAGAATTACACATGGCTGCAGAGAAAGCAGGCCAGAAGTAATCTGCATCCTCTTTTTCTATTTACAGCAGCCCAGCATGCCTTAATTGATATGCTGAACTCAGCTTATTGATCTCAGAATCCAACGTGTTTTATTTAGATACCTTAAATACTTCAGTTGATAGTACTACTTGTATTGATATGTACAGTTCAATCACATTTGCTGGCCAGATTGCTAACCTTGGAACTGGTATGAAAAGTTCTTCCTGAGCAAACTGAAGAAGAGAGTCAGATCATTCCCTAGTAGTGCAAATCTATCCAGTCTGTATTAAGCTCATTAAATTTAATGGGGCTTATTCCCTTGTAAATGGGTATTTGATCAGCAGAAGGCTGATCTTTTTAGCTATGTACTCATTTTTCCATGTAACACAGCCAGTGTATTTAAGAGGCAAGTTCAAACTTTACAGCAGTGTTGACAGGGCTCTTAAAGTCTGAATCAAGGTTTCACCAGCACCAGCGTTGCCATATAGAAGCAAGTCTCAGTTAAAGGAAGTCAAGAGAATGGGGACAAAGAACTAGGGATGGTGGTAGAAAAGAAGATCTTCAACAGTTGGAAATGTTATCAGAGTTTTTATTGTTGCTCTCATCTTCCATGCTTATATTGCTTTCAGTTTTGAGTCTCTGTTGCTTTATCTCAAAGGTCTTTGGTATAAAGAGGAATCTCTGCTTCTAAAAAGGCTAACATCTAAGGCGTAACATTTTTTGCCACTTAAATGTTAACATTGTCAGCATCTTCAGTTGCTATGTGATGGTCAAAGTATGTTGGTCTTGTTAAGGTAAAAATAAGAATTACTCAGTGTACCTTTACAGTATTCTACTCTAACTTCGTGCTCTCCAGTTATGTTGGACTTCAACTTCCATTGTTCACCAGCCAACATAGCTACAGGTCATGCTACTCTTAGAGATGAGGAGAACTGTAGGGCTACACATCCAGGGAGTGTTAGATTGAGGAAGGTTGCCTTAATAAAATTGAGATAATGTAATATATTTCCACTGTTTTTCCAATGAATGTAAAGAATCCTAGAGCAAGAATAGAGGAAGTTGCCTACCTTATGGGTTGGCTAATTTAGATTAATAGGAAATTATTATTTTTTTCATAGTCTGTTGGTATGTCCCAACATAATAATCCATTTAGAGATTGCTGAGATAAGCACTGGCTTTTAAATTATGAAAGTACAGGAAACATGGAACACAAAGCCTCTGGTAAATGGTATTATCACTTCTCCATATTAATAGAAGTGGTTGAAGTTCTGAATGTTCAGAATGATTATTTCTCTTTCTGGGTGCACATACACAGATACTACAGTCAACCTTTTTGTTATTTGTTTTGCTTTTACTTAGCATGTTGTGTATATTCAACCACTGTGGTTTATAAACCATGGTTTATGGTTTAGTATATTATGTGAACAAATTATAGTTTATTTTATTAGCTGTATTTTAATAAACTGTAGGTTAGTGTCGTGTGTGAATCCAATCTCTCTATCTCTCTGTTTTACAGACATACATATACACACCTTCAAATGATAGTTTGTCTCAATCAATAGAAAAAACACTTGGCTACCATTATTTTTGTATTCGTGTATTTTGTATTTGTATGGTTTGGTCTATAAAGCTCTTGAATATGATGTTGCTTCTATTAAGACCCTCCTGTGTGGAAAGATTGCCTGAAACTTCTTCAGTCCAAATCATTGTGAGATATTTGAAGATGAAATTGCTTTTAAATTTGCCAATATTGATGTATACTGAAAATGTTGGCTTTTCTAACTGCTGTGGGTTAAAAAAAATTAATTGGGTGGGGTACTTTTTTTTAACATGGACAATCACATGTTCAGTGTAAACCAGCACTGAAGAGTAACTGTGAACTTCTGTGGCCGTTGTTTCAAACTGATGATCTGACAAGGTTTCACTGTTGTTGTTGTTTATTTCTTCAAGTAAGGGCAGAACTGTATGTGCTTGCACTGTTCTTCAAAGCCCAGCCTACTCTTGGGGGGCTGGGGGCTGGCATGGTTCCTGGGAGCAGGCCATTTAACTCATCCTGTGCCTTTTGCTTCCTCTCTTGGATGAAAAGACCTGTGCCTAATGAATTGTTTGACTTGGTTAATTTCTTGCTAAGGCATTGGCAGCAGAGTACTGAAATAGCAGCTGTTTCTTCTGTTTCCGTATCAGACAGGATTTCTGTATGGCTACAGTGAAGGGAGAAACACTAGAGGATTAGAATAGCTCATGGCTGCAAGTTCCCCAGTGTCCAACTTTAAAGCATAAGGAAGAAAAATAGTTTTTTCATGGTATCTGAGAAGAGTTGGGTTCCATGGATGCTGGGAAGAAAAGCTTTGCATGTTTTGCTGTTTCTGCTTGCATCTTTTCATGTCCAGCTGACATGTAGGAATTTGTTTTTACTAAAATAAGACAGTTTTTATTGCCTGGAATTTGCATTGTTTGAATTCTATCAGTGTGCTGACCCCACATTTCCACTGAGGTTCTGTGTGTGTGCTGCCAAGGATTTTCCTTGGTGCCAGAATGGATGCTGTGTGGGACTAAATCAAATTATCTGCAGTGTTTTTAAAATGTGGCATTGACTTTAGAACATGCTGGGAAACAAGGAACAAGTCCATGTTTCATTGATAAAGAGCAAGCATTCTGAAGTTCAAGTCTGTTTTTAAGTCTTGGAGAGAATTGAATATATTGTATTTTAAGTAGCTACATAAAACTTATGGCAAGAATAGGCAACATAGTGGTGTCTGGCTGTTTTGAACTATAATTCCCAAAACTTCTACCCAGCATATCCAATGGCTAGGGATTTGTAATCCAGCACATCTGAAGAGCATCTCATTGCCTATCCTTACCTTGGTTTATTTTAGACATTGAGTTGGTGCAGTATATGCAAGACCACTGTCATTACAGAATTAATCCTTCATTCTGGGCTTTGAAAACTGCATCTAGATTTTCACCATTTTTTCCTTAAATTAAGGAAGCATGACCTGAAACAAAGAGCTGCATTTTAAATGAGACAAATGTTAACTCCCTCTCTACATGTATTTGCTGTGTACATATTAAATATAATTGCAGGGCCCCAAACCACTTTATTCTCCAGTTAAATTGCTCCTATGGGTATGTGACACAGAGAGGGAGAGAGCGTGAGGGCTTTTCATCTGGAGTGGAGATCTTGAGGAAAGGATTAACCCCTTCTTTTGCACAATTACCCAATCCAGATTAGGTCTTCCAAGGCTCTTTCTTTTAAGTGTACGTGCACACACAATTTAGCTGCAAACATTTTTCTATTTTTACCTCTATCCCCGTGATATGGGAGTCAATACACGCTTTTAATGTGGCAAAAGATCAGGAATCTGGTAGCATCTATTCCGACCACAAATTTTATTAAAAGGCATACAGTTTCCTGAGCTGCAGCTCACTTTGTCAGATGCAGAGTAGCAAAACTGATGTAGGATTTAAATCCTACCAGATTCCTGATTTTTTGCCACCATAGACTAATGTGGCTCTCCTCCTACAATGTCTGATAATGTAGTTATAACTAACCTACATCATGACTCTTTGCTGGGCCAGCTTTGCCCCAGTTATCAGGAAAAGGTGATATTATGGGAGAAGTCACATAATGGACTGATCCAACAAGTATAATACTTAGGAGGAGAACTTGCATAATTCCTTGCCATTAGCCTACTGGGTGAGGCTCTTGGGAGTTGAAGTTTAAAATATCTGGAGGACAAAAAGCTCCCTCATTACCAGAACACTGTTGGAGGGGTTTATCCTGAAGTAACTTCCATGTTGTTGAGATAATGTCAGAATGGACAGATCAGGTGGGAGTTGCAAAATTTTATTTTGCATATATGAGAACCTTAATTCTGATGATTTGTCATCACAATTTGAAGGGTTTATTTTCCTTTTGAGTTTATTACAGTAAAATGAAAGAAAATGATTGATTCATGTTATCAAAGTTCGTTCTTCTTGGGAACTATTTTGGTCTCCCATAGTGGGCAAGGACTGGGAGTAGATTGAGAACAGAACCAATGTGTAGTATGGCATTTCACAATGTGCAGTTGTGAAGAAATAGGGCATGATTCCAACTTTTTACAAGCTTGGAATATTGCTGGATGGGAGAAGGCTCTGAAGCAGAACATTCACCAGAAAACAGGGAAAACAAATACTTTTATGATGCAAGCTCCAAATCTAAATAGTCAAGGTTATAATGGTACAGATAAACTTGAAAAGTTCACTCAGTTCTCATATCTTGCACAGGGCTACTTTTCTTGGCAGTCTCTCCAAAAGTGTATAAAGGCTACCATAACCTTTTGCTGCTGTTCCCAGGCCTGCTAGTACAGCTTTCTAAAGACTCTAATCTAGTCTTCTCTGGAAGCAGGTCACAGAGAACTGAAATGTTAACTGCAAAGATTAGGTAGGTGAGTCCATTAGGTATGTGAATTTTCATTCAAGAAGGGAAAAATGAATATAAAAGACATTACAAAATAATTTTTGTTTTCTTCTTGTATACATGCAAAAAAATACTTCCATTCACATTTAAATACATCATGAGGCATTTCTTGATTAAATATGCATATAATTTTCCCCTGTTCCATCAGTTGGTGTGACTAAAATTGAATCATGTTTTGTAATATCAAAGTGTTGTGATATCTTTTTATTTAAAGAATTTATTTATAACTTTCCATTAGTCAACCAATAGGTTAGTTTTTTTTAAATAAACCTATATGCACTGCAGCCACAAATAGAATAAAATAAGAGATGTAAAAACTAGCATTAACTGTATAATCATTTGTTGTTGTAGTCATTGTTATTTAAATGTTCACAATTCTTCTGAAATTCTCAAAGGAAAAAATCAAAATAATCTTTCTTGGAGGAAGCATTCTGCACTCTACATTTGTCTTTGAGAAGGATCCTTTTCACCTGCCACATTTGCCTTGGAGCAAAATCCTGGCCTCTTGCCCATTCTTACTTTGCCAATTTTTTTCTATGCATAATTCAATCAGTGTAGATAGAGCAGTCCCGTTCTTACATGTACAGTGATGGGTTCCAGGTAACATTTTGGCAGCTGCAATTGTGAACCGTTTGAAGTTTCCAAGTATTCTTCAAAGGGAATAATGGGTAGAGTGCATTGCAGTAGCCAGGTTATTGCTGAGAGTTGTGTGAGAAATGCCAGTCTCATTCAAGACAGGAGTTCCTGGGCATTTCAGATTAAAGTGGAAAAAAAAATAATGCTTTTTGGCCACAAATGTCATTTAAGCATACGAGAATACTTCCAAACAATGAATCTGATTGTTATGGAAGACTGGCGTCTCAATTAGAATAGGCCATATCCTGTGGCTCAATAATAAATATTAGACTGCATGTGCTTCACAAATGATTTGGAAGAGATGTTTTAAAAGCAATGACTGTTCTTAGGACTTCTGTGCATGGAAATTTGAAACAAGATGTGTCTAAAAAGATGCTGTTCTCACTCTTACTCTCCCATGTAATTCAAAACACTTCTTCCGTATAATTTTTGCAGCATGCACACATCTCTAAAGCTTCCATTTATTTTGTTTCATCCAGACTATTCTCAGTTGCTTCCCTAGAAGTATTTATTTATTTATGTTTAATTTATATAGCCATCCATCTCATATGTGACTCTGGGTGCCTCACAAAGTTTAAAACACAAAAACAATACAAAAATAACCAAAAACATAACCCCAAAACATTAAAAACATTAAAACAGTAAAACCTATTAAAACCCTACGAATATAAACAGCAGGAGAGCACAGTCAATTCACTAACCGTATACAGTAGTCCTCACTTTCCGACCATTCGTTCAGCGATCGAAGCTGAACAAGGAGACTTACAACTGGTACTTGAAGTTGCAGCCGACTCAGCGTCCCTGCGGTCATGTGATCATGGTTTGGGCACTTGGCAACTGGCACACATTTACGATGGTCACAGCATCCCGCAGTCATGATCGCCATTTGCAACCTTCAGAGCCAGCTTCTGATAAGCAAAGTCAGTGGGGAAGCCAGCAGGAAGCTGCAAGTCATGGTCACATGACATCATGCTTAATGTCCCATGCTGATTTGCTTAATGACCACAACACGAACTGATGAACTGCCATTGTAAGTTGGTCACAGTCACCTGATTTTTCACTTTACAACTGTGTCTCTTACCAACAGAGTTGCCGCAAGGGGACGTGGTGGCGTAGCGGCTTAATGACGCTGGAGTTTGCTGGCCAGAAATGGTCGACACTCCAACGGTTCGAGCCCAGCTCTGTGTGGTGGAAGTGAGCTCCTGTCATTTCGTCCCTAGCTCCTGCCTGCCAAGCAGTTCGAAAGCATACCATCTGCGAGTAGATAAATAGGTACCCCCATTTTGGTGGGGGGAAATGCTGGCGGCGCTCTGTGCAGGAGCAGGAACTGGCACTGGATCTGCCTGGATGTGAATGGCGGAGGATTGGTGGAGAAAAAGCCCCGGATGAGCCAATTTCCCTAGGAATGCTGCTGGCCAGCTGGTGCGAAGCTAGCTTGCCCTCTTGTGGTGCACCGGTGCAACAAAGAACTAGCAACTCTCAGCGCCAGAACATCTACTGTGTGTAAAAACATTGTAGACTCCCTGGCATTGTATGCCATACACTAAATAAATAAATAATAAGTGTTGCTGCTTCCAATTGCGGTTGGTAAGTAAGGACTATCTGTAACCACTTTGTAGGCTCCATATCACCAATATCAGATCCCCAGGCCAGATGACAAAGCCATGTCTTTAGGCCCTTCCAGAAGGCCAACAAGGTCAGGGCCAGTCTGACCTCGAATGATCTTCAAAGGGCAGGTGCCACAGCAGAAAAGGTTCTTCTCCTGGGTCTCGTCAGATGACATTCTTCATGGATGGGACCCTCTGCTGGACCTGATGAGAGGTGGTCCCTCAAATAACCCAGCCCTGTGCCATGTAGGTCTTTATAGGTCATTACCAGCACCTTGAATTGAACCCAGAAGCAAACTGGTAGCTGGTGCAGCTTGCAGAGCAGAGGTGTAACATGCACTGATCTACATGTGCGTATAACTGCCCGTGCCACTGCATTTTGCACCAGCCGAAACTTCCAGATGCTCTTCAAGGGCAGCCTCATGTAGAATGCATTACAATAATGCATGTTGGAGGTGACCAGGGTGTGAGTGTCTGAATGTAGGGTCTCTCAATACAGGAATCAGTGCAACTGGCGCACAACCTGAAGTTGGGCAAAGGCCTTCCTTGCCATTATTGCCACCTGAGTTGTGAGTCCAGAAGGACCCCCAGATTGTGCACTGGTCTACCTGGGGTAGTGCAACCTCATCCACAACTAAAACCCAAAGCCACTCAGTCATGCCAGGTTTGAGCCAAACCCTGTTGTTCCCCATCCAAACCCCTTCAGCCTCCAGGCACTGAGACAGGATGTTAGCAGCATCACTGACTTCAGCAGGGGTGGAGGTATACAGCTGGGTATCATCAGCATACTGATGATACATCACCCCATGGCTACGGATGACCTCACCTAGTGGCTTCACGCAGATGTTAAACAAGAGGGGAGAGAGTACCAAACCCTGCAGCACCCCACAATGTAGGGGCCAAGGATGGGACCTCTCCTGATCAACACCAACTGGAACAGGCCATGGAGGAAGGAAGAGAACCAGCACAATACAGTCCCACCCCAACTCCCACAATTGGTCCAGAAGGATACTATATAGAAATAAGAAACTAAAATTGGATATTATCAAAATATTGATAATACTGTACTCCAGATCAGTGGACAATCTCATCCACTGGATTCACATGGATGTTAAATAGTACAGTTTATTTAGAGTTTTGTAGCATTCTGTAGGCCATAGAACAGGATGAAGTTACAAATATACCCTAGAAAGTCCAGAAACAAGTTAAAATAATACTTCCTATTTCTATTCCGATGAAGTGTATTAGAAGGATTATAATGGTTGGTAGCACTAAAAGCCATGAGAATTTCAGAGGAATTATTTGTTGATTTCATAATATAAAGCAGGAGCAGGCCACCTGGTGCCTCATACATGTTTTGGTCTTCATATCCCATCTGTCCAAGTTGTCATGGCAAATGGCAAGAGATTGTGAAGTTGCAACCCCAAATACTGCCTACTTCTGACATTGAATATCCTAGCTCCCAGATTTATATATTTTCTAGCAATCATTTTTGTCCTAGTACAAATTATCACAAATACCTTATTCCCAGGAAACATTTGTTTCCATTGCTATACATGGAAGGCTCTTTTCCCCTACGAATTGTTTTACCTCAATCTACTTCACTAACTTGCTTGTTCTTCAAGAATAAGTTTACGAACTCTTCTACCCAACTGGTCAGCTTTATTTGCTGGCTATATCATGAACCCCAAAAGTCTACATTAGTTCCTTCAACTCATGTAGTATTTACATGAATTCTCTTTTCTGAGCATAATTAGCAATTACGCTAATTCAGTTTAAGTCACATTTAAGCAGATTTAGGTTGCAAGGTGTTTATTTTGATTTTTTAAAACGTTCCTACTCAAAACTCAACTAAATGTGTTGGCATTAATATTGAAACATATTCTTTTGTGCAAAGATACTTATTTTTAGTAATTAATGAAATATAATTTTTCTGCTTTGCTGTTCCTGGAAGTGCTTGAACTTGTGTGATTTTAGTTTTGCTGAATGACTTGGAAGATGAAGGCTGTATAGCTGCTCTAGCATTTCCCATTGTTGGAGTCTGAATGTCTGCAGTCAAGAACTGTGTTTGTGTGGGCTCCTTCATCAGTTGGAACCCATTATTCTTTTCAAACAAAGACAAAGAAGCTGCTGGTGTGGGCTATAGTGCTAGTGATAAACAGAACTGAAATTCAAGAGTTGTAGTTGCCAGGCTGAGAGCAATTGCTGAAATCCCAGGGGTCTTGCTAGTAAAGTAATGGTATAATACACTGCCAGTAAATAATGTTATAATTATTTACTCATTATGAATTTGACCAATATATGGAACTGTTCACCAACTGTATATATTCCTTTTTCAGGGGTCTGATTTCCTATTTGTCATCTTTAGATCATGCTGCTTGCTACTTTTTAGCAGGATCCTTTTATACAGATCAGTTTAATAACATCAGTTTTTTGAATGAAATCAGATATTTTACATATTCTTTTCTAAATGAACATATTACAAAATATGTAAAGTATACCAAATTATAGTCTATTGCTATTGAGATAAACTATAAAATCCATCCAAATTTGATAAAATAGTGGTTCCTGCCTCTGATGTCTCATTAATTTAACTTTGTGATTTTTTTCTAATGTAGCAATTGAAGAGGACTTGCTAATCCACAACTCAGTTGTTGTGTTACCTAGAATTTTCCAGTGTTGCACAATTGTTTGGCTGCTAAGATTAAATAAATAATAGGTTCTTTATGTTTAAGCTTATGGTTTGGTCCTATAAATAAATGCAGTAAATGTAGCTCTGGGGAGCATTCAGTTCTTTGATTATAGTACTTATCTCCCCAAAGATTTTATGCCAAAAGGGTATAACTTTATCACATTGATTTTCTTCTCTACATTTGTTAATCTCCCTGTCAGAATGCCTCCCATTTGCTATATGAAACATATATCCATATGCCCAGGGTTTGTTTGTTTGTTTGTTTTCATTTTACAATCAATTAGTTGTGGTATGATTTGGTGCAGAGGTGTTGATTAAGTGAAAATTGTGTAAGGAATATGTGTATGTAAGACATATAAAATAGGTAATTGTCTTCCAGCCTATATATGTTTGAAATACCCTTTCAATGAAACATGACTGGATTTAGAATCTAGTTTAGTATAATCAGCTAACCTCCATTTGGTTCTTTTAGATTAGCTCAAACAACACAATGGTTGGTTGGGCAACCATTATATTTGTTTAACTGCTGTAAAGTAAGTTTCTAGCAATAGATTCTTACCATTAAATAGCAATGGAAGAAGACTGTTGCACCATCCATCATTTAGGCCTCTCCCTCCTGCTGTCTCAGCTGATAGGCAGATCTGCTGATGTTTTTAGTTAGTAAGAAGAGATCAGGAAGCGGGAAAGATGGATCAAAACAGATTCTGTCCTGAGAGGAAATCAGAAAACTGTTCTGTCAAGGCACTTCTTTGTCAAGGCTGCCAGAGATTAATTGTGCTCATGCACACACAACATTTCTCCTACTTAGGTAGACTAGAATGTCATCCTTCTGATCTGTGACAGGACAGGAACTCCAAAGAAAAAGACTTAATTGTCCTTACCTTGCAGTTTTCTAGGCATCTTTAAGGGTATTTAGAAAACATCCATCACATTATTTGGCTCAATCCATGATTGTTCAAAAAGGCTGAGGTCTGATTTCAAGGAGGATTTCCATTCCAAGCAACTTTAAAGGAACTAAATCCTTTAATCTTTGAGGAGGAGAAAACCTTGTTAGTATTTTTCAGTACTATTCTTACCATTTTGAGACATGAAATTAAATAATGGCCATTAAATAATGATCCAAATGAATTTGGTTTACTTTTAGGCCAAATTGGAGAAAATAAGATAAATAAAAAAATAAGGTAAAGTAGCAACAGAACAGAATTCACATTGTACAACCTAGTAGATACCTGGTTAATCTAAGCTGCAAAGAAAAGGAAGCATTATTTAAAAATATTTTTTTTTTAAAAATCAGAAATGCTATGCCACATTCTATACTTTTAAAATGCAGCCTTTTAAAATAATAATAATTATAATAACCATGAGAGTTATCTACTAAAATGTAGATTTGTGTCAGAAAACAACTTGCACCTATTAAATTGATTTTGTGTTTGCCTTTTGCCAGTTTTGAGTACTCCCTGCTTTCTTCAAAGGAGTACATTGTGTCTGTTTTCAAAAGTACAATTTCCAGTTTAATGAGAACAGTCTATTGCATGTGTTCAGTGTACACCCTTCAAAAGTATACAAAAAGAACATTGACCTCTTTTATTGAATATTGTTGCAAGCCATTTGGACTACTCCTTAAAACTCCACTTCTTAATGTTTTCTCCTTTTTCTGACATAAAAGATTTTACATTTATAAGAAATGAAATTCATTATCAAAGCATAAAATAATACACAGAACCCAAATGAGGAAATGACATTTTAGCATAGCATGTTACACAAAGCAGCCTATAAGCTATAATGTGTTGGGTGAACACATAAAACTGGGTTAATTGATTATATAATGGTTTAGCTACGCATGGGTAAATATAAAATACAAACACAAACTTACTGATTCAGAACAATTTGAAATAACACTTCTTAAATATATGTCAAGGGATTTATGTTTAGTAATTACATTTTGTCAAAAGTGCACATAATGGAAATTGGATCAGTGATAGTTGGTTTTTCTATGTTTTGATAAACCAGCTGCTGCTACTACCATAATTTCAAAGAGCATGGCATTTGGCTGACTTAGATTTCATGAAGTGATAACCTGACATATTTAAGGGGCATTGGACAGTAGAAGCCTTCTTTAAAGACATTCATTTGACGTGGAATGTACATTTTTAGTTGTATGTTGCAGCAGTCATAGGATGTTTGTAGTTGGAGGAAGAGGTATTAGAGGAATGGCTTGTGGTTTCTGTTTTAACCGTTTTTTTCAAATTAAATCTTTCTTGCAGATAGCTTAGGAGGTATCATATACAGGTAGCCCTTGTTTAGCAACTGCCTCATTTAGCGACTGTTCACAGTTACAGCAGTGATGAAAAAGTAACTTTGCAACCAATCCTCACATTTACAACCTTTGTGCACTGGTAAAGGTGTCTGGTTTTATGAGATTTTAATGTTTATGATCAGAGTTTGATTTTATTGTAAACTGCCCAGAGTCCCTCTCTTGGGGGAGATGGGCAGTAATTAAATTTGAATAATAAATAAATAAAGCAAAGGAAAGCTGAAGTAAGACTGTAAGCACAGTCGTGGTTTCACTTACCTACTGCTTCATTTAACAACCAAGTTCCCAGTCCCAATTGTGGCCGCTAAACAAAAGCTACCTGTAAAGAAACAGAATAGTATAAAACAGACTATCTAAAAACGTCTCCAAAAAGCAATATAAGATGCAAAAGCAAATAAAAAGTTGGAAAATAAACATTTGACACAAAATCAACTTAATAAAATACAGTAAATAGCTAAACCAACAAACATACTAGAGACATTAAGATAAAGTATTTAAACTATATTTCTATTTTATTATTTATTTAGTTAGTTTGATTTGTAAGGTTCCCCAACTCGCAAAAGCATCTCTGAGTGGTTTACAGTTGAATAGAAGAATAAAAAAGACTCTAAAAACAAAACACAGCAAATACCCAGAATCAAAAACCAGAGTAACTGAATAAAAGGATTGAGACCAACAACGGTATAGACCATACTGAAACTCTTCATCTGGATGGGTTCGTGTCACATTTTGAACCCATGTTTTAGGGCAATAAGAACCATGTTTTAGGGCCTTCTGAGGGCCCCCAGGGTGCAAAACTCTCTTTGAGGCTTTGTGAAGAAGTACAGAAGAAAGAGAAATGGATCAACTTTGCTTCTTATTTGCCCTGCTAATTCTGAAAAGGTCTACCAAAGCAAAGAATTCATTAAAAAAAAAAGCAAGCTGATGACATGCTAAGCAATTCAGTAAGGAAGTGTAGAGGAAGAGGCATGGATATTATTCATGTTGCCTTTGTAAGCATTTCTGGTATAATATGTCAAAGATAACTCTTTGCTCTTGAGAATGTTTCCGGGAAGTCAGGGACAGCCTTATTATTAGACAGGGGACAAGAGGCAGGTATTAAAAAGCATGGAGAAGGCAGTGTCCATGTGTCATTCATAATTCTGCAGTGCGCTCTACATGGGGCTGCAGAATGGAGCTGCAGAGATAGTAAATGGAGTCGGATATCCAACACATGTAACACCGCTGCTATGGGAGCTGCATTGGTTGCTGGTGTGCTTCTGGGTGCAATTCAAGGTGCTGGTTGTCACCTTTAAAGCCCTTCATGGCTTGAGACCGGGTTATCTACGGGTCTGTCTCCTCCCAGTTGTTTCTACCCATCCAATTCAGTCTGGTAGGTTAGGCATGCTATGGGTCCCATCAGCCAAGCAATGTTGGGTTGGTGGGACTAGAAAGTGTGACTTCTCAGCTGTAGCGCCTGCCCTCTGGAATATTCTCCCTTCAGAGATTAGGATGTCCCCGACCCTGTTGGCCTTTCGTAAGGCTGTGAAGACCTGGTTATGTGCCCGGGCCTGGGGCCCTGAGCACGGTAATGGTCCCGTTTCTTGACTGTATTAATCATCTTACATTGCTTACTTGGCAGCCGTGTATATTTATTTTGTACTGTAACTGTTTTAATTGTAATTGCTGAATTGTTCTTTAGTTTTTTTTATTGTTGTAAGCCACCCAGAGTCACTTGTTGAGATAGGCGGCTATAGAAATTGAATAAACAAATAAAAATTCCTCCTGTGTTTCTTCAGCAGGCAGAAAGGAGCTGCAGCAGCTGCCTTTTTTAGAGTTCTCGTCTGTAACAGGAGTGAGAGGAGATAGCTTTGTCTCAGGCAGCAAATGTCTTGTTCCAGTTTGTTTATGCATTTATATTGTCTCTTTTCTTGAGAGCCCAAGAAAATTTGAATCTTTCTCTTCATTTTGTCCTCACAGCAACAACCCTGTGAGATAAGTTGGGCTGTGAGAAAGTGACTGGCCAAAGTCACCTAGTGAGCTTTTTTTGGGTAATTGAATTTCTGGTTTCCCTAGCTTCTCGCTTCAATTGACAAATATTACATTGGCTGTGCAGACAAAGGGCTCTTCATGCCATAAATCAAAAGATGACATGCAACTCTTCCATATTTCCTTCCTCAATAGTTTTATTTTTTTCCCAGTAATTAAAAAAAAAAGGAAGAAAATGGTGAGGTAACATGGTGGGTTTACAAGCATTAGATACTGTCAGTTATCCCCATCTGATTGTGCAAAAGAGGAAGGTAATAAAAGTGTCCTCTGAAATAAGTATTGTAAGCAATGCAAGTATAGTTTGGAAGCATTCTACCTTACCAGTTGGGTACAAGTTTATAGATACAACAGTAGTTAAGTTCTGTAGGTCCAGTCTCATGCATTATTGCAGAAGAAGAAAAAAAGAGATTAATATTTGCCTTGTATCTCAAGCCATAGGATCCTTAGCTGAGGCTTCCCCTTTTCCACCATCCTCTGAGACAGGGTTTCTCAACCAGAGAGGTCACTAGGGGTTCCTTGGGAGATCATGATTTATTTTAAAAATTATTTCAAATTCCAGCAATTTCACATTCAAGAGCTAAGTTTCATTCTTTACTTTTAGTTTAAGAACACTGTTAATACGTATATACAGGCCTACCCATGAAACGAATATAATAACTTTGTAACTTCTGGCCTATATTTGAGCCTGAATGTGCAGGGGTTCCCCAAGGCCTGAAAAATATTTCAAGGGTTCCTCCAGGGTCAAAAGGTTGAGAAAGGCTGCTCTAAGACCTGAGAAATGTGCTTTCTCATCAAGGCACGCTGGTGGCTTTTTTGCTTTGGGAATTATGTTTTGCTACCCTATGCTGATAACACTAGATCAAGATACTCTTATTTTAAGTGAATAAGTGAATTTTGATCTCAGTGCTGGCTGAAAATCCTGGCTCTTTTAGTTATCTTCTCCTTTTTAATTACTACTGCTGTTGTTTTTTTAAAAAAAATTCTGAGATCTATTTTGTTCTGTTGGTTAATGTGACCTTTTATATCTCTGTTGCATGTTTTTGTATTCAAATTATAAGCCATCTTGAATATCTCCTATTGAGAAAAAGTAAGACCAGATGAAAAGAAAAGAAAAGCTTTCCAATACCTCCTTGGTACTGTCACCTGATATGCATATGTATTTGTGACTGGAAACTGCAGTTAAATTATGTGTGAAATTTGTATTTACTCCCCCAACACATGCAAAAGTAAAGATGCTGTTCAGTTACATTTAGCTCCTGCTGAATTCATGGATTCATCCATGTAGTATTTTTGGCATCAGTAGAGAAATATTGCTGCTGCTGCCTCCTGGGATGTTTTTTTACTTCCCAATCTAATTTATACTCTTAGGTTTCTCTAGGGCTCCCCCATCCACATGCTCACTAGGCCCAACCCTGTTTAGCTTCTGAGCCCAGAGAAAGTTTCCCAGATGCTGCAACCTGCAGAGACAGAAAAACAACCAGTCTTCTCTTCCTGCCCTTGTACTCACACATGGTGTGGCTGGGGAGTGGGTATGAGCTAATTGGTTCTGTTCTTTGCCACATATCCTCATTACTGAAGTCTCCCATAGGCTAACTGTGGACAAAGTCTATTCACAAAGTTGAATGGCTCCCTGCTTCAAAAGGTGTGTCCCCAGCCTGTGGAAGGATGCAGGAATGTGCAGAAGGAGAGCTGGGTCGGTCGGCAGTAAGAGTGGTGTGGTTGGTGTGGGAATAGGACTACCAACTCAATAGTGCAGTAAATAGAACTCTGCATGAATCAATATGCAGTATACTCCATTTGTTTTTTTATAATGTTCTTGCGCTTCTCTAGCTTTTAATCGTATTTGTATGCAGTATAGAAATAAAATAAATTGTATATTTTTATCCTGAGGCCCAAATCAATCAATGGGCCTCAGGCTACACTGTGACTGACTTGTAATTAATCTGTACTCTGTTAGATCTGTGTTTCCATCCACAGAAATATTTAGGCAGAAAAGTATGCAATGTATGGAGGCTTGTTTGTGTGTAGTGTGTGTTTGTAAACAAATCCCCTTTAAGTATGAAAAAAAAATCTAAAAAGAAATAAAAAGTTCCTGTGACTGTTCTGTTTTTTAATTGTTGTATTTCAACCCACAATTTATTGTTGGCATGCTGTGGATTTATTTGATTAAGCTACACACCATTTTGAGAACCACAGTTGAAAAGCATCTAATAAACATAACAATTAACTCTGATAAAATCTGCTGTCTTAATGTTATAGAACATAGGTCTTTTTAAAATGGCATAAAGTGTGAATGCACATGAGTTTTCTTCAAAAGATAATTTATTGCTGTATCCTATAGCAAGAAAGAGCGGCTACAAGTTGCTCGATACATTTTGCATTCACAGGGAAGGATTTGCGGAATGCACTGTTGTTTTCTGAGCAAATAGAGAACGGGCAAGGTTGTGCTGACCTTACCTAGTGGTCTATCCATTGACTGACACGTTTCAAAGGTTAAACTGTGGTGGAAATGTAATCGGTAGCATGCTGGCAAGTTTCCAAACCACACTGAAGAATGCAGAAGCCAACAGTGCTAGTTTTTGAGGTGGGGATGAGGTGGGGATGAGGGAGGGAGGGAGAGACATACACATGTAGGCCTGTATTTCTCCCAATGTGCCCAGTTCTCTGCTTCACGATAGAATTTGTTACTTTAATCATCCTTCTTTAACAAAATTATGTTTGTTATACATTTGGTGTCAAGGAAAATGTTGAAGAAAAAGGAAGTAAGGGCTATGTTTGCCAAAAGGCACAGCCTTGTTTTTAAAAGGATGGATGCAAAACAACAGCAATTTTATTAAAATAATTGTTGCCCCAGTTGATTCTCTCCCATTTCTGGTGGGGGACACATTACAGGTGGTCCTTGCTTAACAACCACTCATTCAGTGACCATTCAAACTTACAATGGTGCTGAATGAGTGGTACTTCTGATTGGTCTTTGTTCTTAGGACAGTTGCAGCATCCCCGTGATCACGATCTGGGCGCTTGGCAACTGGCTCGCAATTACGTCACAGCATCTTTTGGTCACGTGATTGCCTTATGCAACCTTCGCTGCCAGCTTCCAACAAGCAAAGTCAATGGGAGAGCCGACAGGAGGTTGCAAATGGCAACCATGTGACATCGTGCTTAAGAACAGTGCGGGATTCACTTAACGATGGCAAGCAGAAGTGCTGGAACTCCCATTGCTAAGCAGCACGGTCATATGACTCTGCGCTTTACAACTGTGTCCCAGTTGCCCTCACTAACCGAGGATTACCTGTAATAAATAGCTTAGTCAAAGGATTCATCTGCAAAAATGGTGCAACCAGAATCTGTCCTTTCAGTACTGATAAAGGGGAAAGGAGGCATAACTTGGACTGTGCAAAGTAAGTTAGTGCAAGCAAAGCCCCCAATGCAGCTGTCTGCCATTCTTTAATAGGAGGTAGTTGCTTTGAGAAAGGTGCTTCATTTGCATAACACATGAAGCACTCTCCTTGAATGCTTCACACAGCCATGTTGCCTAAAGCGGTGTTTCTCACCCTCAGCAACATTAAGATGTGTGGACTTCAACTCCCAGAATTCCCCAGCCGCATGTGGGCTGGGGAATTCTGGGAGTTGAAGAGCATACTTCTTAGAGTTGCTGAGGTTGAGAAAAACTCACCTAGAGTATCAACCCTCCCTGCTTTCCTACACAAGCTATTTTTGTTTCATGGATCTCCAGATAGGAGAGAATAATTAATGTTGGGTATTTTGTATCTGCTCCTGCCAACCTAGCAGTTCGAAAACATGCAAATGAGTAGATTAATAGGTACTGCTTTGGCGGGCACGTAATGGTGTTCCGTGTAGTCATGCCAGCCACAAGACCACAGAAGTGTCTACGGACAAACGCCGGCTCTTCGGCTTTGAAATGGAGATGAGCACCGCCCCCTAGAGTTGGACATGACTGGACTTAATGTCAAGGGAAACCTTTACCTTTACCTTATTTTGTATCTGGCATGTGAGGCAGAGCAATTGTATATGTTGATATGGATTTTCTGGAAAATGTTGAATTTGCATTTTCCCCCCAAAGAGATTGAGATGTTTACCAAGTTTATTGGACTGCTGTTCAATAAACAAAATTTAAAATTAATTTAAAACCAACTTCATTTTTTGAAGATAATCATTTTTTCCCAAAAAATGAGATATCTCATTTTCCCCAAAATTATTGAACTGAAATATTTACTTAAGGAGGAAAACAGCTTAAATTAGCAAACTTAATTTAACGTTACAGCCACACAAGTTCAAATCTTTACTTAGGGCACTTCCATGCAGTCATTGGCCTCCCCCGCCCCCGCTTATTATACTGCTCTTTTGTGTTGCTGTGGCAGCTCAGTGGGACTTTGATGGATGAGGAAGAAGAGGAAAGAGAGGCCTTCCAGCTGGACAGTGGAGAAATTGTAAAGGTGGAACTCCACTGAGCCCCCTACCAGCTGTCATCTGTGTTCCTCTGCATTTTCTTTTATAACAAAAGCAAAAAAGGTAATTCTGCAGGGGAAAGTAGCAAAACCACCCCCCAACCACTCCTGAAGAGGAGAAGGTGTAAGAAAAAAACAGGTACTACAATGCCTTAACTTAAGGCAGGAGGGGGGAAATCCCAAGACGTGGAATGAAGTGGGAGCTCTCACTCCTGCCCCTCGTCTTCAGAGGAGATGTTACAAAACAGTCCTCACAGCATTGCTGCTGAAACAGGATGTAAGCCAAAAGTTAATCAGCTTCCAAGCCCCAGCTACAGCAGATGCTCTACTCTTAGATTAATTTCGCTTCTGTACGTGAAAGAAACCCTAGAAAATATTTTCACTGGAATAGTTACAAACTTATGGCAGTCTCATACTTAAACTCCTTCTGGAAGTTTTAATCTAAAGAAAAGATGAAAATAGTGAAAACTGTAAACATATTAATTTCCCTAGAAATTTGTTGTACTGATGTGGGGTATGTAACTTTGGATGGCATATGCGTTTCTGTACTTCTTAGATGAATTCCCATGGAAAAGGTTAATGACGCTCCCAGGCAGTTTCGGTTGGATTGTGATTACTGGTTTTGTAAAACACCGCTAGTAAGGTTCGGAAAGTAATAAATTGCTTTTCCTATATTATAGGTGTAAAACGCTCCAATATGGAGCAATAGTTCTGGCTACTAACATGTCTTATTTTGTACCCAGTGTGAGATGAATCCCATGCCTTGTGTATTTTCATCTAAATAGTAGGTTTCCTTATCTAGGCTTTGTAAAGTAATGACAAGATAATGTGTCATAACTGAAAATCTACACTCCATGAAGGTGGAGTGGGAAGAGACATGAGACATTATATTTTGATTTTTCATTGAGTTCAGTGGGAAACATTTTCGACATACATTGGTACTTTTTTCCCGTAAAACACTCATTTTATATATTTGTCAGTACTAAATTTACTACTAAATTTATATTCTGTACTTTCAGCTCCAAGAATTTCCAGTGTAGAAAAAGTAAAATACAATATAAAACTGTACAATAAAAATGTATAACTGCTGAAAAGTTTATATGATATCTAAATAAATTCAGTGTAAGGGCCAGGCAATCTCCAGCATACTGCATTCTAAAATTGAGGAACTACCAGTGAGAAGATGTACTTTTCAGACAGCAGAAGCTTTCTGTTTGTTGAAATATGAGAAAATGGTCATGCATAAGAGCATGCTTCTGCTGACATTCTTATATTCAAGCAATGAGAAACACAACATTAAGTTGAATGCTGGGTTATTTAAGAGGAGTATTTGGTAAAGCAAGAAGTGGATGAGTGATGAATGAATGTGGTTTCTATTAAAAAAATGAATGTCCCTTACAAAATTGGGGTGGTTGGTCATAGAGAGAGAATGAATATAACTATACATATCAATGAATGAATCAAAAAATAAATTTACGAAGGAAAAGTGAATGGATCAAGAGGGAAGGGAAGACAAAGCCATGATTGGATGGTGTTGATGAGACTTAAAAAAACAGAGGCAAGAAGTTTAAATTAGAAAAAGCAGTATATGAACCATATGAACCAGTTGGTGGTCATGGTAGAAGCAAGATTGGTTTGCAAGAACAGAAAGGAAGGAGAGGTATAATGAATGGTGTTGTAAACAACATTTTTGGGTTTTCTTTTCTTTGCTTGCTACATCTTAGTCATTTTCTGTGATCTGCATAAAGTTGCTTACCCCAAAAATGAATTGGGTGATGAATATGTATGTTTAATGTTTTTAAAAATGATGTTGAAGTTACAGGGTGTAGGTTGATTACTGTTTAAGTTATTTATATAGAAACATGTATCATATCTTGTTTTAGAAAATACATATTTTATTTTTAAATATTGATATAGCTCTCAGATATCTTAGATTATATGTGAACCAGATCTTAGATCTCTAGAAGATGCTTAAGTAGAAGATGCTTAAGTATTTTGTAACTAAAGAATCAGAAGCAAAGGCTTTAAGGCTTTCAGTATCACCACTGTTTAAAAGTAAACGTAACCTATTTTAGATTTTGTAGCTGACACTTTTTGAAGGAGATGTCTATGCTTAGGTGGGTTTCTCTTAAGTAGTGTAATGAAAATATTCTTGTGTTAAAGTGGGCATGTGAGGGCATGTTTACAGGAATTGATGGTTGAGAAGCACGATGAGGCACAAGAAAGCATCTGCAGTAATTGTTTCTAGAGGTAGAGCTCTTTCATAAATCAAACTCAAGGCATCTGGAATAGCACTTGGATGCATCCATTTGCTCATTCTTTCTTTCATGGAAAGGCCTTCTTGCAATTCCTGAGTGCCATCTCCCTCCTGAGTACTGACTATTTTACTGGGTCAGTAACTAGGGTCAGGGCCAGCTGTCTAAGTCAAGAGAAACAGTAAATAATGGCTGAATATAGAAAATAAAACAACCGGTTGTGGAGTCAAACAAAAAAGGCAAGAACAAAAGCAGTCTGGAATTAGTGGAGAAACCGATACAGATTTTGATTTCTTTCTTTCCAGCAACTGGCAAGGGCAATATAACATGGGAAGGCTGTTCTATAGGGATGTTGAACAGATGCAGGCTTCCTGTGGAACAGAGTTGCTGGTCATAACTGTACCTGGCCTTGTTTGTTACCCACTCTTACTTTTCCATGCAGAGGTCATAAAGGTATTTTGATCTGCATGCTCTAGAAATAATTAGCCAAAGAGAGCTTTATGGAACCTCTTCCCCGCTGTTTCCCAAAATATTTTGATATGATCCTATTCTCCAGCTTTTGCTCATAATTTCTATTTCATAATTAATTTTGTAGCTTCAAACAACCATTTTTATTAACCATCTTAAAAATATAAGTTGGAATTAACTTCTGTACCATGGGGATAGTAGTACAGAAGACAAATGATTTATGGATATCTTTTTTTTTTATGATCATCGACAGAAAACTATAGCTCTCCTAATGCCATAGACCTTCAGTTTTCAGCATCCCTAAGCATTGGCTAAATTGGCCAAGGCTTCTAAGGTTTCTAGTTTAGCAACTTCTGGAGAGCTACAGGTTGGCCATTTCTAATGTACTTGAATATAGGAGATACGCTGCATTTAGCATTCTCTGATATGTTCTAAAATCCATTATTTGAGGCTTAATCATGGACTTCTAGTTTAGCAAGATAAAAACCATTCTCTTAGTCTAAGAGGAGAATGAGTTATGTTGAACCAAACTCATCGCTAAATGTAGCTTGTGCTAGTTGTATAATTTTTTTCAATTTCGTAACATTCTGACTATAAATTATGGGAGCTGTATTCCTAGCATAACTGGAGGGCATCAAACAGGGAAAGCTATTCTCATGTATCTAACATATTCACTTAACTAATGGTAAGAGATTGAAAAAGCAATTACTGGAACATTATCAAAATGCTCCTTGACTATTTAATTATATTATAAACATATACAATTATACATGTTCCCCCCCCATATTTGAAATAATAACAAATTAAATTAAGTACCAATACATCTATGTTGATGAAAATTACAAACAACAACAACAACACCTCACAACATTTGCAGGTATTTCATGCATGCAGTTTTTGATGGCTCCAGTGGCGCTGTTCCAAACCTCATCCATTAGGCAAATGGCAAATAAATCAGTCTTATCAAATGCTTGAGACATGAATTGTGTTTAAGGAATTGGGGTATCACACGGTGTGTGTTTGTGTAGGATTGGAAATAATAAGCAAATGATTAATTTTTCCAATTTTGTACTGCAAAATATATCAAAATCAGAGACTTCCAATACCAAACGTTGCTTGTGGTGAAATGTGATAGAGTTCAGCTTGGTAATGCCAAAATAAGTCTTGGGTCTTATCCTTTTAATACAGGATCAATCACATGTATAATAAAATTGGCAAAATACTGAAGACGTCATTTGAAGGATAATGCAGAATGCACAGTCTCTGGCACTGTGTTTAATTAAATCAAATCCAAAAAAGATACATGGGATTAAACACTTTTTGATGATTTTGTGCTATCTAGTAAATATTTAGTCATAAATCCAGTAAGTTCAGTAGAGCATTCTCCTTGTTAAATATGTTTAGAATTGCAGCATAAATGAGAATTTAAGGCATAATTTAACATGCTTAATGTTAAAGGGATTTGTGCAAATCTTTTGGTCGATGGGGAACTTTATTTAGATAACCATAAACAAAGTTCTTAGTATTCCTTGTAAAATAGGGCTAGTTCCTTTTTGGACTCGGTGAATCATCTCTTTATTAAACTGAGCAGCTGGAATCAATGCATTGCAGTGAATTGGATAACTGATCTATAAGATTACAGTCTCTGAAATTTCAATTTCAAAGGAAAAGCGATCAAGTTGCCTGTAAGATGCAGTAAAGAAACAATTACCTGCAATAACACATTGTAATAAGGCTATCATTCAGTTTCATTGCCTCAGATCCTGCCTAAGAATAGCTTTTGGCTGCACAGTAAATCTTCACTGAGTTAATGAAAATCATGTCTTTTAACTCAAACTGGAAACAGTTCCTAGACAACTGTATAATCTAATACCTGAATTGGTACCACACCCAATATTTGGGTTTCTCTAGGCACAGAATTTATATTTCAATTTCACAAAATTTGGGCTTCCGGTGGTAATGGCAGACTTAATGGCTGTGCCCGTTACTTCAGCGGGTGGAGCGGACAGCATGGTGGCTTTTTGGGGGGGCTCAGGCAGGCTTTCCTGAAGCCCAACAACGTTCTCTGGATTAAGGAGAAGACTTGGAATCAATCCATCTGTCCTCTGGAATGGAAACTCGCAGCCAGGAGATCGCAAACTGCATTTTGTGCTCGATCAGAGCACCCGGGAGGCAGGGACATCACCATTTCCAAGCTGCACTGTAGCCTTAAAGGGACACTAAGCCCAGCCACCCCATTTCTAAATCACCAATTTGTGGTTTTTTAAAGTATATGTACCCCAAGAGAGGCTTTTTACAGTGAGGAGAAGCTGCTTCTCTTGGTGGTTAACGTTATTTTTGGGATTACTTTTTAAATTTTTAAGTTTTGGGTATCGTTTTCCTTCCAAAGGAAATTACAAAGATTGAGTAAACAATTGTCTTCCTGTTACTGTTTTTGTATTAAATTTGAAGATATTAGCATTTTCCTACATGTTGAATCAGCTGATTTGAACCTTTAGCTTTCTTTCTTTGCTTTCCCTTGGGAATAGTCTGCTATATACTCTCACTTTATGTAAACAACTTTCGAACTTTCCCATATCTTTGACTTTCGCTGATTAAGTTCCTAGGGGGTGCCATAATCTACTGCTTGAGACATGGAGGACTTCAAACAAACTCTTTCTGTCCTTCACCAGGACTTCAAACAGATATCTTCTGACTTTTATCAAATCTTTATGCAAGATATCCAGGACATTGTGGAAAATATGAGAGCTAAAATGTGCCATCAGGTTGGGGATGTGGTGGATGAAACAGAGGAAGCTAAGAGTGATAGAAAGGTTTCTTTTAAGACTGAGATCAGAATTTTTATTAAGATGCTGGATGAAGATTGGATAATGGAGCTGGAGAAATCTAAGGGAGAGAGTGATCTGCAAACTATAAATAAAATTGATCTCCTGGTAGAATGCCATGAAAAGAACTTGGAATTTTTGAATGGGGCAGCTGAGCTTTTTGATTTTCCTAAGAGGAAAGCTCTGTGCATATTTTGGGAATATGTAACTGCTCTGGTTTATTCTGAAGTGGCATAAGGGTTGAAGAATGTTTATCTGGTTTGCTTTAAGGATTTGACTGATGTTATTTGCGTATTTGGATTTATTGTTTTGAATTGGCTTTGTATTTTGAGTTTATTAAGATTTTGGGTTTATTATGATTGGGATTAAAATTGTTATACCATTAAGTATAATAGCTGACAACTTATGTGCCTTTCAATTTGATTTATATTATAGTAGACATAAATGTATAGAATAGTGATAGGAAGAGAATAATTAAATATGTTTCATCTTTTGGAAGGGAGAAAGATGTTTAGGAGGTTTATATGAATTTTTTTCTTCATTTTAATATGAGGGGGAAGAATAACTATACTTAGTGATTTTTATTATGTGTTAAAGGGGAATGATTTATAGAAATAATATGGTGTTTTGATTTAACATAGAGTAAGAGATCGATTATGGAAGTTTTGTATATCCTTGCTGTTAAAAGTTGGAAACCACATCTTTCTGTAAAACTTTACAATTTTTTCTTTTCTTGAGTTTCTGTACTTTTGGTTTTTTTCTTTTTCTTTTCTTTTCTTCTTTTTATTGTGGTTTTTATACTTTCTTTGAAACTTAATAAAATTTACTATTAAAAAATTCACAAAATTCAAATAAAAATGGTTTCTGGTAATATAGATTGAGCATATTATAATATATGATTTTATTTGGTGATTTATATTGAGTTAATTATTCTTCTTGATACTCATTTTCAGTTTCTAGTTCATAAAGATTCTTAGTCCCTTACTGTGATATATATATTTGACTCCTGGAAAGTCCTGAAAGTTTTCCTGGCAAGATTTTTTGGAAGTGGTTTACTATTGCCTCCTTCCTAGGGCTGAGAGAGAGTGACTGGCCCAAGGTTACCCAGCTGGCTTCATGCCTAAGGTGGGACTAGAACCGGTTTCAGTCCCCCGGTTTCTAGCCCAGTGCCTTAACCACTACACCTGTCTGGCTCTCTCCTACTGTGATATAGTATATACAATATACTTAGCTATTTACAACTAATTAATGCTATAGTAAAAAGTCATACGCTCCATGACTTGTTTAAATCTTTGTTTTATTCATTTGTATTCTTTTATTTTTCATGTTATTTTTGTACTGGTTTATGTATCTTTTCTTTGAAGTGTTAAGTAATACAAAATTACTTCTTGCTTTGCTAATTATAGAAAAAAAAAGTTTTTGACTGCGCAGTAAATGTTCACTGGGTTAATGAACAGGGCTGTCACAAACCACTGTGCAAATTGTATGCCACACAAAGGCACCACATGGGGGGGAGGGGCTGCCAGATGCAAAGTTAAAAAATGTTTTTAATGGGGCATAAGTGTGCATGGCTGAAATATTAGAAAAAATGTTTCTAATAGCATGCCTGTGCACATGCACACAGTTGAAATATTAAAACAATTGTTTTTATGCACAAGTTTTTATGCCAGCAGCGCCCTTGTTAATGAAGTTCATATCTTGAAGTGTCAAAATTACCTCTTTGTTTCTCATTTTATTCTTTTATTTCCAACCTCTAATCTATTTTGTATTATCAGATTCTAGCATGCCACAGTGCTGATTCTAACAGTGGTATTTATCTAGAATGGTTGTCTTCTGCTTACTAGTTTTCCCAGGCCTCTTCTGTTTCTTAAACCAGAAAAAAAAAAATCTTCATTTTATAAACAGTTACTTTTTTTCCCCATGTTCCTTTAGCACATAATCAACTGACAAACTGAATATTTAGGGTAACCCTGGATTAACCATTAAGCAACATGAGCACATGCTTAGGGCACCAAGGGAAGGGGTCACCACAGTTTTTTTCCGCTAGCCATCATGCCTTTAACTCTTTCACTGCCACTCAATTTTAGTTTTCAATAGATTTTTGTATTTGCAGTTTTCCCTTATAACAATTTTAAAATGCATTAAAAATATTGAAAATTTGCATTTTCTCTATTGCCCTAGTTATAAGTACAGTAAATTATTTACTTATATTGCTTACTGCTATTTCGTGTTAAGTAAAATTTTAAAAAGCTTATATTTAATATAGCTTGGAGAATGGCCTTGAAGAAGACTGAATTTTTAATTTCTTATTTCACCTTCAGCACTTATTGAGTCTTAATGTCTTGTCAGTTAAGCAATAGAAGGGCCAAGGGGCACCATTGTTGGGCTGTGCTTAGCACATCAGTTGGCCTTAATCCTGTCCTGATTTAGGAGTTGGAAAGTACTAGACAAAAATGCATTGTAGAGAAGTCTGTCATGTTCACTGTTTCAATGTAGTTTATACATTGTAACGTTTCACATGGCGTTAAAGCCATGGTGCTGACGCGCGTTTCTGTTTGGGAGGGAGCTGCTGTGAAACCTTGTACCAAGCTCTCTATCTGAATTCATTACAATGGAATGTGTTTGGGTTATGTTCTCTGTTCAAGGCCTTTTCCCGCAGACCATCAGAAACCGTTAGGAGCACCTGGGATTGTGAACTTGAGAAGATTCTATGGGTGGAGGGATTTCATTTGCACCAAGGGTTCTTAGTTTGAATTTGGCGCGCTTTCATCATTCTCAGCTTTCTCTGTGATCCTGCATACTATTCTTTAATAAATCAGATATCTTTGAATTCCTGCTCATGAGTCTGATAGTGTTTTAGAATAGGAAACCATTACATAAAGCTGAGAATCCCCAAAGTTGTACCGTTAGCTCCTACCAAGATCTGTTTCTTGCGAGGGAAAATAGTTAACAATGTCTGAGTCCAAGCTCACGACTGGGGGACTTGAGGAGATGGCTAGCTTGATGCCCGAGTCAACGGTCAAGAGTGGAGAACTGAACCTCACCCCAGAACCTTCAGACTCCCGGGAAGGATCGAGTTCCAATTCTGAGGTGGAAGAATCTAACGATGGGGAAGAGCCAGAGCAACTGGCCCCCAGCGAATTGCTCGCAGAGTTGATCACCTTGGATGAAGTAGGGGAACCCCAGCCAGGGACGTCGGGGGCGTCCTGGAAGTATCGGTTCCCACTAACCCCAGACAAAGAATCTACTACTGTGTCAACAGAGAGAAAGCCGAACACGTGAGGGAGAGAGGACTCTCAAACACCTGAAAGACTAAGAGTGATGGAGGCCAAAATAGAATCGATAGAGTACATGCTAAGAAACCTGTCTCTGTCACTGGAAGGGCAGGGGAGGCGCGGAGGAGATCCCAGCTTCCCGCAACCATCCCCCATCCTCCCATCCAGACCGCTGGCGGAGCGGGGCCGGAGACAGCTCCGGGATGAATCTCCACCCCGCAGGGCTTGATCACCAGTGTCCCCACCCCAAAGAGGGAAAGCTACTGTAACCTGGGGCCCAACCACTCAAGTGGCTGCCGATTCCACTCCAACCAGAGTGGGGCTGAGAGACTTTCTGTCAAGTTTGATGGGAATCCAACAAAGTTACCTTTCTTTTTAACTAATGCTAAAAGTTATATGAGGCAGTTTGGAGCATACTTCCCTTCTGAAGAGGCTAAAATAACTGCCATTGCTACCAAGTTGAAGGGTCGAGCGGCTGACTGGTTTGTTCAGTTGTGTGATGCTGACTCCCCTGTACTTGATTATTTCGATGATTTCATGTGGGCGTTAAAGCTGCACTTTGAGGATCCTCTGGCCAAGGCAAGAGCTAAGAAGGCGCTGAAGGATCTTACCCAGGGCCAAATGTCCGTAGCTGATTATGCCCTAGAGTTTAAGGCTCTAGCTGGGAAAATCCCTGACTGGTCTCAGTCAACCCTAATAGAACGGTTTAAAGAGAGACTCAACTGGGACGTCTTACGGTGGGCGTTGTGTAGAGACAACCCCGAGTCATTGTACGACTGGATCTGTCTGGCAGGCAAGGCTGAGCATGCTCAGCATACCTTCATGCAAACTAAAAAATCTGAAAAACCATCTGCCACCATGAGGGGACCCCGAAGTGCTACAACTGCTGCCCGGCCAAGCTATAGAGCTTGGGATGAGGAGAGAGATCGGTGCTACGTGAGGGGTCAGTGTCTCCGATGCGGAAAGGAGGGCCACCGAGCAGCTGATTGCCCAAAAGCCAAAGCTGGAGATCGAGTGGGGAAGCTGCCGGCCAAATCGCCCCCCCTCGCAGTGGATGACAGCAGCCAAGGGGACAGCCAATGCTGAGGAAGTAATCTTCTCGGGACAGGCTGAAGACGACTCTAAGGAGCCAGGAAATGCCAGCCACCTGCGGGAAATGCCAGCCACCTGCCATGAAGAGCGCCTGCAGGCAGGTGGAGGAGGATGGGCGCGAAGATGCTATGGTGAGCACTGACTGTCCCACTTTAGCAGTAAAAGTGAAATTGGGTTCCCGCACAAAAACTACAGAGGTATGGGCTTTAGTTGACTCTGGGTGTTCCAGGTGTTTAATTCACCCTGATCTGGTTGCTGCTTTGGACCTGCCTAGCTTCCCCCTCCAGCAGCCTTTGATCTTCACACAGTTGGATGGTTCAACGGCGGTGGGGGGGGGTGGCAACCCATTTCACTGGAACTGTCGCAATGCAAATGGGCAGCCACCGTGAGACTTTGAAATTTGTTGTAGCACCTGTTGGCTATCCCTTGGTAATTCTGGGGATCCCCTGGTTGACCTATCGAAGCCCCTATATAAACTGGGAGCACAGAACTGTGACTTTTAAAGATGGTTTTTACCAAGCTCCTACAGCAGAGAGAGTTGCACGTGCGGAGGTTGGAAGGGCAGCGATCGCCATGCCGCGCCCTAACTTGCCACATTTAGAAGGCTTGCCTGATCAATACCAAGACTTTGCAGACGTATTTGGGGAGATGGAAGCAGATCAGCTACCCCCCCCCCACCAGAAAACTGACTGTGCAATAGAGTTGGTTCCCAATGCTCAATTGCCCAAGCCTAAAATTTATTCGATGACTCAGAAGGAGCTTGAGGCATTACGGGACTTCATTGACAAAAATCTGTCAAGGGGATTTATTGAACCTGCTACTTCCCCTGTTGGGGCCCCTGTGTTATTCCGGGAAAAGAAAGATGGCACACTTCGACTCTGTACGGACTATCGGGGGTTAAATTCCATCTCTATTGTCAACAAGTACCCTCTCCCGCTCATGAAGGACATGTTAGCTCATTTGTCAAAGGGCAAGATTTTCTCCAAGCTCGATCTTCGCGAAGCCTATTTCCGCATTTGCATAAGAGCTGGGGATGAGTGGAAAACTGCTTTTAATTGCCCACTAGGATCGTTTTAGTACAAAGTCCTCCCTTTTGGGTTAGCAGGGGCACCCGGAGTCTTCATGCAGTTGATTAATGAAGTTTTACATGATTGTTTGTTTAAAGGGGTCCTGGTTTACTTAGATGATGTTCTCATTTACACTGAAACCGAGGAGGAACACGAATGCCTCCTCAAACAGGTGTTACGCAAACTTAGAGATGCCAAACTCTGTGCCAAACTTTCCAAATGTCAATTTCACAAAACCCAACTTGACTATCTGGGCTATCGGGTGTCTGACAAGGGTATTGAGATGGACCCTGAAAAAATTCAGGCGATTTTAAGTTGGGAACGTCCCCGCACCTGGAGGCAATTGCAAAGTTTCCTAGGGTTCAGTAATTATTATCGCCAGCTTATCCAGGGGTTCTCTGAGATTGCCTTGCCCCTCACTGATATACTCCGTACCAAGGGCTTGGGGGAGACACGCAAAGTAAAACATCCTGGGGCAGTGCTGAATTGGACGCCTGAATGCCAGGCAGCATTTGAAAAGTTGAAAACCCTTTTCACTGCTGAGCCTATTCTACAGCACCCTGATCCTGAACGCCACTTTGTGGTCCAAGTTGATGCTTCTGACTCCTCAGTTGGGGCTATTTTGTTACAAAGGGATTCTGAAAATCACTTAAAACCCTGTGCTTATCTGTCCAGGAAATTTTCTGAAACCGAATGCCATTGGCATGTTTGGGAAAAGGAGGTGTTTGCTGTAAAAGCCGCTTTGGAAACCTGGCGTCACCTCCTTGAAAGCATTAAATGCCCTTTCGAGGTTTGGACCGATCACAGGAATTTGCAAGCCCTCCCCAGTGTCTAAGCCCTAAACAAATTCACTGGGCTCAGTTTTTCAGTCGCTTTAACTTCCAGTTAAAATCTATCCTGGGAAAGAAAAACTTTCTGGCTGATACTTTGTCATGTGTACCTCAGGACCTTGACCAGGTGGCAGATGTGGTTGGGACTGTTCTCACTGAACCACAACTGGGCTTCGTTGCTGTCACTCGGAGCCGGACCCGTGCACAGGCAACTCTGCCCCCAGCCCAGTTTGGGAAGCGGAAAGTGCAAGTTCCTTGTCAGTTACAGAAGGATTTTATCCAGGAACTGAAATCTGACACTTGGTAGCTAATAGAGACAATGTTTCTTTTGAAACCGGTCTGGTGTGGGTGGAACACCGCCTTTATGTGCCTGAAACTTTAAGAGCTGATGTTTTGCAGCGTTCCCATGATGATAAACTTGCTGGACACTTTGGTTTTGTCAAGACCTTGCATTTGGTTCGTTGTCAATTTTGGTGGCCAGCCTTACGGCGTGATGTAAAAGACTATGTTGCTTCCTGTCCTCTTTGTGCCATGTCAAAACGAAAGGGGGGGAAAGCACAGGGGCTTCTACAGCCAGTGGCCAGCTCGTCCCGTCCCTGGGATGAGATTTCTATGGATTTTATTGTGGATCTTCCATTCAGAAGAAAACTGTAATTTGGGTTGTAAAAGAGTTTTTCTCCAAGCAAGCGCATTTCATTCCATGTGCATCCATCCTGTCAGCCCCACAATTGGTGCACCTATTTCTCCTCCATATCTACCGCCTCCACGGTAGCCCCTCCTGTTTGGTCAGTGACCACAGGACACAGTTTACTTCCCAGTTTTGGAAATCATTTTTAAAATTGATTGGCACCAAACAAGCGCTATCCACTTCGTCCCATCCTCAGACTGACGGTTCTACTGAGATTTTGAACTCCACTCTTGAACAGTTTCTAAGAGCATACATTACCATCAAGACAATTGGGTGGACTTACTGCCTTTTGCTGAAGTTGCTTATAACAATGCTGTGCATCAAAGTACTGGACAAACCCCTTTTCGCATGGTTTCGGGTCACGACTTTGTTCCCATCCCTGAACTGCCACAGCCCCTTCCCAAACATGTTCTACATCTGACTGGGGTGTTAAGCTGTCTAATTCCTGGCCAGTCATTCAACAAGCTTTGGCTGACACCCAGGCTGCTTACAAGTCTCAAGCTGATAAGCATCGCTCTTTACAACACGACTTCAAAGTTGGGGATCAGGTGTATCTATCTACTAAATTTATCAAATCACCTCAACCCTCTAAAAAAAACTTGCTCCCAAATTCATTGGTCCTTTTCCTATTGTTGGTCTTGTAAATCCAGTTGCTGTTAAATTGGAACTGCCTCACAATTTGAAACACTTGCACCCTGTTTTCCATTGCAGCTTGCTTAAGCCTGTGCACCACTCACCATGTTGGCACCCTCAACCTCCTCCTCCCGCTCCAATTATGATTGATGGCCAACAACACTTTGAAGTCAAGGACATCGTTGATTCTCGCAAGCTTCGAGGCACCCTTCAGTATCTGGTCCGATGGAAACACTTTCCTCATCCTGAATGGGTGTCTGCCCACCATGTTAATGCTCCTGATTTAGTTCACCTTTTCCACCTTGCTTACCCTTTGAAGCCTGCTGCTTAATGTATTCTTTATTTGGGGGGGCAGTATGTCACGTTCACTGTTTCAATGTAGTTTATACATCGTAACGTTTCACATGCCATGGCGCTGACACGCGTTTCTGTTTGAGAGGGAGCTGCTGTGAAACCTTGTACCAAGCTCTGTATCTGAATTCATTAAAATGGAATGTGTTTGGGTTATGTTATCTGTTCAAGGCCTTTTCCCACAGACCATCAGAAACCGTTAGGAGCACCTGGGATTGTGAACTTGGGAAGATTCTACGGGGGGAGGGATTTCATTTGTACCGTGGGTTTTTAGTTTGAATTTGGTGTACTTTCATCATTCTCAGCTTTCTCTGTGATCTTGCATACTATTCTTTAATATCTTTGAATTCCTGCTCATGATTCTGATGGTGTTTTAGAATAGGCAACCATTACAAAGACAGAAGTCTGCAACATTGTTCAAGAGGTGGCAACAAAATACATCCCAAAGAAAGAGAAAACCAAGAAGGCAAAATGGCTGTCTGCTGAGACACTAGAAGTAGCCTAAGAAAGAAGGAAAGCAAAAGGCAACAGTGATAGGGGGAGATATGCCCAATTAAATGCAAAATTCCAGAGGTTAGCCAGAAGAGATAAGGAATTATTTTTAAACAAGCAGTGCGCGGAAGTGGAAGAAGACAATAGAATAGGAAGGAGAAGAGACCTCTTCCAGAAAATTAGAAAAATCGGAGGTAAATTCCAGGCCAAAATGGGTAGGATCAAAAAGAAGATGGCAAGGACCTAACAGAAGAAGAAGAGATAAAGAAAAGGTGGCAAGAATATACGGAAGACCTGTATAGGAAGGATAACAATATCGGGGATAGCTTTGACGGTGTGGTCAGTGAGCTAGAGCCAGACATCCTGAAGAGTGAGGTTGAATGGGCCTTAAGAAGCATTGCTAATAACAAGGCAGCAGGAGACGACGGCATCCCAGCTGAACTGTTCTAAATCTTGCAAGATGATGCTGTCAAGGTAATGCATGCTATATGCCAGCAAATTTGGATAACACAAGAATGGCCATCAGACTGGAAAAAATCAACTTATATCCCCATACCAAAAAAGGGGAACACTAAAGAATGTTCAAACTATCGAACAGTGGCACTCATTTCACATGCCAGTAAGGTAATGCTCAAGATCCTGCAAGGTAGACTTCAGCAATTCATGGAGCAAGAATTGCCAGATGTACAAGCTGGGTTTAGAAAAGGCAGAGGAACTAGGGACCAAATTGCCAATATCCGCTGGATAATGGAAAAAGCCAGGGAGTTTCAGAAAAACATCTATTTCTGTTTTATTGACTATTCTAAAGCCTTTGACTGTGTGGACCATAACAAATTGTGGCAAGTTCTTAGTGATATGGGGATACCAAGTCGTCTTGTCTGCCTCCTGAACAATCTGTATAACGACCAAGTAGCAACAGTAAGAACAGACCACGGAACAACGGACTGGTTTAAGATTGGGAAAGGAGTACGGCAGGGCTGTATACACTCACCCTACCTATTCAACTTGTACGCAGAACACATCATGCGACATGCTGGGCTTGAGGAGTCCAAGGCTGGAGTTAAAATTGCTGGAAGAAACATTAACAATCTCAGATATGCAGATGATACCACTTTGATGGCTGAAAGTGAAGAGGAACTGAGGAGCCTTATGATGAAGGTGGAAGAAGAAAGTGCAAAAGCTGGCTTGCAGCTAAACCTCAAAAAACCCAAGATTATGGCAACCAGCTTGATTGATAACTGGCAAATAGAGGGAGAAAATGTAGAAGCAGTGAAAGACTTTGTATTTCTAGGTGCAAAGATTACTGCAGATGCTGACTGCAGTCAGGAAATCAGAAGACGCTTAATCCTTGGGAGAAGAGCAATGACAAATCTCGATAAAATGGTTAAGAGCAGAGACATCACACTGACAACAAAGGTCCGCATAGTTAAAGCAATGGTGTTCCCCATAGTAACATATGGCTGCGAGAGCTGGACCATAAGGAAGGGTGAGCGAAGGAAGATAGATGCTTTGGAACTGTGGTGTTGGAGGAAAATTCTGAGAGTGCCTTGGACTGCAAGAAGATCCAACCAGTCCATCCTCCAGGAAATAAAGCCAGACTGCTCACTTGAGGGAATGGTATTAAAGGCAAAACTGAAATACTTTGGCCACATAATGAGAAGACAGGACACCCTGGAGAAGATGCTGATGCTAGGGAGAGTGGAGGGCAAAAGGAAGAGGGGCCGACCAAGGGCAAGGTGGATGGATGATATTCTAGAGGTGATGGACTCGTCCCTGGGGGAGCTGGGAGTGTTGACGACTGACAGGAAGCTCTGGCGTGGGCTGGTCCATGAAGTCACGAAGAGTCGGAAGCGACTAAACGAATAACAACACAAAGTCATAGATAGGAATTATTTGATAAACTTACAACCCAAAGTAGTTAGCAACTAGATATACATTCCCCATCCCGTTGTATGCATTTTGAAGTATCTCTGGTAGAAATAAGAGAGTTGAATAGAGGAGAACTTGACTTCCCCAAATTCTTTTCTGTAGATAAGCTATTCAGTTTTGGCATATAGGGAAAACTAGAAATAAATGTTTTGTTTTAGTTTGTGTAGACAGTATTTTGTATAGGGCAGCTTCTAATTTGGTTATATCTCATTACTTTTACCATTTGAAAATGTAAGGGAGTGGAGAAATGTGTGAAAAGTTTAGGATTTATTTAAATGAAATAAATGCTGTACTGCTTTTCAGCATCAATTGTATAATTTGAGGACCTAATCTATCTCAGTCAAATGTCATTAATAGCTAAAAAAGCTTTATTTGAAAGTAAATTCATTGAAATCAGTAGGAGAATGAGCACTGATGATAACTGTATTTATTGGCTATCATAATTAATCACCAGATCTAGATTTTGATGTTAACAGCAGAAGTTACGTATGTGCTATACCTTAAAAAGCCTCAAAAATTTAATTCCAGGATGCATCTGATAATGAGTACAGCATATAAATGGAGTCAGAGTGCCCTCACAATGATTTAAGAAGGTCCTTGTGACCAATGAAATCTCCATTCATGTTAGACAGCAGAAATCATAAAATGTTTTTTGTATATTAGCATGTGGCATATTGTTAATTTAAATTGATTTGTGCATAAGAACATGCTGCTTGATGATGTGATAGGAGTAAAACAATAAGTCTTTGCCCTTCTTATACAACCATGCCTGATTATAGTTCAGTGGATTTCAGTGGCCAATTAAGAACACTGTATCTCTTAATTGTAGATCAGATTTAAAGGGATAAATTGTGCAAGAATTGAGTCTGGAAGTTTTCTTTGAAACAAAATGTTTTTTTTTCCTTCGGAATTGGCAGACTTTACTGCTCGGACTAGAGGCCAAAAGGAAGATAAATGACACCCACCCCCTCTTTATTTTTGCAGTGTTTTAAATCCTGGGGTTTAGCTGAAGGGACTTAAAGAGTTTTTGAAGTGCAAATAGGTTGGTGAAGGGTAAACCCTTTCAGAGTTTCACTTGATGGATTTTGTGGGGAGAGGGGAGATATTTTGGCACTAGCTGTGATCTGGAAAGCTACAGGGATTTTTTGTTTTGTTTTTGATCAATCATGCAATAAGAACTGGCCGTGGGGGATGTACCTTTTTCCATGCATTCATATTGATCCCATTGAGCTCAAAAGTAGGTAATTTAATAGGATCTTTGAAAAGAACTACCCAATAAGACATAGATTAGTAGAGTTGTCATTTCAAGGTCATGTTCTTATCGTGGCAGCTTCTTAGCTAATAGATACCTAAAATAGGAGGAAATGTGTTTGAACAACCACTTGTTATATGTTCTAGAGCTATTATGGATTCATTTGAATGCGCAGACAGATCCTTAGCAAATAGAGTAGGATATTATGAACCAGAAAACGCAATTGCTGTTTGGATGTTTATAAAATGTAACTGTTACCAGGAATGGATAACAAAAACAAAGTTTAGCAGAATTATATGCTAAACAACCAAATTAAATATTGTGCTTCCTACAAATTTATATCACATCTAAAAAAAAACCCTTCCATTATATTATGAAAAATGTTACATTTTCTTCTTCTGAAAACTTAAGGAGTCAAACATTTATCCTGATACTAATTTGTGCAAGCTGAAGGATTTGGCCTTCACTCTGCCCTGAAGAATAATGTGCTTCTAGACCACCAGAAAATCCAGGGCTGTGGGCTAGACTAGGAAGTCTAAAAATATCTCAGAAGAACCAGTAGGAAACCACATCCTTATTACTGCCAAAAAACCCTGCATGGTTATATCCATGAATCCCCAGGAGTCAAGTTGACTCAAGCCATATTTTCCTTTATTCAGTCTTGGCAGGGTATTCCTTGATGCTAAAATTAGTGGTGCAGTTTGTTCTTGACAGTCTCTATGTCTGTCTCCTGTGGTTGTCAATAAATGTGGTAATATACAAATACAGTAAACTAAAATTCAGATAAAGCTAAATAATATCAATATTTTATAACATCAGTGATCCACTCATTTGGGATACATCCCATGTGAATATAGAAGGATCTTATTTTGTGTGTGTGTGTGTGTAGCCCTTTCTTCTATTTCCAGTATTAGTTGTCTGCAAAGTAAGGCTATGTTAATCCATCAAAAGAAGTGCTTTGGAATGAACAAGAAGTACTTCTCTTTGAAGCATTAAAGCAGCTGCATCTTTTCTCAGGCTTACAAGACTGCTTTGGGAATTGCTTCTAAATGCCTGTGTCATATATGTGTCCACAGCAACTTCCATTCTTGTTCATGCAGAGAGACACAGAAACTGCTCTGAAGCTGCCATGTGAGCCTGGAGAAATGTTACTTATGTTCCCCCACATGTTCTTCTGAAGAATTTTTTGCAGCCCTAATTTTTAGATAATTAACATTGAAAATATCTCTTTTGAAGAATTTGCAGAGCCCTACTGATAAGCTTATTTGTCATGTATGAAATTACGATATATTTTGAAAGTGTGTCTGTCTGTCTATTTATCTATCTAGGCTGTGCACAAAACTAAAAGACATAAAAACACTTAAAATATTAAATCAGTATCATCCTGTTCTAGGATGTCTAGAGAAAGAAATGTTACTTAGGGTTCTCACTACTTGATATGATCATTGTATGAAAAAGTAATTGTCTGATCTTTTAGAAAATGGTAACATGAAAAATTATGGACTTGTTAGCCTAAATACTATTTTCTACTAAGAGTCTCAGATTTCTGGTAGGAAATGTACCTTGTGTTTCTCTGTGGTCACCTAAAACAAAGAAATGCTTGCTCCCTGCATAAGGAGCTTTTTTTTTTAAATAAGAACTTTATTATATTTCAGAGTATAGTTAAAATACAAAACAGAGAGTACAGTAAATATAGAAGATAGAACTAAAAGAAAAAAGACAAAAACTATAAAAGTGAGAATAAATAGAAAATAGAAACAGAAAGTGGCTTCCAACTACCTCCAATACAGATATAACTACAATTTTAAAAAAGTAATCTCTTACCACTAATTAATCCAATTAACATTATTTCTATCACAACAAACCATCTAATCATTAAAAACCCACAATCAAAACTTCATTTTTTTCCAGTACAAGCAAGTAATCTAAAAGAGATTGCAATGGAGAGACAAATCTAGAAACAGTATTATCTCTTATTAAAGCTGTTAACTTCGCCATTTGAGCCAAGTCCATTAATTTAATAATCCATTCTTCCACTGTAGGTATTTGTGGATCTTTCCATCATTGTGCATATAATAATCTTGCAGCAGTGATCATATACAAAAGGAAAGTTTCATGTTGTTTCTCCAGTTCTTTCTCCATCAAATCCAATAAGAACAGTTCTGTTGTTGTTTTTTTGTATATTTACTTTAAGAATCTTTTGAATAGTAATACATATCTGATCCCAATTTTTTTTAGCTTTTTCACAGGTCCACCAAAGATGATAAAAGATTCCTTTACCCTGCAAACATTTCCAAGAAACATTTGTTACAAGATTAAACATTTTTGACAACTTATCAGGAGTTAGATACCAATGATACATCATTTTATAAAAAAAATTCTTTTAAGTTATAATTCAACGTAAATTTCAAACCTTTAGTCCACATATTTTTCCATTGCTCCAACATAATATTGTATCCAAAGTTTTTAGCGAATGTAATCATACATTCCTTGACTTGTTCATCTTCCAGATTCATCTGTAACAACATCTTATACATCTTAGTAATAACATGTTCATCATTCATACAAAGTTGAATCTCAAAATAAGTTGTTTCATTAACATATTTATAGATCTTTTTGTCCAACTTAAAACGTTCTAACAATTGCCTATAAGTAAACTGATGACATATAAAGCCTTCCAACTCTAACTTTTCTCTTGTTTTAAAGTCTGGTTCACCCTCCTCAAAATTTAACAAATCTTTGTACTTTAACCACTTTATTTCTCCCACATTTTCTCTTCTAACGAATGCTTCCTGAGGTGATAAACACAAAGGTACATTAGGAGACAATCTTACCTTTTATTTATTTAGTTACCAGTCCTTCATCCAAAGCAAACAACAGGCATCAAAATACAATTTTAAATTAGGCAGACCCAGACCTCCTTGTTTCTTGGCATCTTAAAACAATTTATATTTAATTCTTGGTTTTTTGCCTTGCCAAATGAACTTCGAAATATCTCTCTGCCATTGTTTAAATGGTAAATCTGTTGACATTGGTATAGTCTGAAAAAGAAACAACATCCTAGGCAAAACATTCATCTTAATCACAGAAATTCTCCCCATAAGAGACAATTGTAATTTTCCCCATCTTACCAAATCTTTTTTCACGTCATTCCAAATTTTACCATAGTTATTCTGAAACAACATACTATTTTTAGATGACAAAAATCACCCCCAAATATCTAACCTTTTTTTCAGTTTTGAAGCCCATCTTACCCATCAGCAATTCTTGATTAGGCAGGGTGTCCATAAGGAGCTTTTGAAGCTGTTGTTGCACCCGGGCAAAACTTTGTAAAATAAACTGCAAATCTCCTTTGGCAGCTAAAACTGTTGTACAACATATGGAATATGGTTATAATGTCTTTCATGTCCTGGGAGTTCAGTGACTCTCTCTACCTATCTGTAGATATATACTATTATTACTACTACATGTTTTCTGTAGTAATTCCCATTTTTTAATTATTACTCTTGCTGTGTATGTGTTTGTGCTGTGTGTTTGTGTGTGAGAAAGTGTTTTAGATTGAAAAGTCCCATAAAAAATCCTTGCCTTCTATATTTATTTCAGTTTACGCATCATTGCCTGAAAGTAATGATTCCCTCATAATTTTGCATCTATCAACTGAAGAAATCTTTCAGCTATAATGTAGTTTTTCTTGTTCCATGTGGGGTTTGGCATGAAGGAAATCCCTTAAAATGTAGTTGCTGCATTTAGATGTAACAGTAAAAGTTTGTTTATTATTATAAGTGTGAGCCATAGTGAGTTGGGATTCTTGCACTCACTTCCTTCTTCTTTCCAGCAGGGCCACAAGGAGGAGACTGGAGGAAACAAACAGTCCTATTTCGTAGCAAAAGTTATTCTGAATTTCTGTATAAAAATGATCTGGACAAATATATGTTCTTTTGTATAGAAGAAAGAGGTACACATTAAGATTCAGTGGAGGGCTGTTTTTTCATATCTAACATATCATTAGTTTGTTGCTGGGAAATGTTAATAAAACCTTCTTTTGTTACAAAAGTGATTTATAGCTTATCACAGCATCCTTTTCTTTCTTTTCTCTTTATTTTTTACTACTGAAATCACACATGTGTAATGACTAGTTGCACTTACTTTACAAGTAAATGTTTGTTGGTAGACCAGAGAAGATGTGAATTGTATGACTATGGTTCAGATATGTAACCAAAAAAAAGTCTGCACACCAGACAAGATGTGAATTCTACCATTGGATGTGGAGTTGTTCCTTTTAATATATAGCAAATTGTGTGCTTTAAAGTTCCTTCCAAATCAGCTGAATTATTATATGAATTACATTACTCTAGTCCTGTTGGAGTTCCCACTTTCCCTGTTGAAATATCTGCAGATATTTCCTTTGTAGAAAGGAATGAAGGAATCATTTTTATTCCCATTTTAGGAACTGCTGTTTAAACTTAAGATTTATAATCAGCTGTTCACTTTTTAAGTATGTAAATAAAATGGAATCGCCAAGGGTCGGATATGACTGAATGGATAATTCGATTCGATTCGATTCAAAATAAAATGAGTCTGGATTTAACCACAGCTATTGATATCACTGGAGTTTAATCATTATGACTAAATCTGGATCCAGACTAATATTGTTACATTTTTTTTCTTATGGGGTTTCTTATGGGGAACGTACTGTCCTTGATTAATTGCTATAATTTTTTTTAATGAATAAATTCTGTCTCTTTGCCAGGATGCACTGTTTGTAGTTCTTATTCTGCCTTGATGAGAGTAAAAGATTGTTTTCTTTTTAAGTGTTTTCTTAATTTCTTCTTTAATTTATAAGAGGTTTGCAATATATTTATTATCTGATGTAGGGACACACTGTTAAGGCTGCTGTTGTATTTCTCCTTTGAGTTCCTAGAGGTGATGTTATCTTTTGTTCGCTGAGCAATATGGTCATTTCTAAGAGCATCTGTCACTTGAGGCATCCTAAGATGGATGAGTCTCAAGTGAACTGCTGGTTGAAACAAATGGTGAAAATAAGAAAAGACAGGGGGCTGGAGGCTTTCAGAAGGGAGAGACAACAAGGAAACGCTGTTAGAAGGAGAACACCAGGATGGGTCACTGAGTGTCATAGTTGGACCTTAGATATTTCATAGAATGTAATAATCACAACTGACCATTGAAATCATGGCAAGCCCCTCCATTTTAAAAAAAGTTGCATGACAGTTAGTACTAGGAAGAATAATTATGTTTTTATTATGTTTTCTGTCAGTGTAGAGGAAAATACTTGGTAACATTGATAAAACATGTTTTTCAGGGCTGTGCTATATGTGTGTAATTTATTATTTACAGAAGGAGCATAGGCTCTTCCATTTTGTACTTCAAAAACTGCAGCATTTTGTATGGTTATATTTCTTCTGAAAAAGATTGTTTTGTTGCATGCTGCTTTGTTTAATTTGAAATTTTGCTTGACAATTCTATTAGATCTCACTTCTTTATTAAAAAATCAATGCATTTAAATTTTGAGCATTTTAGCATTACTCATTCTCCATTATTTCAGTTCAGAAAATAGCTGTGTGGTTTTTCAGTTCAGCTGATTGCATTTGACATATGGCAGAGTGTGTCCTTTACTTACAAGAAGCTTCTCTGATGAGAACCAGTAGCATGAAAAAATGATTTCGTCAGTTTGCTTGCTTGCTGTGTTCAGCCGTGAGTGGGAATGAGGAGTGGAAAAGGCAAAGAAATTAAGATGATTAGAAGCTTTAAAGCTTTGTGAATGGTAGAGTAGCTCCCTCCTCAATGAATGTAAATAATAGATGAAAGACTGAGAATGACAACAAAGGCTCAGGGTGCTTAAGAGAATGTGTGCAGCCTGAATAGAGGTCTGTGGCTCAGGGCCAAAGGTCTTAGCTTTGAGTGTAATTAGAAGACAATACAAAGATGTCATTACTAGCAGGTGAAATGTTCAGCACGTGGCCCCAAAAATAGCAGTTCCAGCCTTTATGACTGTTGAAATTGGATTATGGACTTTAATTATTATTTTTTAAAAGTCTTTGTAAGGTCTCCTTGTAGTTTGTTCAGAAACAATATAGTTTGACTTTGATCATCACTGGTGATTGTCGTAAAACTTGATACTGTGGAAAGTGCTACAGATTAGAGTCAAAGCAACCTGCAAATCAGAAATTGTTTAGCTTGATCTCTTTAGGATCTCCTGTGATATAGTGATAGGCATGTCTTCCGTTCATTGAGAGGCCAATTAATTTATGAGAAATTTTTGGATGTTGTGGAAAGCAGTCAGAGACTTCGTTCAGTGTAGTATTGCACAGTTGGAAGTGCATTGCCTGAAACCTAAGTCATACTGCTTGTGGCTCATCGTTTATGAGGGCAACAGCACCACACATACACACACCCCGGATAAATTTGGATTAGCAGAATTGCCATTCAAGGTCATGTTTCAGTGCCAGCAGCTCCTTCAAAAGACAAAAGCTTCCTATAGAAGGAACTATTTCTGGACACCTTGAACTTTTAGTTTTATAATGCTTGATTTAAATGTTCCCAAATCAGAACAAGTTATATGAAGGGAAGGTAGAATTACACGACCACTTAGTATTTAGAGATAAAAACTTATGCAGGATTTAACGGAACACATGAGAACCAACTATATGTAGCCATATTAAAACTTGGCTGTCCTCCACTGCTGCAACCACTCTTGTGTTTGATAAACTTCTGTATTGCTGAGACTAACAAAAAATTGTTTCCTCCTGTGGTTAGACCACGTATACAAGTTTTTTTAAAGGTAACTCAGATTATAATATAATTCATTTTCCCATCCTGCTCCAACTGCCCCTATGCCAGGGATTCAGATGGAAATCTTTTTAATTCAGCTGTTTTAGGATTGCAGCAACAGGATGTGAAAGCAGATTTCCAAACCAATTTCATTCACTTGTAGTTAGTGTTTGGTTTCCTAGTTTAGGCATTCTCTCCCGTGTAAAAGTTTCTTTCCAAATACATAATTTGTGCAGACAAAAACTTAAAATTATGCAGTGACATCAGTATGCAGCTTATTATAAATCACAATATTCTTGAAATAATGCTGTCCTCTTGATTTTATGTTACCCCATGTATCATGTATGTTGATGCACAGTTAATGTTGCTAAATTAATCCCTTGAATATTGTAAACTTAAAATATTTATATATTTCAATTTTCTCTCTTCATATATTAATAAGGCAAGCTATTACCATAATAATAGTTTTGTTAGTAGCATGACTTACTTTTATTTAGAATCAAAGGTTTTACTATACTAATTATTATAGCATTCTTTTGAAAATATTTTAGAGAAAAATTCTTAATTTGCAGTCTAAGTATTACCTTCATCCTCATTAGGGCCAATCATTGTTTACTACTGTCTTGGGTATGTGATAAGCCTATGTAAAGGATGTTTTTAAATAGTTTTTAAAAAAATATAGAACCTTTTTTGTTTCCAGTTTTTTATCTGAGGGTTTTGTTAGGCCACATTGGAAGAATGAAGTAATCAAATTATAGTTCCCTGAAATACAAACTGGCTAGAGACTATTCTCTGGGGTGAACAAGTTGCTGTTGGTACATTTCCTTATATTAAGGGGAATACCATCTGGATTGGCTTGAATTTCTATACATGTTTTATTTCTAAGACCTGACATACAGACGATGGATGGATGGTGTGTGTGTCTATGTGTATGTCTGTGTGTATGTGTAATCTCACTGTTTCCAACACTGTGAGAGAAAGATTGCAGGGTTTTTTTTCCTGTTGTAGTAGCTTGAGGAAGTTAAAATATAGGCCAGTGCAGTCTGGTCGGGGCTTACAGTCAGGGATTTTTACATGTGTTCACTTGACAGTAAATGTATAGTAGCCCTAGGTGTATTTAACAGTCCTATTGTGTCCAATGGGGATTGCTCCAAAGCTCAAAGCAATAATGAACAATTAAGTACAAAAGACAGAGTTACATTTAAGAAGCTCTGCCTTTTTTACAGTCCTTAAATATTTGCTGCTATATCCAGATTTGAATCTGTCATCTTCAATTTTAAACTATTTTATTATTCTACAGGTATTTACAATTTTCAACCACCTGGATCAAGTAGCAGCAGAATAACTTTGAAGAATCATCCATCATGAATTCATTTAATGAAGGTTAAAAGACATACAAAAAGGTAGTATTGTTTCCATATTTGGAATGCATTTATCATTGGTAACTTTATTTTCAGTGGCAGCAAGAGTACAAAAATATTTTGTGACATCCTTTGATATAATCATGATGTCTGTATGAAGCTGTTTAATTGTATTATTAATTTCAGTGTTTTAATTCAGTTCACTACCCCCCCAGCCTTTTCTTTTATCTGAACCACTACATCATCATCAAAAGCTTTTGAGGATCACCACTTAAGCCTTGGTTTGTGTTCACCATGGTATGTAGGAGCTTTCCCAAGTGGCATCTACAGGAATCTAAAATTAAATAAAATTAATTAACATTTAAAAACATTTTTCAGTTGGTAAAATGTGGGATCATCGAAGCTGGCAAGATTTTGGCAAGACACATTGACAGTATCATGAGATTTTTGCTAATGAAAAAAAAATGGAAGGATCCAGGTATCTCCACAGGGAACACCTGTAGTATCCTTACTGATTACCAATTGTCCCTAGAATATATGTTGTGGCCCATTGTCATAATTTATTCACACAAATCTTGAAATCTTATGTTAATGTGTGTTTCTGTGAAATTACCATAATGCTAACATATCACAATTAATACAATTTATGGAAAATATGTACTTTATTTACCTATTAAACTATATAAATCTCTTTACATTTTGAATACTGTATGCTAAAAAAAATAACAAAATAATTTTCATGGATAGTCAAACTAAATATTGGCATGTCTTCTAGGCATGTTTCACAATCAAGATTTATATTTGTTTCATGACTATCAGACAGAAACGGGGGATGAATCCTGTATATTTAAAGGCATACATGATACTGTGATTACCAATATAGTTAATAATTATACTTAATTCCTTGTAGGTAGAGTTTTACTGTAATATCTTTTCATTACACTATTTGAAAAAAAAATTAAAAATATTTCAAATTAAGTAAAAATTAAAACTTAATAAAATCAGGATCATAGAGTTGGAAGGGGTCATATAGACCATCAAGTACAACCCCTGTTTGATGCAGGAATCCAGATTAAAGCATCCCAGAGAGATGGCTGTTCAATTTCTATTTGAAACTTCAGTGATGGGGAGCCTACCACATCCCTAGGTAATTGGTTTCATTTCTGTCTTGTGAGAATAGAGTCAGCAAAATTAGTTTTGCTTAAAAATGTTTTTATCAAATGACATTACACCATTAATAAAAGGTGAGGGGTCCTACATACAGTATGTCCACAAATAAGGAGTTCCACAATGAACGAATGGCGTGATAAGCACACTAACCAAATAAGCAAAGCATTCTGAGTTCCTATCACCAACTAAAATCTAATTCTTGAATTGGATCAATGTGTACTCCCAAACCCACAAGCATGCTCTTTCAAGGGGAAAGCAGACCTTGGTGGTAGAGGCCTCTGAGATACTTAGTTTTCCAATCAGGAGCACTTCTTCTGTCTTGTGTAGTTTAAGCTTCATCTTATTCACCCACGTCTAGCACATTACTGCAGTAAATCACTGATTTAGAGATTAAGAATCAAAACCAATTTGACAGTGTACCTGAGTGGAGTAAATAGTGTTTTAGTCTGTTGAAGTGTCCTTTCAACAATGTAGGTCACAATATTAATGCTTGGAAAGAATGCCCACAACTTTTATGGGCCTTTATATGATCTTTTATGGGATGATTTATATGATCTGAGATGAAACCAGAGTATTTAGAAATGATGTGATGTGGCTGTGAAGAAGTGATGCCTCTTCAACTAAACTAATTTTGTAAATTCAAACAGATTTTATTTATATCAAATACTTGATGCACATGAAAGATTTTAGGATTTTTCTGTAAAATATAATCTATGGAAAATTCAGTATGAGAAACTGAAGGCGAAAATGTAGAATGTAGAAAAGGCAAATGAAAGGAAGAAAGAAAAAGAATGTAGAGAGGGCAAATAACTTATGATACTTTCTTGCTGCTGGTTAGTTGAAGTGGCTTGACTTATTTTATATGGAACATTGGACACCTATTGTTCCTTGTTCTTAAATACCCAGTATTTCCAGGAGGCCAAAGATCTATTTCTGTTTTATGACCTGCTGTATCCTTAAGGCCAGGAGGCCCAACAGAGCATTCAGAGCCAATAGAATAAGAGGGTCATTGCCATCATCCAGGTCCTAATTGTTGCTTTCTGGTTGCCACACAGACACCAAGGCAACTTTGGGAACATCTGGGGCCTAGTAGCAGGAGTGGGGGAGGGAGTCTCCTGGCATTTTGTTTCACCAGGTGCTCAGAGGAAGCAGCAGTCTTCTTTTTGATATGGGAGTTAAGTTCTGTGGCCCCTGAAGTGAAGTTGCAACAATTGCAGAGGTCAAAAGACAGCTGAGTGGGGTCAGTGAGGCACTGTGGGGTGTATTTTGTTACTTAGTAAAAGAAGGGACATCCTAAAACCTTTAAAGGGTTTTCTTGAAATCTCTGTTGTGGGAAGGTTTTATGAGTCTGATGGCAAAAAGTGCTGATTTAGGTAAGGAATGCTGCTTTTGTCTAAGTGAAAGGACAACCCTTACCAAATGTTTACAGCTTTGGTAGTACATTCAGCAAAAGGCAGGGAAACCAAATTACAGAATGGAAGCCATGCCCTCTTTGGCTTTCCAAACTTAGGCTTTTAAATTGTTTTTCACTCACCCTCATAAGATTTGGACTCTCTTCACTTAAGATTAAGTATTTTTAAGCCATTTGTTATTAAGAAAATGGAGCAGAACTTGCTGTTAGATGAGATGGGAGTGGAACATCAAAAGTTCTTCACTTCAGCTTAACTGAGTTCTTTTTACATAGATGTTGAAATGAAGGACTTCAATTTATTAAAAATAACACTTTAGAATGGAAATCTTCAGCCACCAACCCTTTTTGTTTTATTTAAGCTAGAACTCAGAGACAAAGACAGAGGGGACATGTCTTCAGATTACAATTACAAGGGGAGAAAAAACCATTAGCATTTACCCAAACAAGTTGGAATATGCTAACCAATATAGAAATGGCTATTTTTGTCTGAGGCAAATTGTTTGTCTGCCTAGTTTAATACTGTCTGCCTGTTTTGTGTTCAGATAAAAGAAGAATACATGTATTGTTAGGTACCAACTTTTTAAAAAAATAATAAAGTTCCAAATGATTGTGGGTCCTTTTTGTAGCTACAAAATTGCAAATACAATAGTGACATAATCAGGCAGTGGGAGGGCTGAGAAAAAGTATTCCTTTTCATGTGTATGGAAGGATGTGAGGAGGAACATATGCATAAGTCTAATGCATTTTGCTGTAGTTAATAAATCTGGCCCTAAATTTCATAGGTAGCTGAACTGGAAAATAGTAGCATTCAGGAAAGAAGAGAATGGTATAATTTTAAAAAACAATTTCTGTTGCTTTATTGAGAATATTAAGAAATATTTGCCTTTTGTTGGATTGTTAAGCTCTCTTTGTGAACCATAGATATTGAAAATTGCCATTACATTTTTCCTGTTTTGCGCTAGTTTTGGTCCCAAATTTTGGGGAGAGTTAGTTGTGCCTTACTGCATTTTTTTCTTCCATATTCTTTCCCTTATTCTACTTGGATTCCTGGAAAGAAATGGGGAAATTATCCAAGCATAGCAACGGCATTCTTCTCTTTCTGAAGCTGTGGAATATTTATTCAAATTTAATTACCGCCCATCTCCCCCAAAATATACTGGAATTGGACGGTGAGAGGTAGCATCTCTTTTGCCATGGCATTGGAACATCATCAGCTATTCTCTTTTCGATCAACTTGTTTATTAAGCAACATGGTTTTTCAGTTGCCAAAAACTGATCTTTGTTGGAGCCATGAAGGCAGTGATAGTTCATTGGTAATGACCATGGATCTTTTCCTAGGCCTCAGATTCTGCTGAGACATCTGGAGGGAGTCTTTGACAAGTGCAGCCAATAAGTATTCAAAGTTGACTGCAGAGATTGATTCAGAACAGAAAGGTGTCATTAAATGAACACTGTTCAGATGTTCAGTATTTGCTAAATTACAAAAGGCTACAATATATAAATGAGAATCCCCATGTCTGACAGATTACCACTGCTGATGTGTAATGTGGTATGTAATGCTCTTCATTAATAACATTAATCCTTTTCCTTTTCCTCCTTTGATGACTGATAATGAGGTGATATTTCTGAGAGTAACAAGGAGAGTCTTCTTAAAATAATTTATATATATATATATATATATATATATATATGCATGATTTTTGTACCTTTTTGGATTTTGGCATTACAAATAATTAATGTTGAATCAGAAAAATAATAAAAAATACTTTCAGTAAATTGGATTGAATTTTGTATACTGATCTAATTCCAAACTTGGACCTGATCCTACTGATTGACTGGAAACTATGTTATAAGAATTTCATGCTTAGACATGCATGGGCAGACTGCATTTGCCAAGAGAATTACAAAGCTCATAGAAATGACTTTAAAGTAGTTTCATAACTTGTATGAATTATTAACAAAAGCTACATTTCTATTCAGTGGGTAGGTAAGATCATCCTAAAGTTACAATCATTTAATATGAGGAAGGACCTGTTTCCCTGTATACATTGGTGAACTACAACTTTCAGCTTTCTGTGTCATTGCTTGTAATGGTTGCAACTGCTGAGAGTTAAATTTCGTATCTGGAGATTCCCCTGCCCCCCTCCAATCTAGAGGTATTTGTATTCTACATGTATTCTACATGTATTTGTTTGGTTTTATTCTCCTGATGATGTAAATGTCTCATCTGCTTACTAATTAATGGTATATGAAACCAGTATATGCATGACCCTTTTATACTTTTATTTATGAGTTCTCATTGATTATAGTGATAGTCTATTGCAAAGTAGAAGTTGCATGAATACTATTACATGCATTATCATTACATTTCCTTTGTGAGAACAGTAATTGGGACATAAAGTATACTTTGTCTTTTCGTACTGGTTAGTTTACATTCATAGCTGAAATGTTATATCCAGCACCAACTCTAGGGTGGTCTCTGGGTTACTTTCTTCATATGGCTTAGAGATTGTTTAAAACAGTTCCTGGACGGCTGATACTTCATAAATGAGTGATTCCTTGCTTGTCACAGGAAATCTTCTGAGAATTTTTATACTGAAGAGATTTTATACTGAACACCTGGTTGCATGTTTTGATATAAGAAGCTAGATCTAGATGGTGAGAATAGACATGGAGGAGTTGCCATGAGATTTGGTGACATACAGATATTGCTAACTTTTCACTAGCTTTAAAACATTTTCTGGCATGAGTCCCTACAATGTTGATCTGGGATCACATGGTGATTTTTTGGTGTAACAAGTATTCCTTATATCAAGTGTTTATTTGCTGAAAAAAGTCCAATTCTTAGCTCTAGGCAACTAGCCAGCATTTCTTTTCACTGAAGAGGAAGGGAATAATAATTTAAAAAAAAAAAAAATAAGCACTGTCCCACTGTACTATTTTTCTACTGACATGACACATTATAAAGAAATGTAGCTAAATGTTACACATTTATAATTGAAACGACATTATAATGTTACTTTTTATACTGAGATTCTATACACTTTTGGCAGGTAACAATGAATTGTTTATTAAATGTTAAATTCCAAATAAATGATATTGAATAGCATAACATGTCTCCGCATTTGTTATAATCCTATCACAGTTTATGCAACAATCCATCTAAATCAGCCTCTCCCAGCCTAATGCATTCCAGATGTACTGGGGCTATAATTCTCATCTTCCCTGGCGAGATAGAATTGGCTAGGATGATTGAAGCTGTAGTGTAGCACATTTGGAAAACAAAGGGTTACAAAAGAAGAGAACAGATGTAGCTCAGGGTTGAACTGTGGAGTCCTTGGTGCTCTCTAAGCTCTAGGTTGGCAAAAAAGTGAGACATGACTGTATTTATTTATTAAATTTATGTGCTGAAGGCATATTAAAGCTCTATTTTACTATGTTCAGTCTGGACTGTGGCTTTCTGTCATGTGTATAGGTTTCACATTAGGATAAGGAAATGTTCTGGGTTTCCCATTTTCCTAAGGACATTCAACACTTCAGCATGGTGAATACAATTGAAGGCCTTTCTATAATCAATGAAGCACATATTTGCTTCTTTTTAGTACTGTTTGGCTTTCTCAATTATGCATTGTGTATCCACAATACTGTTTCTTGTTCCTCAGCCTTTTTAAAACCAGCTTGAATATCTGGCATCTCTGTTTCCATGTAGGGTTCTAATGTGCATTGGATAATACTAATTATTATTTTGCTGACATGTGAAATTAAGGATACTGTGTGATAGTTTTCATGCTCTGTTAAGTCTCCTTTCTTTGCTATTGTTATATAGACTGATCTCTTCCACTCTGTTGGCCACTGTTATTCTCCAGATTTGCTGAGCAGTTAGTGATCTGTCCCAGACTCAGCCCCTGGCCATGTCATTGTTGTAACTGAGCTTGTCCATCTCCTTGTACCACTAATATAGTCAATTTGATTTCTGAATACTCCATCTGGTGATGTCCATGTATATAGCATCGTTTTGCTTGTTTGAAAACCGAGTTAGCAAAGAAGAAATAATTGGATTTGCAGAAACTAAAAAGTTGCTTTATTTCCTGGACCTTACCGTCCAGTTATGTTTTCTTCCTTACTATTTCCAGTTTTGGAATTCCACATTTTGCTTGCATGCTCTATGGATTTCAGATTGAACTTGACCATTTCTTCTGCATCAGTGGTTGGAGCATAAACTAAGATATCATCATATTAAATGGTTGTTCATGGTGTAATTTGGTATTGATATTATTGATATTATTGGTATTGGTATTATTTGGTCATTGACTGCATTATACCCAGATACTGTCTTTCAGAAAGGATATATACTGTAGTACTGTACCTTTATTCATAATTATAACATCCTTCCTCATTCTCATAGTTTCAAGACACACAACACATCTATTTTGCTTTCATTCATTTTATTTGTTAATTCATACACTTTACCAACGGCGTTCCGAGTCGTCATGCTGGCCACATGACCCGGAAGTGTCTATGACAACGCCGGCTCCAAGGCTTAGAAACGGAGATGAGCACCGCCCCCTAGAGTCGGATTCGACTGGACTTTACGTCAAGGGAAACCTTTACCTTTACTACCATTGGCTTATCTTATATTCCAAGTTGTAAATCTTCCACACGACAGGACCATCATCAGATTGATCCATAGATATTAACTTCTATTCCCCATCATGGCTTTGGTTAATCAAGGTTCTAACATAATACTTTTTAATAAAGTAAAGAAGGTGTAGACTAGGTTATTTTGGAAAAGTATAGACCACAGTGAGGGGTAGGGATATAATGAACATAAAAGAAAAGAAGTGAAAAAAAACAAGAGTAGTCTTACATAGAAAGTTTCTAAAGATGGAAATGGCTATCTCTAAGAATGTACCTCTGCCCACTTTCCAGCCTCCTCCCAACCTGAAACCTTCCTGACATTCCTGTAATTCTTAACATAGCCTGAATCTCTGTGCTGACTTGTGAATTATGGCAACTGAAGTCCAATATATTCTGGAAGTATAGGCTAGGGATAGGTGCTTTAATTGGCAATAGACAAGGGTATAGAATATAGTACTGAGTAACTTTGAGGCTAAGAACTGTCAGCTGACATCACAAGCTACTCAGTACAGTTAATTTGTTACCTCAGATAGGAACCCTTGATTGGCATCCAGTCAATATGGAACCCAAAGTTGGATTTTGAAGAAGAATGAGAGAAAGCATGTTGTTGCTTTTGAATGTTGAGGTTGGACAAGACTCCTGATAATATCACAGACAGCCAAGAAAACAAACAAAATGGATGATACAACAAATCAATCCAGAGTTCTCGTTTGAGGCTCAAATTACATTTTGGACATGTTATGGAGAAACCTAACTCTATGGAGAAGTCTATAATGCTGGGAAAGGTAGAAGGAAAGAGAAGAGAAGGATAACAAGAAGCAAGTAGATAGACTCATGGTGGCAGTGGGTGTACTGTTGGAGGACCTGAAGCATCAGGTTGGGGAAAATCATCCTGGAAAAGTTCTGTTTATGTGGTTGCTAGGAATTAACACTACTTAATGGCAGATAATCAGTCAATCAATAATCAGGATGTTACGGGCATATATGAAAGTAGAAATCTATTGACTGATGATAGTTCACTTGTGCCATAGTGAATTGTAATGATGAAAGAACTAGATACGAGTTTTGTGGAAAAAAAACACCTGTTCAATGCTGTGAATGAATGAGATCCAAGGGAAGAACATTCTGCTAGTTGACATGAAGGATCAGTGGGACCTAGAAGAGAAAGTACAAAAAAACTGGGCTGTTCAGAGACCCAAGAATGAATTAGAATGGTGATAATCATCCTTTGATGACGATCTGTTTAGAAAAAGTTATGTTTGTTTGAAATGCATGGTTTAAGCAGAGGCCTGTGTTATGTAGACATGGCAAAGGAATAAATATAAATGTAATGCATGATGATTTGATAATTTATGATGAAATATTGAGAGAATTAGTGAATGATGCAAAGGTGATAACAGGTTCTGAATGTTGAACAGACCAATTCTTGGTAGCATTATGAATGAATCACAGTTAAAATGGACATGGAAAAAAAAGCAAGTAAATAATCTAGAAGCATATCCAAGTTATGAATAATAAACTTCAAGGACAAATAGGATGGCCATTCTGCCTTTTTTGGTCCCTCTACAAGGGCTTACTTGGCCATTGTTAGAGAGGGAAAACCTGATTCAGCTGACCAGGAGTGAAACTGATCTTTTACTTTATCAGCACTGTCCGGCATGGCCAGTAGTCAAATGACTTGTAGCTATAGCCCAACAATATTTGGTAGTTTTTCCAGATAGAACTTCTGTTAAGAATTTTATGTAGCATTCTTAGTAATCATAATAATCAGTTGCATTTCCACAAGGAATGGTTTACTGTGGGGAATAGGATTACTAAAAAAATGTGAAATTTTTAGAAGATGGGTATCAGTTAATCACAGGCTGGAGTTTTAAGTAATTTGAAAGGGATATGGTAAATCATACAAAATATATAGAAGATGGGGAAGATGAAGCAGATTTATCTATGAAATTTGTTGATTTTTCACAGGGCTTACAATTCTGACAAACTTAAAAATGGACGATGGTTTTATAAAGCTGAATAAATGCTACTGCAAATTCAAAAACACTGAATTATATAATGAGATTATGTAGCTACTCTGTTAGTAAAGGCAGGGGCTACCATTAGGGATATGCTTATATTATAATTTAATACCTTGCATTTTATTAAACTCTATTTGAGTTGCTATGGCAGCCTAGAAGAATACTTGGAAAATTTGCTTCAGGCTTACAGTTACGGTATGTTGCTGTAATTCACATGCCATTTCAGTTGCAACATCAAATGCAAATAAATAATATTTAAAGTCATAAGCTTATTGATGTTCCAAAGACTTATCTGAACTGAGAGCCCCATTAATTGTGTGAGGAGGTAGTAGATCATATCTTCAAACTCAACTATTTAGAAATGCATAGCAAATTCTGTCCTTAACTAAACTTGACACATTTTAATGTAAAGTGTTCATATGCATGTAATTCCATCTGAGCATTTTCTGAACTTTTCCTCAAGATGGTCTCTCTCATGGCACATTGGTTATAATGTTTTCTTGACATGCACAGGTTTCTTTTTAATTTAATTTTAATTTAATTCTTTTCTTAAGCTATTTGTTTTTCTCCTGGGCTTTCCCCCCGCAAAAGGTCCACCAGTGCACCTTTTCATCATTTTTCCAGTCATTTGAGGAAGAAGGATTTCACATCCAGCTCCCAAATAGCGTAACCCTAACCCATTGGGGTATGTCACTGAGAAAGATCTGTAATGGTAGCTGCAGCAGACATTGGGAAAAGCTGGAAAAATGTAGGAAAGGAATTTTTATTTTAAAGCTGGTTGTTGTGCCTGCATATATGCACATTTTGATGCTCTAACTTAATGTACATAAATTTAATTTAGCTCTGTGTTTTTGTGTGTGTATGTATATATATGGAAAGGGACTGGCAATTACTTTCCTGGAATAGAAAGTGGGAGGCCAGAGCAACAGGGAAACTGTCCAATGCAGTGTTTCTCAACCTTGGGAACTTTAAGATGTCAACTCCCAGAATTCCCCAGCCAGCCAACTATTCAATGGAAGTCCATGGTAATCTGCAGCCCAGACTGAATGCTGTGCAAGCTGCTGCCAATCCATATCTGTTCTGAAGGATTTTTCTCAAGCTCAGGGCAGGGACATTTTGAGGGTGCAGCATTCATACACCCTCTTACGTATGATTCTAGAAAGCCAAAAATTTGAACTGTTTGCATATATTTTACATTTTAAAGGATTTAATTTGTTTGGGTTTTTCATTTTGTTTTGTTCTTTGTTTTGTATTGCAAGGAAACTTATTTGATGATAAAATCTATTGTTGGGTTTAAGATTGACTTTTACTCAGCAATTATCAAACTATTAATGTTGTATTCCAATTAGATCTCTAGAATAGCAACAGAAGGACTCCTATTATAAAGCAGTCCAATAGCAATTTTAGAGCATGAAACACTCCAAACCAAGTATTTTTAAAACTGGTGAGTTAAGCAAGTTCTTTGTCCCTTAAAATCGATGGTATTCAGATGTATTTAACTGGTTTGTCTGGGAATTATGTTCAATTTCTTTGGTTTATTCCCCCCCGCCCGAAAAAAACACGATACACATTAACCAGCAATCTGCTGAATTCATGACAACTGGGGATTTATGAAACTCATTCATGACAGCTGGGAAATTAAAGTTGAAACAATAGGTTATGCTTTCCCAGGCGGATCTCTGTGTGACCTCCAGTTCATTGACATTTTGTTGTTGGTTCAGTTGGGGGAAGAAGCCAGTCCAGCCAAAACAAAATTGCTATCATATTTCTGTGAAGTAAAGATAGAAAGGCAATACTCCTATATAGATAATGTTTTTAACTATTTATCCTTGAAGGTCTCCACATACTGACTTTTGTCTGAACATTCCCTGTGCTGCACCTGAAATCTGTCATGGTCCATTTTAATTTAAATTGATGTACAGAGAGATATTAAAGTAATTTGCAGTGGCAGAAAAGAGCTCTATCAGTGAAAAGCAGACTGGCAGACTTGCAGACCGAAATAAAATCAAGAACAAACAGTTCTTTTCCAAGATGGTTTTTAATGGTTTCTTTACCATTACTAATATTTTATCCTTGAAATATGCACCATTACAAAATGTTGGTTCATACATCACTTCTGCTTTCCATAATAAAAGAATGAAATGTTTAGTCTATTTCTTTTTATTTTTTTACAGACCATGGGGAATTCTTATGCAGGGCAACTGAAATCTGCTCGTTTTGAAGAAGCCCTTCACAACTCCATAGAGGCCTCCCTCAGATGTAATAGTGTTATTCCTCGGCCCATCTTCTCCCAGCTCTGTCTTGATCCTGAGCAGCCTCCTATTTTGCCGGAAGGTAACCAAGCAAGTATGGCATATTCTAATTGTTCTTATGCTACATAAAATGCTTATTTTCTTTTTTAAAAAGAACTTTCCAAAGTATATTTTCCAAAGTATATTTTTTGACAGGTATATGTGGTTGACTTTTTAAAAAATCATGCATTCCAGATGTGAAACCAAAAGTGGAAGAGCTGGACAAAGAATTGATGCATCGTTACACCCAGAATGGAAGTTTGGATTTTTCCACAAGCCAACCTATTAATGAAACAGAAGAAGATGATGAGGATGAAGAGATGTCTGATTCCAATAGTCCGCCAATCCCGTACGCACAAAAACCTGCCCCAGAAGGATCTTGCACTACTGATGGTTGGTTTAAACCTTCCTTATCTAACACTTCATGTAGAATAAGAGGTGTCTGGTGGGGGGAGGGAGAGTTGTCAAATGATGAAAGCAGTTGTGCCTCTTTTGTATATACATTGTGATGTCACAGGCATATAGGAAAAGGGCAGAGCTTGCTTTATGGTGGTGTCAGCTGCTTCTGTTATTTTCACAAAAGGATCCGATCCTGCAGAATACTACTTAGCCCAAAGCTAGAAAGAAAGAAATTAGACTGAAGATACATTTGTGATATGAATGTATTACCTTTCTTGTTTGTTACAACAAAATCTAAAAAAGTCATATAACTTCTTAAAGATAGTGCATAGATCTCTGTGTCTAATCTGAAGTGAGTCCTACTTGGTTCAGTGGAATATTTCCAGCTAAGTTGGTGTAGGATAACAGCTTCACCTAATAAGCCTTATTTAATAAATCTTAAGGTTTTGTACTACTTTTCGACTACTTTTTGACACGTTAAAATATCTAGTGCTCCATTATGGAACATTTTTATTCAGTTTAAATGGGATTTGTTTGCATGCAAACTGAATGCAAGATTAAAATCTGAATCTGTTGCAATGTAACTTGGGCAACAAGCAATATTGCAGACAGCTCAATTGTATTTTTCAAGGGAATGTTCAAAAATGTTCCAGGAAGAATAGACTATTTAAATCAAATATTTTAAAGATTAATAATAATTTTAGTTAACATTTTTAAAATGCAAAGTACTTTTCAATCATTGTCCTTTATGAAAATTGTATCTTCTAAAAATACAGAATAAGTCAGGCAGTATTTCTCTTGAAAGATGGCTATGTATTTCTAGTAATCTAGTTAACTTTACAATTGAAGTGAGAAATTGAGGTTATATTTTTGGATATAGTCTGGTTTGTCTTTCTGGTGGCACCAGACATAAAAAATATTTTAACAAGATGTATGGGGAAAATGTTTTCTTTCATTAGATAAATAAAGCAATCCCCCACCCTCAAAATCTGAAAGCTTCCACATAAAGTCTAATTCAGGTTGCAGAGAGTTCTAAGGTGAAAATACACTAGAAGAGAGATTGATTTACAGAGGTGATATTCTTTAAAATTACTGTGGAGGTTGTTTTAGCCACCAAATGTGTGCTACTCTTCAGACTGGCTTTATTTTAAATTATACTTCATTTCCATGACCTTTGTGCCTTGCTGCCCTTATTCCTCCTGCCAAAAGGTTGCCAAATTATTTGTGCTAGATTAAGATTGCAGTGTGAAACATGCTTACCTGGAAATAGATTTCACTGAATTTGGTGAGACTGAAATAGACCTATACTGAATCATACATATAAATTATAGCAAGTAGATTTGTGGGATCGAGGCAGTATGAAAGTTAGAAGTTTTTGCTATGGGAATTGTGGAAACTATGTTAAAACTGAGTTTCAGATGATGTTTTTTTATTAAGTATGTGCTGAATGTGTTCAGCAAAAACCTGTTTGATAAGGAACTGGTTTATATTATCCTTTCCTAGATGAGAACAGCAAGTGTTATGCCTTGTGTTCCATCCACCCAGCTCATCTGCCTTCTCTCAAATATCCTGCATTTTGTGTGATGATATCTTGTTCCATTATAGCCTGTAGGCATGAAATCCAACATGACCAAGTCCAAATTATACCACTGATTTTCTGGAAAAGACTGTGGTATTGGATCAAATAATTTTGACTTTAAAAACCTGTATTTCATGTAGAGACCATAACTGAATAACGTGTGATGTTCCTCTAGAGCTATTAGAGCAGAACTGATCAATTAGGTAGCAGGCATGGCCTACCATGGGACAGAATGTTATCTTGGGTAACAGATGCTCAGCAACAGCATCATTCCTTTCCCCTCCATTGGAGAAGCAAACTGTGTATTCTGGCAGCCTGCCTGGCAATCTTTGAATTAACTTATTGTCACCAGGTGCTATGAATGCTGGCCTGTGTGTTGAAGGAGAATCAACTGTTGACTTAATTGTATGCTGAGGATGAAATGATGGGGTGGGAAAGCCCTCTTGTTTTTTGCTCTTGTAATATACACTTGCTTCCTTCTACATGATGGTTAGATTGAGAGGGAAACATTGGCTACTCTGGCACATGGGTGTTCTCTCTAATGGATTGCTAAAAAGAAAACAAATAATATAAGAATTAATAATAGTATGGGTATCTTTTTGCTGTTTCGGTTTTTGAGCTTTCAGGGAGTTGTAGCAGATTAATTTTGCAACTGGGTATTGGCATATTTTTCTTATCTTAGTGCCCACAAACATTCATTCAATTCCCATGGTGTTTTTAGTCACCTATTTAATTTTTAATTGAGCCTGTAGAGTATGTTTAAAAGAATATTTAGTACATGTATTGCTTCATTTATAAGATATGTATTCTGTTTGTTTTTAAACAATCTCAAGGGTATTGTTTATTACAAATTATGTGGCTTGGTTGTTAAGTGCAATGTGAGAGAGAGCCAGAGAGCTAAATACTTAATTTTTCAAGCCGTGAGTTAGTCAGGTACTTAATAACAGATCAGCTACTGTGAAAATACCAAGTGGAAGTGACTGTGAACTGCATTTCTTATGTAAATCTTGGTAGGTATTTTCTTATGCAAAATCCTTATCTTAAAGTAGCACAAAAACAGGTCTGTACCTCACAAAGGAGATGTTAATTGTTACTGTCAAAGAAAGGGGGGATGGTGGGGGGCAGAGACGATTTTTGTTTTACACAATTTCAGACCTTTTGTTTGTATTTTCACAGCTGTGTTGGCCAAACTCAAAAGAAGTTTGAGTTAGTGGCTTAAAAGTTGACTCTAGAATGCAAAGATCGGTATTTCTGGAAAACACAGAAATATCTTATTAGCAATTTATTTATTTTTACCATTTTGCAAGGCATTGCTGTTTGAAGTGAACTCCTAGCACCTTTGATTATGTAATACATCATTGCTTCTGTCGTTAAATTTTATTGATTTTCAAAATCTTTTATTGTAGTTTGGTAACTCCTGAGAAGGTAACAGTCACATCTGCAAATTGTATTGCATAAGTGAATTTGTGTCCTTGTAAACAAATGTTTCAGTGCTCCATGCAGGAAACAAGGCTCATTAGTTCATGGAAGAGGATAGATCTCTTTGGATGTATGAAATATGCTTTTTCACTTTCTGATCACTTAAGAAAAAATGAAATAAATGAGTTAAATTGACCACTTTGTGTATTAGGGTGTGTTAAAATATTAATAATGATCTGTATATCCTTTGTGAGTGTACTGCTGAGTTTTCTAAGGAGCAAAAATAGTTAGCATTTGTGATAGATTACACTGTTATCAATACCACCAGTGTTTGACTGTGTCAAATAACTGGAAATTAAATTTGTCCAACCAGTGTCAGTGAACTGGTCCACTTATTCTTAAGTGAATCACAATAAGTCAGTTTGCTTAGTTGCGGTTAATTATGTATTCCATTTGGGTTAAGTGTTTTAAAACCAGTGGTTTTAAGATGAACCTATATCTTAATTGAACCTACTAAAGTAAGTCTTTCAAATAGTTGTTACTTCTGGGATTAAATTTCTTGTATTTCAAAAACTGCATTTCGATAATGTAGAGTGTTGTATAAAAAGCTATTAATGTGTAGATTGGATAAAGTTATATCCAATTTAAAAAACCTTATTACTTAATATGAAAAACAAAATACAAAGTAGGTTAATAAGAAACATTCCAAAATCCATTCTTAGGCAATAATTATTAGGACTAGAATATATTCTGTGGTATTTTAGTTGATCCTGATTGCCTAGCTGAGGATTTTGAACATTTGAGATAATCTTTGCAAAAAAACACAAGGATATGTTGATTCAGTTCTGAAAAGCAGCAAGCTCTTATCCTCCAAATAACGATTTGTTGAATAGAAACCATCGAAAATGGAGTCTAATGAATTGCTCCTGGGAACACTACAGTATTTGCATTTCTTTGGAGTAAGAATGTAAGGTTTTTTGTTTTTTGTTTTTACTTAGAGAAGTAAATTTGCATCCCTTAATTATCTGCTGCTTTGAGCCAATACTGCAGTCCTTAATTCAAAATGCTAATGTCTTTTGCTGAAACAATAGTAGAATTGCAAACAAACTCTTTGAGTTCTTCTGGAAAATAACATTGTACTCTGCATTAAGACAACAACAGCTAATGGCTAATGCTGGTGAAAATGAGCAGTCTGCGTTGCTATAGAACTGTTCAATCTTTAACTCCTAGAATCTAATTAATGCTGTGCCTTTGATATTCTCTAAGTTTCAGAGGGGTCCAAAGACCCAGCCCTCAACTGTAGATAACAGAAGAATCCAATATAAAGATTGTAAATTAAAGAACTGATATAAATACAGAACAGACAGCCTCTCCAGGAGCCTTTTGGGCTTGAAGACTCTATAAAGAGCAATTTGTTTACTTTCCTTGTTTTTTTTTTCTCCTTAAAGATTTCTCTCTTGTTCATTTAAAATTTTTTAGTAAGAAAAGAGAGTCATTTTAAAGATGTTGCAACATATTGCAGTGACTTCTGTAATCCAGCATGTTATAGAATTTAATGATTTCAAATCCAGTACCATTTCCTCCATCCAGTTTTCATTTAGAGAGGAAATGCTTCTTATACCTTAACAGTTTTCTCTTGTTAAACTATGAAGTATCTAATGCATCTAACAACAATAATGTATATGACACATTTTAACAATGGCAGGGGTAGGGAGGTGGATTCTATATGAAATAGCTTACAAAGCATATGACCATTGAGATGGTTCTTTTGGAGAACTTCACAAATGTCTATATTTCTCATATTCTGTTTCTATTATCTGTTAAATCTGTTTCACCCTTTGTAACACAATTTTGTCAGTTAATACTCCTTCTAGCACTTTTCCAGCAAAAGTTGTGGAATACTGATGGTTGTAATTAAGACCACCCTGCTCTTCCTTATCACTTACGGTATTTGCTTCCCTTATCATCATCTCTGTGTGCCTCTGGCCATAGCCATGCCCTTTTATATGCCATAGCAGTAATTGCTACTGTTCATTGCTGCTGAATGATTGATCCAAAAAGGTGATTGTGCGCATAAAGAACATTTGGTTAGTAGAAAACAATGTACCCAGAATAATGCTGGATGAGCACATTTTGGCAAACAGAAAGGATAGGAAATATATGCATGTATGACTATCTGACTAATACAATAGGCTCTTCAAAATGTTACTCAGTACAATATTCAAAGCAAAACCAGATGCTACTTGGTTAAAGCTACAGAGTAAGTTCATGGTACACATTGGGAGGAACTTTCTAACTGTTCTGTATGAGCTATCAGCCAGTGAAACAGGTTGCTACATGAAGTGATGAGTTCTTTGCTGGAGGAATTCAAATAGAGCCTGGATTGTCATCTGTCAGATATGCTGTGGTAGATTCTGCACTGAACAAGGATTTGGAATAGATGACCTGTGAGGTAGCTTTGAACTTTGTTTCTACAATCAGTCAGTTTCAGATCTGCTTTTTTAAAGAACAAATGGTGGCATCACAATTCCTGTTTTTCAGACCTGGGTTTGGGATATTAACAGTCTCTTTTGTGTATGGCCTATACCAAGAACTGGACTGAGATTTGGCGGGACAGGTGGCATTCAGTATCATCTACTGTGACTTCTTCCTGGGATATATGATTGATACGGGATTTGGAAGTAACATTTTCGAGTGATTCTGGTTTAGTTGGATTTATAATTCCCAGATGATGGTGCCTTTGGCTTGTAAGGTTCCTCAAGATGCAGGTTTTTTTCTTGTATACTTTCTACTTCTACATGTGTTAGTCAGCAGAAGTCATTCAAAATATTGAGATTCTGTTGCATCAACATGCAGTTGATACTCAGCTCTTTTTCTATTAATGCCAGTGAAGTTGTGCAATCCACAGTGGAGGAAAATTGCTTGCCCCTGCTTTAAATTGAGAAGCAAATGCCCCTTGCAATTCAAAAATGGAAGGAATGAGTGCGAAATGGTTTTGGAAAATGTGTGTCTTCTGAATAATTCCTCTCTACCAGAGTAGTTGTAGCAGGCACACTGTTTTCCAGTTCCATCAGAGAAGTCGTAGTGAGGGTCTGTAAAGTCAGTGCCTTGTATCTGGGTTCCTTTGTAGAAGAAAAAATTGTGCATGGATGTAGGCTTCTATGAGCATGTGACTCACACTCAGCTTTCCCCAACCTATGTTCTCCTGATGTATTAAGCCACAGTTTCCATGAGATGCTTTAGACTACTACTAGTTTAATCCAGATCATCTGGAGCACATTCAGCTGGGAATGTCTGGTTTACTTGATTTAGAAACTTAGAGGAGTCTTCCAGTTGCGAAGACAGTTTACCTGCATTGCATCCAGACATGTTGAAAGTAATGTTGTTTAGGTTGACAGGTGCACATTTGATTCACAAATGGAAAAGGAAGTGTCTATTGTATGCCATCGTTCTTAGCTGGACTTCACGAGCAGAGAGAAGGAGGACGAAAAGGAGGAGGCAAATTATTATTTCTGGTTTACAAAAATGGCCACCACAAATAGAAATAGATTCTGTCAAATATATAAAATAAAAGCTACTAGCACAATACACTACTGCTAACTTCTCTCCAAATATACATAAATTCTTAAGTTTGTTTCATGAATCTGTTTTATATATTACCAGTTCATCTGGTGTCTTTTGCCCATGATAAACTCATGAACCTGGTAGCTGTTTTTTGAAGTGGGGAGGGGTTAGAAATGTTAAGCCTGGAGTGACTGTGTACTTGCGAGTTGTTCTAAATGGCTGTTTCATGATGTATCATTTCTTTTCAGGTTTTTGTCAAGCCGGCAAAGATTTGCGATTAGTATCACTGTGTATGGAACAGATTGATATCCCACCAGGCTTCCTGTTGGTGGGAGCCAAGTCTCCGAATCTTCCTGAGCATATTCTAGTCTGTGCTGTTGATAAAAGATTTTTGCCAGATGACCATGGAAAAAATGCACTTTTAGGTAAATGAGAATTCATTCATTATTCCTTATAACATGACAGATTTATAGTGCCCTAGGACTGAATTAATGTTACACTAGATTGATTCACTGCAGAGCTTTCTCCCTGTACTATTTTGAGATAGTTTTTAAAAACTTTTTAGGGAAGAATGATTTTGGAATCCTCCACTTCATTCATAGGAGGCTGTATATTGGTGAGTGGTCCAAGCCTATTAAGAGGATCTACTATAGAGACAGGCTTGAGATCCAAGAGAAAAGGGAAAGTTTATTAAGGAAGGTACATGCTTCACTAGAATGACTGTATCTTTGAACTTTCTTCTTCCTCATGGAGGAAGAAAGTAGTTACATATACAGTTGTCCTGTAGCTGTATAATAGCTTCTTTTGATCTTTGTGACAGCAGATGCTGTTGTAGCCCATGCAATGACCTGGGCCATAATTTAGTGTGACCATCTTAGATGGCCTGGTTGAGCATTGTCTGACATCGCTTGGCTGTAATGCTTTCCTCCCTGCTTTTCCTAGTCCAGAATTCAAATAAAGTGGCATTATGGCTTTTCCTATTAAACCATATAGGAGTGCTGTAATATTAGATGCATATTAGCTTGTACAAATGCCATATAGCCTTGATTGTTTTTCCCAGCCTAGTGCCTCCAGATGTGTTGGATTTCAACTCTCATAATTTTCCAACTATGGCCTGTGCTGGCTAGGGTTTATGAGAAATGAAGTCCAACAGATATATATGGAAAGTATTAGGTTTTGGAAGGCTTTAGGAATTAGGAGGTATAGCTGCAATTTATTTCACCACATTCTTTTTCAGTACTCAGGGAATGATGGTATCTCTGCAGGATCAGATCAGAATTATAGCAGTAGCCTGGGGATTACTCTGCAAGAGCCTATTTGTGACAGGAATGCAAGTATCTAGGTTAGTCCAAGATCAAAGACAGGTAACAGAACAGAGCAAGGATTTTGGAGATTGGTATAGACAATTCAACTGAGACAAAGGGCAGCTGGATTATAGTGATCAAGTTTGCTCACAGTGTTCACATGGAAATTAATGATTCAGAGAAGAGTGACATTACAGTATTAGAGTTTGTGGATTCCTCTCATTTGGAGCAACCAGTTCCTAATCTTCCAAATCAGCATTCTGTTCCAAATAAATTTGGATTATAATTCCCAGAATCCACAGTTCAGCCATGGGTATGCAGACAATCTGAGGTCCTTCAAGGATGTGTTTTTACGTAAGTTTTACAGATACCTTCTGTGGAATACCTGAATCTCTATACTGTGTTGCAAATAGACTTTTGTGGAAAAAATCTGTTCAATTGTCATTTAATTGCTTTATAATCCAATGTTTCAGTTTCTTTCTGCCTAGTAATAATGCAAGAACAGTGACTTTTTAACTCTTAAAACCTTTTTTAATCTTTGTAAAGGAATACGTTTTCAGAGACATGTGCAAAGGAAAGGAGTCTTCTTCCTTTGCTTCTTTAGTAATGAGCCCATTTTTAGTTCTTGGCAGATGGTACTCCTCTCAGAAGACTGAAGTACTAAGGAAGTTAAATTAATAGACTTCGTGCCTTTGAGTCAGTCTTGACTCCTGGTAACTGCCTGGACAAGTCCCTGCAGTTTTCTTGGCAACATTTTTGGAAGTGGTTTGCTGTTTCCTTCTTCCTAGGTCTAAGAGAAAATAACTGGCCCAAAGTCACCCAGCTAGCTTTATGCTAAAGGCAGGACTTTTGGTCTTCCAGTTTCTATCCTGGAACCTTTAACCACTACACCAAACTGACTTTCACCAAGGAAGTTACAGTATAAGTACTTAATTTGCCTTTCAAGGTCCCCAGAGACAAAATGAACTGTTGTATATTATTTGCATCATTTTTTACTACCACTAGAATTTGCAGATTTGTTAGCATATATAGAGAGTCGAGTTTCACTTGCATCCTATCTTATTTCTCAAAGTACCTTCTCAGTGGACTCTGAGACATCTCTCTTTGTTAACTTGACTTGGCCTTATTTAGAAATCCCTGGCTTCTGTATTCCAACCTATCTGTATTTTCTTAGCTTACTCCATGCTGTAGAGATTCCATGTCTCAAAAGCTGAGGAAGAGATGGAAAAGTCTTTTGTTTTCAAAATTCTCTTGACAATACTAAATAATTTTAACTTTATGCATAATCACTTTAGTATACATATTGTGTGTGGGGGTCATATTCCATTACTCGAAAAAAAGAGTATACTATTTAGTGAACCCTTTTATTTAGCCTGTGGAGTTTTAGAAGCATATTAACTCAAATTTCATTTATACAAGAAAAATATTCTCTAAGCAGAATTAACTTTGAAAATTTGAAGGCAACATTTTCAAAATATAAATGCATGTAAATAATCCCTTTTTTTGTTGTTCATATGTTTCCATTTCTAAATTTATGGACCATAATTCGTCATCTTTAAGTTCTAAAGCAAATTTTTAAATCTGATGGTTTAAAAACCACCTGATAAAAATATGAGGCTATAAGCAGGTATGTTGATAGACTTCTGCTGTTTCCTTCTCTTCCATTTCCAAACTTTTGGAAGAGATTTGTGGATTTCTTTCCAGAGAGGGGGAAGCTACTGATAGGTAAAAATATGTGTATGTCAGAGTATCTGACAGCTGTTCCATTTTGTTGTTGTTGTTGGATATAACTCATAATATTTTTTGAAGCACACAGTAGTATTGTTTCCCATTGCCACTATGACAACTAAAGCAACCAACTAATGAAGACCTTACAGTTGAGAATGCATTTACTGTCTATATCTTTATGCTGAACAAATTGCATAACCTTGGATTATAATAATTAAGAAAATGTATTACTGGCTGTCATGCGAAGTGCTTTTTGAAATCAGTAGGAAATCTACAGTGGATCAAAGATAATATATATCTCTATCTAGTAGAGTTCAATTAAAGATGTAATTCAGGCCACCTTGCCAAACTGGTTTGGCCTGCTGACCTTTCTTCCCTAGCCTTTTGTGTTTAGAAGGAATTACAGTATTCTTCAGAATAATGAGCTTTCAACTTTTGTTGAAATTTACAAATTTATGCCTTATCACCTTGGAAAAAATCTCTGCAGGGACAATACAGATTACTTCTTACATCAGGGATTTCTGTGGAGCTGAAAGGTTATGTATTTTTCTTTCTCATCTCCTGTGAAAATCATTTATCCATATCAAAATAAAAAGCCTTTGAAAATTCAAGTGAAAATAAAGTATCATTATTAAAAAATTTAGGGGTTATTTGTTTATGAAAGAAAACACAACTTTGGAATTAATTCACTAGTAGAGAAAGACGGCAAGATGGAGTAAAAATCAGATTGGTAAGCTTGAATGGAATCAATGATGACGACCTGGGAAAAGTTTGAGGCCTAACATTTAGAGGCCTAACAGTCTGGATATAACCCAAAATTCAAGCATGGACATCCACAGGGGTAGGGTGATGTGTGATAAAACACTGCAAAGCAAACTCCGCCTCTTATATTATGTAAGGTTGTGACAAGTACAGAAGGGCGGAGCTTGTGTTATGATGTCATGCTACAAGTTTTGCAGTTTTGGAATCACAGTGGTTAAGAACATATACCTATGGGTGCAAGCGCCCAGGGAAGTTTAATGATACTTGGAAGATGTAGATTTCATTCTTCTTCTTTGTCCTTTAAGCTATCAATGTGCAGGGGGAAATACCTTAATAAACCAAGTAGATGCCAAGAAGAGAACCTAAATAGAATCAAAATTATCAAATATCCTAGGAAAAATGTAAAGCTAACCTGCTTTTCTCCAACCCTGCAGGTTTCTCTGGAAATTGTATAGGCTGTGGAGAAAGGGGATTTCGATATTTCACTGAATTTTCAAACCACATTAATCTGAAACTTACCACTCAGCCAAAGAAGCAGAAGCACTTAAAGTACTACCTAATAAGAAATGCTCAAGGTGTGCTGTCAAAGGGACCTCTTATATGTTGGAAAGGTAAGAAATACCCTGTTTGATGTATATGGGGTGGGGTGGGTGTTTAAGAGAATTTAATTCTGGAATGTTTAAATAGTACATTGTTTTTGTTTGCTTAAAAGGGGGAATTCCCAGATGATACGGTATGGTAGACATATCTTTTTAGTTTGTAGGACATGATGTATGGGTTAAGTGTTTCTTATCAGCCACTGAAGGACCTTTCTACACATTACACGACAGCCTTCTTCAATCTAGGGTTGTCCAGCTATCTGGGGGGTGGGGGTGCAGTGCTGCTATTTCTAGGCACCCTTTTCTTGCTGGATAGAAATTCTGACCATTATAGTCCCAACACAAAAGGAGAGCACCGGGTTATGGAAGGCTGTTATATGGCAGCAGAGCTTGGTTTGCCACCAGACATGCAATCAACAGGAGCTACAACCAACCCTGTTTTTGTACCAAGGGAATCTGAAGGATAGACATATTTCAAATAGCTTTCTTTTTAATTGACATATTGTCTAATTTGCAAAGAAGCCTTGAACGATTAATCCACTTGTACAATCTGCTTCCATGCACATGTAAGTAAGTCCCCTGATGGGAGGAGATGGGCGGGGACAAATTGGATAAAAATAAATAAATAAATAAATAAATAAATAGCTGCTGTGGAATTATGTAGAGGACTTGAAAAAGGAATAGTGAATGATTTTATTCAAACAAATTCTGACATGAACAACATTTAGAAGTAACTTTAAAGGATGTAGAAATTCATATTTAAAATACATTAATTTTCTCTTGCAAAGTAGTTTACTTCGTCCCCTTCCAACAAGGAACACAGGACAATTCCTGTCTCAAAACAGCCTATAAAGTAGTGAGGTTGAAAGGTCAGAGTTACACTGATGTCAGTGAAAAGACAAAATATCTTTAAATGTTTTTGGGGTGCTAACAGAATCATGTATACTAGGGTGTAATTTTTTTTCTAGTTCGTGGAAGATCGCATCATTGTTCTTCCAAAAGAAATTTTCCCAAAATTCAGCTGTATTTTGGGAGTTAGCCTCCACCCAAAAAAGAGTTTTGTGGCAACAGGTTGCCTACCTCTGGTCTAACACAGTCTATAAAAGACTAATGCTTGGCGAATAAACACTAATAGCACAATTGTATGTATGTTTACTTGGAAGTAAACCATAGTTGCCTCAGTGGAGCTCACTTCTAAATAGGTGGCTGTAAAAATACAGCATAAGAAAAGTGTGAAGACAGTGGAGGTAAAGTATTTAGCATAAACTAATAAAAATATCAAGTTCAGCAGAGACAGCTTAGAGTAAAACATGGAATTCCAAGAACACAAGGCAATTGATGATAGGCGTATATGGATATTTATTCCAGAAGTTGCTGAGAAATCATGTTTAACTTGATTGTCTTGCTATGCTTTTTTTTTCCCTCAAGAAAGGAGATCTTCCTGAATATAGCCCTATAGCCCAATCCTATGGCAGTTTAGACCTTGTTTTCCTTGCCAGCAGCTTCCCCTTGTCATGGTCTAATTTATACAATATTCCTGTAGGTGTGGTTGTGCTTAGTGATATGCTTCCTCTTTACCCCCCATGGCTTGTGCAAGGCCTATATATTGGAGCTACACCAATGGTCTTCCCTAGTGCAACGTCCTAGAAGCGTTTCTGTATACAGTATGAAGGATGTACTGATGTTGCAGTTCGGAAAGGGCCCTTGTTTCTGATGTTACCTTTTTCCCCCGATGCACAAGAAACCAGGGGAATGGTAGTATCAGACACATTGGATGTTAAGCTCTCTGTGTGTGAAGGTGTGCTTTCTTTGAAATTATTCTTCTTATTTCCCCTCACAGAGTTAGGATCATAGCTGCTGCATGCGTTTTCTAAGGGTTTCTAAGCTGAAAATAATCTTTAGTTAACAAATTCCAAAAACTTTGCTTTTTAATTAACTCTTTTGATTGCCCAATAGCTGTCTTTTGTTTTGTTTCAAATGTTGTGATGTGCTTTTAAACATTGCATACAATATCTGTTCTGCTGCATTGTCTCACTGTCAATCTGGCTGCTTAAATATGTACTGTAGCTGCTTTACTTGCAGAATGTAGAAGCAGGCAATCTTCTGTTGCTAGCCATTCTGCTAAACCTAGTTCTTCAGCATCTCCATCTGTGACCCCTGAGAGTGGAACAGCCAGTGGATACAAGCCAGGGTTCACCCAGACAGGTAGGAGCTGAGAGTCCATTGCATCCTAGAGCTGACACCTGTGAAGTAGTAATTATGATGCCATTACCTTTGTAGCTGTGAAACCCCCAGTCATAAGATTTGAAGTTGCTCTAGGCTAGGTAACAGTGCTGTGTCTAAAACTATTATGTAATAAAAGATGTTAAGACTCTGGAGTCTGTGTCAAGAAAGAACACAATAGTTGCCAACAAACAAAGGGTAAACAACTCTAGCATGGTGAATCTTCAGTATATATATTTGTCTCAGTAAGGCTTATAAAGACGTCCTATTGAAGTACAGTAAAAACCCCTTGGGGCCCTTCTCCCCTCAGGATTTTATGACAGGTTATCCCTTTCCATTGTTCATATATTGGTGGGAGGTCTGAGGGGAGGTTCATGATTCATTCATACAGGCTCCCTGCATATTTTGGAGCCCTATGTGGAGAGTTTAAATATATAGAGCAGATGGCTCACTTCAGGGCTTGCCCCACAATGTCTGGATGGTAGGACTAAAGTAAAATTTTGCAAGGGTATAATTCTTCAAAAGGTCTAAAGCTGCAGAACAGCAACTTTAGATGGAGGATAATTTCTGGGTTGCCCTGATCTGTTCCCAGGCCATTGGGAAGACTCTTTTTTCTTTTTCAGTTGTTCACTGTTGGTTCACTGTTTTCATAAAATCAAGGCTAGGATCTGAATAAACAGCTACATGAAAAAGCTCTCCATGATTTGTTGCCTGATGAATGCATATGTTAATTTAAATTGGAATTGAAATTTGAAGGGATATTGCAGCCAGTTTAATTATTCTTTAACTGTGATTTAGAGAATGAAAGTATTTCCAGGTGAGGTTTTTAATGTACTGTCTTCCAGTCTGATTTGCAGAATTTTCCAGTGGTTCTTTGTAATCTCTGGTGTTTACCCTTGAATTCTTTCATCACTTTTCTTTTCACAGAAATACGTATTAAAGCGGAAAACAACCATTTAATTAGTTTTTATTGGTAGTGTTACGAGCTATCCATCTCAAAACATCTGATCAATATACGACTTCTTTCTGTCTTCTCCATTTCTCAGACAGATAATTTCTGCCCATCTTAATTATGCTTAAGTGTTTTGTTGGCATTAGTGTTAATGAGGATCAAAAATAGATTTGCCCTGGATCAGAGTTACAAATTTAATGAAGTAAATATATTTAACACACCCTGTGCAGGTATATAGATGTTTCCAGTTCTGAGTAGTTATCATGTCAACGTTTCGTGTTTCTTCACCAATATACAGTGGCCAAATAGAATTTTTAATTTTACTCTTTGTTCTTTAAGACCACTGTGGCAATATTCATACCTACCGAAAGTGACATTTTTGCATTGGAAATATGTCTGCATTATTAAACTAGAGTAATATTAATTATCAATACTTTACCCACTCTTCAGGAATATTAAGAAATGGAAAATACAACATCACAAGTGCTTAGCAAAGCCCACTATGTTATCTGTGGTTAATTGTGCTTTGAAAGTATAAGAATCGTATGTATGTATGTATGTATGTATATAAATATATATTATTGAACCTTCCCAACCAGCTTCAGAATTTTTCAGCACAAATGAAGAAAATGTTTAGAACGTTATTTTGTGAAAACCTTGACTTTCATGGTTTCTTGGTATGGAAATGTCATTACAAGCTACTATATCTGGAATAATGTGTAAACTAAATAGTTTTGCCTTGGGTTGCTTCTGCCAAGCTGGTAGATCTACCTCCTTTGCTCTCCTTTTCCTTATCAGCTCATCATGGTTTTGTTTACTCGGTCCTTCTGTATGTGTGTTTATTGGTCAGGTCAGAGTTGCTAAACCCTTTTTACCTCCTGCTAGAAGTGTAATCTTTCACTGAAGAAATTGTCACATTATCCTTGTCAATCCATTTTAATTTCACCAACAAGGTTGTGTGGGTGAAAAGAGGTGTTTTTTGCAATATGCATTCTCTTTTTGTTTCAAAAAGTGCTGTGGGAGTGACTCAGGGCAGAGAATTTTTTAATATGATGGGGATTATTGATCCATATACTCACAGACACAAATCAATGAGGAAGCCACAAGTAAGTAAATAGCATTGAAGGTTCTGAATAGCATTATAAGAACCATAAATAAATAAAAATACAGCAGTGTTTGGAATAGCCTTCCTCAGGAGGCTTGGTGCCCAGGAAAAAGACTATAACCTGTATTATCCCCAAGGTAATGATGGAAGCTGCAGTCCAGGATACCTGGAAATCAGCCGATTGAAGAAGGTTAGCCTACAAAGATAGTGCTAGGCAGTACAGTCTCCTCCTGAAACTCTAGTTGCCCAAGTTGTGATTCACTGACAAGAACAATATTTTAAAATGAATTGGTTTATTATGGCATAAACATTCATGGACTAGAGCAGGGGGGAAATATTTTATTTACTAGAGCACTGAGGTTAATAAGCTAGAATTTGGTATAAATAACATGCCATTTAAAATTAAGGAATTTATTTTGGGTACCAGGTCCAAATGTAAGCTGCAGTCTCTCCATACAGAAATCCATTCCCAGTCATCTACTTCTACACAAGCTTTTATATTTCAGCAGTATAGTATAGTTTGGAGTAGGTGGTGAGGAGGAGTCCTTTTATTATACGTTTGTAGAAAAATGGAGAGGTAAGCATAATTGACCATTTTCTGCTAATTTTTCTGAGAACTATTGATACATTGAAGTCTGCCTTTGCATTTTTCTGGATTAGTGTCTACTTCATGTCTCATAAGACTCATACATTAAAAATCAATCCTAAAAAGAAGCTATCTAACAATCTTCATTGTCAGTTCTAAGGATGGTTGCTGTACCTGTTGTCATTTGTTTGGTCATCTTTCTATATGTAATCGTAGTCTCATTTTTTTTAACTGTGGCTTTCTGTTTTGTGTATATGTTTTGCATGAGGTGTGGAGAGCTGTGGAGGTGACCTTGGAGAAACTATGCAGGAAAGGTTACAAAAACAAAAGCATTCATTAAGCCTGGGAAACAGAGAAAGCACTAGAAAGAAGCTCTGACTGGCTCCACCCTAATCAAGTGGGTTATAAGAGGGAGGGAAGGGGAAGCATAGGTAGGCTTTCAAGATTCTGTTACTATAGACTATATCAATAAAGCATAGTTCCAGTCAAATATGTGGAGTCTATTTCCTAACCTGGCCTGTCTTGAACTGCTAACAGGAGAACAATGAGATGTTCTGGGATTCTCATTTTCCTAAGGACATTCTACAACTTGACATGGTTGATACAATCAAAGACCTTTCTATCAATGAAGCTTATATTGATTACTTATTGGTATTGTTTGGCATTCTCAATTGTCCATTGTGCATCAGCAATAATGTATCTTGTCCCTCAACCTTTTCTAAAACCATTTTGAACATCTGGTAGTTCCCATTCCAGTTAGGGCTCTGATTTGCATTATTTTGCTAGTATGTGGAATTAAATATGTAATAATTTGCATGCTCTGTTAAGTCTTCTTTCTTTGTATTGGTATAAGTGGCCAACTGTGTCATTTTCCAGATTTGCTGGCATAGTTTGGTTAGAACCTTCATGCTTCTCCTCCTGTTGCTTTCTGTAGAAATTACATCAGTGGTAGCTCTTTGACTTGATAATGACCACAGCGTTGATCTTGATGGATTTTTTAAAGGTTCAAAAAAGAACTCCAAGCAGCTAACAACAATCTTGCAAAGTAGAAGCATGAACCAAAAAGAAACTTGCACATTAAGCTTAATTATGTTCAGAAAAGAATTCAGTCTTCACACAGTAGTTAGATGAAGAGGAAAAAAAAGGTAGCTTACATTTATTCAGTAGATCTGGATACAAGTAGCTTCATAGTAGAAAGCACTTATTCATCCCTGGTTCTTTGTAGACACTTTCTATGGAAATAGAAAGTCTGCGTGCAAGCGAGATGAAAGGGATGAGAGATGCATTCTGCAGCACCTCCTGCTTGCAGATGTGCCAAAAGGTAATGGAGATTGTTAATCCCCAAACCCGAGAAGAAGGAAGTGGAAATCAGGTGACCCATGTGACATCCCACAAGCACAATAGAGATGTGTTTACTAGAGAAACCCCATTTTATGCTTATGAGACAATGCTGAGTTGACCCCCTTATAATTCCAACAGATCTAACCTCTTTTTCTTAGCTGTCTTAGATGACGACCTTCCTACTGCACAGCATTTCAATGTACTTCTTCCATTTTTCTTTGAATCAGTTATTAATTGTCCATTGGCATCCTTTAGCATACCAATTTGAGGCTGGAAACTTCTTTTGAGTTTAGAGATCATTTGGAAAGCTGTCCTTGTTTTTCCGGGTCTGTTTCTGTCTTCCATGTCTCTACAGATGTCATTTTAATATTGTTTCTTGTCTCTTCCAGCAGCTTTTTGAAATTCTTTCTTAGGTTTTTCCCTGAGACCTTTATCTTTGTTGGCTTTGGACTCTCTTTTTTTCTTGGTAATTTCCACCAACTGTTCTGATATCCAGTCTGCATTCTTCTGTTTCTTGGTCTTTGGCAGTAGTCACATTCATCCTTAAAACTTACTTGACTTCATTCCATAGTTATAGTAGTTCCCTCTCAATAAGGTTCAGGACTTCAAAGAAATTCCTGCTTGAATATGGTGGGTATATGCTTAAGATCATATCATAGAAATTGGTTGGTTTGTTCTTCCACTTTAGCTTGACTTGGAATTTGTGCATGAGCAGTTTGTGATCTGTTCCACAGACAGCCCCTGGCCACGTCTTTGCTTCTGTAGCTGAGTCTTCTACTTCCTTCTACAAATAATACGGTTAATTTGATTTCCATGAGCCCTGTCTAATGATATCCATTGATATAGGCATTATTTTTTTGATATACAAGCATTAAATATCTTCAGATGCATTCAATTATTGTAATATAACTTGTTCAATATAACTAAGAAACCCAGAACTGAGCCCGCTGGGAAGGGGAAGGAGTTGGAGAAGACTGGCTAAAGGTAAAATAAAATCTCCTTTGAGTTGAGCTCAGCTCCTGGTAATACCCATGTAGTTTTCTTGGCACTAATACACAAGTTTGTACTGCCTCTTTTCAGGATTTTGGTATTTTTACCTCCCAGTCCTGGATTTTCCTAGTAGTCTCCAATCCAATAATTAAAAATTTCTGACTTCTTAAGATTGGTTAGGTGCTGCTACCAACCCGATTGGCAAGCGACTTCTGCAATTTAACTTTAATCTTATCTATAGGGAATATATGGATGTATGGCAGTATAGATCCTCTCCTTTCCCTTTTATAGTTGAGGAGAAGAGTGACTACTGTATGTAATTTGTTCTGCAGGGAAAATTAAATTGCAGCTGTTGTAGATCTCTTTACTAAACAACTCTTGAAGGTACAGGAGTCCTCTTTCATCTGAGTTTGGCCTCTCTCTTCCTCTTTTTCCCAGACATATTGTCATGAGTAAGGATGGCGAGCAGGGGGCTCTCACCCAGACTGTCAAGCGCATGCGTAGCACTGAGGAACTGTTCAGCCATTCAAAGAGACACAGATCGGGACCGCCTTAACCTTTGGGGTTTATATGGCTGGGTTTTCCCATGCTTTCTCAGTTTGTTAGGATTCTTGTTAAGTACTACTAATAAATATTAGAGACCAAGTCCTCGCCTCAGTGTGTTTCCTGGTAATCAGGACACATATACCCTTGGCTTAGGTCATCTTCCTACAGCAATACTGATGTGTGGATTAGCTTTCTATTATTGCTGTTCTAGAATAATTTTCAAACAGCCTGCTAAACATTGTACCCTGATTAAAAAGTAGACTCTATCATAGACGTACATACTTTTCAGGAAAAATGGAAGGCGAGGAAAAAATAGCTTCAGGTCTAGAAATGTTGCAGAGTTGGCTTAGATTAGTATATAATTACTGTTATGCCTCTTTTAAAAGCAGAATAAGACTGTGGCCTCAAGGAAGTTTTCCTTGTAAGCTGTATTTGCCACTATTCTAGAAAAGATATAATTATATATCTTCTCTTCCTCTTCCTCATTTTAAAATTTTTGTAATAAAAATCTTAAATGTATATTGCACTTTTTCTCTGAGAAATTTAAGGTGAGATCTCTGAGTTATGCCCTGTTTTCTCCTCAAAAGAACAATCATGGGGTTGGTTGTGACTGACCAAAAATCCCCTAGTGAGCTCTCTAGTCAAGTGGGGACTTGAACTAAGATCTCCACAGTCACAGCCCTCCAGCCAGAATCCCCCATGCATGTGGAAGGTGCCAGGTTGGATAAGGTAGTACAGAACTTCATCTTACTACAATTTGTTTTCCAAACCATGGCAGGTTTGCTGTTCAAACATATTCAGCTATCCTGCCATTATGTGTTGACAGGTCCCCAGGCAAATCATTTTGGAAAATAGTGAAAGGAGGAGAAGATTCTTCTTCTCTGGATTCCTTGGTCATATTTCCATGTATTGGTGTCTCTCATAAGACATAACCATGTTACAGTTCAGTCAGTTCTTTGGCAAATGAGTTTTAATGTCCATTCTCTAACTGCCCAGTGTCCCCTTTCCTATCTTTCTTTCCCTCCTTCCTCCTGAACGTTGTGTATTGTTTCCAGGGTCTGTGATCTTGGCAGGGCTTTTTGGAAATGTCCCTTCCTTCTTCCTTCTGCTTTTTCTCCCTGACTACTTTCAGTGGGATTGGTATAGTTTCAAACTAGCCTGTTTGCTTTTCTCAGATTAATTTATCTGGTGAAAGCCAGTTTACATTGTTTCCAAGGAAAAGTTCACTGTTAGGTCACAACTATTTTAGACAGGTTGGGGATATCAACAGCCCAGAGAGGAAGATTGATCCCATGTTAAAATGTAACTTGGGGACAAAAGAAGTTATTTGTATACATTTCTAAGAACAGGAACTACAGTTCAGTATATTACCCAGCCCTAGAAATAAACAGCTTCTGAACTACAGTTCAGGAGCTGTTTATTTCTAGGGCTGGGTAATCTGTCATAAAAACACCAAAATTAAGGAATAAAGTCAGCAATATTCTGTGCTAAGAAAAGCTGAATTTTGCAACTTGTAAGAAAATGCAGTTTGCATAATGTATAGATTGAATTGTAACACGTAATTCATTCTGCTTTTGTCAGGACTCTCTTATACCTTCAAGACTATAACTTTCATCATCATGAACCAGCAAGGCCCCTGCTGGCTGGGAATTATGCATAATGTTTTGAGTTCATCTGATTGGGGAAGGGTGCTTAACCACATTTTAAGTAATTGAGAATTCTAGGCTGTGATAATGAGGTGGGAAAAAACTGTGGCTTAATTTTAAGAGTCATCCATTAAGCATTATTGTTAATGACATCACTTAGAAATGCATGTTCCAGGGAAACAACAAGAAGAAAGGGGTACTAAAAAGCTACAAAAGACCTGGAAGAAGAAAGGAGAAACCACACATGTATGTCATGGAGCATAAAGAAAGCCCATTGCTCAGGCCTTGCAGTGTATATTGGGCAGTCTGAAAGTATTTAGAGCAGAGATCCACCCATTTAGTCTTGCCTCAGTAAACAATTAAACTTGCCCTTGATTTTTTTATTGCATGTCTGTTTGAAGTCAGAGACTGTCCTTTGAATGAGGGGGATTTTTTCTGCAGTGAAACTACTGTACTTCCAAAGTTTTCAAAGTACTAGCAACAAAATAAGAAGTGCTCACTCTTCTCTATAATTTGGAGCCACAATTTTTATTGTCTGGACATGTATTGTAAGTCACTCTGGCTGGCTTCACTGGGAGCAAGTAGGTTAGAAATATAAGAACAAAATAAGAGGGCATCATTGGTCATGCCTACAGTTCTGCATTTCTAAGGTGTCTCAATTGCTTCCAAAGTCCTGTTAAACTTTAATGATGATTTCCCTGCCTCTGGTTTCAAATTTGGAAGGAAAGCCTGGTTTGTCATATGTTCCATGGGAAGTAGAGCGGTAGAGTTGTAGTTCTCCCAGTTCAACAGCAACAGTTCAGAGATCCTGAACTTAGGAATCCTAGGGAGTTGAAAGGAATAGCAGCAATAGGCACAGTAATTAGTATGGTAGGCAGAGATACAGAACACCCTTCTTTCTTGAATTAAGAGGAAGAAGTCTGTTCTGGCATTTCAGAGGCATTAGGGACTCTGTAGACTGCTGGTGAAATAAAGGCTTGAGCTAAGCTGCTGGTCCTGGTAAACACCAATTACAATCTCTGCATTCCTATACAGATTCTCTTTATCTACTATTTACCTTTCTCACTTGATTGGACCCACTGTGCTATACAGTGCAATTACAGATAGCTATGGCCATTGTATTCATTCTTTTCCCCTAGTGTTTTGTCTCTAGTCAAGCAGACTTCGGAAGTACTATATAAACTGAATGTTACAAGAGAAAAGATAGGATAAGTGTACTGTATAGCCTTCTGGTATAGTGTAACCATGTTTGAATCAGTGAAAAAAATATTTGGCTCCAATTTAATAACTACTCATATTTATTTCTGTTAGATAGCTGGAGTATGCTATAGTGAAGAACAAAAACAAATCTGCATATTCTTTGGAATGTTGCTTTATTCCTTCTTTACACGTTTATTAAAAGGACATTGCATCTACTGGATGGATCTAGGAGCTTAGACTGCAGTTCTGTACCCAGTTACTGAGTAGTAAGTCTCATTGAAAAAATGGACTTAACTTTTAAGTGTATCATTATAGAATTATGCCATTTGTCTCCTAAAATTTGGGATTATGTGGAACTATATGCAGGTGCCTCTTGTAAAAATAATGGTAATAATCATAGGTCAGTTATTCAAATATTCAGTATACTATATTATGATCAATATTAACATTTATAAACACCTGGAATGGAGGAGGTGTATTATAAATGATAAATGTGATGTTTTAATAAATTTTTAACATTCATAATGGCTTCTTAAAAAAAACTGTTGTGATAATATCTTAGACAAATTTTTTAAAAATTAATGTAGAATTTTCTTAAAAATAGTTACAACTATCTCTTTGACAGAGTCCTCAGTATTCAGTGAAGCACAGTCTTCCTCTGCTGTTAATTTAAGTGGAATTCAAGATTTGACTCGGAATAAGAACATAGTGAGACCACTTGCTTTGCCTGTGCAACTTGTAGGAAACACATTTGCAACAGGTAATATATTTTCTCTCAAGTTCACTGGAATCTAATATTACTTTGACTCTAGTATGTAAAAGTAATATGTAAATTATCACAAGACATAAGTAATTTGCTATAGAATTGTCTTTGTGGAACAAAGCAGATGATAAATACTGCATACTTCCCAATGTCTTCTAGCTGGTGCCCTTCGGATGTGTTCAACTCTTGCCATCCACAGCTAGATCAATCAATGTAATGGTGTATAATATATCTGAAAGTGAAGAAAGACAACTTTAAAATGATGCTGTGGTCAAATCAGGTTTCTATGATGCTTATTACCAACACTAGAATTAACAGATCTAGGTTGCAACCATCTAGTACCCATTAGATGGCAGCAAAGAATTAGAATTGTCTGTATTTCCTTTGCTGCCGTCTAGCGGTTGCAGTTTTTTGTAGCTTAAATCTGGTAGCTCCAACTGATACACTATCCTATTGTAATGTTTTTCACTAACTTCATTTATTTATTACATTTATAATGTCATGAGCACTGATGGTGAGCAGGAGGCGGCCCCTATCCAGGGGGGGAAACACATGCGTAGTAGTGAGGAGTTAAGCAGCCATTCAAAGAGACACAGATCAGACCCGCCTTGACTTTTGGGGTTTATCTGTCTGGGTTTTTCCCATGCTTCTTCAGTTTGTTAGGATTTTCTGTCTTATGTAGCAGTAATAAACACTAGAGACCTATACCTTGTCTCAGCATGGTTTCCTGACTGTTAGGACATACAATTTGTATTTCATCTATGCGATGAAAGTTATTTAAATGGATTTTCCCCTATCTCTCTTCCTCCTCCTCCTTTTCCCATTTTATCTTTGGTCTAAGAGATACGTTGGTGAAGTTAAGAGGTTGTAACTAGCCAGAAACAGACTTGTTTTTGCTATCCTGGCTATTGCAAGTTATAAAAAAGATAAGTGATGATTTTAGAAACTGGACAATAGAGAGGACTAAAGATTTTGAACAGGAGAAAAAAATACAAGCCTGTTCTTGATGTCAGCTAATACAAAATGACACAAAATGTTATAACATCTGAAATATTAAAGGAGATATTTGAAGAATGGAGCCAGAAATTAGAAACTACAGTATCAACACTGTCCATAATTATGTCTGTGTCATGTTCACCGTTCCAATGTTACCGTTACATCGTAACGTTTCGCATGTCATTTGGCTGATGCGTGTTTCATCTGGGAGGGGAGGAGGATTCCATCTCGTGGGATTGTTATATGTTAGCAGCTGGATTGGAGTGTGTTTGGGTTATCTTGTGTGTTCAAGGTTCCTTTCCCAGGACATCAGCAGAAACGGTTACCAGCACCTGGGGGGGGGGGAAGTTTGCAACGGCAGGGCGAGGGGAGGGATTACGTTTCAGCCGAGGGTTTTTAGTTTGTATTTGGCGCGCTTTTGCTCATTCTCAGCTTTCTCTGTATTTGCATACTATTCTTTAATAAATCAGATATCATTAAGTTCCTGCTTGTGAGTCTGAGTCTATTAGGGTAGGCAATCCTTACATAAAGCTGAGAATCTCAAAAAATTTTCCGTTAGCCCCTTTCCAGATTTATTTTGTGAGGGAGAAGTGCTAGCAATGAGCAAACCAAATCCCCAAACCACGGAAAGCGAGGAATCGAGCGAGGGGGAACCCGACTCCACGGTGATAAGAACAGAGAGGGTCCCTACTCGGGAGCTCTCAGAAATTCGGGAGGTGTCAAGCTCCAGCCTGGGAGAAGAGGAGGTTGGAGGTAAAAGAGCCCCTGAACCGACCGGTGAGTCGCCAGGTGAACTGGTCACCTGGGATGAAACACAGGGACCCCTACCAGGGACGTCCAAAACATCTTGGAAACAGCGGTACCCGAGTTCCCCAACTGTGGTGAGGCAGGAGGGAAAGGAGGATTCCCAAACTCCTGACCGTATAAGACTGGTGGAGGCCAAATTGGAGTCACTAGAATGTATGTTTCCAGAAAATGTCAATGGACTGGGGTCCCCGGGAGAGGAGGAGAGAGGAGTCTAGTAATAGGCATTTGTCTCCTTCTTCGCCCCCACCTTCGGAGGAAAGGAGTAGGACCCAGCGCAGAGAGGAGGCAAGGGCGCCGAGGGTGAGAATTTCAAGGTCCCCTCCTCGAGAGTGGAGATCCCTGGGAGCTAAAAGAAAGTCCGACCGCCCAGCTGTGGCAAAGGGACCGCCCGGAGTGGGGGTTAAGGACTTTACAGTTAAATTTGATGGAGATCCAACTAAGCTATCGTTCTTCCTTACCAATGCAAGGAGTTATATGGATGAATGGGAACCATATTTTCGTTCAGAAAGAGCCAAGATTAATGCCATTGCCACTAAGCTCAAGGGGCGGGCTGCTGATTGGTATGTGCAGTTATGTCAATCGGATGCCCCTGAGCTGGAAGAGTTCGAAGAATTCCTGTGGGCGTTGAAGCTACACTTTGAAGACCTGTTAGCTAAAGAAAGGGCAAAACGGGCACTGAGGGAGCTTAGCCAGGGGCCACGATCGGTAGCAGACTATGCTCTGGAATTTAAGGCTCTGGCTGGGAAGGTTGAGGATTGGTCCCAATCTACCTTAATAGAACTTTTTAAGGACGGTATGAACACGGAGGTCCTGAGGTGGTCGCTCGGTAGGGACGACCCAGATACCCTGTATGAATGGATACAGTTGTCAGGGAAGGCTGAGCATGCCCATGAAACCTTCGCTCACAGGAAGGTGATGAGATATTCCAGGCTCAGCAAGGGTTCCCGCCCTGCTGCGCCTACTGGAAAGTCTGGTCAACGTGCCTGGGAGGAGAAGAGGAAGCGCCGCTATGCGAAAGGGCAGTGCCTCCAATGTGGAAAGGAAGGTCACCGAGCAGCGGCGTGCCTGAAGGGCAAGACCGATGATCGTTTGGGGAAGCTGACGGGGAAATCTCCCTCCCTACCCAGGAAAATGAAGGCAGCCATGGCTGAAACTGAAGTGGAGGAGGTTCCTTACTTCGGGGGCGAGGGGGAGCCCGATCTACACCAGCCGGCGGGAAACGCCAGCCACCTGCTTTAAGGAGCGCCTGTGGGCAGGTGGTGGAGGATGAGCGCAAACATGTTTCAGTGAGTGCCAACTATCCCACACTGAACATGAAAGTGAAGTTAGGCTCCCGCACAAGAACCATTGAAGTTTGGGCATTGATCAATTTGGGGTGTTCGCGTTGCTTGATGCACCCTGACGTGGTGGCTGCTTTGGAGTTACCCAGCTTTCCACTGCAACGTCCCATGATTTTCACCCAGCTGGATGGTTCTACAGCGGGGGGGAAACCAGTCACCCATTACACGGGCATGGTGGCGTTGCAAATGGGCAGCCACCGTGAGGGGCTGCCATTTGTGGTGGTGCCTGTGGGGCATCCCTTAGTCATTCTGGGGATTCCTTGGTTGGTCCAACAAAACCCCTATATAAATTGGGTACACAGGACTTTGACTTTTGGGGATGGTTTCTATCAAGCCCCTGGGGAGGACGACGCTCTGGAGGCTGCAGTGGGGAGGGCGGTGGCAGCAACCCCGCATTTCACTGTCACACCACTGGAGGGCTTGCCGGAGCAATACCAAGGCTTTGCGGATGTGTTTGGTGAGAAAGAAGCGGACCAACTCCCACCCCATCGAAAAACTGACTGTGCGATAGAGTTGGTCCCCGACGCTCAACTGCCCAAACCAAAAATTTATGCCATGACTCAAAAGGAACTGGCGGCGTTGAGGGAGTTTGTGGATAAAAACTTGGCCAGGGGTTTTATTGAACCAGCAAATTCGCCAGTGGGCGCCCCCGTCTTATTTCGAGCGAAGAAGGATGGGACATTGAGGCTTTGTACAGATTATCACGGATTAAATGCGGTCTTGATATTAAACAAATATCCTCTGCCGTTAATAAAAGTCATGTTAGCACATCTGGCTAAGGGGAAAATCTTCTCTAAGCTGGATTTGCGGGAAGCCTATTTCCGCATCCGCATACGGGAGGGGGATGAATGGAAGACTGCTTTCAATTGTCCACTGGGTTCTTTTCAGTATAAAGTTTTGCCTTTTGGGTTGGCGGGGGCACCAGGGGTGTTCATGCAATTGATCAATGAAGTGTTACATGAACATTTGTTCAAGGGTGTACTGGTCTATTTGGATGATGTTTTGATTTATACTGAAACGGAAGAGGAACATGAGCGCTTGGTGAAACAGGTGCTTAGCAAACTGAGAAAGGCTGAGCTCTATGCTAAGCTTTCTAAGTGTGAATTTCATCAGACTCAACTTGACTACCTGGGGTACAGGATCTCTGACAAAGGCATTGAGATGGATCCTGCGAAGATTCAAGCTATTTTGGGGTGGGAGCGCCCGCGCACCCGCAGGCAGCTCCAAAGTTTTCTTGGGTTTTCCAACTATTACCGCCAATTCATCCAGGGGTTCGCCGAAATTGTGTTGCCTCTCACTGACTTGTTACGTACGAAGGAGTTGGGGGACACATGCAAGGTAACCCAGGGGCATTGCTCAATTGGACACCTGACTGCCAGTTGGCTTTCGACAAACTCAAAAGCCTGTTCACTGCTGAACCCATTCTTCAATACCCTGATCCCACCAAACCCTTTGTGGTTCAAGTGGATGCTTCCGATTTCTCAATTGGAGCGCTCTTGCTGCAAGCGGATGCTGACAACCGCCTGAAGCCGTGTGCGTATCTGTCCCAGAAATTTTCTGAGACGGAAAGGTGGTGGCATGTTTGGGAGAAAGAAGCTTTTGCAGTCAAGGCTGCTTTGGAGGCATGGCGTCACCTATTAGAGGGGGCCAAATGTCCTTTTGAGGTATGGACTGACCATAAAAAATTTGAAGCGCTCAGCACACCTCGTAAGCTCAGTCCTAAGCAGATCCGCTGGGCTCAATTTTTCAGTCACTTTGACTTTAAGTTGAAATTCATTCCGGGCAAGAAAAACTTCCTGGCTGATGCGCTTTCCCGCCTGCCCCAGGATTCGGTCCAGGCACCTGACGTGGGTACACTGTGGACAGAACCCCAATTGGGTTTGCAAGCTGTCACACACAGTCAAACTCGTGCGCAGCTGCCCCCAGCTTCAGTTTCACCGGCTGGGGGAAGGACGCCAATTCCCTCGCAATTGCAACAACAGTTTCTGCTAGAGTTGAAATCTGATACTTGGTTGCAAGCGAATAGAGACAATGTTACATTTGACAGAGGCTTAGCTTGGAAGCAAAACCGCCTCTATGTCCCTGACAGTTTGCGAAGGGAAATTTTGATTAGGTCTCATGATGATAAATTAGCTGGTCATTTTGGGTTTGTCAAAACCTTGCATCTGGTACGCCGCCAATTTTGGTGGCCCACATTGAGATGTGATGTAAAAAGTTATGTTGCTTCTTGTCCTGTCTGCGCCATGTCAAAACAGAAGGGGGGGGTAAGCCGCACGGGCTGCTGCAGCCGGTGGCCAGCCCCTCCCGTCCTTGGGAGGAGGTTTCTATGGACTTCATTGTGGATTTGCCTCCATGCTTCTATGGATAGTCTGTGTCTAAAAGAAGTTAATAAAGGAATGGCAGATGAACAAATTTTATCTGACAAGACAGAGAAAGCACAGAATGTGGAACTAGAATTGACAGGCCAAGAAATGATTTGGAAGAGGATGCTTTACTGGATATACAAAAGAAACTGGCTAGAATTTTAAAAATTAAAAGGGAAATACAAATGATAAACCAAGAGAATGACCTGGAAAATGTTTTCTTATTGGATCTACAAAAGAGGCTTGTTAAAGCCTTGAAGAAATCTGTGTGATGGGATAAAGAAGAATTGAAATCAAATCCTACAACAGTATTTGATTGAATTAAAGACTGAGATCATTAGAAGTAAAAGGAAGGAATGTAAAGTTGGTTTATTTGATCAAGGTTAAAATAAAACTTTTTTGGCAATGTTCTGGCAACCCTTTATGAACTTTTTGCTGACACCAGGATTGAAATATTGATATTTTATGGATTTGCTTATAGATAAGAGTTGGGATATGAGATGAAGATATAATCGGTTTAACCTTGTAGGGGGTAAAGAGATATTAAATTTGTTTACACTTGTTCAGATGAAGTTGGAAGTCACTTCTTTTTATAGTTCTTTTCTTTTTCGTTATTCTTTCTTCTGCACTTTTTCTTCTTTCCATTCTCTTCTCTTTCTCTAAGTTTAGCTTGTATTAGCTTTTACTATTGTAATTAAAATTCTTAATAAAAATTATATTTAAAAATAAGGAAATTAATTCCATTGAACTCACTGGGACTGTCTTTTGAAAGTAGACATGGATTTGGTTGTAGCCTGAGGCTCTAATTCAGGATTTTGTTGTTTATTCGTTCAGTCGCTTCCGACTCTTCGTGACTTCATGGACCAGCCCACGCCAGAGCTTCCTGTCGGTCGTCAACACCCCCAGCTTCCCCAGGGACAAGTCTGTCACCTCTAGAATATCATCTATCTATCTTGCCCTTGGTCAGCCCCTCTTCCTTTTGCCTTCCACTTTCCCTAGCATTAGCATCTTCTCCAGGGTGTCCTGTCTTCTCATTATGTGGCCAAAGTATTTCAGTTTTGCCTTTAATACCATTCCCTCAAGTGAGCAGTCTGGCTTTATTTCCTGGAGTATGGACTGGTTTGATCTTCTTGCAGTCCAAGGCACTCTTAGAATTTTCCTCCAACACCACAGTTCAAAAGCATCGATCTTCCTTCGCTCAGCCTTCCTTATGGTCCAGCTCTCGCAGCCATATGTTACTATGGGGAACACCATTGCTTTAACTATGCGGACCTTTGTTGTCAGTGTGATGTCTCTGCTCTTAACCATTTTATCGAGATTTGTCATTGCTCTTCTCTCAAGGATTAAGCGTCTTCTGATTTCCTGACTGCAGTCAGCATCTGCAGTAATCTTCGCACCTAGAAATACAAAGTCTTTCACTGCTTCTACATTTTCTCCCTCTATTTGCCACTTATCAATCAAGCTGCTTGCCATAATATTGTGTTTTTTTTTTGAGGTTTAGCTGCAAGCCAGCTTTTGCACTTTCTTCTTTCACCTTCATCCTAAGGCTCCTCAGTTCCACTTTGCTTTCAGCCATCAAGCTGGTATCATCTGCATATCTGAGATTGTTAATGTTTCTTCCAGCAATTTTAACCCCAGCCTTGGATTCCTCAAGCCCAGCTTGTCGCATGATGTGTTCTGCATACAAGTTGAATAGGTAGAGTGAGAGTATACAACCCTGCCGTACTCCTTTCCCAATCTTAAACCAGTCCGTTGTTCCGTGGTCTGTTCTTACCGTTGCTACTTGGTCGTTATACAGATTCCTCAGGAGGCAGACAAGATGACTTGGTATACCACCAGGAATTTGCCATAATTTGTTATGGTCCACACAGTCAAAGGCTTTAGAATAGTCAATAAAACAGAAATAGATGTTTTTCTGAAACTCCCTGGCTTTTTCCATTATCCAGCGGATATTGGCAATTTGGTCCCGAGTTCCTCTGCCTTTTCTAAACCCAGCTTGTACATCTGGCAATTCTCGCTCCATGAATTGCTGAAGTCTACCTTGCATGATCTTGAGCATTCAGGATATTTGATCAAATTAAGTTTGAAACATTTGGAAACAATATTAATTCCCAAGGGGTCTAATTGAGGGCAGTTAGGGGAACTAAGATGATTAAATGCCTTTTTATTTATGCTTTCAGTAACTTAATTTTACTTTGTTCAGCCTTTCAAACTTAGTGACCGATTAGCATAAAATAGATTTAATATAAATTTTTGAGATATAGAAGTATGTGTTGGAAATTAAAATTTGGCAAGACTACTCAAGAACAAGGGACGCGGTGGCGTTGCGGGTTAAACCACTGAGCTGCTGAGCTTGCTGTTCGAATCCGCGTGACAGGGTGAGCTCCCGTTGCTAGTCCCAGCTCCTGCCAACCTAGCAGTTCGAAAACATGCAAATGTGAGTAGATTAATAGGTACCGCTTCGGCGGGCAGGTAACGGCATTCCGTTTAGTCATGCCGGCCACATGACCACGGAAGTGTCTACAGACAAACGCCGGCTCTTCGGCTTTGAAACGGAGATGAGCACCGCCCCCTAGAGTCGGACACAACTGGACTTAATGTCAAGGGAAACCTTTACCTTTACCTTTACTACTCAAGAACACATTGTTAAAAGGAATGGCCATATTGAAAAAAATGTTTAATTTTTATTCCTAGAGCCTGAAGATTTAAAACAGCTTTCCAAAAGAAGGACATGTATAGTAAATTTACCATACCACAATTTAAAATGTACTCGTTTTGATTATAGTTAGCTTCCATGTGAGTAGGATTCAAGCCGACATTCTTTGCTTTACTTTATATGAATTATAGCCAAATAATGTGTCTATCTTCAGTTTCTTAACAAAGAAGACAAGGCATTCTGAACATACACCAGTCTTCCAATTTTATTTCTATTTTTCAAATTTTACAGATTGTAGTCACCAGAATAGCTCCAAAAGAAGCTATCCAATTGTTATTTTTAATATAACAGGAGGGAAAAATGAATGCCTTGGGGGGTAATTATAATAACTGTCAACTTTGGGGAGATAAACCTCTAGCATACTATCCAAATATCAAATATGGCCCTTGTTTATCCTTGATTTGCACAACTTTCAGATGTATTATACATAATCTTTGTTGTAGGGATGTCCAAGGAGTGGTCAAAACAGTTGGGTGCCATCATGGTGCCATCTTGTTTTTTTTTACCTCCCCTGTTGAATCGCCTGCTTTGTTGTCTTCTTACAGTGTTCCTCTAGTCCACAGTGCAATTGTTTGTTTTATAACAATTTTCTAAAAGTATCTCTGGGTTTTTTGCATTCAGTTCCCCTTTCTCTCCGAGCCACTGATGTTACCAGTGGAAACAACATTGCAGGAAGGACAAATGTCATGAGCTCTACAGTTTCACGACCTGTGCCTCACTCAATGTCTCCCGGCCCTAGTTGTGTAGCTGCAGAGCAAGGTAAAAATAACCTCTTGACTTTGTTATTGCCTACCTTAATATAACCTCATGACTTCAGCAGATATAAAGCATTCTGAAAATCAGAATTGTCAATAAATAAGAATGTTTTATTACATGGGGTGGATACTAAAACATATAGAAGGTAAACGTTTATGATTTTTGTGATTTATGTCTGCTTGTGTGTGTGTGTTTGTTTGTTTACTTCTGCTTAGCTACCCTGTCCAGTTCTGGCCCACCCAAGAAACGACACCGAGGATGGTCTCCTGGATCCCCGGTCCTTCCTCCTGGCGTAATTGTGCCTGTTCCTGCCATCCGGCCTCTTCCAAGAGCAGGCAAGATTCTGATATATGTGTGTGTTCAGCCAGGGACCTGGTTCATTGGCAGTTTATTAATTATTTGTTAAATTTATATCCACCTTAATTAATTAATTTGTTGCATTTATAATGAGCCTTTTATATGGCAGCTCAGGGTAGAGAGCAAGAACTTCCCCCTCCAAAGTTATACTTAACTAGAGTCTCCCAATAACTTCATGACCAACTGGTAGATACGAATCTAAGTCTCCCACTCTTTGTAGAAATTGTATTTAATTTCAATCCAGTGTATTATCATATATGCATATTGAATGAGATAAACTAACTTCATTCCAACATTGATCTGTATATCTTGACAGAAACCTTTAGTCTTACAGTATGTGTCATAATTTAAACTGATAACTGCTATTAATGCCATTGATAACTATAATATAGGTAGTCACATCAACAGTCTCTCTTTCACACAAAGCTTTCTTCACACTATACATCAGCTTTACCCAATCTTGAGCACTCCAAATGTGTTGGATGTCATTTGCCTTCATTCTGAGTCAGTACAATGTGTTATAGTCTAGTACATCTGGAGGAGAGATATGTAGAGGGAATAGGGAATGGCCTTGAAGGATAATAGGAAGAGCCACTACCAATCAGACAAATGAGGCTTGAACCCATTGCAAGAAATTAATTGGAGTAAACATCTCAGGCAGACCCTAGTTCACAGGAAAATAAAGTGAGGGATGGGGAAGCATATTCAGACTTGCAAAATTCTGTTACTATAGCTGTTAAAATAAAAGTAGTCTTTACCTGTATGGCATTAGTTTCTTAGTCTGGTCTACTTTATAGGGCTGACAAGATATTAAAAAAATCTAGTAGATATGTTTACACAGAAGTAAGTACATTTACTCAGAAATCCAATAGAATATCTCCATCTCCCCCCTTCATTTTCTCTCTCTCCTCCTCCCTCCCTCCTCCTCCCTCCCTCCATACAGACTCACTCTTTGTTTAAGCCAATGCTTTTATTATTATTATTTATTTACTAGATGTATACCCTGTTTTCTCTCTGCCACTCACTGTGGCAGTTGAACCCACAAATGCTTAAACAGCAGCTAAAAATACAAATTATAGAACCTAAGCATAAAAACAGTACAATCAAGACAAATTTAAAATATACACAATTCACACCAAATTCAGTTAATACTTTACTGCTTGGTAAAACAAATGAGTTCTGCATTTTCCTGAGCATTGGGAGAGTGGCACCATGCTGGAGAAGGCCCTCTCCTGTTTACCAAATAGACAAGCTTCTGGCTGAGGGAGAATCTTCAAGATAGCTTTTCCTGCTGATCTAAATTACTGAGCAGGTTTAAAGCAGGAGAGTTGTCTTTCATATGACCTGGCCCAAACCTATTTAGTGCATTAAAAGTCAACTCCATTAGATTGAATTGGTAGACAACTGGCAGCCAGGATAGATTGTTCCATATAACCATACACTATACCTTAAACTAGCTGGCACCCTAGTCCCTGCATGTTTTATCAACTGCAATTTATGGACACTTTTCAAGGGCAGCCCCATATAAATTTTGTGGCAATTGTCAAGGCAGGATGTAATCAACAGGTGGATAACTGTCACTAAGTTCAACCAGCTCTGGAAGGGTTGCATTTGGTAACTAGCCATAGTAGTGCAAATGTGCTCCATATCACAGCCATCACTTGCAAATCTAGTCACAGCTGGGGGCTCAAAGAACATCCCCAAACTGTGAACCTGTTCTTTATGGGGGAAGTGCAATCTCATCCAAATAGGCTTTTACATCAATTCACAAGTCCAGGTTTTTCCTCAGCAGTAACTCTATCGTGTCTAGATTTAATTTTATCTTGCTTTCCTTTATCCAATCCATTCTCAGGTTAAGGCAACATTCAAGGGTGCTGATTGCTTCCTTAGAAGAAGATGGTAAAGAGCAATCGAGTTGGGTGTCATCAACATACTGGTGGTACCCCATTCAAAAGCTCAAAATGACCTTCCCCAGAGATTTTATGTAGATGTTAAACCACACAGAGGACAGGAAACTGTTCTGTGGGACAATATAGATAAGTGACCTAGTTGTTGAACATAGTTCCCCAGCACCATCTTATGGATACATCCTGACAGGAAGAACCACAGTATAACAGTGCCAACAAGGCCTGACTTTGCCAGATGGCCCAGAAAGATATAATAGTCAGTGGTATAAAAACCACTAGGAAACCCCAAGGGAGATAGCAGGGTTGCACTTGCCCCATCTCAGTTTGACCTGGATCATCCATCAAAGTGTTTTCTAGCTGAAATGGGATTACTTTGCAATAAAATGTTAATGGATAACAGTATTCCAGACTAAAGATAAAAAACCAAATTGCAAATATTTCTCCTGGTGGGTTACAAACTGTGTATTAAAGCAAAAAAGATTTCTGTAGCTTAAAAAAAAGATACGCTCTATTTTTCTCTGTGCTTAGTTATTGCAAATCATTAATTAAGCTTTGCAGTAACAACTGAGATAAGATTTATACCTGGTGCTTTCAGCAGCATCTTTATCTGCAAAAAGCTCTATGGCTCCTTTATGTCTAAAGTTTTAATTTAATAGATTGTGACTAGGATAAGATAAATCAATATTCAATTAGGCTTTGAGAATGAGCCCATGTTTCACTATTAATTTGCATCTGATAGTTTATAAGTTAGTATTGAATTCCATTTTTTGTACAATGGAGTTTTTGTGAACTGCTCTATTGTAATACCTAGCTTTGGAGGAAAATGTTTATGCAGCCTTTTCTCTCTAATTCCCTTCCATCAGTTACAAACTCTGTTAGATTTTTAAAGGTAACTTTTGGAAGGATGAACTAGGGAGAGATAGGGCATCTTCATGGTTTAAAGCGGTGCTACCCAAACTTTTCCCTTCATTACCCAAAACCGCTTATCAGAAAGTCCTTTTTACCCCATGTAGGTAAAACACTTTAAGTCAATTTAATGGGTTCGTGTATGGGGTTACCCAAAGAAAAGCCACTTTTACCCAATTTTGGATAATATACCCAGGCTTGGGAAGCACTTGTTTAAAGGAATTCACTATAATCCCAAAAGGAAATGCAGATGTAGTTTGAATTTTATTGTGTTTAATGATTGGTAGAATGAGAATGGTTTTCTTTCCTGTTAGATTGTTCATAAGGCCAAATCACAGTATGAGCCTTTTTGTAATAGATTTGTCCTCTTTCTGTATTTTTATAGAGCCTCTTTTATCAGTCCCAGTTCCACAGTCGATGTTAACTGGAATTTTACAGCCTCAGCCCATCCCTGCAGGGGAGACTGTAATAGTTCCTGAAAATCTGCTGATTAACTCAGGAATCAGACCAGTGATTCTAATAGGTAAGCTCTCAAGTAAACTGCAATAATCTGCAGTTGTTACTTTCCTGGTTTCTTTTGTTATTGTTGTTGTTGATTTTTGGATTAAAATTCTGAAACCTAAATACTGCATCCATTCTTTGCATGCTTAAAAAATGATCTTGGTAGAAAATTTGAACTACAGTTCCTTGGAGAGAAAATATCTCTATGCTCCCAAAGGGATGAAAAGTCACTGTGTAACTGAAGGTTACACAGATAACTAGATAACTGCAGATGATCATTAGAACGCTCTTGTTCAAGCCTAAATAAAAGAGGGTGCACATAGATCATAGAGACCTTTCCATAAAAAACTGAGGGGAAATAGCTTCTCTCACAGCCTCTGAAATAGTTGTGTCCTTGCAATTTGCAGAATCTCAGAGAACTTAAGCATTTCAAAGCAATTTTGGGCTGACCAGAATCTCCAAGATCTGTGTAGTCCAAAATAAATTTTCTCTTTTTTTTAGATTTTTAATCCCACCTTTATTATTTTTTATAAATAACTCAAGGTGGGGAACATACCTAATACTCTTCCTCCTATTTTCTCCACAACAACAACCCTGTGAGGTGAGTTGGGCTGAGAGAGTGACTGGCCCAAAGCCCAGCCAGGTTTTTCTGATGCCTGATTCTGTAATATCTTCACATGAGAAATATTAAGCAGTAAGCAATTAAATTGAAGAATTGTGCTCCTTAAAAAATGTATATGTATAAAATATTTCAACTGAATAATATAGCAGATAGAGGTTACTGAAAGTGTGTAGAAATATGCACTTCAGTGCTTATTTAGGAGAACTGAACCTATTCCCTTGTTAACTATCAGGGATGTTGATAAAAATCCCACGCTCTGTTACAACCCACAAACAGGATGTAGAAACAACTGTAAAAATACTTTAATATCTTCATAAGCTTATTTGCGTATTTTTCCTCCTCAGTATTTTAGATGCAGCTGTGAATTATACTGCCCAAATTATGTTCAGAGCTCCCATGTAAGATGATAAACCTGCAGTGTTTTGTGTAAAATTTTAAAGTGTTATGTACTATCTGTACTTATATTGCACATATTAGGTGATGCTTGTGATTTGGGCTCTGCTTCCAGTTCCCCTCCCCCAAGAAATGGTAATCTCATTCAAATCAATCTCACACACCTGATGACATGGTGCTGTGGATTTCCCTTTTAAAGCTATGAAATGGCATGAGCTGCTCCAGTCCTCTGTTGTGAAGTAGAACTTGGCTGACAACCCAGTTGCATTTCTGCAGGGAGAGGATGGGTGGGCAGAATGGTAGAATGACTCTGAGCTATCTTTTCACTAGGAATAAGAAAGCTTGTTTTTTTGCCAAGAAGGTTTCATTTTGTCACAACTAATGGCAGGCTAGACTCTTCCCTAGCAAACAGGAGCATTTACTTGCAAGTAACTTCTATAGGGACGTGGTGGCGCTGCGGGTTAAACCGCTGAGCTGCTGAGCTTGCCGATCGGAAGGTTGGCGGTTCGAATCCGCGTGACGGGGTGAGCTCCTGTTGCTAGTCCCAGCTCCTGCCAACCTAGCAGTTCGAAAACATGCAAATGTGAGTAGATTAATAGGTACTGCTTCGGCGGGCAGGTAACGGCATTCCGTGTAGTCATGCCGGCCACATGACCACGGAAGTGTCTACGGACAAACGCCGGTTCTTTGGCTTTGAAACGGAGATGAGCACCGCCCCCTAGAGCCGGACACGACTGGACTTAATGTCAAGGGAAACCTTTACCTTTAGTTAACTTCTATAGCCTTGGCCATGTGGAGTACAGACATAGAAAGAAAATTGGGACTGGAGGGGGTAACAGCAAAAGAACTCTATTAATATAAATGCAGCTTAAGGCTTGCCAGCAGCTTGCTCCTTCTTTCTGCCATTCAGCTGAGTAATGTTTTCATTGAGCATAATACTGAAAAGATTAAAAATTAAAGGTACTCCTTAGTTCAAAATTATGCAGTAAAGAACTAGAAACATTAAGCTCTGCATAGGAAATCTTCTAGGAAACAACTAAGTCTTTGTAAGAAGAGAAGTAGCTGCTTTATCTACAGCAGTGTTTTTCAATCTCAGCAGCTTTAAGATGTGTGGACTTCAGATGTGTGGATATGCTCGCTGGGTAATTCTGGGAGTTGAAGTCCATGCATCTTATAGCCACTGAGGTTGAGAAACACTGATCTACAGAAATTATTGACAACCTTGATTGGCAGTAGCTTTCTAGTATACGGATGTACAACTCATAAAAAAAAAGGGCTCTGTCACTGAGCTAGCAACTATTGTTCATAGTTGCTTCTACCTATAGAAATAGGATAATACATTTTAGAGCTAGAATTAACATTTGAATATAAAAGAACAAAGTATACAGTGCTATTTCAGTTTCTGAATTTGAGACATTGGTCCATTCCAAGTTACTGATACATAAAGGCTCACTGTACCTAGAAAGAAGTACCACATTTAAAAAATATATACATATATACATATACATATACATTTTTTTAATCCATTCAATTGCGTCAGATTCTTGGAGACTTCCTGGACAAGTCCCTGCAGTTTTCTTGGCAAGGCTTTACAGAAGTAGTTTGCCATTGCCTCCTTCCTAGGGATGAGAGAAAATGACTGGCCCAAGGTCACCCAGCTGGCTTTGTGCCTAAGGTGGGACTCGAATTCATGGTCTCCTGGTTTCTAGCCTGGTGCCTTAGCCACTACAACAAACTGGCTGTACATATACATTATACATATACTGTACATATACATAATCTGTAACTGTGCCATAAAAAACCTACAGGCAATATGAAAATCTTATGTTGCCTGTTATTTAAAAAAACTACATATTGCATAAAGATACAAGTAAGTATTGCATTTAAACAATTCCCCATATAACTTTTAGATTTGGGTTTATGGTAATGAGCTAAAATTGAGATTTAGGAGGGATGTTAGTACTACTGTTAGTAGAAAAAAATATCTATATGTTGCAACCATTTCTACACTATCCTTCATTTTTGTTAGACATTAAAATGCATGGATGTCTTTGTCACCTGTGACAGGTAGTCCTCACTTAACAACCTCTTGTTCAGCAACAGTTTGAAGTTATGATGGCACTGAACAAGCATACTTACAACCAGTCCTCATAGTTGCAGCCATCACAGAGTCCCCACTAGTTGTGACAGTCACAGTGTGCCGCTGTCACGTAATCACCATTTGCAACCTTCCCTGCCAGCTTCTGACAAGCAAAGTCAGTGGGGAAGCCAGCAGGAGTCTGTAAATGGCGATCACGTGACATCTCGCTTAACAACTGCATGGGATTTGTTTAACAATGGCAACTGGAGCTGCCACAATTGCCACTGTAAGTCAGCATGGTCACATGATGTTGCACTTTACGACCACGTCACTTAGTGATGGAGTTGCTGATCCCAATTACAGTACTTTCATTAAGTGAGGACTACCTGTAATGGTCTTTACATCTCAGCTAAACAGAATTTTTCATGCTTTTGTGGGAAAGTATATTTTGGTTCCTTGCTTAACAATAATTTTTATTTTATAAGATTTTAAAAATTGAAAAGCAATCTGCAGTAATTTGATTAGAGCTTGTCTTTTTGTTTTTAAAGGTTATGGCACTTTACCTTATTTCTATGGGAATGTTGGAGACATTGTAGTAAGTCCCTTGCTAGTGAATTCCTACAAGATTCCTCAGCTGGAAAACAAAGATTTGGATCTTTTTGGTTTAACTGGGAATCAGTTACTAAGTGTGGAGAACATGATTATTTTAACAGTACAGTATCTTGTCCGGCTAGGTAAGACACTAAAAAGTATATTGATTTTTTTTAGGTATTTAAATACTATTTCCTAGAAATCATTGTCACCTGCAGATAATAAACTTTTTATTTTTTATTTTTTGTAATAAGTAATTAATACATCTTCTGTGTTCAATTTTTGTGAGATTAAATGTCAGCAAAATTCTGTGTTAAGAAGGTATTTGTAATTCCTGCCTCCTTCTGGAAGTATCACCTTTTCATTCCTTTAATTTTATCCTGAAATTCAAATCTCTGATTTGCTTTGGAGCAACTTTAAGTTATAACCATCTGCTTTCATTCAGAAAGACATCTCTGCATGAACTGTTAATGGACAAATTCTACCATATAAATGTAAACAAGTGGTGCTAGAGCAGCCTCTCACAAGGTATATTGGAATACAATTCCCATTAAGCAAATAGAAAGGACTCAGTCAAAGAAATACGTGTTTCAGTACAAGTTGCTACCTTTTCTCAAATTTTGCAACTTCATCATGGTAAGAACCCAATATGGATTGCTTACTAGTTACAAATTAGTCTGACTCATCATTGGAATGGCACCAATGTTCCTTGGTGATTAGAGATTCCCTCCCATTATGGCTAATCTGTATTTGTAAAAGCATTAATGGTTGATGGTAGATATTTGAAATGCCCTTGAACTGTATTGTGAAACCTGCAGCAGACAGCAATGCTCATGACTGCATGCACACAAATTGTCTCTTTTTAAACTTACTTTACTCAGAAACATACTGGGTGCATTTAGCCAACCAAGAATTTTCACAAATATTTTACAAGAGTTTCTCTCCTAGGAAGATAATAGTAATAGTAACAGTAATAGTTCATGAAGTTCTCATTTTGAAGAGAAATATGGTGTCTCAGGTAATTTTGATCTGAATACTTAGAGCGTGTAATTAAAAAAAACAGACATAGCTCTCCACAGCTTTCATTATTTTACAGCAAATACTATTTTAAGCTTTGTATACCTCCCTATCTTCTTATAAAATTGCACAAAGCAATCACCATTCAGTTTTCAGCAGATCCAAGCATTCTTTATCTTTTTTCTTACTGTTCTACTGGGTACCTCAGGAGTTTTGCTTGGGGGACCCTATATTTTGGAAAAGGTTTAAAATGAAAGAGGCACTGGTGAACATTGGGATGGATTGGAAAATATATAGCTACAGTATATATAAGGCTTGGTTCTAACCCTAACTGAAAAACTCCATTGGTATAAAAAGTATTGAAATCTAACAGCTGTGTGTTAATGACAAAGGTGGGGACAGAAGCAATTTACCTTGAGGTGTATACAGTACTGTGTCATGTGCATCTGTCTATTGGTATGTTATTTTTAAAAGCACAAACACCCACAAATCAAAAGCTAAATATCTGACCAAATATTGCACATCCTCTGGCTGCTTTTCTAGGGAAAAATATGGAAAGTTCCAGTAGCAGGACTTTATATTCCTGGTATTTGACAGTGGTCAGTCCCTCTGTCCCCTTCCGTCCTGATGTGACTGCCAGGGTGTGTGGAGGAATTTGCTCAGCATCTGTCAGACAAAATTGCTCGTTCGCAGTTGGATGCCGGTCTTGTTGCAGGTCCAGAGGAGATGCCTGGGGTGGAGTCTTGCCTGATTATCTGGGAATGGTTTGAATCTGTTGGACCTGAGGAACTGGACAGGGTCCTTAGGACCGTGAGCTCAGCCACCTGCTCTTTAGATCCATGCCCCTCCTGGCTTGTGAAAGTGGCCTGGGGGTGTCGTGTGAGTGGCTTCTAGCAGTGGTTAATTCTTCTTTGAGAGAGGGGGTTGTTCCTTTACCTCTTAAAGAGGCCTTGGTTTGCCCCTTCTAAAGAAGCCATCGCTTGACCCCACTATACTGGACAATTTCTGTCCAGTACCTAACCTCCCCTTTCTGGGGAAGGTGGTTGCACAACAGCTCCAGAGAGCCTTGGATGAAGCAGATTAGCTGAATCCTTTTCAGTCAGGGTTCAGACCCAGGTATGGGACAGAAATGACATTGGTCCCGCTTTTGGATGATCTCTAGCACAGGCAGAGGATGGAGGTTGTGCATCCATCCTTGCCCTACTTCACCTCTCAGCAGTTTTCAGTACCATCGACCATGGTATCCTTCTGGATCGGCTCAGAGGATTGGGGGTGGGTGGCACAGTGTTATGCTGGTTTGCTTCTTTCTTTGAGGTCAATTCCAGTTGGTGATGATTGGGGAGGAGAAGTCCCTCCCTCGGCCCCTACTATGTGGAGGGCTGCAGGTTTCAGTGCTCCTTTTTAACAACTACTGGGGCCACTGGGTGAGCTCATCTATCGCCATGGGTTGAGGTATCATCAGTACCTGGATGATACCCAATTATACTTCTCTGCCCCTGGCAAATTAAGTGATGCCATGAACATCTTATCCCAGAGGCTGTGAGGTTCTGGATGGGGAACAACAGGCTTCAGCTGAACCCTGGCAAGACTGAGTAGCTCTGGGTTTTGGGGCCTACTGGTTTTAGGGCTATGCTGGATTGGGTTGCACTACTGGTTTTAGGGCTATGCTGGATTGGGTTGCACTGCCCCAGACAGACCCAGTGCACAATCTGGGGGTCCTAGACTCACAACTCCTGCTCAAAGAGCAGGTGGCAGTTGTGGCTAGGAGGGCCTTTGCACAGCTTTGGGTTGTGTGCCAGTTGTGCCAGTTGTGCCTGTTCCTGAATCAGGAGGCTCTGCTCACAGTCACTCGCGCTCTAATCACCTCCAGATTGGCCTCTTGTAATGTGCTCTACATGGGGCTGCCCTTGAAGAGTATCTGGAAGCTTCAGCTGGTACAGAATACATCGGCACAGGCAGCTATGTGTGCTCCCAGGACAGCACGTTACACCTCTGCTCTATGAGCTGCATTGGTTACCAGTTTGCTTCCGGGTCCAATTCAAGGTGCTGGTTTTAACCTTTAAAGCCCTTCATGGCATGGGACCCGGTTATTTGAGGGACCGCCTCTCCCCAATTATATCAGCCCGCCCCATTAGATCCGGCAGAGAAGGCATACTGCAGATACCATCTGCCAGGGACCTACATTTGGTAGGTCCCAGGCAGTGGGCCTTCTCTGCTGTGGTGCCCGCCTTATGGAACATTCTCCCCACCAAAATTAGGTTAGTTCCATGCTTCTTGATGTTCTTCTTGAAGTCCTTCAAGACCTGGTTATGTCACCAGGCCGGGAGTCCCAGGGAAGTGGAGACATGTTTAGATGGCTCCACTATTGAGGTGGATATAATCATTCTCTCTCTGCCTGGGGTTTGTATATTTTTAAATTTTAATTAACTTATAATTTTTTACTGTTGACTTTTTATATTTGTTTTATAAATATATTGTTTTTTAGTTAATTGTTGTACACCAGCTAAGGTCACTTCTCATGAGATGGGCAGCTATATAAATTTGATAAATAAATAAATAAACTTGACATCTTCTCAAACATAGGATAGATGTCACAGGAAACAACTGAGGAGAATGTTTTCAGTGTCATGCAAAAAATGTGGGAAATGAAGATAAAGGGGGTGGATGAAGTGTTTTTTGGGTTTTTTTTTAAATAAACACAATGTAAGAAGCAGGTACATGTCTGTGTGTTTGTGTACACACGTATGTGGGTTGCTTTATTTTCTATAAAAGTCACACTACCTGTTTTGCTTCCTGTGAAACTCAGATTGCATATTTACAACTACAGTAGTTACCTACTCAAAACCACAATCTCTGAATTTTTTTACAAGTGTGATTTTGTAATATGTACGGTCTTTTTCAGTGGTAGCCAAGACTTGCAGTAGCTGTCTTTGTGTTAATTATTTTAAGATAAATGCATTGCTAGTTTTTTTGAGTCCCAAATAATACAGAATCCTATTTCATCAGGGTTCTGAATCATGAAGGGAGCGTTCCTGAGTAGAGAAGTCCTTCTACTTCAAAAGTTTGCCTATATAAATTTATGGAAGTTGCAAACAAGGGACAGTGTTATGCTGGGGTTATGCATTCCCCTTGCTCATTGTGTGAAAAAAGAAGATGGTTGAATAGGTCTCCAGAGAGCTGGCAGTGCACATGATTTAAAGAATCATATAGAGAAAGTCATTGAGAGTAGCCAAGAAACATCCATGTTAATAACCTTCCAATTTTTATCCAGTTTAAAGTCCATCTGCCATAGTTCTAGTTGTTATATGAGTTTTGTATTACCAGTTGTATCAGGTGAATCTCAGTCCTTTTCTGAGGAGTGTGAGCTGATTCCTGTATCCAGTTGGAAGTCAGGAATTAGGGCCTGCTAGGGTATTGATCTGATCCAGCACAGTGCTTCTTATATTCTGGTGACACAGAGAACAATGAATAGGATTTAGATGTCTTCAAAATCAGAGAGCAAAAGTTATCCTGGCTCCTGTTCTAGACACCTTCTCTTCCTCTCTGCCAATCAATATTCAGTGCCTACTCTACGTGCCAATTTGATGATGGAAAAGTTTCCTTGGCAGCCTGTGGGCTATTTCCTGTGTGAACCATTCTCCCCTACTGCAGCTGGTTGGGTGGAACAAAATGGGGAAAGGCTAACTCCTGAACAGTCTGATCAAAATAATATTTTGTTCAAGTAAGAACAGCACTCTTTTTTAATGCAAAGAACAAGTTTCTGTAAGAATGGAACACGGTCCAAACAATTGGGCAATGCTAAGTACCTGCTGCTATCAGTGGGTTAAATTTTAAGCTTGTTCTCAGGTTTGTTTGAAAGTTAGGACCAAGGATAAAGAAGAAGGAAGGTGTGGCTAGCCACCAGAGAAGATGGTGCATTGGTTTCTTCTCAACCAGCTTTTCCAATAATTTTTGCTGTTTGTGTTTTGACAAATATCTGGCATGATTAGTAATAAAAAGATGTCTAAGAAAAGTAATTCCAAAGAAGGCAGAGGAATAAAGGCTTACATGGATGATCCTGAAGTGGCACCCTACTCTAGGAATGAAAAAGAAATGGAGGAGGAGGAGTATGTTTTTACAGAGCTCATGAAAATTGAGCACCATTCAGGACGAAGCTTGGAAATTGACTTATTGGGAAATCTAATTAAAGAATTCAACTAAGAACTAAAGGTGGAATGGGATAAGTGAGCTCATACAATCTGACAGGACTTAGCAGTTATATTTGAATAAGTTAATGAACAACTAAAAGAATTGTCTTCTCAAGTTGCAGAGGTTGCCCAGATTGCCAGCAAAGCATATGATGTTGCTACAAAAAATGAACTTGATATTGGAAAAGTTCAAAATAATATTACAGACATTAGACTGGATTTGCTGTTACATAGGATCTGAATAGAAGAAATAATTTGAGACTTAGAGGAATTACAGAAAATATAGAAAAACTGGATATTTTATTGCAAGCTTAATAAGAAGCTACCAGACATAAAGCTTTCTGATAAAAATGTGGAAGGAATAGAATATTAAGATTTGTAAATGCTCAGGTGAGAGACAGAATTTAGCAAAAACTTTGTGGGCTGTAAGACATAATTTGGGACAGAGATAAAGTATTGTGTTTCCAACTGTGTTACAAAGAAGAAAAGTCTTCAGCCTTTGATGGAAGAATGTTCAAAAGCAAAATATGTTATAAATGTGAGTTTTGTTTCAAGTTAATTTTATTTCATCCATAAAGAAGAAAGACTGTTTCTGTGCTTCAAGAGATGAATAGGGACTTAACCTACAGTATGGAATAAATTATGAATAGACAAAGTACGTTAATGTTTAAAGAATTGATTTATCGATTTAAAGAGAGGATGTGATAAAAGGATCTTTTGGCATTTGGTACTTAAGAAGTTTGATCATTATAAGATGTTTAATATTGTTTCATATTAGTTGGGAAATAAGATGAAATACAGAGAACAAAGAATTATATACAAATTAATGTAAGGATAAGAGAACCTGAGAAGGGGGAAACTAGAACCCAGCGTAGCTCTCCCTTAACTAGGCTGTCTATTGATTTTTAAGTTAATTTAATTTCTCTTCCATCCAACCCCAAAACAACTCTGGCAGCTTCACAAGGTTAAAAGAACAACAAAAGAGAGATTCTCAAAAGAGGGAGATGGGCTGTGACAAAATTTGAAATATAAATAAATAAATTACATAAAAACAAGCATATGTAAAACAACAGCTGTCCAAGGGAACAATAAACCATTCTTCCATATCCTCCCCAGCTTAAAAGTGTCCACCCAACCATCCCAAGGAAAGTCCTGGGGGAAAAGCCAGGTTTTTAAATTAGAGGATTTAATTAGTCCTCTGTGAACTTCTGTTCATATGTGGTCTAAATGAGTTGGGAAGTAGTTACTGTGTGGTGGTGAGGGGAGGGTGAATGGAGAGGGGAACTGAGAGGGGGTGGGGAAAGGCGCCCCAAAAATTGCCATAATTTTTTTTGAAGATCTCAGACGAAATAATGCATTGGCTTGGAAAAAAATAGGTTTCACTGTTGATGAGTTTACTGTGTAAGAAAGGTAAGCAAGGTAGGAACAGAATTGTAAAAGGTCAACAGGTGAATAATGTAGGATAGTTTCTCTAAATGCTAGGAAGTTAGGCGATCCAATAAAAAGAACTAGAACCAGTAAATACAGTATTTAAAATTTCTCTATCTGTGGTTCTCTTATAGGAAACATATATATTGGAAAAGATTAAAGACAAATCTTGTGGAAGAAAATTTGGGGGGGGAATGGTGTAATAAGCTAAAAGGGTTGCCTCTTATTTAAAGCTAATGTTGATTTTATAGTAGAAAAGACTCAAAAAGAGTTTAATTTTTTTAATTAAAATGAAGCTTGATAACAAAAGCATATCATTGGTTTCTATATATGTACCAAATCAGAATCAAATTGGGTTTATACAAAAAGTAATGACTGCCATTAATAAATATATTTGAAGAATTTGGTTTTAGGGGGCAGATATTGATGCAGGCACACTCGTGGATGGAACAAATTTTCAGAAAAATAGAAGACAATTTAAAAGATTGCAGAGTTTGATGCAACTGCATGGACTTATTGATATTGGGGAAACTATGCACCCATTAACAAAACACTTTACTTAAATGGGCATCAATCTCATTCAAGAATAGATTATATTTGGGCTTAAAACTATTTTTAATCAATTAGCCTGAGTAGAAAGTTCAACAGTATACATTTCAGATCATGCTGCAATGATTTTTGTATTTACAGTAGTTTGGATGAAAACATCTATTTAATAATTCTTGGTGTTTTAATTCTAGACTGCTATAGAATTCACAAGTGAATAAACATCTAGCTCAGAATTTGGATTTATTAAAAAGAAAGTGATAGGGAACAAATTTTATTGACTACAAAATGAAATGCCATAAAGCTGTAAGAAGAGGTGAATATATACGTGTATATATATATCAAATGAGCAAAATAAAAAGAAATCTACACAGATGATGAATGTATTATTTATTATTTATTGATTTATTGGTTTGATTTCTATAGCCGCCCATCTCAGCAAGTGACTCTGGGCAGCTTACAACAATAGAACTATAAAACACTTAAAACAATTACAATTAAAACAGTTAAAATATAAAATAAATACAAAATAATATATATTATTATATATATTTTGTATTATAATACAAAATAAATATACATGGCTGCCAAGTGAGCAATGTATGGATGTTAATACAGCCAAGAAGCAGGACGATCCACACGCTCGAGGACCCAGGCCCGGGCACGTATATATATGTGCCCAGGCCTGGGGCACATGATATTTAGGAATTAAGCATTTATGAATAAGGTATAATAGAAAAGGATCAATTAATGTATATAAGCAATTAGGAGAAGAAAAGAGCTTGGCATTTTAGCAACTGACAAAATATCAAAGCAAATTTTATTTTTAAAGCAAAAATATTACAGATTTAATAAAAAGTACTTAAGGTTGTTGGCCAATCTTTATAATAAATTATATACTAAACTGCTGGCCAGTCATCTTAAATTTATTATGCGAAAAATTAAACATCCCGATCAATCAGGCTGTCTGCACAATCTGGCTTAGGTATTTTGTAGCATGCTTAGAAATACAACAGTCTTTACATAAAACATATTCATCAGTTTGTTCCTTCTAAAAGCTTCCCTGTGGAGACTGTAGTACAGGTAATCCTCACTTAACCATCCATTCAGTGATGGTTCAGACTTATGACAATGCTGGAAAAATTGACTTACAACTGGTTTTCACACGACCGTTGCAGCATCACTGTGGTCATGTGATCACAATTTGGGCGCTTGGCAACTGGTTCGCATTTATGACCATCACAGTGTCCCATGGTCATGTGATCATCATTTTAAACCTTCCCAGCTGGCTTCTGGTAAGCAAAATCAATGGGGAACTGCATGATTCTCTTAATAACCACGTGTTCACTTAACGCCTGCGGTGATTTGCTTAACAACCGCCGCAAAAAAGGTGTAAAATTGGGTTGGATTTGCTTAATGACCGCTTTGCTTAGCAACCAAAATTCCAGTCTCAGTTGTGGTCCTTAAGCGAGGACTACCTGTATAGTACATTCCAACTTTCATATATTGTAGGCATAGTAGCTCATAATTAAGGGAGTTGTAATCTAATACATCTGTGCTTCAGAAGGCTGTAAAAATAGGTAACTTTTTCACATTATGTAGGTGAACCTTCCACGGGCATGCAGATTTATACACATTCTTCTTCCACTTCTGTTCTACCTGTGATGCTAACAGTATAGAACTGCTGTCACCTCTGTCTCTGTTAGTGTACTAACACAAGAGATTGTGTGCAGCCCAGTGGATTGTGCTTTAAGGCAATGGAACAACAGCTGGTTTCTCTTGTGACTGGCTCTCTCCCCCTGAAACACACTGTTATAAAATTATTGAGATGGTAGAAAGAGGAGAACCTTTTGTTCCAATCCTCTTCCAAGCAAACATGCAGGTAGTCATTATCAATTCCATATACTCTAGACTCTGCAGTGGGAGCAGCAGCCTGCTGCCAAGAAAAGAGTGAGGGAACCATTCTCAGAAACAAAGTCACCTGTTGAAATCCCATTCTGTGCCTAGCGTCTTAATCTCTGCCAGATAGTTCTTATTTCTTGAGTTTTCTGTTGTGATAGTGGCTAAATCCATTCATAGTGAGGTACTGGTGTTTTTAAGTGGGGAAACTTTCTATTTTGAGTGGACTATTTTGATAGCACTCTGAACTGGTAACAGAATGAGTTAGGTTGATGGAAGAGGTGTTTATGATGTGTTTTGATCCTCTATTTAACGGAACTGCAGGTCCTGATAAGATACCTCTCAGGGAAGAATTTGAACAGATCATGCTGAAAGCTATGCAGGAATTTACTCTAAGGGAACAGTCCTCACAAATGAATGCACAGAGCATCTCCTTGTCGCCAGCTCAACTTCCATGGCTTGCCAAGTTAATTGCCAGCGTTTCCCAAGACATGGTACATGTGGTAGTTACTCAGAATTCCTTGGCGGAAGGCATTTCTGAAACCCTGCGGTCTCTGAGTGAAATGAAGCACCAGCAAAGGGTGCCAGATTACGTGGTTGCTATCTGCACCTCGAAGATCAGAGGAAGTGAGTTCTGCGTGGTAGTTTTAGGTAGGTATTTTCTCTATGGTATTTTAGGAACTAGATTTTGTTGGTGAAATGGAATACAAATATTTGTTGTCTCAGCATGCTCTAAATCCATAGTTGAAGTGTTATCACTGGATCCAAGATAGACAGACAGACAGGCAGGTAGACACACTGCTGTGTGGCTTACTGAAATCTACTTTTAAATACCCTGCTTACTGCCTTTTTAATAATTTTGAAACCGTGGCAGACTACAAAGAAGTAGGAATGCCACAGTTCTTGTGTAGTACCTTTTTCCATTGTAAACCCTTGAAAACTTGTCATGAAGTAATTTCAATATAGATTGCTTTTTAAACAACTTTTACTGCCAATGAGAGAGCAACCAATATATTCCAGCAGCTGGGTTTCCTCAAATACTTATATTTATAAGTATTTGTATGTATAAATACTTATACATAGACCTTCTTCCTTAAGTGTTCATCTTAACCACAACTTCCAGCATTGTATATAAGCACCTCATGTTTTTGCTTTCTATTTCAATCCCATTCTTTCTCAAGTTGCCAATTCAATCCTCATTGACTAATTTAAAAGCTGGTTTGGCAATTTTAGTATATCCTTATGAGGTGGAGTGAGGGACTGTGTGGAAGTAGGAGCCTATTACTGAACTGAACACAATTTAAATATCTAGTGTAGTTGCATATAGTATTTGGTGTAGTTAGGGTATCTCATAAATGCCTGTCTTTTAAATGCATGAGACTTAACAGTTTCGTACCCACACCAATATATTTAAGATCACAGGTTATGCCTTCAACAAGAAATAGGTGTATAGGCCTTTTATTCCCCCCTCCCCTCAAAAATCCTATTTCTTTTCTTGACTATAAGACAGTCTAGAATTTGTTTTGGGAATATATGCAGTGAAGTCATTCCCAGAATGAATTCTAGAGAAGAATAGTATTCCTTGAAAGGGCTTGAGTTGTGACTTGAAGAATAGATTATTCATTTATTTACTTACCTACTTAGTTACTTAGTAAGGCTACCAGCTCCAACACAAACAAAAATCAGTAAAAAGACAACATTAAAATACAATAGAACATAAGATATCCTATATCCTGGCGTGTGAGTGATACCACCAACTTTAACCATCAAAAGCCTTCTAGAGAAGTTAGTCTTGACTGTCTTAGAAATGTAATAAGGGTGGCACACTGTTCAGTTTTCCAGAAACAAGATATTTGATAATCTAGACATGAAGTCCTAAGGGGATTCATAGGTTAAAACCAGCACTTTGAATTATATTTGGAATGTATGACCTACAGCATGTTTTATGAAACAATGGCAGCTTTCAGTTTGTATCAATTGCACCTTCAGAGTAGTCTTCAAAAGCAACACCATGTGAAGCAAATTGCAATAGTTGATCCATAAGGTGATAAGCAACTGTTGCCAGAGCATCATCTTTCAGCGCAGCCATGAGTCTAGGGAAACTTTCAGGTCCCATATAAACTTCCTCAGAGTTAAGTACCTCCCCACCCTGAGTTTATACTAGAGTAGACAAAGTTCCCATTGGTTTGTGGAAAAACACCTCTGTCTTGCAGGTATTCTGTGTTACTTCGTATCTTCCCATCCAGACCTGTACTGCCTCTCCAGACACTGGGTCAGTACTTCCACCATCTGCATAGCCCAGCCTAGGGTGACAATGTGAATTGGACAGGAAACACAACTAACTGTGACTGCGAAAAGGGAACACTGCAGCATTAAATGGTAGTGTTATATAACCTCTCTTGCATTTGCAAGGAAGATGTCTGCCCATTAAGAGTCAAAATATTTCCCCAATTTATTTTGCCATTCATTGGTGGTAGGAAGAACATTCCTGTCTTTTGGGAATGCAGTGAGTAAATGATTTATCCAGCCCATCTTATTTTACACCCAGAATGGTAGTCAGTAGTGCTGGTTGAAGTGGCCTCCCTCTTGCAACAATGTGTGCCAGATTTCTCTGCTGAGAAACTGAGACTTTCAGTGTCAACACTAAACCAAAGAAGTGTGAGCAAGTTTTCATTTTAATGGTAAATAATATACTGGATGTTACCCCTTCGGCAGAATTATCTGATATATGACATGTAGGAAATTAGATGTCACTCTGACCTGTGTAATGTAATCACCAACCTCAGTTCTTTTTATCATTTTTGGACCTCCTAAGCCAAAGAGTGGCAAGTTTGCCATCATCATTATCGTCGTCATCCAGTACAAATGACCTGAGAAACACACTATTTCTCACATCCCCAGCAACTTCACTGATTCTAAGTACTGTCCCAAAGGTGAACATGTATGCAAAAGAAAATGGCTGGACTGTCACTGTGGATACGTAGAAGGCAGGGAAGGCTGTTAGAAAGGGTTAGACCTTTGATCCACTCAGAGGCCTTTGATCTCAGAAAGGGCTCACTCACTAGCTTGCCATCATGTGGCTTATATGAAAATTTCCTTTGGGTTCAGGATGACCCTTGAGAAAAAGAACATGCTTACTAAATATTTCACATTAGTCTGAACGGTTCTCTTGAGATACAACTTGTGCTTCAGATCTGGCAGCAGCCAAACTCAGATGTCTTTGAACCTATATAAAATCAAGGTTGTCTAAATGAGGCAAGTGAGGATGATACTGACAGGTTCTCTTGAATAAGCAAAAATCCTGAGATGCTCTGGAAATACTTCTGCTTTCCTGACACTACCAAACATGTTGCAAAGAGCTGTACTGTATAGGAGGATTTTCCATTTTAGAGATTTAATTTCTGTATAATTTTAAAGATGAAAATATGGAAAGCTTTGTGGTTGTGGCTCTAAAGACACAATTCTTTGCCCCATCTCAGCAAGTTCTTCCTCTGCTCAGCTGCTTTTAACTATAAGAGCAATAACAGGCAAACCTGACCTTGAGGGGCCGCTGGTGCTGAAGTGATGTGAAAATGTACTGATCTATGTGACTGGGAAGGACTTGCTCAAGGAATAGTCTGTGTTAAAATACTCTGCTGTTACCTGCTGCTATTTTCAGTGCTTGCTTTAGAAACATGAAGACTCTCTCAAATGACATAAAATGCAAAGAGTTGGGAGGTTTTTTGGTACCATTTCTGTGTGTTTGTGATTGTTATTAATACAGGTTAGAAAGCAAATATGGTGACAGATTTGTATGTTTCAATCACTGTTGTGAATGTTTTGCAGATATAGAGTGTTAAATGGCTTAACAATCTTACTCATGTTTACTCAAAAATGCCTGTGTTTGGTTAATGTGTTAGACTAGGGAGATTCAAGTCCTGCTCAACCATTGAGCCAACTGTGGGCCAGTAATACAGTCTCATACCCTCTTCCTCTAAATGTGCAGCCTACCTCAAGGTGCATTTTTGTGAGGATAAAATTAGGGACAAGCTTCTAATTTTTGCCTCCTTGAAATCTCAGATAAAAAATGGGTTATAAATGTAATAGTTAAATAAGACTTGTTTCTGAGTGAGCGTATGCAGGATTTTAAACATTAGTATCATACGTGAATGTTCATAGCATTTGTAACTTAATTCTAGCAGATATATGACCCAGAGATGTTGGGAAATAAAAATCTACAAACCAAATTTGTATTTTAATGATAGATTAGAGTGCAAAAAGCATTTGCTGGTGAGGTGAGAACTGTAGAAGTTGGGACTGAAGGCAGAGTTTACATCAATAAATCCTTTTTGTTAATGCTATGTTTTCTCTTTCAGAACATGAACTACTAATAAGTTTGTTGAATAGTAGTTAAAATACATCATTGTTACATATTGAAAGGTAAAAAATATATACAAGTTCATGTATTCAGAAGTCTTCAGATTTTCAAGTTGCTTGGACAAAAAGGATATACAAGAGTCTTCATTACATAAAGCTAAAGTTACTTGGCTTTTCTGGAGAGTGTTAAAAGAAACAGAGGAAGGTGAAATACACATAAGCAAGGTCTTGATTTTTTTTCTCTTGTTCCCCCCCCCCCCTGTTCCATAGGTCAATATCAGTCTAGAGCTCTGGCAGAGAGCATGCTTACCACCAGTGAGTTTTTAAAGGAGATAAGTTATGAGCTCATTACAGGAAAAGTTAGTTTTCTTGCATCGCATTTCAAAAACACATCTTTAGGTGAGTGAATCTTACAGCCTGCCATTACTTTGAATTAATAATGTGGCCATTTCCACAAATCAAAAAATTGCATCTCGGAAATCAGCTCTTTCATGCTGACTATCACAGTCTGTCATTTTAAAAAAATTAAGGTAATCTTGATTCATCATAAAATTGGTTCAGGGAAGCTTCAAATTTTATAAAGGTGTATATGTGTAAAAGTAAAGAAAAAGAGATAATAGGCAGAAAATAATTTTTCTTTTCTCTATTTTTAAAAGCATCAACTTATTTCCTCTTAATGTTATCTTATGCAGTAAGGGCTCCCCCTCCTGTTTAATACAAATGAATCATTTGCTACAGATGTTATTAATTGTTTAATAATTGTTCTCTGCCAAGCTAGAAGCTTCTGTGCTTTGCCAAGGGCAGAAAAGAAATTGGAGGTGAGCAGGTTTTTTCTTTTCTGTTCAAACAGTGGTGGTAATCAACCATTATTTTCCATCCTTGGATTCTAAACTCTAATGCATTCAGTCTGCAGTCTCTACTTTGAGGTTGACTTTAGCAGGAGGATCCTAAAGTCATCCAATCCTTGCTGTGCCAAAAGAACAGTAAGGAAGACAGACTTTGCATCAACAATGGCTGAGTGAAACTAGGAGACTTCACAGTCACAAGTGGTGATCTTGCCTTAAAGTTGCAGGTCTTTTAGCTGAAACATCTGGGTTTAAACTGCTGACAGGATCCACTGAGCAAACCCACTCTGATACTTTCCATATCCACAGATTCATACCTTGAAGTCATGAAACCAATCGAGGAAATAAGTATGCAAGCTCTCCAAGGGGCACATTGTGTATTTCAGGAGCCACAATAAAAAAAAACTGTGCTGCAAGAACAAATTAGTGCCACTTTTGGGGAAAATACTTCTGAAGCTCAGCCTCATTGGCAAAAGGAAAGTTTGATATGGGAAAAGGCATTCCTTGAGGTGATCAGGGATCCCTCCATGGAGGGCTTTAAAATATCAAAACACTTTGAAATAAGTTTGGGAACAGACAACAAATGCAAATGCTTCATAACTAGCATGAGATATTCTTACCAGCTCACAGATGTAAAGAAGTGGATAGAAGCAGCATTTGGTTTATGGACAGTTTCCAGAAGTGGTCTCCAGCACCTGAATTATGACATTCAGTCTCTTTCATCCAGCAAGTGGCAGTAAGTCAAGCCAAACTACTAAAAGGTGTTCTGAGTTGCTATCTGAGAAGGTAGCAGTGCTAGATCCAAGAGTGCTTGGCTTGGCTTGAAATACTTAACACTTTTGGGATAATTTACAGTATCTAGTAAATAATTTAAAAAATTAAAAAATTAAAAATATCTTTGGTAAATAAAAAGGGTTTTCTTGGCCACAAGATTGAAATGACTACGTGATTTGTTCAATTTCCACAATTCGACACCATCACTGAAAAGACTTTCTCCTATTGCTGTCTGCCTTCTTGCAATAGATGAGAGCACTGAGAAGGGTTTTGAAAGGTGATCTCTGTTGGCAGAGTGCTAGAAAGCCTTTGGCCTAGGAGAGATCAGAAAAGTCACACACCAGGCATTTCTATAAAAATAATTTTATTTACAGAAAGCAAAACATATTTAAAGGCTGTTTGCTGAGAGAAGAGATTTCTCTCAGCTGCATACTCTCTGCAAGCCTACACAGAAGGGAAACTGAAACTAAAACAAGTCCAGGCAAGTTCTCCCTTAGGTAATGCAACCATTAACACGTGAAAAGGGGACAATTAAATTCAACCTCTTCACCCAGCCAAAATGATTAGTTACCATAGTAACCTTAATCTGTAGTAGAAAACATATTAACACTCCCCTTTTTATACTACAGAATAAGACACCAATTTTCTTTGACAACTCTGTATGTCTTTCTATTCACAATATTTTAACATTATCTCCTCTTTGGTTTAACAGAAAGCTACCATCCTTCTTCCTGTGCATTTCCAAACCTAGGTGATTTGTTACAGTTCCAAGGCTTTTTTTTTTTAATGTGAAATGGCTTTTCATGCAGGCTTCAAAATCAAGCCTTTGTTTTTCTGTTGGTGTGAACAGCAAATCATCAACATAAATGCACAGATACATACAGCCTTGTTTGTCTTTCTTCATATATACACATGGATCTGCTTTTCCTTTTTCAAAACCAAAATTCTGCAGTTTTTCATCTAATTTTTTGGTTCCAGGATCTAGCAGCTTGTTTTAACCCATAGATTGACTTCTGCAGTTCACAGACTAGATTCTCCCCTTTTTCATAGCCAGGGGGTTGCTGCATATATAATTTGTGGTCTAAATCACCATAGAGAAATGCAGTTTGAATGTCATAGTGGTGAACTGACATTCCTTTGAGTGCAGCAATTTTTAACAGTAACCTAATTGATTTACCTTTAGTAACTGGTGCAAAAGTCTTGTCAAAGTCTAAATCTTTCCTTTGAGTGAACCCTTTTGCAACCAACCTTGCTTTATAGTTTTGGATTTTGCCATCAGCATCCCTTTTCAGTTTGAAAACCCACCTGCAACCTAGACAGCGTTCATTGGGAGGTAGATTTACCAGTTTCCATGTTTTATTTTCTTTCAAGGATGCTAACTCCTGTTGCATGGCAGAATGCCAATTTTGTGCAATCTCAGGTGGTAAAGCATTCACTTGTTCTAAAGACTCAGGTTCTGTGAATATGTGAAAAGCCTTTACTGTTTCAGCCTGAAAATGTGATGGAGGAACGCCTTTATTACTCCTCTGAGATCTGCGAGGTAATACAGGGCTTAAATTTTGACTCCTATCACTTTCCTGAGAAGCATCTGTCTCATCAGACAGATCTTCAGTTTGCTCTTCTGGTTTAATGTCCTCATCAGGGAAAAGATCACCATCAGCAAGTCCTTGCTGTTCTCTTGTGGTGGTCAGTTCAACTGGAGAGCTAGAATTTAATCTCCCCCAGTTTTGTTCAGCAAAAGAAGCGCTTTTGCTAATTATTAATTTCTCTCTCATTATGAACCTGTAGCTCCTCTGGCTTTGTTCATAGCCAACAAAGATGGCTTTCTTTGTTGTGGGGCCTCCTTTCCTTCTCTGTTGTTTTGGAATATAAACCCAAGCAGTGCTACCAAACACTCTAAGATGGTTTACCTTTGGTTTCACACCATAAAACAAATGGAATGGAGTGTCCTGAATGACAGAGTTATACAATCTGTTTTGTACATAACAGGCAGTAGATATTGCCTCCCCCCAATACTTAAAAGATAAATGTGAATCTTTAAGCATGCATTCCATCGCATTTTGCAAGGTTCTGCCCTTTCTTTCAGCAACACCATTTTGCTGAGGAGTGTAAGGGTTAGAAAGAATTTGTTCTATCCCCTTTTCTGCTAGGAACCTTTTGAATTTGTGAGAAAGGTACTCTCCTCCTCTATCACATTGGAGTGCAGATATAGGCCTAGGGAATTTTCCATTTGCCCATGTCACAAAACCTTTAAATTTCTCAAATGCTTCATCTTTATGTTTTAAGATGCAGATAAATGTGTATCTTGAGAAATCATCAACAATGGTCATTGCATACCTTGCTTGTCCAAGACTTGGAGCAAAAGGACCAATAATGTCAGAGTGTACAATTTCCAAAGGTCTAGTTGTAACTCTGTCACTGTGCTTACTCACAGGAGCTTTTAGTGTTTTGCATTCTTTGCAAACTACACAGTCTAAGTATTTGTCACAAGGTTTTATCTTTAGGTCAGCACACAGCTGGGGCATTTGTGCTATATACTTGAAATTAGCATGACCAAATCTCCTGTGCATCAGATGTACACATTGGTCATGATAAGGCATGTTGCCAACTGCAGCCTTGCAGCTTGGCTTCCTTGCATTTTGCACAATGTACAAGGAGTCTTTTAACATACCTGTAGCACACAACTTTCCATTTTTATGTATCTCACAACCATTTTTCTCAAACGTTATGACATACCCTGTTGCAGCCAATTGTGCCACAGATAAAAGGTTTGATTGTAAATTTGGCACATACAACACACCTTTTACAGTTTCTCCCAAGCAGGATAAATACAAGTCACCTTGTCCCATAATTTTGGTCACAGGCCCATCAGCCAAAGATACACTTTGTCTTTAAAACTGAAACAGTGACACAAAAGAGCTTTTACAATTACATAAATGACAACTGGCCCCAGAATCTAACACCCATACATCAGAATTACCCTTCTCAGCAACCTGTGCAATTTGGGTTGTCTGAAGAGCCTTCTTCTGTGTTGCCCTTGTGTTCTTCTTCTCTGTCTTTCTATTCTTGAGTCTCAAGGCATAGTCTTTCTGCAAATGTCCAGCTGAACCACAAGTGAAGCATCACTGGCTGGCTAGCGCTGTGGCCTCAGCTTCCTTTCCCTTCTTTTCCCTTGTTTTCTGGTACTGCAGCTTTCCAGAAGAGATGCAGGGGGATCTTTCCTCTCTCTTCTCCCATTCAGCGAGTAAGCGCTGTGTAACATACGATGGGGTGAGGTCTGCTTCAGGCATAGCCTCCAGGGTACAAATCAGCGTGCCCCACGTTTCATTCAGTGAGGACAGGAAGATATAGGATTTTGTGAGAGGTGTAAATTCCATTCCTCTCTCCTGCAACTCAACAAACAGCTGCTGAATATGATGCAGGTGCTCAGGAAGGCTATCTCCTTCTGCAAGGTAGGCTTTGTACAGCTTTTTTGTCAGGGTAACTTTACTCCCTGCTGTTGCCTTTACATACAAGTCTCTCAAAGCGTCCCAAAGTTGCTTTGCAGACTGCATACCTCGCATGTGGACTAGCTGATTGTCCTCAACTTCCAGGATAATGGTGGCTCTAGCCCGCTCATCCTGTCTCAGCCATTCAGCACTGGGATTTTGGGGGGTTTGCTCACCAATTGGCAGCCAAAGATTCTCTCTGCGAAGATACATCTCCATCTTCAGGGCCCAATTCAAATAGTTAGTCTCTGATAGGCGCTCCAGAGGCATCGCTGAGGGCTGGGAGGTAGCCATGGCTTCTTCCTTCTTTTGCAAGTCACCTCAGCTGGCTTCTTTGTCCTGTAGACCGGCGGTTGCTGGAAAATCTCCAGGCTGCTCCAAAGAAAATCTTCACAGGTCTTTGCTACCTGCCTTTAAATTGTGCATGAGGTGTGGAGCTGATCTCTCTATTCTCTCTGGGTTTTACTGGGCTCCCTGGGCTGCTGGGCTGCTTACTGGGCCCATAACCTCTTGGCAGAGTGCTAGAAAGCCTTTGACCCAGGAGAGATCAGAAAAGTCACACACCAGGCATTTCTATGAAAATAATTTTATTTACAGAAAGCAAAACATATTTAAAGGCTGTTTGCTGAGAGAAGAGATTTCTCTCAGCTGCATACTCTCTGCAAGCCTACACAGAAGGGAAACTGAAACTAAAACAAGTCCAGGCAAGTTCCTCCCTTAGGCAATGCAACCATTAACACGTGAAAAGGGGACAATTAAATTCAACCTCTTCACCCAGCCAAAATGATTAGTTAGCATAGTAACCTTAATCTGTAGTAGAAAACTATTAACAATCTCAGCATACTTTCAGTTTCATGTTTTCCTGGGTTACAGTAATTCTAAACAATGAATCTCTCTGTTCTACCAAATACTTCCCTACTAGCTGGTCTCTTATTTACTATAAACTTTGCCATGTCTTGATTGACCCTCTTTCAGTCCATGAGTAATCCCCAACTATTATTTGGTGAAGGACATTGCCACATCTAGATCTGATGAACAGGGAGAACAAGCTGAGTTACATCAGTTGTCTTAAGATACTCTCTCCATGCATTTGGACAACCTCTCAAAGCAGTTTGGTGGGGTTATTTGAAAGAACAGGAGATGAAACTGAAATATGTAGACATGTAGAATACTAACAGGAATGGGACAGAGAAGAGCCACAGCATTATTTCTGGAATCTCCTTTTCAGGAAAAGTAAGACCTCTGCAAAACAATGCCATATTGCCGTAATGTATTTATGAGTCATCCTATATAGCCTTCTTATGGTAGTTTGGATGTCCCTGGTTGTCTTTCATCTGTATTTTAACTGGAGCTATTAAAAATGATGGTGGGAGGAGGTCTTTTTTGAAACCAGAAGTGCACAATTTTTTCTAGGATGAGGGCTAGACTTTGAGTAACATGCATTCAAAAAAAACAAATGGGCCAAGACAAATGCTACATTTAAAATTAAATGAATTAACTTAATTCTTAATAACTTAATTAACTTAGATGCTAATAGGTTACCATTTAGCTCCCAAATCATATATTTAATAATTTCTACTACTACCACACCATCACATTAAACATTACAGTTTGGTTACAACTTTTGGAAGTCATCTGGGGACTCACATAACGTTTATGGAACTCTGCGGCCTCAAGTTTAAAGTAATATATGGCTTCACACCATTTCTTGCAAAGTATTTAATGGGATGGATAAATGTTTATACTGTGAGTAACTTCTCTACCAGGTGATGAATTGGACAAGTTATTAGAGATGATGCAACAGAGACGGGGAGATAACGTTGTCATCCCATTCAGTGGAGATGTTAATGAGTGTGTATCATCTCAAGAAGCAGCTGCCATGGTTTCCAATCAAGAACTAGGTAAGAATTGTCTCATAAGAAATAATTTATGTCAAACTCAAATTTTAGCCTGTGCTTAGGAATTGGATAATTTTGTATCACCTGCTCAAACAGTGAAACTACAGAAAACCTGGAAACCAGATGCTGCAGTCCATAAACTATTGCTGGTGATTTCCTGGAGTTTGTATGCTAATGACTGGGAAAAGTGGAAAGGAATATCTGTCTGTGTGCATTTTGGAAATCAAAGGCCACATTGCCATATTTTTCTTCAATTAGAATTGTATTTCTCCTAAAATAACAGCATGAAGCATGGCTCCAATATTTAGCCTACTGGCAAAAGGTGTAGGTGACAGCTTTAAATTTACATTAAGAAATAATTCCATTGACCTTACTGAATCTATTTCTGCAGAAATGTACTTAGGATTAGACTGTACAATTAGCAGTAATTTGAGTAAGAGAGCATAGTGAAAGTTAAGATAATAATGTGTATTAATATTCATTATGTATAATCAGTGACAGTATGTCAGTAGCATAGATGTTATTTTCTTTAAAAACATATTTTAAAAATTTTCATGAAGTATTTTCCATGAGACATTAAAAATCTGACTGCATTTGGGAATCTTGAGCCCCTTCTAAAAAATGAAGTTCTTGGCCTGCGAAAGATCTTAGTAATTTCTGTCAAACTATAAGTTACATTAAGCATGCTTGTTAAAAATGCTAATCCTGTAGCTGTCCAGATTTAGGCTAATATTTTAAAATTGAAATTATTTGTTATTTATATATTTAATGATTTTTATAATATAATATTCATACTATATGATTATCATATTATTTATTCATCCTGTCTTTTCCCAAAACCATAAACCTGAGTACGTAAAGAGTTGGAGAGCTTGCAGGGAAGGGGGGAATTCTACTCCAATTCTTATATCCTCATAGCAAGATCCAGCATGATTCATTTCAGTGATAGAAACTAATTATCCGACTTCTCTAGATCAACATTCCCAATTCCTCATTTTCCAGATGTGTGAGGACTGTGACATTTAGAATTCCTACCAGCAGTTTTGGAACTCGGGGAGTTACAATTCCAGCTCACATCAGGAGGGTGCCAAGTTTGGTAACTTACTGCTGTAAGTTACAAGAGAGACAGACAAGCTTTTGGTGTCCAGGAGCCATACCTAACATTGTTTGTAATGGAGAAGGCCATGGTAGGCAGGATGATGGTGCAAAATGGATGCATATGGGTAGAATCTGATTTTTTTTCCTAGGTGTCTTTGGGATTAATTATGAGAAGCTTACTTTAGGATGTATATTATAATTTTATGTATTTTTTGTTTTAAAATAGTGATTTATAGAATCCAAGGGGCTTTGGTTTTTTGGGCCACATATAGCCCTGAGTCTCAGTGCCAACTTCTGGACCAGAAAATAAATGATGATTCTACTTTATCCTAGACCTGGATACTGAAACTTTCCAGATTTATCAACCACAACTCACAGTTGCCAGAAAGCTCTTGTCACAGGTTTGTGCCATAGCAGATAGTGGCAACCAAAGCCTGGATCTGGGCCACTTCAGCAAAGTAGATTTCATTGTTGTGGTTCCTCGTTCAGAGGTCCTTGTCCAACAGACCATCCAGCGGATTCGACAATCAGGTAAGTAGCTAAGAGAAAAGAAGCTTATTAAAGCCAGCATACACTTATTTTTTAGAATTCTAGTTTTCCTTTTCAAGGGGAGATAGAGGAGCTATGTTGGAGACTGCCCATTGAAAGTCCTGTTTGGACTTTTTCTTGTGATTTATGATTTCATCAGGTCTCTCATTTGAAACAGTTTCAGACCTTTCAACCTTTGACACCAGAAACTGGATTCTAAGGGATAAAAATGACGATTTTCAGTGCTGAATTCTGTGCGATACCAGTATTAACAACCCTGCAGCACAGTAAAAAGATCTGGGATTATATTGCGTGTATGGGCATTATAATAGGACTGTGGAAAGCATTTGTATGAGATGCTTTGCAGTATGTGGGAGCATGAATAAAGCATCTCTTTTTGAATCGTGCGTATGAAGAAAACTGAGCACCTTCTGAAGCAGTTGCAAGAGCATTGCAAAAAGCATAATTGTTTTAGTTGCTCAGAAAGAGATGCTTTGTCTACATTGCACTGTGAAGCAATTTTCTAAAGCTTTGCAAAGTAGTAGTATGTAATGCAAATAGCCACAGGGCTATTTAATACGGAAGATTTCATAAATCAGAAAATAGTCTCTGAAGCTGTTGAGTGACCTCTTGAGGATAAGAGGCTATTTGAAAGAAAAATAAAACCTAATTCTCATCTATTATTTGTTCAAATAGATTTTTCTTACTCTGTTCTAGGTGATTAGTGTGAGTAAATATGCCATTTACAATCTTTTTTGCTGCTGTAACAATAGATGCAGTTATATATGATGCTATATACAGATCTAGCATGAATTTTATATGTATATACAGACTGATTATGAATTTGAAATCATGCCTTTTGCACGCTGCTTTTTACACTTAGAAAAAAGATCTTTAATTAGTAATTAATCTTGGATAAAACCCTCATTTCTTCTTCTAGGTGTTCTTGTAGACTTAGGGCTTGAAGAAAGTGGAGCAGCTTACCAAAGAGCTGAAAAGTATGTGGTGCGGCTTGACAATGAGGTTCAAACAAAGTTTGATGGTTTCATGAGACGAGTGAAACAGAATCCGTATACTCTTTTTGTGCTCGTACATGACAATGCCCATGTGGACTTAACAAGGTAATGCGCTGAAGTAAAGCAGCGTAAGCTTTAAACTATCTGTAGAATTCAGATTATAATAAACCAATAGTGAGGATGCGCTCTTCAGGTTGCTTGTAATAAGTTATATAGCAAGAAAAGCCTTTGGTCATTGAACTATTTCAAACCTGTGTTAAAGACACTGTGGTTTTTCTGGATTGAGAAGTAGGCAGCTAGAGCTGTAATTATTTCATTTGGTTTTGTTACTTGAATGAGGAGTTATGTGTTTCTAAAATTGGTGCAGCGGTTGTAGTTTTTCTGTTGTTCTAAATGTGTGGAAATGTTTTTTGTGAAATGAGGGTAGCATCCAGTGGTACCAATATCTAAGTAGGGACGGCGCTACAGGTTTTACAGAAGTGAATTTTGTTGGTTTATATTACAGGGGTGGGAAAAGATATGAATTCATTATTTCTGTATTTGTTCTCATGCTTCTTTTTGAACCAAGTGATTCCTGCGGTCTCTATGTTAATCTTTTTTGTTTTGGTGTACTGGACATGCTTTGTTTTGACTTTCTTCCCAGTGCTATCTCCAGCTCGCTGTCTCACGGAGAGCCTAGTCACGGACTTGCTGATAGAGTGGTAAACTGCAGAGAGGTCCTTGAAGCTTTCAACCTCCTTGTCCTCCAAGTGAGTTCTTTCCCATATGCCCTTCAGACTCTCCAATCCCGAATCAACTCAGCGAATGAGGTGCACTGGATACAGTTTGGCAATATGGTAAGGGTCCAAAGGTTGCAAATAAAATAAAGTTCTCAGGAAATTTTAATTTCTGTATTCTGTATTCTGAGTAGCATGGCTTCAAATTCACTAATAGTGTTGGGGGGGATTACTTTCTTAGTTTATTTTGGTAGTTTATTATCAAACTCTGGTTGCATTCAAGAAAGGAGTGGTTTCATAAGATAATCATCTGTACAGTATTCAGCTTAGTAACTGGCCAGAATACCAATTGCTTCATTTACCTTTGATATCCTAGAAATTATTTAGTAATAATTCCAGGTTTATTTTCAGGAATTTAAATTTTGTCATTCAATGATGAATTGATTTCTGGAGTGAATTACACAAGAAAAGAAGGAAATAGAATAAAATAATAGGCTAAAATTTTCAGTTAGTAGGATCTTAAAAGAATGACTCACTTCAAAAGGTAGCAATGTAGGGAAGTCTAGGAACATTTTTTAAGTCTTTGACCATAGAGGGATCCTCACTTCAAAATCCTCTTTTCCTGTTTGCCTTAATTCTGAAGGTAGGGATACCTGGTGGTGGCGGGAAGGGGACTTCAGGCATAGATCTCACCATATGGGCAAGATGGTGTGGGAGAAGATGACCTAGCATTTACCTGGATTCTAAGAAATGGAGACCTGTAAGATCATAGTACTTAAGTTGAGCTTGGAAGCCAGTAAAGTGGTTTCCAAGCTCAAGCATGTGTGATATGAGTCTGAATGCCTGATCCCTGTTATCAGCCTACATTAACTGGAACATCCAGATTATTTGCAATAATGTACTTTTCCCCAGGAAATTGACTGGCTGCCAGGAAATTGAAAGCTACTGTGGTGTAGTGGTTAAAGTGTTATACTAGGAATAGAGAGGTGTAGGTTCAGTTCCACCTTCAGCCATGGAAACTCATTAGATTATTATTGGTCGTCCCAACCTTCCTTACAGAACTGAGCTAGAAATTATTGAGGGAGTACTATCTATGCTGCCTTCAGCTCCAAGAATAACTAAATCTAGTGCTTATGATGGTATTGGACAGGCCTTCTTTTTTTTTCTTTGATTGATTGATTGGTCCTTTTTGACTCCTAGCAACTGTGTAGACAGATTTTCTCCATGACGATCTTTGCCTAATCTGGCCTTTCAGATTTTCTAACAGTGCACCCATCCACACTGTAACTGAGTCCATCCACCATGCTGCTGGTCATCCTCTTCTTCTCCTTCCTTCCACCTTTCCCAGCATTAGAGCCTTTTCTAGAGAGCTGGGTCTTCACATAATGTGTCCAAACTAGGATAATTTCAGCCTGGTCATTTGTTCAATGATCCATTGGTACTGTTTTGGTTGGATTTTATTTCTCATTTCTTTTAGAATTCTATTCTGAAGTTAATGGAGTCATATTGATGAAGGATTGAGGGATGTGTTAATTTTTATGTTGTTGTACAGTATATCTTACAATCATTTATTTGGAATTGCAATGGCTCTTCCAGGGAGGATAGTTCAGCTAAACAATCTGAGCTCAGGAAGGCTGTGGTAGTGTTTAACAGATGCATTGTTCACAATGGAGGAAAGCATTGATAAAATGTACAAACATGATTATGTTCACTGTTAAGGGGAAAAGGGACAGCAGATCTGTGTTTTAAATACAGGATAAGTGTAACCTGAATGTGAGAATCACTTTGCTTGCAATATGTCATACAGGAGGAAATAAGCCAAGATGAGAAGTTGTACTTTGGCTTGAATGAATACAGCAAATCTCTGCAGTGGGGAATCACAAGCCCTCTTCTGAGATGTGATGAAATCTTTGAAAAAATGGTGAATACGCTCTTAGAGAGGTAAATGCTTTGGGTATAGTACTTGGCCAGGAGTGTTTGTTTGGGCACCCAGAAAGCCGCTTTTATTTAGTATATACAGTATGTATATGTAGGGAAACAGTAAGAATGCTAACCCCATCTAGATAAACTCTTACAATATTGTTAGCATTGAAATCTTCCCAATATAAATCTGAGGAATGTGGATAGGTGTCTTTAAATTACGTTCTGAGTGACCCTAGCCTTTAAGCAATGGTAGCCTTAATAGAGTAATGCTTTTGGCATATATTCCAAAAGGGAGTAAGATATGATTGCTCAAGTAATTTTTTTAACTTCCCTGTCTAGCTCACAGCCCTACTATTTCCTGGGGTCTCCCAGCTAAATACTAATCAGATCCAGGTCTCTTTAGCTTTCTAAGATCAGTAGTATGGCTAGTATGTACCTAGACTGGCATTATTATACTCACTTATAAATGAATTAATTTCCCATATAAACCCTAAAAAGGTTCTCAAAATTGCTAATAATAAAATCCCACCAAATTATTGTAATTCAATAAACTTAATTTAAGAACCAATTAGTAGGCTTGAAAACTGCTTCCCTGACACAATCTTCCAATGGTTTCAACTTAACTAATTACTGTGACAGTTTTGAGAGAACAGTAAGCTGTTGAAGCAAAACAATGTGTCTTGTAACACTTTCAAGACTAACAAATTTATTATTGGTTAAGGTTTCCTGGATCACTACTTTATCAGATGCATGGATGCATCTGATTAAGAGGGCAGTGCTTTCTTCAGGCTTTTGTGATAATGAATTCATTTGTCTCTAAGGTGCCAGAAGACACTTGATAATTTATGGTAAATTTATAAATTATGTTAAATCAAAGTGCTATCTTAGATTACACTGTCAGGTTGCTCTATTGGATTGCTTTCAAACAACCACTGTTAAGGGGACTGCTGCTCATATACAAAGAGGTTATGGCAGCTTCCCTTCTTGTTAGCGTTGCCAAATTCACACATCAGTTAAATCATAATATAGATTATTTAGTTTTGACTGAACACAGTGGGTGAACCCTTCCTCTCTGGTTTATAAACAGCAATTTTGTTGGTTCACATTATATGTAAACATACGTTTTGTTTAGCAAACCATGGTTAAAAGAAGTGATGACTTAGTGCTGTGTGTGCCATGGCTACTGTATAAATAACTTCTCTGTAAAATAAAGTTATTACTACGTAATTCAAATCAATAGGTGAGAAAAAGGTTGCTGATATTCTGCCTTTGGGTTCTTCCAGTTCTCGTGTGGAACTTTGTATAAGCCAGGTTTATATTAATGAAAATATTAAGGCACCTTTTCCAACCCCATAGTACCAGATGTGTTGGAATACAAATCCCAGAATTTTCAGCCAGCATGACCACGTTGGGCAGAGGTTATATTAAGAAATGATGCATACTTCAGTGGGATTTTCTTATACTTGCTTAGATTGTACTTGCTTAGATTGTGGCTACTAGAGTCCCTCTGTATGTCTGTGACCTTTCAAACTGAAATATATATAAGCACAATGCTTATGTGCATACAACTGAGCACTGTAGGAGGCTCCAGCTATCCAGAAAAGAAGTATCACCTTCATGCCAGATATGTTTATACCAGACTGACTAAAAAAGACCTCTGTCCCTTCAAGGTATCCCAGGTTGCACAGCATGGTGATTCGCTGCTATCTCCTCATTCAGCAGTATTTGGAAGCCTTGATGGCTCTCACTACCATGGCTTCACTAAGAGACCACAGCACACCAGAAACGCTCAGCATAATGGATGACATCATCACCGCTCCTGGCAAGGATAAGAATGGCCGTGGCCACATGTTAGTGATCCGAATTCCTTCTGTGCAGCTGGCAATGCTGGCAAAAGAAAGGCTGCAAGAAGCACGAGATAAACTAGGTCTGCAGTATCGTTTTGAGATCATTTTGGGGAACCCAGCTTCAGAGCTTATGGTTGCCACGCACTTTGTGAAGAGATTAAAGGTTAGCTTCAAAGGCTGCTTGTTTATGTGTGACTAATAGTCCAAGTGATAGGCTTGCATGGAAGCATATAGCTGCCCATTGTTTCACTTCTCTGTTAAATTTCTTATGGAGAAGCCATGGAGTTATTATAGAATGAAGACCCAAGTTGAAGTCTACTAATAGCCATGGAAGCTCACTGGATGACTTTGGTCTAGTTACTGTCTCTCAGCCCAACTACCTCACAGGATTGTTGTGGGGAAAAATTGGAAAAGGGAGTACTGTCTTGAGTTCCTGGAGAAAAGGCAGGGTATAAATCTGATAAACAAATACGGATACCCTGAAAATAAATGAATTACATCAGAGCTTTTCCATGATTTGCTAGCCCAAAGTTGCTCTTCATTTTCTTTCTTCCCATGTCATTTTCAACTATTATACAAACCTGTCCTTGAATAAATCTGGTACTACTTATGTACTTGTCAGGTTGATTATATTTTATTTTTTGCATCTGAGCAGGCCTCTAGAACTGGGTCATAGAAACCTATAATCTACAACTGAATAGGGAACAGTGTGAGATAGTATGTGGCAGTGTGCACTGTTTCCAAATCCTTTCTATACGGAGTGGTGAGACGGAATAGGTTTCTTTTGGAAGACATGGCTTCTGCTCTTACTCCTGAGAAAGGAATTAGTCATAGGTCTTTTCACAGTGGAATCTTTTAAAAAAGCAAAACACCGTATTGACTCATTGATCCACTGTTAGGTGTTCAATTTCCAACCTATTTTTTCCTCACAAGAAATGACTCATAATGCCCAGCATATGGGTGAGGGGGCGAAAGACAGAAAAATGTCAGTTGGAGCAGAGCAAATTTCTGAAAAGAAATTGCCACTGGAAAGGATTTTCTTATTCTGTTTGTAATAGACAAACCTGTTGAATAAGTTAAATTCACTATAAAGTTGGCAATATTTTATTTTAAGCATAGTGAGAGCCCATTTACTTTTTAATGGCTTGCCATTGGATGTTTTTGTGTGGACTTTAGTTATATACTCTTCTTTTCCTTAAGTGACCCAAATTAGGTGGTTTGTAGGTTTGTTTTTACTTCAGATAAAATTCTTACCTAAATGGCAAGAAGATTTAGAGACAGAACACAGGTAATGCGAAGTCACAAGGCTTGCCTAGTGTGAATGTACCCATTTTTACCTGCCAGCTCCAGAGCTACCTGTACTACAGAGAGCAAAGCAGAAAGCATAGAGATCCTCAGTCATAAATAATTTGCTGTGGAGTTTCTGAAGGTTCTCAGTCATGTCTTGTTTGCAATCTGGTGACCTTCAAAACAGCAGATACACCTACAGCATAATGAGAGGAAGCAAAGGCATGGGAAATGCCATTAAAAAAAACAATGTGAGATTTGTGAAATGCAGTAACTTCATTTACTTTCTGTAAGGAGGTAAGGATCCACTGTTTGAAACTGCCGTAGTTTGCTTCTCCCTGATTTTGCTGTTGGGGTAGAGTTCTAGTCTAATGCAAGATTTTCAATTTGTATACATTTCCTGCTTTTTACAGACTTTTTAAAAAAACAACTGATGTTCTACTTTTTCATTGCTATCCTCTGCTAGCATTATTTTTGGTACAAAGAGGATTTCTGAAATAACCCTGACAAGGAGATTGAAAGCTTTCTTGTTATTCTTTTTCACAGGCATGGAGAGGAAATGAAGAAGATGATTGGTTTCCTCATACCTACCAAGATTTAGAAGGTCTACCCTGTATTGTTGTTCTAACTGGCAAAGATCCACTAGGAGAAACATTTCCCAGGTATGCTGAGTTACTCCATAGTGCAAATATCTGCATTATTTCCAACTTCTAATTTTAGGTGACAATCTGTTAATCTTCAGTGGCATATTTGTAATTTTTGCCTCTTATGGTTGAAGAAAAAAAAACATGCAAACAGCTGTGAAAATAGACAGCATGGGCTGAAAAGAATATTTGATTGCTTTTTAAATCACAAAGATCATAGTGCATAGTTTCAGTAATAAAACATAAATATATAAAATATGTAATAATTCAGCATACTCCTTCAGCAGTACAGATAGAATTTTCATACAGTTGATATGAGCTAAAATTTGGACAAAATCAAAATGTGTCCTAGAAGGCATTTCATAACCATGATGGCCTAGTTGTGAAAAGGTCTCTTTTTGGCCATTCAGTTTCAGATCAGTCTACACCAACCTGGTTGCCATCTAGCTGAATGGAATTCAAGTCCCAGAATTTTCAGCAATGACCATGTTGCCTGGAAGATTCTGGGAGGTGAAGTCCACACATGTAGATGGCATCCTAAAAGTTTGTGAACCCTTTTGAATTTTCAGTATTTCTGCAAAAATATGACCTAAAACATGATCTCTTCTCCACACAAGTCTTAAAACTAGATAAATCAATGAACAAGTATGTATTTGACTCATCTGTTTAATTGCGTTCTCTTTATCTAGTTTTAGGACTTGTGTGGAGAAGAGATCATGTTTTAGGTCATATTTTTGCAGAAATACTGAAAATTCAAAAGGGTTCACAAACTTTTAAGCACCACTGTAGGAATGGCATGTTCTGATTTTACAGGAATTTGTCTGACTTTGAATTGAGCCATTTGAAAGAGTTGCTGGGTTGACCTAATCTCAAGACTGGATCACTGTTTCAAGGCTGGGGCCTTATCTTACTTCTGGTCAGGTCAGAACAGGTCATTCTGGCACTGGAACAGTGGCGTTGGATTTGGAAGGGATGTTTTGGAGTTGGAATGTTTCAATCTTGAAACATTATACACGCCTCTAATATATAATTATAGTTCTCCAAAAACTCTATATGCTGAAAGTCAGTTCCTGCAGGATTCCCTTAAGTCCTTTAATTTAACCAATAATCACATGTGCATTGATTATTAAAGCAAAAAATAAAGGAAAAATCTCGACTGCACTCAGTTTTTGCACTGCAGCATACATGGTAAACATGTGTAATCTCCAAGAGCAGGAATGTAGAAGTGCAACAAACTCTGCTTTGCTATGCTATGATAAGGAAGAATCTTTGGCAATATTTAGGGGCAACTAAATTACTAATCTTGTAATTTAAAACCCCAATCTAAGAAAAAAAATGGGGAGTAACGGGAGTAATAAGACAGAATATGGTTTAACAGAATTCTGAAAAATCTTGGTGACTGCCTCTGTATTCCAAATCCTCTTTTTTGCCACAAGCAAACAAACCCTGGCAATTTCATATTTTATAAAGCACTACAGTTAATTTGCATTTTATTTTATTTGTATAAAAAGTCTGTCCTGCCTTCTCATGCATATGCATCGCTGATCACTTGAAATGACAAGAATGGTAACCCCATATTCCAGCCAGTCCTTCTATATTGTTTTTTCCCCAGGTCTTTGAAATACTGTGATCTTCGACTGATTGATTCAAGCTATTTAACTCGCACAGCCTTAGAACAAGAAGTAGGCCTCGCCTGCTGCTATGTTTCAAAGGAGGCAATTCGAGGGCCTATTGTAGCCCTTGATCTTAGTGAAAAGGAGCAAGAGAAGACCAGCATTGGTGAGAATGATACTGATGAGCTGTTGATTGACTTGGAGAGGCCACAAAGCAACAGCAGTGCTGTGACTGGAACTTCAGGTTTGGTTCAGGTTCTTAAATTTTACCATTCAGGGCTACAGTATACCTTGTAGAGAATGCCTTTTGTCCAGGAGGCGCTGCTAATCCAGGTGATAGCAGAGCAGTTTTTGCAGGAGATAAGAAAATGGAAGAGGACATTGACTTTAGGAGAGAATAGGACAAGCGGAGAAAGGAAAATGGAAAGGAACGGATATAGGTGAATCTTTAGAATGATCCAGATTGATTATTTCAGAATGGGGGGATGGAGATGGAAGAAGTGGAAGGGCTGTGCAGAGGCAGCTCAAACAAAGCAGCTCTTTGAAGTGGAAGTGCTACAGCCATCCTCGGTGCTGCAACAGTTGGCTTCCTCACCTATTAGTGAGACTCTCATCCAATCAATACTCTGCCCTTAGGAGAGAGAGGCATTGTAAGGTGGCTGCTGTAGCCGCCCGTGTCATCATGCGAGAGGCAGCCACTATAGTCCCTTTACTCTTGCTTTGCTATTAAGACCCTGGATACTCCTCAGGGTAAGGGTTGGAATTGTGACAGTTCTCTGGAGTGGCTGGTCACCCTAAATGCCTGGTTCTAAGTGTCCTTTCAGCAAGGTGGGCTACACTGAATGGTTGGAGGCTACACTTAATATGTATTTGGCAAATGAGGACCATAGTTGGCAAGGACTGTATCACACCTATGGGTGGCCCAGTTCACTATTTATTTCCTGGGTTTGAGGCAGGAATTTTGGAATTTTTCTTCTTTCATTTTCTTTTTTCTTTGTTAGTGTATTAAAGCCTGCTTTAGGGCTTCCTTTTTGTGTACTTTTCACTTAAAATGGTAGGAAACTGGTGCCAATTTATGGCAACTGAGGTTGAAGGGGTTTCTAAGGGCCTCAGAAAAAGGGTTCAAGAACTGCTTATAGACCTTGAGCCTCAAGTTTTCTACTCTTGTCTTACAGCAAGGCTGCAAGGCTGGCTATTGCCAATGCAGTCATGAGAATTTAGTTTCCATCCATTGCCTGTTCCAGTCTACCACCTTGAATGGCCACTTTATCTTGTCCAGACATAGGGCTATACCTAGCGTGCAGTTGACTTCTAGGAAACTGGCAGGTGGCTATAATGGTGATCTAAACATAGCAATCCTCTTGTCTGAGGTAGTTTGAAGGTAACTGCATAATATTATTAGTAATGGATATCTTCTTCTTTATGCAGGATTCCAGATAGCCTTGAATGTAGGTGGAAGGCTGAAAAATCCTTCCAATTAGCATTATGAAAAGAATGCTGTCATTTCTTTTCTAAGCCAATATTGCATAATTTTTTCCTGATGTGGCCTAAATGTGACCTTTATGGACTATAGCTCAGTGAGCAGGGATGGCATAATCACTGATGCCAGCTGAGTAGCAAAGAGAAGCCTGGCCTATTGTGCTTTCCTTCTTGTCTAGAAGGTGAATATAGTAGCCAGGGTATGGAGAGATTAGAGCACTGAGCCAGTACTAGAGGAGTGTATATTCAAATCTCTACTGAGCTCTGAAGTCAGTGGAAGACATTGGGACAGTCACTTTCAGCCATGCTGTACTAAGAAAAGAATATTTTGGAGGGGGAGGGAAACTTTGTACTTCCTCCAAGAACTGTAAACTCATTTACAAAATATAGTAAGAAATATTGATGTGACCCTGACCCCAAAATATTGATGTAACTCTGACCCAGATTTGTTCTTTCCTTTCTGGACAGGATTCCTGCTCTAATAAAACTTGTGCTGGGTCTACCAAATCTTGACTGCAAAAATCCTGATGACTATTAGAGGGCATCAAAGAGATACAGAAAACTCATAGTCCTTGCTGCCATAGAAGGGTAATCTGGATTTTTGCTTCCCAGATATGGTAGCCCTAGGTCTGTAGAAATTACAGTCTCATTAGATGTTCCTTTTTAAATCATTGTGTTTGAAAATTTGGAGAAATTGGACTTGTTGGAGTGTTGTTGTTTTTTCTGTTAATCTTCTAGGATTTACGCAGGTAACCATGACTGGGAACTGGCAACAGGATGGTATGACTGGTTCCACATTACACTAAAATATGGCTTGTGTATCCATGATTTATTAATTAAATCAAAATTGGCTGACTATATACAGCTCACTGAACATAAGCAAATTTACATTATGGATTGGTGCTCAAATGCTGCTTTTAAGTCCTTAACAACAATGCTTAGTTTCAGTTAACACTGAATGAAGTTATACTGACTAGTGATACTGAATAGTGAGACAATAGGTAGGAGGCCATAATCCCAGTGCCTCATTGTGATCTTGTAACATTTTAAAAAAAGGTTGAGAGTACACTGACCTTAAATAAAAAGGGACTTTCCTGGGTTTAGACCTACTAACCCAGTATTCCAGTGGTTTTCTGGCTGATAGCTTTAAGCACTGCTGCTGTAAGACTGATGCTTTTTTCTTCTCAGGTCTTGCCCATGTACTATTGACAAAAGGCAAGATGTTTTTATTATTGCCTCCATCCTGGTGCAAATTATATTTAATTTTTGGCTGCCTGGTTGTAATTAATGTCACAGGGCCTGAGGGAAGGAAACAACTGGTAGCATTTTTTTGTAGGTGAACCCTTGTCATCCTAAACATTGTACACTGGTGTTTGACAACATGGCTGTCAGAACCAAGCCTGCCTCGGACTCGGAAAGTGAAACTCTTTTTGAGTCAGAGGAGGAATTGGAAACTTACCAGGCTGAAACCGGGGAAACAAAACTCCAGGATGAGTCAGCAGCGTGGGAAGAACCCAGGGCCCTGACTGGCCAGGATTTGGGGGAGGATTTGAATCCTCCAATCAGCGTGCACCAACAACGAGCTGAAAAGCACGCCAAGGAGAAAGCAGCCTGATTGGCTACCAGTGGGTCTAAGCGCACCAAAGATCAGAATAAAAGGCAGCTGCGCGAAGAGTGAGCTGCTGGAGACATCCGATCCTCCCATCCTGCAGCTTCGGAAGAAGAGTCCTTACCTGCGTTGGAGACAGCATCTGTTGTCAAAGAGGAATCAGCGCCTTTGCTCCACTCTGAGGAGGGATTGAAATCCACTTCTGCTGCCACCGAGGAGTCTGCGTCAGCCACGCCCAGCAGCCTTTGCCTTGCATCCAGCCTTGAAACTCCGTGATTTCCCCCGCAGCGTTGTGCCTTGAAAACCCAGCACCACCATTTGCCTTCGGTCTTGTGCAACTGCGCTTCATACTCTCAGCCGTGCTTTGGAATTTCACACCTATCTTGTTCGGGATCTGAGTTCCAGTCCAGTCTGGGGCTTCCAGCAGAATCCAGCCTTGTTCCGAGTTCCAAGCCTTGCTCCATGTTCCCAGTCCAGGAAATCCAGCATAGTCCGGGACTTCCAGCTGAGTCCAGTCTTGCTCTGAGTTCCCAGCCTTGCTCCAAGTTTCCAGTCCAGAGAATCCAGCCTAGTCCGGGGCTTTCAGCCGAGTCCAGCCTTGTTCCGAATTTCCAGCCTTGCTCCGAGTTCCAGTTCTACCTCAAGCCACATTTCAGTCCAGAGACCCTAGTCAACTCCAGTCTTGCTCCGAGTTCCAGTTCTGCATCGAGCCTCACTCTAGTCCAGTGTTCCTAGCCAAGACAGCCTTGTGTTTAGTTCGCAGTCCTGCTTCAAGACCCAGTGTTGTTCCAGTTCAAGAACTGTTGTTTCCAGTTCATAGTACTTCAAGGACTTATTTACTGTAAACAGTTATTTAATAAAGAGTATTTTTGATATTAATCTGCCTGGTTGCATAGTCTGAACAGGACAATGGCACTACACTAACCCAACATTTCTAGATAATATGGCTGAAATCTTGTGATACTTAAATTTTGCACGATATCTCTGTTTCCATGTGATATCTCACAGAATCTGGCCATTTTTAATGTATCTTTTAGAAACATTTTTCAAAACATTTTTTTCAGACCGGAGGATATTTCATGCAATGATGGCTGCGCATTAAGCATTTGCTGACTCCTGTTATACATAATTGCTGATGGCTGACCTCCTACACCTTTTACAAATTGTAGGAAGGGCAGAAGCATACATTCTTTATGCACAAAAATGTGATGATATGGACTGTTTTGTTACAATTCTGCATTTCCTTAAATGTGTACTATAGAAATCTGACCCATTCTCTGTTCACCTCTGTTTACTTATCTTTTCCTGATATTTTGTGGGGTTCCAAAGCTCCAAGTGTAAGCTGGACATTTTTGGTATAGAACAGAGTTTCTCAACCTTGGCAACTTTAAGATGCGTGGACTTTAAGACCAGCATAGCTGGCTAGGGAATTCTGGGAGTTGAAGTCCACATGTTCTAAAGTTGCTAAGGTTGAGAGACACTGGTGTAGAAGTTGTAGGACAATGCACTATGTACTGTATGCTACTGAATATCCTTCAGCCCTTCCTTTTCCTTCCTTTCAATCTACCTTCCAGGTTCTATAGCAGAAAATGGAGTGAGCTCCTCTAGTGCCACAGACAAGTCTCAAAAGCCATCACTGTCTATGAACTTCCAGAATGTTGCTAGTAGCTCTGTTGATGAAGGCTTTGCTCCTGGGGAGTCTTTGAAACAAGAATGTGACTCTCTAGCCAACCAGATAGCAAGCAGCACCACTTCTAAATTATCAGCAGCTTCCCCTTCGGTCAGCCAGACCTTCCAATGGCCTAACCATTCAGCAAAAGATTGCAAGGCGTTGCACATATCTTTACCCCGAATTGTGGTCTTGTCAAAAGCTGCCTACTGCCTTCTTGGCTCACAGAAAAGTGGGCAGCCATCTTTTTCTTCTGCTCTGTTACCTCATGCCGACGTGTCTTGGGTGAGCTCGCTAAGGCCTTTGCTTCACAAGGATATGACCAGTGAAGAGCAGTCTCTTTACTACCGGCAGTGGACTGCTGCACGGCAACACCATGCAGACTACGGCAACCATGGCGAAATCACTAGCAGCAGGAGTTTTCATCCACGACGGCTACTTCTTACAGGGCCGCCTCAGGTAAATAAACAGACATCAAGGGGCAGACCAGCCTTCTCCAGCCTGGCTCTTTCCAGATGAGTTGGGAGAATAACTGAGGTTTCCCAGCCCTTGAGCATGCTGGCTAGGAATTCTGGGAATAGAAATTCCTGAACATCTAAGCAGGTTAAGGAAGGCTCCTTTAGAAAATAAAGATCAAAATGTTTAGTAATTCACATACTGTATATTAATGAAAAAAATGCATGTTAGGAAATACAGTTTATAAGCAACTATGGCTATTCAGAGCATGTAAACTCCTTGGAATCTTATATTCCAGGCTGTAATAGTTAAATGCTTTCATAAGAGTGTGAATCACTGTGTGGAATCCGTGGAAAGTGAAATCTGATCTATGATTGTTTTGACGTCAGTTATGCCCAAACCAATGACCTTCCAGTGACATTTGCACACTATTCTGGATCTCTTTTTCCCTATGAACCTGTGTATAATCAAGCCATTAAATCTGCTTCAGAGCAGGTGTGGTTGCATCTTCACTGGACTTAGAGCAGGGCTGGTACCAGGTTACTTTACTCTTTGTGTTTCTTAATTGAATTTTGCATGCTTCTGCATAATTGTAAGAATGAGCAACAAGCTAGCGCATGCTGCCTGTTTGCTGTGACTTTGTCCTTCCTTCACGGACATTAATAAAAATAACCAGGAAGGGCTAAAGTTTAATGCTATCTAAACCAGAGTTCTAGTTCATTGTTCCTGAAAAAGCTAGAATTACAAATTAGGAGAATTCCAATTTATTTTGGGGTAATAAACAGTAAACAAGGATTCTGGATCCTGGGTTTAGATGTTATGATAAGATATCCTTACCTGGTTAGTTTGAGTAACTTGTGGAAAGAGGCACTAATAGACTAAATCACAAATCTCAATTTATCAATTTGTGCAAATGTGGCCAAATCATTTCACAGTATTTCTTCCTATTGAGTATGAGTCACTGCAGAAGCACAGCCTCAGATAGATTTCTAATAAGTTTTTGTTAATAAAATTAACTACTATTGGGATTTTGGCTATCGTTTGTAAATCATGTGTAGGTGGAAATGTTCCTGGTAATAATTATTACTTATATGAGAAAAGAAAGCTCAAACATGTATGGTTAGTTAAGTGCCATTGAGTTGGACTGGACTCATGTTCACTGCAAGGACAAATGTTCACCATCTGATCAGTCTCCGGTAATATCTTGCAGCTTTTCCAAGGAATTCCAGGGATCCTTTTGACCCTATCCTTCCACCTTAGCTATTGCTTTCCCCTTCTTCTACTGCCTCAGCCTTGCCCTCATAATTGCTGGATTTTTTCCTGATTCATCATCTCCTCATATCATATGCCTAAACTACCACAAAGTCTGTGGTGTCAGTGAAATGCTATGGGACATCTTTTTAGCCTTTGCAGCTGAGTAATAATATTTAAAAGGGCCTTTTGGCACTTGCATGTTCATGCTTGTTAATAACATACATCTACTTCCTGCAGCCAAGGGGAAATCCACAGTCAGGGGTACAAAATATTATTTGCTTTGAATTATAACATGCTAGAGATTAGGGTCTTTTATTCAAAAAAATATAAATGGAGCTTATTGAAAGCAAGTGTAAAGCAGGGAACAACTGATCCTGTAAACATTATCCACTGAAACCATTTCAGCCCTCACCCAGGACTTCATTTTAGTTTTACGGTAACATTTTTTGAGGAAGCAACTCTCCTTTCATAATATTAGATAATATTAACTTCCAAGGTTGAGAAGAGATCTCTCTTTTTTTTTAGAAAGCTTTATTAATTTTTTCAACATATACATAAAATATATAAAAACTAAAAAGAATGAAACAAAGAATATTACAAGAAAAAAGAAAATGAAAAAAGTGCAAAAATACAGAAAAGGCTATTACTTGGTAGCTTCCGACTTTCTACAACAGATATATATAACTCATTATCAATCTCTTACTCTAATTTAACTAAGATAAACATTATTTCTATAAAGCATTTCCATCTCTATATGACGTTCTCTAAAACAAACTCTCCCTGTTAAAAAAATAAAAAACCTTTTCTAACATAATTATTTGCCTAATAAGCAAATAGTCAAATATCATCCTAATTCACTAAAATTTTACTCCTCTCTGCCTACTAAAATAAGAAAAAATGAATTATCTACATTTGGTTAATGTCCTTTTATCCAAGGTAAAATCATTATCACCAAAACAAAAAAAACATCAGTCTAAACCTTTAAGAGACCATCCTGATAAACATATAAACAATTATCCGACTTCAAAATAGACTAAGGCATTTACATATCTCATTATTACACAAGAGCTTTCCCCTTACAAGTCTCAAATTCAGCAGCCAGCCTTGATTCTTAGTCTCGGTTTTCTAGGATCTCAGCCAATCGTATCTCTCCCTTTGTGCCCAAAACTCTTCTTTCTTCAGAATCAAAGTTAACTCTCCACAGTCCAATTTTTCTCCCTTCACTTTTTGACTTAGAAATGTTAATCCTCATTTTCTTCTTCAAAGAAGCAGCACTGTGCTCAAAGTAGTTTTCACTCGTCGTCTTTTTCAAGTTGTTGGTAGGCTTTAGACTTCACAAGTTCTAGGAGATGATCCAGGGCTTGGGTAACATCAGGATGGAGTTCTTTAAAGATCGCTTTCATTTCCTTCAGTGTGTTATCAGGAGACAAAAGATGTGAACAAGAGCCGTTCCCACAGGAAAGCAGAGACAGATAGCTCAGAATTCAACTCCGCAGATTCAGCGAAGTAGATAAATCTTTTATAATCCTCAAAACATTAAGAAAATGGCAACGAAACAGCAAAACATTTTAAATCCCAATATTAGAATTTAAATATTAAAAAAGCCAACTTTCCAAATTAATAAATTCCAAAAATAATGAAAATCACCAAGAGCTTTGCATTTCTTTGTTGCAAAAGGCCTCTCTTTGGTAACAAATACACAAAAAAACCCTTTGGTGTTTTAGAAATGGGATGGCAAGGTTTAGTGTCTGTTTTACAGCTTTGGTGCAGCCCCGAACTTGATGACATCTGCACCTCCCAGCATTCTGAATCATGGATTGATCACAGGGACTCCATTCCGTGATCCCCCCACCACTACCACCCCACAAGAAAATGCTGTCCAGAGAACAAAAGGGATGATTTCCTGGATTCTCCTTACCCAGAGAATTCTTCAGGCTGCAGGGACCCAGGCTGTGCCCAGAAATGCTGCGCTGTTGGCTCTGCTTAAAAAAGCAGTACCATTCAGTTTGCCATTCCCCACAGGAAGCCCAAGGTTGAGGAGAGCTCTGAGGTGATCAACAATACCTTTCCAGCAATTAAAAACCATGAATTATTCATTAAGGTCCCTGATCATTCAGTGGTTTTCCTTTCAGAGTGATCAAGTCTATTAAACAACTGATAATAAATTCTACATGCAGGAAAGCATAAATTATGTAACAGTGCACATACAGCATTTGCAAGTTCTAACATTTTGGGTGTCGTCTGAAAGCTTGGAGTTCACAGATGTGTAGGAAAAATTATGTAACAGCTTGGGTAATGTTAGTCTTGAGCAGTTGTCATGTTCCTCTCCCAGGTTTTAGTGCGAGGAAGGGATAATAATTGCTATTTTAAAATAAGTGATGAATTGTTACATGAACTATATGACTTGGCAAGCTCCCTATTCCTTTAAAACTGAATAAAACTTCTGATTTAAGTAAAAATAATTTGCAAAAATTGGTAATATGTTTGCATGAATGAGTCAATCCTGTGCTGATTAAAATGTTGGCTGTTGGATAGTGAGAGGAAAAAGAATGGATGAATGAATTAATGTTATTGAGTATTTTATTTCTACTAAGAGAAGAAGAGCTGATTGATTATGCCTGACATTGATTTAAATAGTATTAGTACTAGCTAATAACATTTGAATCAAATAATTGGAAGTCATGTGAAGGTTTCGTAATCCAAATCCTTGTTTTGTTAAATAACTCCAAATATAAGCACATAATTTTCTGTTTAGATGCTTTATTTGCAAGGGATGACTGAACATTCAGTAAATTACAGTAATGATTAAAGTTTGGGCAAGCAAGCATATTTAACTAAAGAAATCTATGAAGAATGACTTGATTTTTTAAGCTTCTCATGAATCACTAGCTTCTGACATCTCAGAGCTACATCGGAAAGAGCTTTAAAGCATAACTATTCCTTTTTTTAATAAGGATTTTATTAAGTTTCAAGCAAAGTTAAAAGCTACAGAAAAACATAAAACTACAAAAACAAAGAGAAAAAACTAAAAAAGTATGGAAACACAAGAGAAAATTTTTTCAAAGTTACAAAACGTGGTGTCTTCCAACTTTTAACAGCAAGGATATACAAAAATTTCCATAATCCCTTACTCTATATTAAACCAAAATCACATTATTTCTATAAATCATTCCGTTAGCACATTGTAAAAATCACTAAATACAGTTACTCCCTCCCCTTATATTAAAAGAAAAAGAAAAAATTATATAAACCTCCTAATCAATTCCCCTCCAAAAGATAATATTTATTTATTTCCTTCCTACTACTATTCTATACATTGCTGTCTACTATAATAAAGAGCAAACTAAAAAACATATAAATTGTCCGCCATTGTACTTGATAATACAACAATTTTAATATTCTTAATCATATTAAACCCAAAACCATCCAAATAGAACTTAGTAAAGGTAAAGGTTTCCCTTGACATTATTATACCTAAATAATCTTAATCTAAATTGTTAAAGACAAATGAAATCAGCCAAACCCTAAAAGCAATCCAGATAAATATTTTTAAACCCTTATCCCACTTCAAAATAAACCAGAGCATTTACATATCCCCACAATGCGCATAGAGCTTTTTTCTTTAAAAAATCAAACAGTGCAACTGCCCCCCTCAAAAACTCCCACTTCTCTTCAGGAGACCTCCCATACATAATAGCCCCTTCCTTTCCATGGTGTTCTACCAGAAGATCAATTTCACTTGCGGCTTGCAACCCACTCTCTCCCTTAAATTTCTCCAACTCGACTATCCGATCTTCATCCAGCATTTCAACAGAAATCTCGATCTCACTCTTCAAAAAGACAGTTCTGTCACTGTTAGATTCCTCAGTTTCATCCATGACATCCCCAACCAGATGACACATTTTAAACCCCATATTTTCCACAATGTCCTGAATGCCTTGCATAAAAATTTGGTAGGAATCAGAAAGAATCTGTTTAAAATCTTGTTGGAAGTCTGAGAAAGTCTGTTTAAAATCCTCCATGTCTCACACAGTAGATTATGGTGCCCCCTAGGAGCTTAACCAGCAAAAGTCGAAGATATGAAAGAATTCCGGAATTTGTTTACATAAGCGAAAGTGAGATATGCAGACAGTTCCCCAGGGAAAGTAGATGCAGAAAACTGAAGGCTCAAAACAACCGATTCAATGTGTAGGAAAATGCTAATATCTTCAAATTTAGTACAGAAATAATAACAGGGAGATAACTGTTTACTCTCAATCCTCTTTAATATTTGGAGGGAAAACAAAGTCCAAAACTTAAAAAGAATTTTTAAAAAATTAATCCCAAAAATGATAAGCTTCAAGAAAGCCCGCTTCTCCTTGCTGTAGAAAGCCTCTCTTAGGGTACGCATACTTAAAAGAAATATAAATTGGGTCATTTTGAAATGGGGTGGCCAGTCTTAGTGTCCCTTTAAGGCTACAGCACGGCTTGGGAAATGGTGACGTCCCAGCCTCCCGGCTAGCTCTTACCAGTCAAACATGAACGCTGTTTGCAATCTTCTAGCTGCAAGCAGCTGTCTGGAGGACAGATGGGGTGATTCCAGGTGTTTTCCTTTTTCTGGAAAAACACTCCTGGGCTTCAGGAAAACCTGCCTGAGCCCCAAAAAACTGCCACGTTGTCAGTTCTGCCTGCTGAGCCCATCGACACAGCTGTTCAGTCTGCCATGTCCCCACAAGTCCCAAAGCATAACTATTGCTTTTGAAAAATTCGTAGTGGCAACAGACTAGGTAAATTGTTCTTTAAAAAATTAATATCCTGAAATCCCACTTAACAGAGGCATGGTGCTCCCAACCTTTTTGGCACCAGGGACCGGTTTCGTGGAAGACAATTTTTCCATGGGGGGTGGTGGTTTCGGAATGATTCAAGTGCTTCCTCTTTTTCCCAACTTTTTATTCTTTTTTCTTTGCGCTGTTTGGAGATAGCAGCCAGTGGGCTTGATTTCTCTTAACAGGAGGCGGAGCTCAAGTGTTAATGTGAGTGGTGGGGAGTGGCTGTAAATGCTTAGGCTGTAAATTTGCTCACTCACCCATCGCTCACCTCCTGCTTTGCGTCCCAGTTCCTAACAGGCCACAGACCAGTACTGGTCCGCGGCCTGGGGGTTGGGGACCCCTGCTCTAAAGTGTACCACCAAGCAAACATTCTGTGTGTCACAGCTTGAATGAACATTAGTTCTTTTCTGAAATGATTGAAGCAAGAGATCCCAGAAATAAACAAATACACTTTTCTGATAGTATATTTCCAGAAGCTGTTTTTTTGTTCGTTTTTATTTAGGTTGGGAAAACTGGCTCTTACTTGCAGTTCCTACGAATTCTGTTTCGAATGCTGATCAGATTGCTAGAGGTAGATGTGTATGATGAGGAAGATATTAATATCAGTAAGTATTAATGGCCAATATCCTAATTTCTGAAGACAGTTCTCTCTAATGTGTGTGAAGCTCACAGAGTACTCTGAAAAGAGAAAACCAGCTCTTGTAGTATGAATTTGGGCATTGTGTTAGCACAAAAAATTGGAGAGAGTAATGCCAAATCAGAGCTAGGAATATACTCAGTCTATTATATCAAATTATTTTATTTATTTATTATTCACATTTCTATCACTGCCCATCTCCCCCTAAAAGGGTTATCCTTGACCAACATTCTCCCTAATAATTTCCCTGATGATAAAATACTAGTTTTAGAGACATTTGTCTAATTTCGCTTGATGCTTTGGGGCTTTTGAACTTATTCTAATTTGCCTTGGTAAGTATGAAATCTACATCCCTGTTTGAAAATTTCAGCTGAAAGCTATCTGCGTTAGGTATTACATTACATATTTAACCCATTTTGTGGATAAAGCATTGTATGCTATGCCATTTATAGAATAGCAGCATCATTTAGGAGCCTAAAAGGGCACATGACTGTTATTATTTGTGAGTAGTATCTAGCTTTTATAAGAAGAACATTGGTATTATAAGAAAAGACTTGATGATTCAGAATAAAAGCCATTATTCTCCAGCAATAAATGATTACATGCCTTTGGTCTATCCCTGCATATGAAGTACTGTTTTTGACTGATATGGTTAGTATGGACTCATAAATAGTCCATATACATATTCTAGGAATGTATTATGCTATAAAAGTATCACTCTAGCATATATCATCAAGTTTTATTACACTGAATTATATTAAATAATTATGATCTAAAGATTCTTTATTTTTCATAGTCCTGACCTTATACATAGTTAAGCCATACTGTCTCTCAGAATAAGAACTCTACCTGAAAAAGACTTTATAGTTTTTATATACTTAAAATTGTAATTTTAAGAATTACTGAAATATCATTATAAACTGCATGAAGAATTTAGGTAACATGAAACTATGATTTAGATATTAACTAGTTACTCACACTTTTTTTAGATCATACGGAAGACAGTGAAATTGCCCAGTCTAGCAGTGACCAGTGGCCCGACATTGAAATTGTCAGGAAAATGAATTTTGACCTCAGTGTGCATGATCCCAAATATGTTCTTATGAGCCCAGTCTATACAGAACAACTGCAAAAAATAAAGCAGGGTAAGGGAAAGCTCAATAATGGTTTCTTCTTCTTACCTAGTCTTTCAGAAATCTTATCAGTTTGTTTCGACAATTAAATAATATTTAGGATTTCTTAAGTTGAACATTTTCCTTTTATTGCCTTTGTCCACAGAACCAAGCAAAGAAACCAGACTTGAAGAACCCAGAAAGCGAAATACTGTTTCTATGATGCTGACTAAGTACGCAGCTTACAATACTTTCCACCACTGTGAACAGTGCCATCAGTATATGGACATAAATCCTTCAGCTCCGGTATGCAATGCTGCCATCTAGGCAAGGGTCAGGCAACATTTTTTCCACTGGGGGCCACATTGGGGAAAAAAGGATTGGTTTCTAAGGGTCATGGAACGTGATGTTCTTATGAGAGCAGAGTGGAGTAGTGGTTAAGGTATTGAATAGGACTGTGGAGCCCCAGTTTCAAGTTCATCTTCAGCCATGGAAGCTCAGAGGGTGCCTTTGGGCTTTACAAGATTGTGGTTGAGGAGAAAAATTGGAAAAGGGAATGCTGTGTTTGCTACCTTGAGCAATTGGAAGGATATAAATCTAAAAAAAAAATTTAAAATGTGGGTCAGAATCGAAATATTTGGCCTGTTTTTGCATTGGAAGGTTTAGAGGCAAAAGAGTGTGTTAGACATACAGGGGACTTTACACACCTATTTGTAGTTTAAAAATGGGAAGGGTCACAATATCTGAAATTGACAATTGCCACTCTATTTCAGCAGTGCAATCTTGGGGTTCTCCAAAGGACACAAGATGCGAATATATGCTGCCAGCAGGCCATGGGTGGCCCACTTCATAGTTTTTCTTATCAGGTTTAATCACCATCATTTTTTTAGTTGAGTATTCTAGGCTCTACTATTCGTTACGGGAACACCAGATTGCTCCTAACAGAAATACCAATTCTTCAGTGAAAATGTAAGAGTCTTAAAAACCTATATAGCTTCAGGGTGTAGCTTTTAAGATATAGGGATTTAATGATCTGGAATACTATAAATGACTTGGCCTTGTAACCACATTTCTCTGCTGTCACTGCATGTAATCAGCATCACATTTCAAGGCTTTTCGAGATGTATAAGGAATTTCTCTTTTTTTGCTTTGACCATATCTCCACATTAACTTTCATTTTAAGCTTAGTGGTGCTTCTCTTTTGGAACAAGCTACTGTATGCCAAATACATGCCAGCCGATGCGTTGCATTTCAGTGGAAGAGGTGCTTCAAAAACACAGGAATATGAACCCAACACCTGTTGGTGATTCATTAAAGCAGCTGTGTCATTTTCCAGGATTGTACAGGTGTCTGCTGTATCCATGTGATCCTGGAAACAGACATGGCTACCCCAGTAAGTTGCAGATAAGTGCTATACTGTATTCATATTCCTATGTGTTCTGGAACATCTCTTCTGAATCAAATGTAAGTCACATAGACTTAGCCTGTATTCATTAGAATGTGACTATGGTCAAGGTTTTCCTAGGAATATGAAAAAACCTTTGTCTTCTAAATTGTGATGCCAAAAGAAGAGTCAAACAGTATGTACCGTATCCTTCCAAAAAATTAATCTATTGAAAATGGATCTTATTTTGCTGATAGTATTTTAATAAAAATAATCCAAATATGCTGCCTACATATATAAAATTTTGGTACTATATCCTCACAAACTAAAGTTGGTTGATATTGGCAGTTGGTCTTCTTAGTGGGTTACAGTATCTTTTTCTCCCTTGTATGCAGATGTCTGATTCCACCCTACATGCATTTATGTTCTCATCCCCAATGTTAGGGGAAGATATTCAGCTACATTTTATCATTCCTAAATCCAAAGAGAACTATTTTGTCTTCAGCAAACAGGGCAGACATTTGGAAAGCATGCGTCTTCCTCTTGTGTCTGATAAGGTTGGTGAAATGTGTTTTGGCTGAGGTGGTGAACTACGTAGATATATGCAAGTATGAAAGAGTATATCTAAGAGGCTGGTATTCAGTTTCAGAGTCTGAACTAGGCCCCTTTTTCATTACCTTCAATTAACCCATGGGTGGATAGTTTTCAGCCACATGAGCAGCATCTGGTTGCTTAGGGTTGAGGTCCGTGTGCATGTGCATGTCCATGTATATATAGATACAAAGATGCACAGGGGCTAAAAACTGTGCAAGATTGTGGATTTCTTTCACTACTTTCAATGGGAAACCAGCAAACATTGAGAAGGGTTGCTGGGCCACAAGCTGGAACTATAAAGCTCCCTTCCCCAGCTAGTAGAGAAGTACAGAGATGGCCTTGAAGAAGACATGCAGCAGCCATTAGGAAAACATGAACTTAGCCCTGAAAAACAGGAACGGGTGAGAAAGAAACTCAAGAGAGTTCTTCCTTGTGTCTAGTATAAGAGGGAGGAAAAGAGAAAGGCTGTCAAACTTTCAAGTTTCTGTTGTTCTAACCTATATCAAGACAGTAGAGTTTTGGTATTTATTGTAGTGTCTGTTTCCTGACCTAACTTGAAGGGCTATTAGAGATCATTGTTAAAAATGCTGATTTCTGAAAATTCTGTCCACCCACCTTTAATCTAGATAAAGGAGCACAACCAGTGCCACTTGATGAAAGTGCACTGTGAGGGTTTTCTGGACTCAGGAAACTGATAAATTGGTAGATACTTTGCTAGTATCACTGCCAGCTCCCCCTTTCCATCTCTGTTTTATAAACTGACCTCAACCTATGAAGGTTTTCTTTCAGAAATAAAGCCCACATACATAAATTCTATGTTACAACTACATAGCTATTTAAAATTATTCTTCACAACATTTATGGGAAAAAATAGAACACAGTAAAAATTGAAGAATACTCTAATCGGCAGAATTCTCCCAGTCTGATTTTTTTCTATGTGTCCCATAGTCCAGAAAGTGAATAACATCAAAATCATAGACAATTGAGTACATAAATGAGAGACACAATATCTGCCTTTGGCTTATCATCCTGCAGAATTTGAATACAGTGAAGAGTCCTATTTTTACACCTTCAAGTGGGCGTCATGAACATGGTCTCCTGAATCTTTACCATGCTATGGAAGGCATCAGCCACCTCCATCTTCTTGTGGTCAAGGAATATGAAATGCCACTTTATCGCAAATATTGGCCCAACCATATCATGCTGGTTCTGCCGGGCATGTTCAACAATGCAGGAGTTGGTGAGTAAGATAAGATAAGAGTCCAGAATACAGATATTTTCTTTTTGTTTGCAAGATGGAGAGAAGAGAAAAAAATCCTTGGATAAAGACAGATGAGTGTTTATGTAGCTGTATAAAAATATTTCAGCCTAGTTAGTATTAAACATTTAAATAGTAAGTTCCACTCTTCATAGCATTTTTAAAGATATGCTTGCCTATGTCCTCTGTTAAATTCATATACATTTTGATTTTTTTTAAAGAATTTATTTTTCTAAAAAAATTAACAAAAGATCTTCAAACTTACAAATCTTTAAAAAATAGAGAAACAAACTAAAAATACAAACTAAGAAAGAAAAGAAAAAACCCTACTTTATATCTTAAAGTTGCTGAGGTTGAGAAACACTCAACTAGTGTCAGAATCTGCTTCTCTTTGGACTCTTTCATGCAAGCTCAACAATTCTTGCCCCTCAGAAATCAGAAAAACCAATATCCCTGTTAACTATTTTAATAAATTCACAATTTTTCTTCAGGATTTAGAAGTCGTCTTTTTTTTTTTTAAAAAAAAGGTCTGTGTTTTCAGGTGCTGCCAGATTCCTGATTAAAGAGCTTTCTTACCATAACTTGGAACTGGAAAGAAACCGTTTGGAGGAGCTGGGAGTTAAGCGTCAGTGTGTTTGGCCATTTATTGTTGTCATGGATGATTCTTGTGTCTTATGGAACAGTCATGTTGTCCAAGAACAGTCTAGGTAAGTTTCTCAACGCGAATATGGCTCTCATAGCTGACAGGAGAATTTTGGATCAGTACAGCATTAGTCCTAATGGCGTATGCACCAGTTTCCTGCAAGAAAGGGCAGGGTTGTTGTGATGATGATCTTCAATAACATGAAATACATACTCCTTTAGGCATCTAAAAATGGATATTCTGTGATATAGAATAGGACCAGTAGCCTGACACCTTTGCTTTATTAGGGAACCCCCATCATATGAATATTGCACCAAAGTGACTAAAGTGCTTGAGACCCTCTTCTGTACCTTAGTTGTAGCCACTGTTTGAAGTTAAGAGCTTTTTGAAAAATGAAAGGGAAATCGCACTAAGGATAATCCCAAATATATTCAGTGGTTTCTCTTTCTCATTTTAAAGCCATTATTCAACATTATAATGCAGTTGTATGTGTCCATTAATGAATCTGATTTGATAGAGACTTAGTAGTATATTTTATGTTTGCATGACTACCATATGTTTAACTTGGAACTCTATTGGTTTAAGATACACAGTGTTTTCTAAGAGAATTGGGCCCTATAGAGTAATGAGTTTTTAGCTCAGTGTCAACATACAATGTTCTCTTCTCTATATATTTTATACACACAATGTAAAATTATAACCAGTATTCCTATGGCAGACTAGCCCAAGTGTAATTATATAGAAAACATGGACAAAAATAAGTATAGGTCCAGTCTGATTTCTCTGACCTGATTGTTCATCTTTCCTTTGCTATTTAATCATTCTAGCTATTGGGTACATCATTTTTTAAAATTGTCATTGTGCTGGGATGTGTTTTGTGGCATTTGTGGTTGGGTTCACTCTATGGAATCTGTATCCTCTGAAAGTTGATGGTGTTAAATTAGCATTGTTGCATACTCCACTTACAGCAACCTTTACATTTCCTCGATTATACTACCTTCTAGATGGGAGTGCATGTAATTTCCTTTCCTTTTGTATGGAGTTGGTGTGTGAGAGAGAGCAGGTTTTGGGTGCTCCAAGACTGCCTCCCCTCACAGAACCCTGTTACTAATGTCTGTCTATAAGGGTTGTTTAGAACTTCCCTACATCAGCTGCTGCAGTAGCTTACAACCATGGCTAGAAGGTTTGGGGAAAGTGCTTAGTTGAAAAATTAATGTCACAATATCATGCCACTTTCACTGTTCCCACTGGTATATTTAATTCAGGTGGAATGATGGCTTGGTGTCATGTAGCTTCATTCTACACTAAGATGTTTTGCAGGTGACTGAATACTCACACAGTTAACTGAAAATATGGATTGAAGAGCAATTTATTTTTTTACCTTTTGCATAAAGTAGGGGGTGTAAGAGAATTTTGTTTTTCTAAGATGGAGTAGCTTGGGATGATGCATTGAGGAAATGATATTTTTTGCACTCTTCTGCTGATCAGCTGGAGAGAAAACATTGATTAGCTCATTGTGTCCTTGTCTGTTCTCTGCACACTGAAATCTGCAGGAGTCAAGACAATCACACAATCTGCTTGAAAACAATTGAAAGATATTGGGGAGTGAAAAAGGTGCCATGTGGAAGTCCCGTAAGGCATCCAGTAGTAGAATCTTTATAAAAAATAATCAGTTCTTGGTTACTTTAAGCTGAAATACTGTAGAATGGCAGCTTAAATTGGTTCTCAGTGATCCAAGAAGAATACTGCATTTGCTGTACCATTTTCCATGTTTATTTCCTAAGTATTAGGAAATAAACTATTAGAAGCTAGATTACCTAAAATTGGCACTAATTACCTAAAATTGTTTGTTTTCTAGCAGACTTCTTGTACACTCATTATCTTTATGTATGTGTTATAGTTATCATTGTGATGTAATATAATCAATCTTTTTGCCTTTCAGTAGTCAGTGTATGGATCAAGAATCAACCAGTAGAAATGTGTCTCTAAAGAGTGTTCTGCAGCATATTGAAGCCACACCAAAAATTGTCCATTATGCAATACTGGGCATCCAGAAATGGAATAGCAAATTGAATTCCAGAGCACCCAAAGCCCCCTTTTCCAGATGCCACATACATGATTTTATACTGCTCAACATAGACCTGACCCAAAATGTGCAATATGATCTAAACAGGTGGGTAAATATACGTAAGTCAGGTATGCTACTAGCTTGGCTGTCTTCACATGTTTGTGCAGGTACAGCCATTTCACTTCATTTTTCCTTCCTTGTCTTGCCTGCCTACGTTTTCTTCTCTGAAAAAGGTCAGTGAGAGGAGTTTCTACATAATGTTTTTCTTTAATAGTTATTAGGGACATGGGTAGGCTGACCATATGCCCCGTTTTGAATGGGACAGTCCCGTTTTTTTAATATTTCTTGATTGTCCTGTCGTTTTAATAGAAATGTCAATTTTGTCCTTTTTTTAAAAAATGGAGCTGTTATTGGGAAAAGCAGGAAAAAATTGAAATTGAAAAGGAGGTTGACTTGGCAGTAGTTCTCAATGGGAACTGCAGGAACAGCTGATTGGCGGTGAGCAAGAGGAAGAGTCGCTGCTGCCAATCAGTGCAGTGGAAGATGAGCACGCCCAGCAGAAAAGAAGCCAATTGGCTCTCAGGCCAAAACGGCAGGAAGAAAATAAAAGGGAGCACCAGAGAGGAACAGGTAGTCGGGGACAACCATTCACTAGACTCCTCTGTTCCTGTCCTCCCATCCCAGCTCGCCACCGCCCTCAGCCCTCCGCTTCTCCAGCCTCCTGCTTCCTCGTTCCTGTCCTCCTGTCCCAGCTCGCCGCCACCCTCAGCCCTCCTGCAACCTCTCCGCCCAATGCCACCCCTGCACCAGCCTCTCCAGACCCAACCATTGCCACACCTCCCGCTCCTGCACCTTCCCAGTTTACTGTCAACTTTTTTTATTGTCTTTTTCATGAATACGGAATATTACATAAGTTTAACCCCATCCTGTTTTGCCATCCCAATGTCCCGTTTTTGTCTCAAGGAAATATGGTCAGCCTAAACATGGGAAATTAGGGAGGTTGATGTCTGCTGGAAAAAGGATTGCACAGTGAAGGGCAGAACATTCACCCCCATTCCTCTTGAGCACCTTGTGGAGGAATAGTGCAAGAACACTGTATTTCATGCATTTTGTCAACATTTTATTTCATCAAATTGAATGAGAACTAGTAAGGGGGAAAAAAGCAAAAGAATATATCTGCCTGGTGCTATTTGTCACCTTCCCCTTTGGCAGCTTGCTATTGGGATCATTGTGTGGGGCAGAACTGAAACATGGGAGAAATTTGTTTTGTAACCAAGCACTTTCTCCATAAATACTTGCATTGATCTTCTAATTTGGAACTCAGTTACTACCCAAGGTTCAGAATCTGGACAAAAGAAATTCACGTCTCTTCCCAGGGGCTATTATCTGGTAGGAAGAAGCAACTTTCTGTTAGCATTGTTTTTAAGTGTTGTGTTTTGTTGTGTTGTGTTTTGTTTTGTTTTGTTTGGGAGGGTCAAGCCTCTAATCAAGTGACGGTATCTTAATGTGGAACATTAACAGAAAAACAGTAGTACATATATAACCTTTTGTTGTTTTGTATTGTAAAAGTCTAAGCTAGAAATCCTAGCCTTAAATTAGCTTCCTGCTGAGATTTCAGGGAGCTGAAGTCTCAATGAGCATTGCTAATATCAGAGAGAAATTCAGGGAATTGTATTATCAACATATTTGGAGAGCACCAGGTTTGGGAAGCCTACCGTGAATAAACACATGTAAATCTATGTTCCATTGCTTAGGTATTTCTGTGAAGATGTAGATTTTAATCTGAGAACAAACAGCAGTGGCTTGCTTATCTGTTGCTTTAACAACTTCAGTCTTATGAAGAAACACATCCAGGTTGGCGGTCAAAAAGACTTCGATATTAAACCTAAAATCATGGTGAGTGGAAAAGGAAAGTGCTTGTTTGTACCTGAAGTTTGTGTCTCCCTCTCTTCCCCTCTCTTCCATTCCCCTTATGAAGTCATAGATAAGGGGAAAGGTTTCTGAGTGCCAAGTCATTAATCTCTCTAGCCCAGGGGTAGTGGTAAAAGGGCTATATTCCGTGCTTGGCAGTCAGTCATGGGGAGAAGGAAAGATCTGGTGGATACCTGATTTTCAATTGATTGGCAAGTCACTGGGAGTCAGGGGGCATATAAATTTAATTTATTGTTTTTGTTGCTGTTATTATTATTTATGACACCCAGCTGTTTAACAAAAGGAGCAGCCTCCCTTCCTCACCCAGTCATTATGATACATTACTAAAATAAGGAACCATGAAAAATCATGCAACTTCTTTTATAAACTGTTCTAGTCCTGTGGAGTCCTTGGTGCTCTCTGAGCCTTGTTGTTTTCTTGCAGATGTTTCATTGCCAGACTAGGCAACGTCTTCAGTGAGAAAAGGGAGTGGGCCTTGCTCTCTGTTTATATATATAAAGTTTATCTGTGTGTGTGTGTGTGTGTGTGTGTGTGTGTGTGAGCACCAAGGACTCCACAGGACTAGAACAGTTTATAAAAAGTTGCAAGATTTTTCATGGTTATTATATTATATAAACTGAGAGCAAGGCCCTCTCCCTCTTTGCACTGACGATGTTGCCTAGTCTGGCAATGAAACGTCTGCAGGAAAATAAGGCTCAGAGTGCACCATGGGCTCCACAGTTCAACCCTGAGCTACAAATATTTGGTTTGATTGTTCTAGTCCTTTTAGACCTTGAGCATCTGTCTGTAGATATTCTTAATGGGCTTGGTTCAACTCACAAACATATGCTGTGGTAAAAATCCCCAATGAATAAACTGGGTTCCCTCAACCCTTTCCTTACATTTTGTACCTGGCCCCTTGATAGAGTTCTAGAAAAACAAAAGAAAAGGAGTCCAGCAACCTAGAGTCTGCACACTTCCATATTAGAGGAATTATTATAGAATACAAATGACCTTCGTAACCATTAAGGCAGTGGTAAGGCTTTGAACATGCAACATGCAGGAGCAAAGCAAAAGGGCTATGGATGCACACTCCTGTGGAGACAGCCAGGAGCAGCTACTGGAGCACTTGCCGTGGTTTATTTGCTTGAATTTTTTTTTTACCAGATCTAATGACCGTATTAATCTCATTATTCATGTGAGCCCTTGGATATAGCTCAACAGTGAGATGCTCCAAGTCAGGTTTTTTGTTTTGTATGTTATATTTTGCTTCTCTTCTAAAACATTTTGGAGAGCTTTAGATAGAATTTAAGAAGAGAGCCTCCATTTTCTTATCTGCTCAGCTGGATTCTTCCCTCAGATCCCACATCAGGGCCATTTCCACCAACTGTCTTGTGGAAGGATCTCTGGAGAGAGGAAGGAAATCAGGCAGGTGAGAGCAAGCTTTTCCCTCCTCATCCCTACAGAGCCATTGCCACCACCTCTCTGGTGGGAAAGTCTTGGAAATGTATTAATTTGTGTGGCTACCTTGAGTTGACATATTTATTTATTCATTTCCAATTCCAAGCTATTTGGGAAGGATTTTTATCTTGAAATGTGGGATATAAATAAGCTTCAATAAAGGGAGAAAGGGAGGATGGGTTGGACTATTCTGGGTCATTAACACAGATATGCCTTAAGCATCCCCTTTGATGTCCAAATGGTACCAGTCCCACCTGACTTTTTATAGGAGTCCAAATGACAAGGCAGCTGGTTCATGCCCTGACCCTCTCACTATTGGAGCAACTTGTTGGCTGGATTACTGCCTCACATCCATGTCCAAAACATGCACTATATTCCACCCCCAACATCCCCAGGGGGCTCTTTGCAGGTTTATAATCTCTCAGGTGATAGGACCAGTTCCTATCAGATGACAAGGAGGGAGAGAATACTTTATTCTGTTTGAGACTCAGTGAGTTTTATGGCTTGTAAAGCCCCTGCTCTCCTTTCATTTCAAGCCATTGGTTTATCTATTCATTGATTATATTGCTGTACTTGCTGACTTCTCCATGAGATACAACCTTATCGGTCTCTTCCCATCTGTATGCTTTACGTATCATGAAATATTTTAGCCTTTGTACAGGAACCCTGCTTGGCAACTGTGGCTCTGTGCTCTGCCTTTTTCTACTCGCATGGCCTTCAGCTTCTTTCTTGATAAACATTCTGCTATTAGAATGATTATCAAATTGAATAATCACTGGATCCGTAATCAGAAACCAAATACAACCACATTTGCTATATTTTCTGCTGCCCTTAGTTCTGCAGCTGCCAAATGTGCTGCTTGCTACCTGGCTGTTCTCATCAGTCAGTGAATGCTAAGAAGCTGTAGTACAATGGGGGGAGTCAAAAGCTGCTTTAAAAAAAAAATGGAAAACTCACAAAAACCTTTGTGAGGAATTCTTGAATTTGAAATAGTCTGAGTTCAAAAGAGGTTGCTGCAACCTGCTGCTCTATTTCAGAAGTGTTTCTTGCTTAACAAGGCCTGTCTTGATTATGACACAAGTGTTTTGAGTTCATAGCTCAGAACAATACCAGTACGATAGGAACAACGTACTTTGAACTTGAAATGTTTCAGATGTAAAATGTTTTGTGCACTCATGCTAGAACTCTTTCTCTGGGGGTTTGTTTGTTTAGGCTTGCCATCATTTATACAGTACCTGTATAAATGTGAGTGTCTATTATAGGATTGTAATATCCTATAGAATTATAATATCCTATAGGATTATAATATCTTTCTTACTGGTTCCCCTGCTGCCCCCACAGCCTTGGTTCAAAGCGGCCTTATGTCAGGACTGCGTAGGAAATGCTAGCTTCCCAACATTGCCTTGCTGTCACTGTTGCTGGGTACCACTGCCATGAGAGAAGAGGGATCCTGCACCAAGAACCATTCAAGCCTGGCTACGGTTTTTTTCACTCTTTCCATTCTGCCCAACATTTTAAATGATAATTGAATGCTAGTTGCACCCTAAGCTATATCAATACGCTGCTCAGTACATTTTATATGGACATGTTGTTTTCCTGTCTAGGTCTCAGAAAGTTTGATGCCAATAATACCTCTTCAGTATGTTTGTGCTCCAGACAGCGAGCACACCCTCTTGGCAGCTCCAGCACAGTTCCTTTTAGAGAAATTCCTTCAATATGCCACATACAAGCTTTTCCCAAAGGCCATCTATAACTTTAAAAACCCTGTCTTGGCTGTTGATTGCTGTTTGAATATTGGGCCTCAGGTACGTATCTAGAAATCTCGTATTTTACAACTCAGTAGAAAACTACGGGCTCCTCTTCTAAAGAAATGAATATGGCAAAGCAACTCCATTCTTGGGACTTTTAGCTTATATTTGTTAAGCTGAAGTGTTGATATTACACTTTTTAATAGCTTTATAAATCTTTTGAATGTTGAGATCCATTTGCCAGAATACCCTCTCCTTTTTTAAATGTTTGATTAGACAGTGTAATGCTCCTGGGCATATTGTAGATTCTTCCCATCTCTTTTTACTGTTTAAACAATTTTTACTCGTTTTCCCAAGCTGACTTTAAGAACTGATACCATCATCCCAGTATTGACCCAACTTATGCACAATTGGAATATGCAGAAATTAGGTTTCTTGAAACTAGCATACAGATCAGAAGAAAAGCTGTGATTAAGGATTCTCGCCTAAACTTACAAAAACTTCCCAGCAGCCCCCTCCCTCCTCCTGCTCCTTTCTCTCCAACCTCTAACACTCAGCCATACCAGCCCCAGATGTCTCTGGCAGTATGACCTTGACTCCCCCTTTTCCAGCCCAAACAACAGTGATTCATACTCCTTGCAATTCCCCCCTCCCATCTTCTTTCTTGACATGCGTTGATCCATCATTACAGACAAACACAATCAAAAGATTCAATAATCCTTTGTGGAGTCTGACAAACTGCCCCTCCTGGAAAAAAAATCTTAATACAGAAATTAGCAACTTAAGCATGGCAATGATTAACAATTAGTGTAAAAAAAAAATTGAAGTTATTAGGGAAAGAGCAAAATCAGTCCTTGGGCTTGTCAGGATACCTGGTATGGAATTTCTTTAACAGTTCTGGGGCATGAACATGCTTGCTGACCACCCATTCATGATCCGGGAAGTGCTTCCAGCATATTAAGTATTGAAGCTCCCCTCTGTGTCTGCGAGTATCCAAAATTTCTTTAACTTCAAAATGTTGCTCTCCTTCAATCATTGTGGGTGCAGGAGGAGGCTGCTCTGGATGCCAGCAAGATGATTCTCGCATCGTTTTTAACGCTGCAGTGGAACGCAGGGTGGATTCGTCTCTGTTCTTTGGAAGTTTTAATTGCACTGTAACAGGGTTTATTATTTTTTCAATGACAGAAGGTCCCACAAACTTCGGCCCTAATTTCTTCGATGGCTGAAATGACTTAAGAAACTTTTTGGACAAGTATTCTCTCTCCCCCACTTTAAACTGCCATTCAGGAGCTCTTTTATGATCGGTGTACTTTCCCTGGCTTCAGTTAAGGTTTTTCAAATTACAGGCCAATTAGAACTGATCTGATTAACCCATGCACTCAAGGAATAGGATTCCAAAACCTCCTGGGGCAGCTCCGGGGTTGGTGCAAACTCCTGTCCATTCACTATTTGAAAGGGGAGAATCCCATGCTCTGATGAACAGAATTATTGTACGCTACAGGCAAGAGGTCCACCCAGTCGTCTTGTTGGTAATTAATGTAACATCTTAAAAACTGTTCTAGGGTATCATTCAGTTGTTCCATTGCCCCGTCTGTTTGGGGGTGGCTACTTGAACTCAGAACCTGAGAGGCACCAATTGACTTTAAAAATGACCTCCAGAACTTGGAAGTGAACTGGACACTGCGATCACTGATCACCCTATCAGGGACCCCATGTAATGAATAAACAGCTTGGCTAGCTGGCTGGCTCTGTGAATTGTGGCAGATGGGATAAAATGAGCTTGTTTAGAGAACAAATCTGTAACAACCCAAATCACAGTCTTCTTTTTACTTCCAGGCAATCCTACTATAAAGTCCATAGCAATTTGCTTCCATGGTTGAGTGGGATTAGCTACTGGTTGAAGTAGCCCTTGGGGTTTCCCCTCATATTTCTTTGCTGTGGCACAAACGGGGCAACTAGCCACATAGTCCTTCACACCTTGCCTAAGGCTCAGCCACCAAAATTGTCTGCGCAGTAAGTGCAAAGTCTTTACAAATCCAAAGTGGCTGGCTGATTTAGCATCATGGGTCCGTTCTAAAATTTCCCTGTGTAAAGTCTATGAAACATAAAGCTTCTCTTCCACCCACCAAAATCCATCACTCTCATTCAATGAGTTTTTATTGCTTGGCAACCAACCGTCAGTTTGTAACTCCTGCCTCAAGCACTTGCTTCAAGTCGTCTGGGGCTTCAGCTTCTCCCAATTTTTTCTCACTGCATGTCACCACTGCCAACCCTAATTGTTGCTTTGGAATTACAGTATCTACCACCTCTTCTTGCTGGCTATTGTGGTAAACGAGACAATGCATCGGCTAGAAAATTTTTTCCCCCAGGCAGATACTTTAGAGTAAAATTGAAATGGCTAAAGAATTGAGCCAGTGAACCTGCTTTGCGTTCAATTTCCTCAGGGTTTTTAGAGCCTCCAAGTTTTTGTGATGAGTCCAAACCTTGAAAGGTTTTTGGCCCACTTCCAGCAAATATCTCCACATCAGCTAAGCACACCTCACTGTAAATGCCTCCTTCTCCCATACATGCCATCTGTGCTTGGTCTCAGTAAACTTGCACGATAGATAGGCACACAGATGCAATTTGCCATTTTAACTTTTCTGCAACAGTACAGCCCCAATCACCACATCCAAAGCATCTGCTTGGATGATGAGGGGCTCCGTGAGGTCAGGATGCTTTAAAATGGGCTCTGCCGTGACAAGCTGCTTTAAATTATCAGAAGCCATCTGGCAATCAGAAGTCCAATTTAACACTACCCTGGGGCTCTTGGCTTTCTTCAGTTCCCCCTTCCCGTTTGTTTTTAGCAAGTCTGTTAGAGGGAGGGCTATTTGGGCAAAAATTGGGATGAACTGCCTATAGAAATTTGCAAACCCCAGGAAACTCTGTAACTGCTTCCTGGTCCTAGGAGGCTCCCATGCCACAACATCTTGCACCTTCCTTGGGTCCATCTCAGTGCCACAGCTCAACACCCTGTAACCTAAGTAATCTAACTTTTCCTTGTGAAAATTGCACTTAGGCAATTTGGCATACAATTTGGCAGCTCTGGGTTTGGTTAACACCTTGCAAACCAGCCGTACATGCTCTTTTTCATTTTTGGAGTAAATTAAGATATCATCAAGATAGACTAACACTTCTCGGTACAGATGTTCATGTAAAACTTCATTAATTAATTGCATAAACACTCCAGGGTCACCCTTCAATCCAAAAGGTAAAACAAGGTATTCATAACATCCAAGAAGACAGTTAAAAGCAGTTTTCCATTCATCCCCCTTGCGGATGTGTACTCTGAAGTAAGCTTCACTCAAGTCCAACTTTGTGAAATTTTTCCCTTTTGAAAGGTGGGCTAACATGCCCTTCATCAATGGCAAGGGGTACTGATTGGTAGTACAAATTGCATTCAAACCCCTATAGTCCATGCACAGCCGCAACGAACCTCCTTTTTGGTTCTAAACAGCACCAGGGCAGCCACTGGAGAATTGGCAGGTCGAATGAAACCTCGTGCCAAATTTTTGTCTATGAACTCTCTCAGCAGTTCCTGCTCCTTCAGTGACATGGAATACAATTTACGCTTAGGAAGTTTTGTCCCCGGTTCAATTTCAATAGCACAGTCTGTTTTATGGGGGGCATTAATTGGTCACATTCAGCTTCCCCAAACACCTCCCTCAAGTCATGGTATGGTTCCGGGATTAATTCCTCCTTGGGGGCCTCAACCGGCCCGTGTTCTGCAGACACAGCAGCTAAAAGTCCCACTTCTGAGGTTCCTCCTTTCCCCTCAGACCCCAAGTATAGTCCATCCTTAAACTGTATGCGCCCCGTCAACCAATCAATCTGAGGATTGTTAGCTCGGAGCCAGGGCAATCCCAAAATCAAAGAATGATTAGCTATTGGGGCCACTATAAATCTCAAAGTCTCTTGATAGGTGCCCACTTGCATTTTTACTGTCTCTGTGTAAAACACTGCAGGGCCCCCAGTTGTTTCCAACACATCTGGCTGGGTGAAGACAATTGGCTCCTTTAGGCTTTTTACCCTCAAACCCAGTCCATTTGCTATAGCTGGGTGAATCAAGTAGTTGGCATACCCAGAGTCCAGCAAAGCAGCTAAATCTGCCCTCTTTCCTTGACCCAAGTCTGTAACTGCACCCCCACCATCATCATGGGGCCATCTCCACTCACCATTGCCCTTCCAGTTCAGCCTGCCTTTCAGCACCATTCAAGGCAGGCTTGGCTCATTTCCCGCCAGTGGTTGGGGTTCATCAGAGGAGTCCCCTTCTGAGGTGGGTGGCTCCTCTTCCAGCTCTACTTTCTTGCTGGCCACAGCTGCTTTGCGCTTCGTGGATGATGTCTTGCCAATTTTGGGTTTTGACTTGGGAAACAGAGCAGCTGTGCTGCGCGGGCAATTGGTTGCCTGATGGCCTTCTTTGCCGCATTTAAAGCATAATCCCTCTCTCATGCAACGATCCTTCTCTGCTTCCAAATGCTTCTGCAACATGGGTTTCGCCCCAGTGTTCCAGGCTGGGCAGGTCTCTTTATAATCAGCTGCAATTGATGCTGTTTTTCCAGGTGAATTTTTACATTCTCCACCATGCCCGCTAAGCAGATCCACTCCTTCAATGTTTCTGGGTCACCTCTTGCCAGGCACCTGTCTTATATATCGGGGTGCAATCCCATCTGGAAGAATTCCACTTTGAGTGACTCCGGCCAATCAATTAAATTTCCAGCGAGACTCTTAAATTCCATAGCATACTCTTGACACCAACCATGTCCCTTGCTGGAGGTATTGGAGACTGGTATTGGCTTTCATCCTGGCCAATGGATCTTTGAACTCTCCCGTAGCACTGTCATGAACTCATCAATATCTCTGAGTTCCAGAGCTCTGGCTTCACGCATTCCCACCATCCATTTTGATGCCTTCCCTTCCAGGTGAGTTGACACGTACCTCACCCTGGCTTCATCGTTGAGGAAGGACTCACCAAACTCTTCCATGAACCTGCACACATGAGTTAGGAAGCACACCAATTGGTTCGGATCCCCCCTCCCCCTGAACTTCACTTTCAGGTCACAGAACCCCGCCAGACTTCCGCTGACTCTAGCTCTCTGTGGGGAAGGCTGGATGCGCACCCGTCTCTCGCCCGCTTTGGCTCTGCCTGGTGCGACATCTTCGTCCTCACTGGTTCTGGCCTGATCCGAAGCTCCCACTTCTGACACTGATTGAGCGCTCTCAGGTGTGGTTACCTGCTCTTTTCGGACCAGGTGGCTGATCAGCCCATCCATCGCCTCCTTGAGACTGGACACCATCTCTGTCACGATCTGCATCTCCTGTTCTACTCTAGCGAGGTGTCTGTCGTTCATCGGTTCCCGGCTTCCTGGTGCCAGGTGCGCCACTTCGCTGGTGTTCTCTCTGTTCCATCTCCAACACCCAAAGTCCAGCCAGGCTTAGGTTGCCATATCAATTCTCTCTCTAGGACTTCATCAGGCTCTGGGGAAGGTGGCCAACTTACTTGCTGCTTTTTGGCTTCCACCTTTCCTCCTTTTTTCTTTGCCTTTCCCCCTTGGACCTTCACCCCTTTACCTTTCATAGTCCCTGCCGGTTCTGTGGAGGGACCAGGAACCTCTCCATCATCTGCCACCACCTCTGGCTGGGGGTGACCTGTTTCCTCCATTCCATCAGCGAACAACTTTGGACAGCTTAGGAATAAACTTTCCTCAGAGAATGCAACTTCTCTTGGTAAAGTTAAAAGGTTCTATTAATTGCAGCTTTATGTAAGAACTGATACCATCAGTCCCAATATTGACCCAACGCATGCACAATTGGAATATGCAGAAATTAGGTTTATTGAAACTAGCGTACAGATCAGAAGAAAAGTTGCGATTAAGAGATTCCTGCCTAAACTCACTCACAAAAACTTTCCAGCACCCCCCTCCCCCCTCCTGCTCCTTTCTCATCCAACCTCTAACGGTCAGCCATACCAGCTGCAGATGTCTTGGGCAATATGACCTTGACTCCCCCCACCCGGCAGCCCAAACATCAGTGATTCACACTCCTTGCAATTCCCCCCTCCCATCTTCCTCATTGACATGCGTTGGCTCATCTGCAGATGAACACGATCAGACAATTCAGAACTCATTTGATTGTGGAGTCTGACACTGACTTTTTACATTTTGAAAACAGTTATTGTGATTTATTAAGAGGATAATCTACATTCCAAACATGAACTTGTTTGGAATTTACCATTGATGTGCTAGCCAATTTGATGAGACAGGAACATAAATGTTGAGATATAAGTATTTTAAGAAAGAGGACTTAAATGTATGTATCTGTTCCCATTTCTGGTATAGGTAGCTCTCTGCTATGTCAGTTCACGGCCGCACTCAGTTAATGTGAACTGTGAAGGGGTGTTTTTCAGTGGTCTTCTTCTCTACCTTTGTGACTCCTTCGTTGGAGCAGACTTTCTTAAAAAGTTCAAATTCCTGAAAGGTAATGTGATTTCTGTATAGAACTTGCTAACTGGTCCCTAACAAGGATAGACTGTGAACAGACATTGCCATTTTATGCAGTGTAGTGTAACAACCCTTACCCAGCAAAGGGACAGTTGTAGAAGTGTAATGGAAACCAATGTTGTCTTCCAGTTCCAGTTCCACTTTCTTTTTCTCCAGCACCTTTACACCTAAAATGTGAAAAAGCCAGAGGCAAAATAGTCTCATCCTTGGTTCTAACTTATGTGTCCCCATATGTTAATACAGGATTATATTAAAATAATGTTGAATTAGCTGCTCCTTAATAACCCAGAAGGTGTCTATTTTTTAATTTATTTTTCCTACTCAGTGAAATACTGGAAAATCTATGTAAAGGGCCTTGGGACTCTGTCCATCAGCATGATTACTTTCTCAAAACTGAATGGAGTGGGACCACATTTGGTATGGAGGGAGAAGCTGGCAAAAGAAATATCAAGTTGAAAATTGGCTGGATCTGGCTGAGGGCTGTGGAGAAAAAAAATCCCCCCGGATCTGTATGAGAGAGGTGGTTGGGCAGTGCCTTGGAATGCCTCTGCCTTAAGCATCCCTCCTTCCTTGTCCCATGACCCAGAGGAAACACTGTGCAGCCTGTCCTCTGCTTCTCAGTGTACGTGTACATAACATAATACAAGAACAGAGCAGAAACAGAGAGATACATGATACTTTGCTACCTAGAAGGAAATACAGAGGTCTCCCATAGCCACTGTTGTAAGGAGAGGCAAAGAATTCCAGAACACTCTACCTGACTTTATTAATAAAGATGGTAGGTGGTTGGTTGGTTCCACTTTTTTTTAGTGAATGATAAGAGGTGAGGTGGGACTTCTGATTTCATGTTTGAGATAGGTTGTGCAGAGATACTACCTTGCATTTTGTACTTATTTAGTATATTTTAAAAATATTATCTTCAGCAAAGGATCGTTACCTTGTCGTGGTGCTGGAGCTTGAGCACCTCAATGATGCCATGAGCTAAACCGTGAAGGGCCACCCAAGACGGGAAGGTCATGACAGAGAGGTCAGACTAAATGCGATCCCTGGGGAAGGTAATGGCAACCCACCCCAGTATTCTTGCCGGGAAAACTAAATGGATCAGTACAACCAGAGATATGTCGGTATACCATCGGAAGATGAGACCCCCAGGTTGGAAGATGGTCAAAATGCTACTGGGGAGGAACAGATGAGTTCAACTAGCCCCAGACGTGATGACGCAGCTAGCTCAAAGCCGAAAGGACGGCTAGCGGCCAACGGTGCTGGTGGTGAATGGCAAATCCCATGTTCTAAGGATCAACACACCATTGGAACCTGGAACGTAAGATCTATGAGCCAGGGCAAATCGGATGTGGTTATTGGTGAGATGTCAAGATTAAAGATAGACATTTTGGGCGTCAGTGAACTGAAATGGACTGGAATGGGCCACTTCACATCAAATGACCACCAGATCTACTACTGTGGACAAGAGGACCACAGAAGAAATGGAGTGGCCTTCATAATTAATAGTAAAGTGGCTAAAGCAGTGCTTGGATACAATCCAAAAAAATGATAGAATGATCTCAATTCGAATTCAGGGCAAGCCATCTAACATCACAGTGATCCAAATATACGCCCCAACCACAGATGCTGAAGAAGCTGAAGTAGAGCAGTTCTATGAGGATCTGCAGCACCTACTGGACAACACGCCTAAAAGAGATGTTATTTTCATCACGGGAGACTGGAATGCTAAGGTGGGCAGTCAAATGACACCTGGAATGACAGGTAAGCCTAGCCTGGGAGAACAAAACAAAGCAGGACATAGGCTGATAGAATTTTGCCAAGACAACTCACTCTGCATAACAAACACTCTCTTCCAACAACCTAAGAGACGGCTTTATACACGGACTTCACCAGATGGATAACACCGAAATCAGATTGACTACATCCTTTGCAGCCAAAGGTGGCGGACATCTATACAGTCGGTAAAAACAAGACCTGGGGCTGACTGTAGTTCAGATCACGAACTTCTTATTGCACAATTTAGGATCAGACTAAAGAGATTAGGGAAGACCCACAGATCAGCTAGATATGAGCTCACTAATATTCCTAAGGAATATTCAGTGGAGGTGAAGAATCGATTTAAGGGACTGGACTTAGTAGATAGGGTCCCGGAAGAACTATGGACAGAAGTTCGCAACATTGTCCAGGAGGCAGCAACAAAATACATCCCAAAGAAAGAGAAAACCAAGAAGGCAAAATGGCTGTCTGCTGAGACACTAGAAGTAGCCCAAGAAAGAAGGAAAGCAAAAGGCAACAGTGATAGGGGGAGATATGCCCAATTAAATGCAAAATTCCAGAGGTTAGCCAGAAGAGATAAGGAATTATTGTTAAACAAGCAATGCGTGGAAGTGGAAGAAGACAATAGAATAGGAAGGACAGGAGACCTCTTCCAGAAAATTAGAAACATTGGAGGTAAATTCCAGGCAAAAATGGGTATGATCAAAAAGAAGATGGCAAGGACCTAACAGAAGAAGAAGAGATCAAGAAAAGGTGGCAAGAATATACAGAGACCTGTATAGGAAGGATAACAATATCGGGGATAGCTTTGACGGTGTGGTCAGTGAGCTAGAGCCAGACATCCTGAAGAGCGAGGTTGAATGGGCCTTAAGAAGCATTGCTAATAACAAGGCAGCAGGAGACGACGGCATCCCAGCTGAACTGTTCAAAATCTTGCAAGATGATGCTGTCAAGGTAATGCATGCTATATGCCAGCAAATTTGGAAAACACAAGAATGGCCATCAGACTGGAAAAAATCAACTTATATCCCCATACCAAAAAAGGGGAACACTAAAGAATGTTCAAACTATCGAACAGTGGCACTCATTTCACATGCCAGTAAGGTAATGCTCAAGATCCTGCAAGGTAGACTTCAGCAATTCATGGAGCAAGAATTGCCAGATGTACAAGCTGGGTTTAGAAAAGGCAGAGGAACTAGGGACCAAATTGCCAATATCCGCTGGATAATGGAAAAAGCCAGGGAGTTTCAGAAAAACATCTATTTCTGTTTTATTGACTATTCTAAAGCCTTTGACTGTGTGGACCATAACAAATTGTGGCAAGTTCTTTGTGGTATGAGGATACCAAATCATCTTGTCTGCCTCCTGAAGAATCTGTATAACGACCAAGTAGCAACAGTAAGAACAGACCACGGAACAACAGACTGGTTTAAGATTGGGAAAGGAGTACGGCAGGGCTGTATACTCTCACCCTACCTATTCAACTTGTATGCAGAACACATCATGTGACATGCTGGGCTTGAGGAGTCCAAGGCTGGAGTTAAAATCACTGGAAGAAACATTAACAATCTCAGATATGCAGATGATACCACTTTGATGGCTGAAAGCAAAGAGGAACTGAGGAGCCTTATAATGAAGGTGAAAGAAGAAAGTGCAAAAGCTAGCTTGCAGCTAAACCTCAAAAAACCCAAGATTATGGCAACCAGCTTGATTGATAACTGGCAAATAGAGGGAGAAAATGTAGAAGCAGTGAAAGACTTTGTATTCCTAGGTCCAAAAATTACTGCAGATGCTGACTGCAGTCAGGAAATCAGAAGATGCTTAATCCTTGGGAGAAGAGCAATGACCAATCTCGATAAAATAGTTAAGAGCAGAGACATCACACTGACAACAAAGGTCCGCATAGTTAAAGCAATGGTGTTCCCCGTAGTAACATATGGCTGTGAGAGCTGGACCATAAGGAAGGCTGAGAGAAGGAAGATAGATGCTTTTGAACTGTGGTGTTGGAGGAAAATTCTGAGAGTGCCTTGGACTGCAAGAAGATCAAACCAGTCCATCCTCCAGGAAATAAAGCTAGACTGCTCACTTGAGGGAATGATATTACAGGCAAAACTGAAATACTTTGGCCACATAATGAGAAGACAGGACACCCTAGAGAAGATGCTGATGCTAGGGAGAGTGGAGGGCAAAAGGAAGAGGGGCCAACCAAGGGCAAGGTGGATGGATGATATTCTAGAGGTGACGGACTCGTCCCTGGGGGAGCTGGGGGTGTTGACGACTGACAGGAAGCTCTGGCGTGGGCTGGTCCATGAAGTCACGAAGAGTCAGAAGCGACTGAACAAATAAAAACAAAAAAATTATACACTGTTTGTATCCAAATTCTGAAAGTTAACAAAATAATAAAAAATTAATGCTATAAATGAAATAAAATCCATAACATATTAATATATATGTGTTTCTACATAAATCAGGGAAATACTTTGTATGCCTTGACCTGATACATTTCTTGTACTGTGCAAATAGTTACCTCTTCTATTAATCAGACTCAATTCTTGGTGACTACATGAGCTTATTCTTGTTGTTTTTGAGGCAAAAACATGGAAATGGTTTGCCATTGTCTTCCAGAATTTTTCTTTATTTCTTTTTTAATAACTTCTAAATCTAATCTAGAGCCCAGAGATTCCTTGGTAATCTCTCCCATCCAGATATTAACCATGTCTGATTTGAGCTCAGCCTAACTGCTGCCATCTGTTATGATTTACATTGCTGTGCATTGATATTTAAAAATTAGCTTTCACCTGAAGTTGTAAATGGGAAAAAGCTCCATATTGTTTAAGACTTTATTGTATCACCACTTAACGATGATAATGACAGGCTCTCACAGATAGCCCAAAATATTGCTATATTAAATAAATATAGTGGTTGGGTTCATATTCAAGCCAGAAAGGTGGGAGGTGGGGTAGACCCACAGCTTAGCATCAGGTGTGATCTCAGTCATAATTGGAAGAAATTCATGTCTCCTGTGATCTATCCATTTGCATGTGTGATAATGTTTCCAAGCAATAGAGAACAATCTCAGAATATAAATGCTGGGGAAATTGAAATGTGTGTGTTATGTAATGTCATCTTTTAACCTCAGGTGCAACACTGTGTGTCATATGCCAAGACAGGAGCTCCCTGCGTCAAACCATTGTCCGCTTGGAGCTGGAAGATGAATGGCAGTTCCGTCTGAGAGATGAATTCCAAACTGCTAACAGCTCTGATGACAGGCCGCTCTATTTTCTGACTGGGCGCCATATATAAGCTTAAGCACAGGACGCAGGAGAACCTTATGAGCTGAATTGTCTTTTTCCTTATTTCAGTCAAAGTACAATCACTGTGGAGCAAAGTGCAACCCAAGACTTACGTTCAATCATTACTTTAAGAATTTCCCCAAATTCAGGCCCTGTCTTAGAAGGTTTCTCTCTTATTTTATGATTGAAAGAGCATTGATCTCAAGTTAATTCCTCATGGGTCACTGATATAGAAGATAATATACCCACTGTGACTAAGATGTGAAGAAGTCTTTTGAAGGGGAGGGGGGATGAAATTATTTTTGGCATCTGTCAGCTTGAGTTACATGAGGCTCATAGTAAGCAGGTGGAACTATGAGAAGATAACGTTGTGAGGAATGCTGTCCATTTCTCTTCATATCTGTACTTTTGGTACGGTATAACTCAGGGGTTTGAAACTACAAAACACAGATATTTGTGTTTGAAAGAGTAATCTTTATTCACTTTCTGTGCAGTGTTAGGTCAAGGTTTGTAATTTTTTATGTACTGAAAGTATTTCGGCAAAATTTCCACAAAAATTAAAACGTTTACTACAGAAGCCTGAACAAATCAGCAAATGTATGGCAGGCATTTGTATAAAGATGCAGGTTTGGGATATCTATTGTTGATTTTAATCCAGCGACCCTTTGTGAGGAGAGAACCTGTGAAGGTGATCCCTTTTTTCCCTCCGACAGTTCATGTGGAACTGGATCCCAAAAGAAAGGCTGCGTACAAACCTGTTTTTTGCACACAGATCATCACTATGGTTTGAAAAGTATCTGCTCAGCCAGCCTAAATAGATAGCTTTTGCATATTGTTTCCTCGGTGTATTTAAGCTCTACCAATGATTTCTGTCCTCAATGTTATGGGATATTGTTTTGAAGTGGCTAAGTAACCTTGTTTCCTACATAGCTGAAATTCCTGGAATTCCCTCAGCTGTCTTGAGTGCTGGGGATGGAGAATGTTGGTTTTGTGCTTTTATGAAGAGCATTTACTATTCTATGAAGAAGAGACTGACCACAGAACAGGAATAATGGGGCTTAATACTTCACTGTGTATTTAAATTATAAAAGCATACAAGTCCTTTAGGAATCACTTTCCACTGAATTGGGACCAGCCACAGATGCCATGCTTTACAGAAGTCTAAAACACAGCTGGAAAAGTTGGCCAGTTTATTTTAAATCTTGAAGCAGTTGAACACTGGCCCAGCAGGGCTCATACAGCTCTGTTTCCCCTCCTTCCCAGTGTGAGCAAAAGGCCAAATGGAGGCACCGTAACAGGGCAATATTCCTGTCTGGATCTGGCACCTTGGCGCCATGCTTCTGCTCCAAAGCTCAAGTAATTTTCCATGGCAAAAAGTTGGGGATATGGGAGGTAGGTCCAGAGTATCTCTTGCTGCAAGGCCTCTTGCACTGCTTGCACATGCGTGTACTTTGGTGGGGAACGGGAGAACTGGAGCTTTCCTGAGCTTAGCACAACTCCTTCATATGCAAATACCGTGTGTGTGCTTGACTGGATCAAGCCCCGTGCTTTTGTTTGTTTAAATTAGAAAGAGATGTATTAAATTTTAAATAGGCATTAAGTTGTTTAAAAGTGAAGTTCTTTGCACCAGCACTTTGTGCTGTGAAATATGCTGAGTGTTTAAATGAGTCTAGTACAATCAGGTCTTCATACCGCAGTTAACAATAGATAGAATTCCTTTTATTTCCTGCTCATTAGTCATGTTTCAGTTTCTCTTACCGTTACCCTTTACTGTAGTTCTTCCTTCGGACACATTCTTACCTTTCTTTGCACAGATATTTAAAACTTGTGCAGCCTGTTTCATAAGATGGTGAAAACAGATAGTCATTTGGTCCAGGCCATTTAAATACAAATGGTAATACCTGCAACTCTCAATTAAGCACCTGCCCAAACTGCATTTAGAACAAAGTGTTAATCATGCAACTTTTTTACCTTGTGAAAGAGCTGTTTACAAATAATGTAAAGCATAATATATTGAAGTTGAAAGGAAAGTAATGGTTTTCAAACCTATTGTTTTTATTGTAGTTTTACATAAATGTAGCATATTTCAAATGAACAATTGTTTACTTTAGTGTAGATTATTCTTTTTTGGGGGGTACCCTTATAAAATTTGCCTTATACTTTAATAAATACCTTTACATTTTTGGAGTAGAAATTTGCATAAAAGCTACAAGTAGGGGATGTCAGATAACCTAGGTTTTATTCTAGTTTTATGGGGCTGAACATAATTTGTAAATGTTTCCAAAGAGTTGCCATTTTATTGCAAATTTTGCAGATAGAAAGCTTTTAAAATCTTCTTTATATATTTGAAGTTTGCACTATGTTTAAAATTCCAGGTGCTTTGACTCTTGATAAAGAGGTATAAAACTATAGGCTGAGAATTTAGGGATAAAGGATCTTTTCACACAGTCGGGGTTTGGGGCCATATTTGAGGGAGAACATAAATGGTTACACTATCTGAGCAAACACTGTGTTTTATACCTAAAAATGTAGTTCCTGGGTAGCACATTCTTTTATTTGATGCACCACGTAGTGTTTAATACTGTTGAGTTGTAATCATAGCACCAAGTGTTTAACTCGCATGCTATCCAAATTGTGTATTTTGAATCTAGAATTTACTAGTGCAGTCCCTGTTGAACAAATTGTGCAGGAATATGTTTTGTTTATCACTATTTGATGTATAAAAGTTCCACTCTCCCTCATTATTAAGCAATGTTTTGTGTGATTGTATGGAAAGATCCTAAAAGATATTTTTCTAAATTGGACAAGAACAATTGGTAGTTCAACACAGTATCATAAAGCAAAGGAAGAAGAGTTTTGGTTGAATATTCTTTGAAACCTCTTTAGTAAATGTCTTCACAAACTCAACATTAAAATTCATGTAGTAGAGTGAAATAAACTCTGGATGTGATAAATGGAACAGGAGATCAGAGCAAGATACCAAATGTTGCAATGTTCTTTCTTTTGCAAGCCTTGCAGCAAGGTGATGGCATGAATGTATTAAAAGGCCAGCATTATTTTACCTGTGAGCTTGTTAAATATAAGTAATTGACAAGTCCCAGGTTATACTGAATGTAATCTGTAATTTTTTAAAAAATGACTCAGATATTTCTGTAATTTATACAGTTGCTTTGTGTGATCTCTAAAAAAGAGGGTAAATGTTGCTTTCTTAGGACTGCTTCACACTTGACCAGTTTCCTACTCAGATAAAACTTTTAAGGAATAAAGTATGTAATCTGTAAATCAACTGTGATGATGACATAGATGCCAGATTTGTTACGCAAAGTTGGTTGCAACTCCCAGAACATGTATATATTTTGAAACAAATGTTCAGCTTGTCCGTCAACAATTCCTTGTTTATCTTCTTGTTTTCTACATAGAGCTATTCACTCTATAGGAAGTTCTTCAGTTTTGAAGCAGTCCTTGGTGTAAAACTCTTTTAACCAAAACATGGTGAATTTAGCTTCACTAGTCAGTCTACCTCACATTTATTTTAACTGAAGTTGTCTGCAATTGTGTCTATAGTATGTTTATAATGTTCTTTCATTAAATTCAGTAATGTTATTACCTTTGAAGTGTTGGTCTTAATATAGTCTAAACTGTCTGTGGGTCCATTTGGATGATATAGCGGTACTTCTAAGCTTCTTTTTCCATTACACAACCAACCTTTTTAGTTTTGTTTTGCTCGTTCTTTTAATTTTGTTAAAGATAAGTGATGTAGGTTTTTTAGTTTAGAATTGGAATTAGAAAAATTAGAAATAACGTTTCACAATTATTCTGAGTAATTAAACTTTCAGAATACAATAGTGTCTAAATTAGTGTTTTTCAAACATGGCAACTTTAAGATGTGTGGACTTCAGCTCCCAGCATGCTGGCTGGGAAATTCTGGGAGTTGAAGTCCACACATCTTAAAGAGAAATACTGGTATAAATTATGCTGTTTGTATCACTTTAGGTAAAAGTATGCTATTTTACTCATCTGTCCATTTCAGAAGGCTGGCTATACTGTGAAGGTACAAATCCATACAGGTAGGAGCCACTATATAAACATTGAAACTTTCCTTTGCAGTGGCTTTTGTCCTCAAATGTGACCAAAAAGTTGCCATTTTGGTATGTCCCCAATGTGCCCCTTTGTGGATGGACAGATAAGCATTACTTGGGATTAGACAGGGCTGAGTGGTCCCTCAAGGTACACATTGGTGACATCGAGTTCCAAAAAGACCAGTGTGATTATTGTTCACTCTGTGCATGGGGGAACTAACCGCTAGTCCTGACTGCTATTTAATACTAACCAGATAAAGCATGGAAGAGCCTTTACTGTAGCTCATTTAAATCCCTTACCATCGATTCTACTGGAGAGCAAGTATTTAACATTCTGTTGATGGCATATGTTTGTGTAGACTGATTCAATGGATCCCTTTATGGGGAGCTTCACTCAGTTCATGTAATACCCTTATTAGTCTAAATATAGAGCAGGGCAGAGATCATATTATTTTTCTACTGTTGAACTAACTAGGTATAGTTTTATTTTACTGTCAGATTCTGCACCATGTCAGTGGTTATTCAATGTAAGCTAGCTGTGTTTAGCTCAAATTAATTTATTAGGTTCACACTATGTTGATCCCTCAGAATTTTTATTTTGACCAATCACTGATACAATAAACTTACTAGTTACTCTGAAAGCCTATACAGGTAGTCCTTGCTTAATGACCATTTGTTTAGCGACCGTCCAGAGTTATGATGGTGCTGAAAAAAGAGACAACTGTCACAGTGTCCCTGTGGCCATGTGATCATGATTCGGGTGCTTGGTAACTGTAGCGCATTTACAATAGTTGCAGTGTCCCACAGTCACATGATTGCTATTTTCAACCTTCCCAGCCAGCTTCCGATAAGCAAAATCAATAGGGAACTGCATAATTTGCTTAATGACCACTGCAAAAATGGTCATAAAATCAGGTCTGGATTCGCTTAATGACCCCATTAGCAACCTAAATTCAGGTCCCAATTGCGGTCTTTAAGTGAGGACTACCTGTAGATAAACTAATAATTAAACTTGTACTAGCTGGATCATTAATCCAAGGTGGCTGTAGATGCTTAAATTATTTCTCATTGTCAGGAAGCAATACTATGATGTTAAGGAGAAAGGCAATGCAAAGCATTCAAGAGGAGTTTTATCATACAGGAGCAGAACAAAGCATCTCTGTTAAAAAGCTTTTGTCTTTTTCAAGGTTCACGTGATGCTTCATAAATTGCAAAGACAGCCACAGCAGCTTCTAAAGCAGCCACACAAGCCTTGCAAAATACATGGCTGCTTTAATAATTTGGAGAGAAGTGCTTTGTTTCCACGCAGTATCACTTCTGAATATTTGGCAGAGTTTTATGGAAGCATATATTGTATTTCTTAATAGATTAAAATTGACTTCATCTATACTGAGATCAACACACAAACAGTGGCTCACCACTGAGCTGCTATAATCTTCCTGGTGTATGTGTTCCCATCTTAGTGCAGAAGGGACAAAATTTCCTTAAGATTCAGAAAGGGGTGAGGAAACACTCTTCCAGCTGAAGGAAGACAAGAGCTCATGAATTGAAGGCTCAGCACTACATGGTCCAAATCTTACAGTTAGAACCAATAGGCCTGCCTCAGTATAGCGGGACCTTTGTTTTACCACTCTTGGGAAATAATTAATTCTAAGTGTCACCAAGTTTTTCTAATATTAGGGATAGCCAATGGGGACTATATCCCTACATTATAACTGCAGTTCTGTAAAATGACGACAGGGATACATTTTTTAAAAAACGTTCAATAGAAGGAAAAGTTTTAAATCCCTGGTTAGAGCACACCTTTTGCAGACATTATGAAATTTTTCCAAATTTTAAGTTTCAGAAGATAAGAAAGGTATGAGACTAGTACTTCCCAGTCTACTTTATGATTTGACAACATCTTCCCATGAAAAGGTGGTCTTATCAGCACTGACTGATCATGAAGGTAGCCATTCTGTCTGTGACATCAGTGTAAGGAATTGCGTACATACTTTAGTTATGTATCCAATTCCAACTTATTTCTCTCACACACACACACACACACCCATCGTCTATCATCTATCAGGAATGGGACCACAAGCCTATTTTGTAAGTAAGAAACTTGAAGAAGTACTAGCATCAAAATCCATTGTATTCCTGAGGAACAGACTTCTTGGAGACATTTATCTAGCAAATACTGGAAACAGAATATCAAATTATATAGGCCCACTGGTTAGGCCTCTTATAGATTGAAAACATCCCTTGTAATATTAAGTCATATGATCAATGATTGTCAAAACACAAATGCTGCAACTGTTAATCATCCCAAATCATTATTATACCAGACCAGTGTTTCAATCAACTTTTAATAGTCAATAATATCAAAGACATTGCTTAAATACATTTAGCATTAGTAGATTATTTAAAAGTTATCAAATGTTTTCTTTTTTAATCTACATTATATACATGTCAAGAAAGGCCACAGTAGTTTTTTCATTATATACACCCTCTGAAACAAGAGGGGTTTAGGTTAAAGTATCAAGTGAAGTCCACAAATTAAAGTATATACCCAGGTTGCTATTGCTAAAGTATAGTTGAGGCATACTTTTCAAAAGGAGCTAATATCCTCCTTTTAAAACTATTATTTCCATTCATACTGAACCAGTTACAGACTTTTATTAGACACTAGTTTTTATTGATGATCTTGAACACAGAATGCTTTCACACTTCTACCAAATACAGATTGACTCTCTTTGCCTTGGTATACTATTACATTGTGAACTTCAAAATATACTTAAAAGGCGACCATTGTTCTTGCACTATTTGACAGTCCACTATGAACAAATTATCTGCTTCATGTAAACATGGCTACTGTACTAGAGATAATACATATTTTTTTATAAAAATATCTTTTAAAATTACCCTACTTCTGTGCTATTTACAGTTTTAATAAAATACAACCGTCATCTTTTTTGGTTGTTACTACTCCTGAGTTCACTGCTAATAAATGTCCAAATCTGTTGGTCAACATCAGCAATCAAGCAACAGAGTTAATGATTTCCCATTACCTTTTGTTATAAATGTTATCACTTGGAGGCTGTTGTCCATTGAGAAAATTATATACCAAAAATTGACTAGTACCAAAATACTGTGTTGCAAACAATTTTCCATCTGGAGTAGGGTCAGAAAAAGCAATTTCTTCTTTACTTAAGTATGAGCCATATATAAAGTTGTTCCTGATTAAAGACAAGATTAAAAAAAAATCACTGCAGCAATAAAATAAAACTGGCAAAGAAACCTTTCTTAAACATATACTGTCCTACTGGGCAAATAATGTCTATGAATCAAGGAGGTAATCTTGTGCTACAGTCATAAAAATACTGCCCCAAATATAATATATTTTGATGTTTCTCAAATAATCAGACATTGCTTAATCTCATCCTTCTCTTGCAATTACCACATCTCCGAAATAGCCACATTTGCTATCTCATAATAATTAAGATTTTCCAAATAATGAATAGTGAACAGTTTAGTGATCGTTAGCTGTGATTGGTTTACTTCCGATTGATTAAATGGTATGTGGAGCATTTTACTACCTGAGATACAGTAAAAGTTGAACACTTATTCACAGACTGAAGACAAATATTTTAAACCTTAATAGTCAGAGGCAACTGCAAGGAGGGTGTGGTGGCAGAAGAGTTAAGATGGTGGCCATGACCGTGTGAGCAGCGCCCTACCCTGCCCTTTTCTACTGTAAGGCAAGTGCCCCTGTTAACAGTTCATGCTAATACAAAAGAAGGCCCTTACCTCAAGCACTCTAACATTCGAGAAGCAATTTTCTTCCGCCGCATCATGCTGAATACCCAAATGCGACTAATGCCACAGATGGCAGGCTCAGGAGTTGTTGAGCAGCACCAGGCCTTTTGCCTTTCAAAAGTGAGCTTATCATTTTCTGAACTAATATCTGGAATCTTTTCTTCAATAACTCTATATCCCTTGAAAAATAATAGAGTTTAGCATACTTTATGATTGCTCTTAATACTATTAAAGTATTTGTAATAACAAATTCATATTTTAATTATCATCTCCTTTCCAGGTACAATATTTATAACCAGTCATATTTGCTGTTTTGATTGCCCTAAATTGAACAAGTTGGAAACTTTAATGCTGGCCACTGAAAAATCAGCCACCCAAAATACCTTGAGTCAGAAGCAGCTCCCACAATGTGATCATTACAATATTAGAAGAATATGATCTATACAGCTACTCCCCATGCCCAAGGTTGTGTCTGCCATAAGACCATCGTGTCACACACTGAAAAAGACCATTTTCCCTGGAATATTTCCACAGAGATTACAAAAACGTTATCTTCAGCAGCCTTGCTATTTGAAACAAAAGAGATGGCTAGAATTATGGAGAAATCCACTTGCAGCATGCATTTCTATTTCCAACAGATGGTTGAGGAACTTTACACACACCCCTTCCCATATATAAATATCTTTCTACACTCCCCTCCCCACACAAGCAATTAGCCCATGCTGCAGACCTGCTGAGAGACCTTTCTCCAGTGGATGAGGAAAGCGTGGCAGGGCTGAAAAAATCATCACAAGCACTAGAAGGCAGCAAAAACTTGCATCTTTTTGCAGCTATCTACTCATCATAAGGAGTTTTGCACCTCGTAACTCAGCACTAAGACTTAAAACACAACTGGCTGCTATAGAACTTGGACTGCTGTTTGCTGCAACCAAGTGCTGCACTGCTCTTTTCAAATTCAAGCCTGAACGTTGAGAAGAAGTCTCTGATATGTATTTCAACTTAGGCTTGAAATTTCAAACTGACATTTTCCCCCCTACATTAGAATATTGATCCTGCACTGCTGTTGTCTGATATATTAAAATATATATTAAAAAGAAACACAGTAACAGAAGCTATTCTACCAGGATGCAACAAGAAAGAGAGAGAGAGCGCGCCTCGTATTGAGATACCAAGTGGCTCCTTCTCTTTGAACTGTTTCCAAACCAGCTGGCTGTTACAATAACAACTGCAACCTTAAGAATTGGTATTTCTTTTTACCACATTCTCTCTCTCTCTCCATCCACTTTTTTCATTTTAGATTATAAGCAGAAATTGCCTTGTTTTAATGATTACATTTTCACAGGAAAGATTTTCAGAGGATCTAAGATTTTAAATAATAATATAGGAACTTTCTACGAAAAAGATTGTAACAACTAAGTCAATAGTTTTCTGGTCACTGTTTACTCACCCACTGAACATGTTCTGCAATTAAGCAGCCAATTACTTTTTTATCATTAGAGATAAACAATAGAGTCTTCGTTCTGGAGCATGTTAGAGGAGCTTGTTGGAATCCCAGATCATTATCTACCATCTCTCTGATTTCATCAACCTGCCAAATAACATAAAAAACCTTAGAACCAATATACTCAAATGTCATAATAATTAAAAAAAAAAAAAAAGAATAACGCACCCTAACCAGAACACATTGGAAAAGCATAAAAGTATTTTTGCATCATTGTTCAAAACTCAGTATAGGTACATGTTTACAGGGTTGAAGAAGTATGTAATTTAATCTATTTGCAGAAGGAAAATCTATCTTACCCACCCACACAAATGAAGAAAATGTGGGTAAAAGAAAAATGAGCTCCCATAGTGAAACAAAACTTTAGAAGGTACACTGTATACTGAAATACAACAGAATTATTCAAACTACAGCATGTAATCTCTATAAATAAGCTTAAAACAACCATAGACACACACTCTATTTTGTTCTAGCCAGAATTTTCTGACGTTCTGCATTCCAATGATACAGTACACAATAAGCAAGCTGTCAGTCTCTCTCTCACGTTGCACAGCATGAGCTACATTGGTCTGTGTTTCTGCTTCTAAACTTGCCATGTCATGCAAACAACCCCATTAAAACACACTAGCTGAGATGTTTTTGCACTATGATCTTTCAACTGAAAATTAAGTACAAAGGCTGTACTGACACAGCATCAGTTTTGATATTCCCTTCTCGTGCCAGTCTCATGTCAATAATAAGGGCAACAGCTGAAATAGTTGAAACCATGGAAAGCTTTGTACATAGTGGGCAACTCCGGTGCACACAAAATTTAGTTGTAGGTGTCTATGATCAGATTCTTAAGAATAACAAACCACTGTAAAAACTTTGTCAAAGCTTTTTTCTGTTCATTAAAAAAGTACAGTTCAAGACATTTTACCTACCTTTCTCAGTGCATACTTGGGATCATCAGGAAGGACCATTATTATCTTGCCATCAGGATACTCAGACAAAATTCTCTCTTTTTTCCACCCCTAAAAAGATAAAGAAAAGTGCTCAGCTAAACACAAAGCCTTTACACTTTTAATTCATTGTTTAAGATTATATTTTTAGCTCCCTGTAAAATAATCTGCACTTGCTTAGCAAACAAAAATCCTGACTTGACGGAGTTTTACTTGTCCAGAAATACAGCTTATATAACTCAAAAAAATTCAACAGAATTTATGTAACTCAAAAGATTCAACAGAAAACTATTTATGACAGTATTTTGCACTCTACAACTCTTTTAGGGCTGAGTGGTGTTTTAAAAGAAAAATGGAAAAAGGTGGTTCTAGATGTGTGGGAGTGCAAACACAGCACATGCCCTCTGCACCTGCTGCATGATCCTAGGAAAAGACAGCTGCTTTAAAGAGTCGCAGAGAGGTGCTATGGTTGCACCCCGGAGCGTACGGAAGCACTTTTTTGGATTCAAGCATGAAGCATTTTGCAGCCCTAGTCTTTTCCACTGGAATTATTGCAAATTCATCGATTAAGAATTGGCAAACATGTTTTGTTAACTCAGCCAATTTCCCAAAAATCAGTCCAGAGTTTGTATGTGCAAGTATGAGTATGTACATATTCTAGTCTCATATATACATACATATATGCATACATATAGCGTTTCTTTAACATAGTTACCTCCACAAATATATTATACGTACATTTTGATAAGTGGCATGCAACAGACCTCCAGGAGGTTTTCAGTGAACTGAATGGCATGCAGTGTTTCAGTGGTTCACAAGATGGAATCACTTATTGTGTCACTAATTGTAACTAATAGTCACAAAAATGAGACTATAAATGAATAACTACCTTCTAACAACCTAAAAGGGGAAGTTGCTACGCTGTGTGTATCTGAAGTTAAACATACTCAAAAATGAGGTAATTAACTCTTCTTCAGATCCACACTGATGGTGATAAATGAGCAGTACCTGCATGAAAAAACAAAACAAAAAACCACTTAAGTCTATTAGAGTTCATGTTCATGTTGTTTGCAAAGGCTGCCCAAAGTGGTATTTATAGGAAGGTCTAAAGAAAAGTACTATTCACTAGGCTAATTAATCTATAAGCCTTACCTATATTCATTAAAAAAAAAACACTTCAAAGGTCAGAGGAGATAGAAAAAGGAAGCTCACTAAAAGTTAAAACCATTAACTAAAAACATTCCAATGAGACCTGTATTTTCACTGCTACGTGCCATTACAATATTTGCTCAAGAAACAGGCTGAAGTGATACTACCAACCATTCCGATCAAATGAAGATCCTTTCTGATATCATCAATTGCGGTAACAATTACATTTGATCATCTCATTGGATTTCTATGCCCACTTATTCAGAAAGCAAGTCATTTTGATTTTAGAATCCCAAAATATTATTTTAAAAACCTAAAAGCATTGGCTGCATTAACTCTCACTGTTTTCCCAGCCAAGACGCATTCTGCTCTTGATGTGGAAAGACCTTCCCAATTTGGAGCACAGCACCCCTCCATGCTTGGAAAGCCTCGTCCCAGACCCTTCGCGGGGTCCCCTTCACTAAGAAGTTTGGGGGATTCCCACAGAGAAAAGGGTACTCTCGGCCGGGGGCCTTGCCTTTGGAATGTGTTCGCCAGAGAGGCTAATGTTTTTCTTTCCTCAGCCCGAGATCACTGCCTTTTACAACTTTTAATATTCTTCCTCTACATTACTTGGATGATACTTTCCTAGTGTTTTTATTTATTTAAAAAAATTATATGCCACCCACTCCTTTAATAGCTCCAGGTAGTTTACAAAAATAGAGTAATAATGACGCTATCATTAAAAACAAATATAAAACACTAAAAACTAAGACAATAAAAGGCAAATAAATATGAATATGTTTTAGCCTTCTCTTAGAGGGTAATAAAGAAGGACATGATTAACCTCCGCTGGCAATTTGTTCTGGAGCACTGGCCATGTCATCCCCGCCCCTTTATAATTTTGTGTATTCTTTTTGTTTTTTCTATTCAGTCAATTTTTAAAAAAAACTATTTAAAAAAGAAAAGGCAGAATTAACTGTTCACGATGCTCTAAAAATGAAGGAAAACTATCTGAGTACCTTGAACTCTTAAGCTTACGCATTACATTTTTTATGTTGTTTAAAGTATTTTATTTAAGCTGACATAGTAATTAAGACCTAAACAACATTAATTAAACTGAAAGAAATAAATGGCCGCATTAATAATAATTAATTTAGGATTAAGGTTTTCAAGTAAATTGACATAGGATTTGACTTTGAATTCAAATTATTTATCACATGGAAGGACACTTAAAATTATATCACATGAAGGATTTAACCTATTTCCCATAAATCCACCCGGTTTGGTTATGATGTTTCAAAAGAACAGTTTTAGCTAGAAACAATACCAATCAAATAAATTGCATACATTTGGTTTGTAATGAAATATTAATATACACTACTATATAAGAAACAACTTTGTATTCTAGCTTGACTGAGTTTTCCATTTTGAATTCCAGCCTAGCAAAAATATTTTTTAAAAAATAAGAGAAGGAATATACTATTGAACTGAAAAGCAAAGCAGGTTAATTTCCTTCAGAAAAAACTGATGCTCAAATTTCATCTTAAGCTCTGATCATTCATTTATTCAAGCACTTTTTATTGTCCCACCACCACTACTTTCCCACATGCTTTAAAAGGTCCTTCTCTCCAGAGCTTCACTAAACTATTTCTTCCGTAAGTAGACAATAGTTTACAGGTACATCAATAAGAACATGCAACTAGATAAGAGCTTTTGTATATTGTTAAATCCCAAGCTAGATTTGAACCAGTTTGAATTTGTGTGGTAAACCTTGAAAGCAGCTCGGGGGTGTTCAGTTCAATTATCCTGGAGGTCTTATCAATATCAATGCAAGGTTAGGAAGGTAACACATATGATAAAGAAAACAGGTTTCTAGTAGTTCCAGTATAAATTACAGGGGCACATAACAGTCAGTACAACAATCTTGTATGAAATACGGTTTTTAAAAATAAATTTTGCAATTAAATGCTAATTATTTTCTACTAGCCAAATGAAAGTTCACACTGAAAATACAGCTGTGGCATTATTATTTCCACTGTGTATGTAAAAGCATAAAATAATGCATGTACAACAGGGCTATAGAGTGCTTTCAATTTGATTCCAAAAGTGCTTCAAAGCATGCCCTCTGCAGCTGCCACATGATTCCTGAAAAAGATACAGCTGTTTTAAAGGGTAGCAGGCAGGTTTCCAAGTGCTCTGAATACCTTTTTGGAAGTGAATTGAATCCAAAGCACTATACAGACAGTACTGGATAATGTAAATGATACAAGACTGATTGACTGAAGAAGTATTAGGAGAAACTTGGAAAAGGATGTTTCATTACTTTAAATAAAATGACTAACAGTCAAAACATTTCTAAGTGGATTTGACTCTTGCTTTAGATGTAATTGTGGATAATCCACCGCTACTGTATAAAACACTTTATGCTTTGGAGCAAAGAAAAAAACATATTCTTACCACATATTTTACAGCACTTATAAACTGGTTATGGAAGAGCAAATGCTGGGTTTCATCCTCAGGATTTGAAGCAGTATAAAGCATCCCACAAATATTACAGGAAATAGCTCCAAACCGTTTTTGTCCTGCATCCTATATATTAAAAGTTAAAAATACTACTCATGAAACAAAGTTTCTTAACCAAATAATACAATTTACTAAACATAAATATCTGCAAACCCATGTCACTAAAATATACAAAGAAAATACTTTTGGTATCAAGAATAGTAACCATGTAGAGCATTCAGAGGTCCAAATAAATTTATTGGGATTTGAAGCAAACTATAGGCTCACGGCAGTACTTTCAGGGCTAATTCATCATCAGAAAATATAACATGGTCTTTCCTGCCAATTAAAACAAGTATGGTAAAATAGTACATTCTCCTATTATTTTCTGTTAGTCCAGGGATACCAAGAACTGGGAAAGAAATATAGTAACATTGCCTTCGCAATAAAGTGATGCAGCGAAGCCACCAGAATATTCTGCTGCTTATTTCCTAAGTCTGTGAACTGCTTTGTTATATTAATATTTATAGGAAGGTTCCCTGTTCCATAGAAAATTTCTGAACTCTGTAAACATACTTATATAATTCGCTTTTTCAGCCAGATACACTTCATTGTGCCAAGAGATGTGAATGGCCATTATGAGTGATACCAAATACAGACCAAACTTGTGGTCTTCCTTACTGGAGCTAGGTGAGGATCAATAGCAAAGGCAGGATGTATGTCTATTTAAAAAAAAAAACAGAACAGAAAGACTTGTCCTAGTGAGGACAGGCCTTTGTTCTTTCAAATCACACTCCAGAATTAGAAATCAGTTGGAACAGTCTATTCAATTCAGACTAACCTATGACATGTGCTCCATTTCAAAGGACAGTAAATTATTTTATCGCTTTTTCTTTATCAGAAGCGGGATGATCATTTCTGCTGTACATCAAATACATATGCTTGTTCACTACAGTGAAGGGGAAATTATCCTTTACTAAAAACTTTTTAAAATAAATTAGATTAACCCACTTTTCTACTTTCACTATTAACAGAGGGAATATATAAATCTTCTCTGCATACATACTTTATTAACTAATTAGAAAGCTAAAAGCCTGACACACATTTAAGAATTGGTTGCTTTAAAGTAACAACCAGAAACTTGCCATACACAAATACTTACTATAATTAGCTGCTTATCACCATCTTTTGCTGCTTCTTTTAATTTTTGAATATGTTCTTCAGATGAAAGAAAGCCACCACATTTTGTTGTTAATGGAATCTTTGGCACAGATGCCCTTTATGCATAAAAATAATTCACAAAAGTATTGTTTATGTATGTATTCTAATAAAAATATATTTTTCTTTCAATTATTTATTATTCACATTTCTATCACTGCCCATCTCCCCCTAAAATTAATTTTAATGAATTAAAATTAAACTGAATTAATATGAAAACTGAGTAGAACAGAGTGCAACACAAGACACCATATGCTCCTGGAGGAAAGGCTATACTATAAATCAAATAAATGAATTATTTAGCTATGCTTCTATCAAAAAAAGGTTCCTCATATTTTAAAGCAAGCAGAATTTGCAAATAGGTCAATCCTCTACTGATCTGAAAAACCAGGACTGCAAATGTCAGTTGTTTATTGCCTACAAAGAATAAGATTTGATTTCAGATTAAAAACCCTATCTTATCCTGCTGGGTTTTTAAAATTGTAAAAGTGAACCTAATCTGTTTAGACCTGGTGTTTGCATGACAGTATGACATATCATGCTCAGCAAAAGGAAAAAGACTACTTCCATATATTCCATCCTCAGTCCTTATTTCATAAATGGAAAGCATTTATTTTAATTAGGTATCTATAAAGTGGAAGATGGAACTACGCCTTCTTTTTTCTTCAGAGTAGAGAGGGAAGACTTCCTGTTTGAACAAGGATTCTGTTCCTGCTTCATTTCAGAATTGAAAAGGAGGATATATAGAGCAAATAAACCAATATCATGATGATGATGAAATAATAATAATACAAATTCATGCAGAGGCTATCCTTATCTATTAGGTGCAAATGATAACAAGCCATCACAGCCTTTTAAAGTCTCTTGTGCAGCCTTTCTCAAACTTTTGACCCTGAGGAACCCTTGAAATACTTCTCAGGCGTTGGGGAACCCCTGCACATTCAGGCTCAAATATAGGCCAGAAGTTACAAAATTATTATATTTGTTTCATGTATATATGCCTATATGCATTAACAGTGATCTTAAACTAAAAACAAAGGATGAAACTTATCTTTTGAATATGAAGTTGCCTGATTTTGAAATTTTTAAATAAATGATTTCCCAGGGAACCCCTAGTGACCTCTTGTGGAATCCTGCTCTAGAGAATGTTTATTTCATTTTCATACTGCCTTCTCACAAGAGGCCAGTATACAAAGTAATAAAATAATATGTAAATTGGGCCCCTAACCATAAAAACAGCACAAAATCCATTAACTCACATTACTAAAAGTCACACAAAAAAAATTGCCAGGTATTAAATACTTGTTTAAAAAGTAAAGTCTTCAAAGCCTAATGAAGTGCCAGAAGTTTAAGGGCCAGGCACCTCTCTGGGAACAATGTATTTCAGAGGGCAGGGGCTACTGAGGAATATACCTGACTCCTGGTCCACACCCCTCTTATGGTCAGTGGGATGGATTCCTTCCTGCACAGCTGTACAGGAAAGGCAGACTCAAGCTGCTTAAGATGGCCTCTGATGTGTTTGGAGCTGCACTGTGTAGGGCTTTTAGGTAATAATCAGCTGTTTGAATTGAGCTTGGAAGCCTCCTGGCAACCAGCACAGAGACTGCAACACAGGTGTCCCCTTCTAACATCCTGGCTGCCACATTCTGATGTGTCTTCAAAGGTAACACACATATAATGCATTACAGGAGTCCAATCTCACAGTAACAAAAGCACGAGTTACAACTGCCAAGTTTTTCCAGCTCAAGTAGGGCTGTAATTGGCAAACTGTCTCCCCACCAGGGCTTCTACCTGCTTTTCCAGCAGGAGCTGCAAATCCAAGAGGATCCCCTAGTCACAGATCTGCTCCTGCACGGGAAGCACCACCACTGGAATTGATGTTCCTAGAACATCTAGATACTTACTAACAAACAACATCTCTTCTCACTAGGGTTTCATCTTGTTTCTGCTTGTGTTCAAGATTTTAACAGCATCTACTGTATGTCTTGGCCTTGGATGGTTATGTGCAACTGAGTATCACTGGCGTATTGATACTTCATTGTGACAGATGATCTTGTGATTTGATCATTTCCCTCCCAAAAGAACTGACTGAAATCACTCCTTTAGGTACAAGCAGATCACCTGCAGAGCAGCACCCAAAGCCTTTGCAGACAGTCCAGATGCCATTAGAGTAGAGAAGTGTGCACATTTTGCCACTCTTAATGTCTAGTTTTCAACATGGGCTTGTACCACTACTGGGTTGTACTGCGTTTTGGTAACACTGTTGTAATAGGTTCTTTTCACTTGTTTCATCTCCCTAAACAACTCTAAACACAGGGAGGTGTTCAAGATCAGCAACTGGGAAGTGACTGACAAACTTTACACATCAGCACTTGCAACCAGTTACCTACAGTGCAGTCCTACTGGGCCCTACTACAGTCTCCCTAAAATTGCAGCTAACACTTCATCTGAACCTTGGCATCATGGCAGATAAAGGATTTGTAACCCAAGAATGACAGAGCTCATACAGGGGCACATCCCTAACTTTATCCAACCAGACATGCTAGGTCTGTGTGTTTATTCACCCCACGGTCTCATTCCACACAGATCTATCTTTATCAGGAGCAGCCTGAGACCAAGGTGTTTGATTATTTGGCCACTCCGGCTCAGGGTTAGGTATCTTTAGGAAAGGGAATATTACTCTTAAAGAAAGAATGTTAAGTCTGTGTTGATTATACTTTGATAGTAACTGGGAAGCTTAGTACAAACTTTTAAAAGATCACAGCATAAAATACAAGGAAATATAACAATTTTAAAAAATACTGTACCTGCTGTCATTTGTCTCAGAGGTTTTATTAGCAAAAAGAGTCTGAACCAATTGTTTATGAACTGGATCTATCAATAAATCAACATATTACTTCATTAGAAGAGAATATATGTAACTCAGGGTTGAACTGTGGAGTCCTTGGTGTTCTCTAAGCTTGCTTATTTGCTTGAAATGTCTGCAAGCAAACAACCAAGCTCAGAGAGCACCAAGGATTCCATATTACTTCGTATTTCTTAATATAGAATAGATGAGAATATTTAATGACTGAGAAATCCAATTTTTGCATTTGAAACAACTTTAAACATTTAAAACAATAAAATACCAGTGGTATTTTTGCTTTAACACATACCAAACTTCAGTAATCAAAATTAGAAAAGCCAGGAATCAAGAGCTGCAATTTATAAACTAGGCAACTATATTATGAATAAGTGATCACAGGAGCATATTCAGATTCCCCTGCAGGCTTTCATCTTTTGGGGGTGAATCATCTTTAGCCAAGATCTTGAAAGCTTTAAGCTTTCCCTTCAGTTCTTATATCACCTATAAATGCATATAATGAACACATAAATACATATAATGAAAGGCACATTGTTCAGGCAATTTAGAGCTATACAGGCTAAATAGATCTTGAATTATATCTTTAATATAACAGTTGTGTTGTATAATACACATAAAAAATAAACAAAAGGGCAGTGTTGGGCTTCAGGGTTTAGTGACTGTGGTCAAGGCAACAGATTTCCTTATGTTACATTGGCAACTGTGGCTGGCATCTTCAGAGGCAAAATGGTCTGGTATGCAGACCACAGGCAACTGAGCAGGTAGTGACTGGGTTCCTATTGTCTAGACCATGGTCACTAAACCCTGTAGCCCAACACTGCCCAACAGATACTGGCTGTGAAAGCCTACATCAATAAACAAGATGGTTAAGTTGTAATTCAGTGAGCTCTCAAGCAGATTCCAAGTTCAACCCCTAGCATCTCCAATTTTTTTTTTAAAAATCTCAGTATTTCAATTTTGACTAGGAGGAGTGGAATGGCACCATGTTTTTATTGGTTTATAAATCATGATGTAACTATGCATAGTTCCATCAGCAATTTAGTGCCTGTATTGTATTAGACTCACTGGGTCTAAATCTGGAATCCCATCTTATTTCTATTTAGCTTTTCTGATTTACTTCATGCTACGAGAAAAACCTCCAAGAACTGATTCAACAAGCTGTGATTACTTTGCCCATCTGCAATAGGTCTGGGTTCATACATCATATTAAGCCATCATGTGGTTTGTTACATTTTGCCCTGTAAGTTCTTATGAACTTAATTCATTGTGACATATCACAACATATTCAATATATGATAAAACAAATTCCAGCTTATTGTTATGAGTGAATGCAGCCAATATGTTAGCAAATTAGAAAGTGTATACAATTAAATGTTAATTTGCCAACAGTAAGATCAGCTCAGCAAAACATTAAGTTGCTTTCAAAAGCTGTAAGCAGCCTCACTTTGGCATTTTTATGACAAGCCTACTAGTCTACTATTAGCAATCCTGTAAGCACAGATTCTCCTATTAATGGCAATAATATTGCATTTGATTACCCTTAGCGTCCTTCCTAGTTCATGTTCTACAACTGTTTGGCCAGATAGCTGCCTTGTTCCGCAACTGTCTTTTTCTGTATCACAGTACTTAAAAACTTAATTAAAGAGGCTTTATATGAAATATATTTTGAAGTTCACCTTGAGATTTGATTTCTGTTGTCTCTCTTTTTTCTTGCTTCACTGGTGCTTGTTCTGTAATTATTTTCACTGGTGTATTTTCTGGATGTGTGCCCAAATCTAAATTGAAGCCCTATATATATATATACACACACACATATAAGAAAATATATCATTTGAATCAAGTTATTCAAACATACCACAGATCTTACCAATTGAAAGATTTAAGTTTTTGTTCCTGTTCAATTTAAGAAACTTCTACCAAGTTTGCAGAATTTAGCTCTCTAGATGAGACGCAGTAAATCACAAGGACTGCTGCCATAGTTGGGCTAGAGGTAACTTTATCTCATTAATAAAAATATTAACCAGTTATCTTGACTGAGTCTTTGTGCACATGTATAAAGAATTTAGAATTCAGAGGTTCTAAAACAACACTTTCAATCTACAATGAATCCTAGGGCTTTGCAGAGCTTCTGATTCAAAGCAAAAAGGTGCTCTGGAGCATGCAGGAGCATGCATTTGGCATCAGTCTAAATGCCTTACACTAAATACACCTTTCCCTAAACTCGCATAGCAGCTGCAGTGGGCATCTGAACAGCCCCTGGAAAAGATACAGCTGCTTTAAGAAGTTGCAGAAAACATTTTTACATTAGCAACCTTTCACACTCTGAAGCACTGTACAATCTTAGCAAATCACATATAGTTATTTTTGCATGTACCACATATGGCTTCATGAGGTATAGCAAATAACTGTGTAATACATGCACAAACACTATTTCAGAGATAGCTCCAGCTTCCAATAACTGGCAAAAAAATCTCTCAAACCTAAAATATAATTACCCATCTTATACTGTGATGAACACAACTGTTTGACACATGATACTCAGTTACAAATAACAAGTAAAAAATGTAGAGGCAAAACACTTCAAACATTTTTTTACAGTTAATTAATTTATAGTAATTTATTACCACTCAGTACTATCCTACTCATTGATATATTGAGAATATAAATCACTGTGGAACACTGTGGAATGCTGCAGAGTTGTTTGTCTGAAAGGGAAGCTGTCAAAGGTTTAACTACATTATAAACAATGAATATGTTAGAAGTCCTTGCAAGCTGCAAACCACAGTTGCTTAAAGTGAAATAAGATGAAAAAGTTTCCTTTTAAACCACTTAGGAAAAAACAGTGATAATAATAATTTATTAAACGTATATGCTGCCTGATTCCCAACAACTCTGTGCACTAACGATTAATGGAATTACAATAAAACATAAAAGATAGCAAGCACAACAGACCGGATGGAATGAAGTGAGGAGTCTCACCCTCCCTTGCCAAAGGCCTGGGTGAAGAGACAGATCTTCACTGCTCTTCTGAACAGCAGCAGAGTGGGGGCCATCTGGATCTTGGGGGGAACCTCACTCCAGAAAGCAAGTACTGCTACAGAGAAGGTACACTTCCAGGGTCCCACTAGATGACACCGTTTAACCGAAGGAACCCGGAGGACGCCAACCCTGTATGATCAAAGTGGTCGGGCAGATACAATAGGAGACAGGCAGTCCCTCATGTAATCAGCCCTGATGCAATGTAGGGCTTTACAGGTAGCATCCAGCACCCTGAATCGCACCCAGAAGCAAACTGGCAACCAGTACAGCTCACGGAGCAGAGGTGTACCAAGACATGCCCATCACTGCTTGTGCCACTTCATTCTGGACCAGCGAAGCTTCTAGGTGGTCTCCAAGGACAGCTCCATGTAGAGTGTGTTGCAACAGTCAAGCTGCAAGGTAACTAGGGCATGAGTGATAAATGATATGTGATGCACTATAAGTGATAAATGCATGATAGAGATACGTAAATGGGTTATTTTAAACAGAATGCACTGTAATACACTCATCTCCAGTGCCGCATAAAACAAACTAGTTCCATACTAAAATACGAAGTCATACTATCATATCACAAAATTACAAAATAATTACCTTGTCTGGTGTTGGCTCAGGACAGTGCTTTGCCTCAGACAAACCATTCTCTATAACCTGTACAGTGGACTGTTCAGCATGCAATATTCTATCTTTTGTCTGGATTCCTTCAAAATCAGCTGTATTTAACTTCTGTTTGCATATTGTGCTACCATTGTTTTGCAATATTAATTTCCTTTGAACTTCTGGAAGGTGTATTTCTATAGCTCTGGCTTGTTTTAAAATGTAGTGATCCTGAGGAACAACATCAAGTTTTGGAGTACTTGAGATACTTTGGCTCACATGATTAACTTTAGTTAATTTTATTTTGGTCCATTTAGAATTTTTGTTCCCAGTACTATGTCTGCCATTCACAGTACATTTGACAGACATTCCTTTTCTGCTGGGAAAAAATCTCTTACACTGAGAATTCTGGTTAGTTTTCATATCATTTAATATTATGGCCTGTGGCACCTCCAGTATTGGACTTTTTTTTTCCTCTCTTCCATAGTCAGTATTAGGGGAAACCCTTTTTACCTCTACTGTGTCTGATTCAATCTCACCTGCAATTTCTTCACACAGTTCAAGAATGCTAATCTTTTTGGATTTTACCACATCCTCTTGTTGACAAGCAGGTTCTACTGGCAAAACTCTATCTGCTTTTACACTTATTTTTCCATTTTTATGCTTTGAATTTTCTTTACTTACTATACTGCAAGCTGAGTTTATAGGACAGGAAATTGTGTTAGCAAGTTCTTTTTTAGATTCTTGATTGCTTTCCAAATTATTTAATTCTCTTGGCTTATCTTGAGATGTAATTGAATTGCTGATTTTAGAATCCACTTCATGTTTTTTCTTTGGGAAATAACCCTTTTTCTTATGATCTGATATTTCTCTTCCTCTATTTTGATATACACTGTCTTTCACGGACTTTCCTGGTTTCTGGTGGACATGTTTTGACTTTTCATGCTTAAGTTGTGGAACCGGCTTTTTCATCTGGCTGCAATGCTTTGTAACAGAAGCACATGTTTCTTTAACTTTTCTGCTTCGCAAAGATATTGTAGCAACATCAGACGACTGCTGCAATCTTGGTGATCTTCTAGTTTGATGCTCATGTGAAACAGCACGTTGTGACTTTGGAAGACCCTGCACTGTCTCCTTCTGAGATACTTCCTCGGTTTGTTTGACAGGTAACTGTTCCTGCCTAACTGTGACAGCTTTGATAGAATCAGTGCCCACTGCCATTTTGCTTTTTTTTCTACAGTCAGAATCACAAGGTTTTTCACTTGAAGTTTTAGCCCACCTTGCTTCAGTGTTTTGAGAGGCTGATTTTTTTACAGAAGGGCTTTTAGTATTCTGAACCTCTAGGTTACCACTACTACTACTAAGATATTTTCCAGATTTTGTAATTTTATTTTTTCTGGTATTTTCTTTGATTAGTCGTGATTTTGAATGCAGGTTCTTATAACTAGATTTACCACACAGTGCTGCATGTCTTTTACACCGAGCTTCAGCAGAACATGTTTTAGTATCTACAGATGATTTATTTTGCTTCTTGTTTTCATAGGAAGTCTTATTTTTGACAATGTTGCATTTTCTCTTCCCCCTAGAACAGATTTTGGAAGAAGATTTTGAAAGGTTCAGAGAATTAACATGGTTTATTTTGGAAGATTTCAGTGATGTCTGTGCAGGACATAATTTACCTAAAGATGTTAAGGATGTCCTTTTCATGCATACCATTTTACATGCTTTCTTCTTTAACTCATTTAAAGTCTGTTTGGAGTTCCTTTGTGCTTGTTTATTTTGGGAAGATGGTAGAGAAGCTCTATTTATAAACTTATTGACAGCTGACCTGTTAGTTGCGGCAGAGATTTGGGGCACTTCTTTCTTCAGCACTGCTTTCTTATTTGATACATATTTAGCATCCTGTAGTTTTCTTTCCTTGCTAGTAGAAACTGATCTATTATTTTTATCCAATTTCCGCCGCTTAGCAGAGGGTTCTACCAGCACAGATTTTCTTTTCTGTGCTGCCATTTCTGAAAGAGAAAGATATTCAGTTATCACTACATTCTTGAAAAATACATTTTAAATGTGAAGGTTAACATGTTGACTTGGTTTACTCACAAGGACTGTTTTGTAAGCGAATTCTGCCTCAGAAGAAGTGTACTGATCTGTGAAAAACGCATTCCTTATGGATTTACATCCAAAGAGAGCATTATATATATCCTATAAACACAGGAACAATAAAGCATTAGTGGGAGTGCCACTAACGTTCAGCACAATTGTCTAATTAAAAAACTGCTTCATTGCAATTTTTAGGGCATACAGCATATACATGGAAAACGTTTGGATAATATATCAATATTCATCATTTTATGTTTATATTGATATTTATCAAGCCTTTTTTCCTACTTCTACAATATTCTAAAGTCAATTAACCTTCAATTGCACTTACTATGAAAAATCAGCAAACTAACAGTTAAGCACGTTATATCTAACATTATCAGGACCATAAATCTATTTTTATTTTACATCACCTTCTAATAAGGCTCCTTATCTGCCCAGAATTTATTTTTAAATTCCTATGACTCTGCCATTATACATGCTTTTGGGAAAAAATAGTTAAAGAAACAACTTCTCCTATGACTTCACTCACTAAGCAGGAATAAATCTAGATTCAATGTGCTAAATACATTAAAGAAGAAATACATACATCCTGACTGTTCTGTAAGTTTCTGCTATAACTTGAAACTTTCAGTGTCAAGAAATGAAGATGTATGCTCATTTCTTTGCTATACTCAAAACAATAAAAAATCTCAGAGATATCCCAACTATGGTGAGGAGGACAGCCTCTAACTATCTACTGGCTATCTTCCATTTTAACCATTCCTAATGTATTTCCAGCCAGTTTGGTATAGCGGTTAAGGCACCCGGCTAGAAAACAGGAGACCGTAAGTTCTAGTCCCGCCTTAGGCACAAAGCCACTTGGGCCAGTCACTTTCTTTCAGCCCTAGGAAGGAAGCAATGGCAAACCACTTCTGAAAAACCTTGCCAGGAAAACTACAGGGACTTGTCCAGGCAGTCTCCGAGAATCAGACATGATTGAACAGATTTAAAAAAAAAATGTATTTCCAATTTACATTTATTCTAAGGGAACTCCTTTGATTGTGACAGCAGCTGATTTGGATACTAGGTCAAGATGCAATATATACTAATACCAGGCAGTTGCATCTATGAAAAGGGTTTACAGGACTAAATACATAATGCAGACATTATACTTATAATATACATATTTTATCAGCTTATTCTTTTTCCTAAGAAGTTTTAGCTGAAGAGCAGTCTCCTTTTACCCATTTTATTTTCACAATAATCCTGAGGCATATATGTGTATAGGATTGAAGGAACAGAGGAAAATTTAAGACTTTGGATTTGAAGCCAATAAACTACTATACTAAATTGTTTGTTAGTATAGTAATAAGTAAGAATCAGGGCAAAACTGATGCAATATCTATACTAGGATTGATTACAGCCCAGTTTTATGTATGTTGGCTAACAACCTAGGGTTAGTGCCACATAATAGATGCTGCCTACATTTTACACTGGCACTTTCTCAATCTATACACAGGCTTCATACATTTTACACTATGTAAATACCAAGAAAATACAGCCAGGTTGCAAGACACCTCTGTCAACTTACACATTTATTATGGAGAACTGCTAATACAGTTCCAGAGCATATGTAAAGTTTGGACATATCATCAAAATAGAACAGTGCATGCTACAGAGAAAACAAAGCACAACCATATGGCAGCGGAAATCACATTGTTTAGATCAAGGCAAGCAAGAACAGTTAGTTTAAAGCAACAACAACCCACAGTAGAAACTAGCTTCGAGGCCTTGTTTAAGATCTGTCTTAACAACCAACCAAAAATACATGGTTTCTTTAAAAAATCACAGTTTGAACATCTCTACAAACCAAAGGCAAGAATAACCCTTGAATTGCTTCCAGGGGAAAGGGAAGAGCCAGGAAACAAGAATGTCTAATGCCTGTGTCACAGAGACTTCATGTTAAGCCATTTTGGGTTTGACTTAGCAGAAGTGTACACCCAACCTCTCTGGTTGCAGCCATGGTTTATGAATAACATAAACTAGTAACCTGTTTCACAGGTTAACAAGCCATAATTAAAACAAGGACCACAGAGTAACCATGCAACAGCCACATAAGAAAAGCAAACCCACCGACGTAGGCCCCAAGCTTCAAATTGAAAGCATACCTTTCTACCTTAGTTACATAACACTGATGCTCTGCGGTCCCAAAGGGAATCCCCGACAGTCTCCTAACGAAAGTGGCATTTTGCGTAATACTGGTCTACAGGAAAGGGGAAACTAGAAAGTAGGCCGAGCCACCCACCCGCGTCTTCGTCTCCAGCCTCTCACCTCCCACAAAGACAGGTTGCCCACAGCCGAGGCCCCTCGAGCTTCAGTCCCGACGCTTACTGGGCATGGCGGACGCAGCAAGGCCACGACCTCCCTCTATTTCTCCCACTTTCCGCCCCTCCTCGTCGACTATATAAGGACGGCGAGCGAGCCCATCTTTTACCTCTGGCGGGAGGGGAAGAGCGGATCGGCCGCCTCGCCGAAGAACCCACAAGGGAGGCGGAAGAGCGCAAGAACAAAGTCGCCGGGAAGCGGGGGCTCCCGGCTCGCCTCAGCTTCCGCGTCAGCGCCAAGAACTCCTCATGTCACCCGGCCGGCACGAAAGAGCGAAGAGCGAGCGGAGGCGACCAGAACCCCTCCCGCATCCGGATAGTGCGGTCGAGCCTGAAATTAGCTTCCCAGATGGATTTCCGGTTCTCAGTTGCAGGGCTCAAGGTTTCCCATATGCGGGGAAAGAATGGATTGATGTGTTTTAAAGCCTCAAACCTTTTACAACTCCCCCCCCCCCCACGCATTGGGAGGCGGGAGACAATGTTGCAATTCTCTAAAGAGCACGTTCGTCTCGCTACCCCCAGTTAAGGCTCTTTTGCTTTTATGCCAAAGAGAAAATCAACAAGAAAAGCAAGCACGCAAGCGGTGGAAAAAGGTTCCCACGTTGAATCTACGTACGGCCCTCGGTCTGAACTGTAAAAAAATCGGAGGACCGCTAGATGGCAAAAAAGGCATACAGAAAGCTCTTTCTCTGATGACATCTAGTCGTCCAAATGTTTGCTGCTCAAATCTCATAGCCGAAATATATCGGTTCACCATTTATGGATTCATCTCTGTATACTGCCTAGAGTTTCACCTCTGTGGAAACTAAAATAAATGAAAATATCAAAAACTCAGGACAGCGTGGACAATAGTCTCAACCATCTCTGACAGGTTACCTTAACCTACCAATTTGCAAGGAAAAACGATCCAGAGTCGCTGAGAGTCGGGCGGCATACAGGTTTAATGTATCATCGTCATCAACATCATCATCCAAATAATGTGGATAAAAGGTAAGTAAACAGATTCAAATCTGTGACTTGTTTTCTTTCCTCTGTTCTTTGGGGAAATCATGGGATACCAAAGATAGCATTGTTATAGGATAAAAACGTTGGTTTTCACGCTGTCAAGTTACTAATAAACAATAGGAGCACCGGGTTTATTAAAGTTTACTTGTATAACTCTTACTGTAAATTAAGGAAACCGAATTCATAGCATAAATGCCCAATTTTATTTAAATTGATCCGCTTTGTTTCTATTTTAAGTGAAAGATCAACGCCGGAGCCCGTCAGATTTTAAATTCAGCAAATATTCTTTTCCCAAAGTTCTGCGTTGAGGAGCCAGAAGTGTAGCAACGATTGGCTTTTTCTCTCACTCTTTATACCAACAAAGTTTCCGCCCGAGAACGCTACCAGCTGACACCTGACAGGCTCACTCTCCTCCTTAAGGGTGAGTAACGTCAGGACCGGATTTCCGAGAAAGGAATGAGGGTCAGCTGATGCGCATGCGCAGTTGATCAAAAGCGGCAATTGTGCTGCTTGGAAAAGTACAGAGGTTTTCTGAACGAGTTAATGCTGGCTCTGTTCTCCTCCTCTTGCAGTCAGCATTTTGTGTCTTACCGAGCATGCTCAGTTTTCTTCAGAGTGTTTTAGTAACTTCCTGTTTCGAACTTTTAAGCAAGGGTTGACCACTGGAAGCAAAGAAATGCTAATAATTCTACAATATAAATATTACAGTTACCATACGCCGTTTATTTCAGAAAGCTGTCCTTTAGATTTATTTTTCAAAACTCACATTTGCCCTTTTATTTGGTCATTTAACTTTTACTGTACAAATGGCACTACTTAATGCAGTCCTTCATGTGAAAAATAAACTTGAATTGCCTTATTCAAATAAATTCACACACTGTATACAGTTTGATTTTAGATATTTTTATTAGAATATGTGTTTTTGTAAAGTTTTTTTTGGTTTTGCTCTTGAATTTTCCTTTGTAAAGCAAAATTATAAAGATTTTTTTTTATCCTTATGAACCTCTCAGATTTGCCCCTTTTTCAGGTTCGTCCTTTATTTTCTCCAAGAAAATATGGTCACAGTAAATCTGATATAACAGAGTTTTACAGTCTAGGTCTACTAATCCGATTTTAAGAATCCTCTGAAAAAGTGACACTTCCCCTTGTTTGCAGGTTGTGCCATTTTGGCTATATTAGGAACAGCACTCAGGAAACTAATTCTACCTTGATGTAAGGCTATTAACCTTAATTGGCTTTTCACCTCTGGCTCCATTAGAAATAAAGGTTCCCTGTGCTAGTTATCTTTGTGAGCCTCCGAGGAATAAGAGTCAAAAGGATGAAGAGGTAATGAAAGCTTTGCTAAAGCACAAGGAGAAGACATCTGGAGAAACATGTATTATCTGTAAAATACTGACCGTGGGAGCAATCAGGCTACATGGAAAGAAGAATGAGGGAATGATAAAAATGAATGTGATGATAAAAATGTAAGTTTGTAATGTATTGGATACATTGGGAAATGTTACAATCAAAAATGGGATGTAATAGTTCTATCTGCAAGCCGGATAGGATAAAAAACACTTAACTTTGAAAGATTAAGAATATAGGGTACTAGTTCTTGCCTATCTAGGTAAGTGATCTCAAAAAAGCGAACTGAACTCAGATCTGGTTAGTATTCAGATGGAAGAGGCACTCACCAGGAAATCAGAGAACTGCAAAGGAAACTAGGTGGGATGTCCATGAAATCACCAGGAGTTGAGCTCAAAGTAAATAATGCTTCTCTTGAAAACATCCCAGAGAAAGACCACAGCAGGCCACTTCCATGCTGTTGCCAAGTTCACTTCCTGGACTCTCCATGAAGTCATGCTTGAAGGTGACATTTACAATATTTTGCTAAAAGTATGTGTAACTCTTTGAAAAAAAAATAAATTAAGAATACTTCTGTTTACAGTATCTCTTTGATAAAGGTCATAGAATCATAGGCTTGGAAGGGATCTTGGAGGTCTTCTAGTCCAACTCACTGCCCAAGGCAGGAATCCTCGTACCATCTTGGACAAATGGTTGTCCAATCTTTTCTTGAAAACCTCCAGTGATGGAGCACCCACAACTCTGGGAGGCAAGCTGTTGTACTGCTTAATAGGTCTCACTGTCAGGAAATTCCTCATTTCCAGGTTGGATTTCCTTCTGACAAGCTTCCACCCATTGCTTCTTGTCCTACCCTCAGGTGCTATGGAGAATCGACACCCTGTGGCAGCCCTTCAAGTATTGGAAGGCTACTATCATGTCTTCCCTCAGTCTTCTCTATGTTAAGCTAAACACACCTACTTCCTTTAGCCATTTTTCATAGGATTTAGTCTCCAGACCCCTTATCACCTTTGCTGTTCTTCTGTGCACTCTAATTAGGTCCTCTAATATATCTTATCTGGCAATACTGAGAAGAAATTTGAATTTGTGATTTACTGTAATGCTGCTTTGGGCATTGCCAGTGGACTTCTTCCCCAGCTCAAAATAAGCTGGCATCCCAGTTTAAACTCAACTCTTTTCACTGAGAAACCTCAGATTTCAATTATACTTCTGACTAAGGCAAGAATGCTGTGTATTCAGCCTAATCAATAAATGTAAATAACAGTGTGTTATGTGCATGTAACAGGTGATCTGTTTATTTTAGGAGTCAGTTCAGAAATGAGACTCATTGAATGGAATGTACTTACGACTATTTTACAATATTCTTTCTTGAAGCCTTTCAAGCAGACACCTTCTGTTTCTGATTTTTTTTTTTTTTTTTTACTATTCTGTTAACAGAGTGATACCTTGTAAGGCTCCCTTTTGAAAAACCTGCTTCAAAAACACTTTTCAAGCTGACAGTGTCCTGGCTGAATAGAAACTTCCAGCAACTGTAGATTTATTATAATCACCTTTGTTCAAGTTATTTACAACTCACCTTAACCCCAAATCCCTGCTTGATTTTACAACCACTCTACATTCAATTTTTATGTCCACCTAAGTTTTGTCTTTTACAATGGAAAACATGATAATATATCCAGTTTTTGAGTATTTTCAAGATTTTATTAGAATGATGGATGTGGAAACGTGAGGATGGGGAGAAGGATCTAATTCATCCAGTGCCAACTGCAGTTAATCTTCCATTCAGTTCTTAAGCAGCTGCTCAGTTCAATGCCCCGTGCTTTACTCATAGAGCACTACAGAGGCATTTTGGGAGGAAGCAACTCTGCAATTAGTTTCAATGACCTCCTAAAATTGTAAAGAATCACCCATTTTTTTTCTGAAGGTGTTGAAAGTACTTTGTAGTTTGTTTTATTCTCCTTAACATAAGGAGTGAAAACTGGAAAAAATCCAGTGAGGCTCAGACTGAGGCAAATGTACAATTTACTGTTTTGTTCCTGTCACTATTATCTAAAGAAAAGCTAAATTGTCTTCATATAATTTTACTCATCTAGATCACACAGAACTCTTAAATGCAAGCATTACAATAACTAAGAATTATTTTTAAAAAAACCCAGTTTATTTCGATTCTGCAGTTTAAGGTAAAATACCTGGTATAAATATAAATGTTACAATTTAATAATTTAAAAAAAAAGACAGAGCAACAGCTTAAATGAAATCTTGAAACATAGACTTGACAATGTATTATATAACAGATGCAAAAATCAGTTAACTACTACAATCTATGGCTTCTTGAACTGCTACTGTATTTTTATTACTTTTTAAAATGTATATTTTGTATTTCCTAGCCATAGCCAGTGCCCATACAGAAGCTGTTCCTGTGCTCTCACATATTTGTGAAAATAAAGTGCCTTAGAACAAGCAATCAGATGCCTGATTCCTACATATGAATTATTTAAATTAAAACACCTGAGTAATATCTAATTATTTTAGATAAGTGCAATTTTATATGTGCAGGGTGTTTTTAATTTAAAGTCATTTTTCAAAAGGCATATGAAACAAAAACAATCCTGCAAAATTATTTAAGCAAAATTGTATTTTGCTCTGAATCATGGATTTCCTCCATTTGCTGGTTGATTTATTTGCTAAGTATGTGCATTAAGCTTAATTACTGTGAGGATAATATGACACTGGGCTGCAACCATCATTCAGATAAATTGCTAGAGTGTAACAATTTGGCTCCCATGCTCAAAGACAGCTTGAACAAATTGTTTGAAGATTCTGTCCATGTATGTGCACGTTCTTGGCCACAGTCCTTCCAGAAAACCAATATGGCCTCCATAGGAAGTAAGGATCAAAGCTATGTTAGGGTTTTGTTTTGCAATTTCTACTGGTATAGCTGAAGAAACAAAACAGGATGGGGGGAAAGAAAAAGAGTAAGATTCCATTCTAATATTCTCTTAAAATTACCTTGCAAGTACTGGAATTTAATGCTTTAAGTGCATTTGTGTGCAGGATGCTACTTAATAAAAGATAAGTACTGGTCATAACAGAAGTAATTTATATTTTAGATAAAATATACAACATGTATGCATTCTTTTGGATTACAGGACTAGAACTTGGAGATAACAACTGGCTTCTTTGCATCTGGATCAAAAACTGGATCCTGAGAAGTTATATAAGAATCCCTCTTTTTTAATAAGGCTATAAACTACAATCTATAAACAATAAAGATCCTTTAATTGAAACAAAACTTGGCAATCTTTGTGATGTAACTCCAGAATCCTATTGCACGGCTGCCTTACTATAAAGGCTTTTAAATTATACAGTGCAAATTAGATACAATGCAAAATTATTTCTAAGGACATTCAGTTTAAGATCAATCAAGAGCATCATCATAAGAGAACAAAAAATAAAACTTGCCATGATTTGGTGAGAATGCATCATCCAAAGAATTTAAGCACAACACTGGAATTCCAATTTTCTTCAGTTTATGACATGGACTGGCATCTTCATAGTAATCTTCAATTGTAGGATAGCCAAACATGACTGTGGTAAACTGTCTGTCAAATTCCCTAATAGTCTTAGCCTGAAATACATAATTCAAGTTAAGAACCTACAAACCGCCCAGAGTCCCCCCTCTGGGGGGAGATGGGCAGTGGCTAAATTTAATGAATGAATGGATAAATAAAGTTTAGAAACAAATGATTCACCTCATACCTTCATTACAAGATTCATGTTAAATAGCTTATCAAATACTTGCCGATGTCTATAAAAAATACAGAAACCAAATTAAAAGTCATCAAACAAATGTGAGTTTGCATGATGTTCTAGTTTAGAAAGTGGTAGGCTAGTTTGTGGTTCAAGGTCCCAGCCATTGTGGCCAATGAATTCAGGAAATAATGTTAATTTGATAAGTAAATCATGGATTAGCACATTGTGCAAATACATGAAGAAATAAAATTATAGTGACAAAGTTTTATATCTTTGGCTGAAATCAGGTTGAGGATATAACCTTATTGGATGCCTGAAAGATGTTATTATAAAGTGTAAATCAGGTCAAGGAGGAACAGCTCAATGGCCATCCTGTACTACACTATAATGTTGGGGGAAAGGGTTGGTGGTGGTTATGCTTGGGCCTGAGTTATAGAACAAAAGTAATGCAAGCCTAACCACTCTGGCTAACACCCTAAGTCTAATTTACTTTATATGAAAAGAGGAGTAAAAGGAAATGACTCCATAATGTTAGTTTCCAAGAAAATGAGAAATGTTTTCTTTTTGCCATTTCTCCTTTCAGAAGAAGGCACATTAGATGTCCTCGTCTGGCAAGTTGACCAGAAAGTCATAAACTGTACTTTTCCACCAACTGTTCATCCTCAGCAACTGCAGTTTCATAAAAGTTGGGCTGTGCTCTAGATTTGTTTGTTTTTCATGTATTCATTTAAGACGCAATCTAAAATAAAGATAGAGCTCTGAAGCAATGTGAAGACAGGAACAGTATTTGTGATTTCCCTAAATGGCTTGATGGGATGTGTTTATTTTGTTGCATATGTATTTATGTATTTATTACATTTTTATCCTGTTGCAAAGAGTACAACTCTCAGGGGTTAACGTAATTCAGAAACAAGTTAAAACATCCATGGTATTTATTGAAATTCTAGTGGGCAGTAGCATTATTCCAATGTTGAAGACCCAGGAACATTTAATAAAGGTTAATATTCTTGAAGGTAAACGTTTTGATCCCCTCCCAAATCGCGAAAATAAGAAATTAAATTATGAAACAAACTGTTTCTTCCCTCCTGGGTTCCTTTTACTAGAGAAACAACTGAGAAATCTCTAATTTTCAAGATCTTAACATCTGCATGTTAAAGCAGAAGCTGAAATAATGGCTTGATTAAGGCCACATAAAGAATTTATTTTTGAATTGAGGTTTGAATCAGGCATTCCCTGGTTACTCATGCTGAAATTACTGTAGCATATGAGATTGCATACAAAAGTACACACACACACACACACACACACACACACACAATCTCTCTCTCTCTCTCAATATATGGCTCTGATGCTGGGAAAGGTGGAAAGAAAGAGAACAGGATGACCACCAGCAAGGTGGATGGACTGAATTCCAGCAGCAATGGGTATACCTTTGGAAGACCTGAAGGACCAGGTTGGGGACACTTCCTCATGAAGAAAATCTATCTATGTCATTGCTAGGAGTCAATGGTGACTTGATGACATATAATCAATCAAAGGTAAATTATATTTGGAAGTCATTGGTGGTAGGTAATATAAGGAAATAAATCAAATTCATATATTTTACCCAGAATGGGAAAAAGGAAGTTCATCTCATCTGGACATACATACATATATATGACTAATACTTCTCTGGGAACTTTAAAAACACCTTGGGGCAATGCTATTCCAAGTAACAAAGAAACAATCACATCACAGGAATTGCTACAGATAAAATATAGTATACATATATAAAGCTGATAAAATCCTTCAAAGTAAAAGCAATAATGAGCAGCAGTTCAGAGACAGTTTAAAGACCTACAGAGATTAAGCCTGGCATATGTCTATTGGAACCAAGTTCTGCAAACGTTGGGCTACTATCAGAAAGGCCTTTAGCTTCCTGACTTCCAACATAATTGTTCCTGTACATGGATAGGACAATAGACACTGATCTGAGAGTGTAGGCAGGCTAATCTAAGTGAAGTTGGTCTTTTACATAATGTGGTTTTCAGCGGACTTGAATTTCATGCTAACATACATTTTTCAAAATGTACTTGGAGTTCACTTACCTAGTAACTGAAGACTTTAGACAGCTGGTTAAATAATAATTAAAAAGAAGCCAATTTACTGGTTTTTCCAGTGAGTCTGCAGATTCAAAAGCATTCCATCCTGCTGAAAAAACTGCAGCTGCTTTTAATGGTGTTTTTTTGCCAGTTTTGCCCAAATAGTTTAAAAGAAGCATACTACAAACAGGAGAGAAACAGATGTCTGAAAAAAATGATCTCACACAGCATTTGTAGCTATCCTGAATATTTACACTAGTGTCTCACTATGAGATAGATTCAATGGCACAACAATGCCAGTCATGTTAGGTAACACTGCAGTGCTAACATCTGAATATTGTTCATTGATTATGATGATGATGCCAGTCCTGAAATTTGGGACTCAACCAAAGGCTTGCATGGATTCAGTAGGTTGGATCCATATCATATAGTGAAAAGCAGGTATAATCTGCCACACCATTCTATGCTGTCCTAAAGGTGACCCACTTTGGGGATGAGATTTTTGTTCTTAAAGGAAGGAGGATGTTTCTAATGAAACACAAGATAGGAAAGCTCATTCCAGACAAAGCACCATTAACATTCTTTAGATCCAATTTATAATCTTTGTTTCTTTAGATTCATTTCTTAGTATATGTTTGCTTTGTTAGCAAGGCTAAAATGGCGATAGAATATTAATTATATAATATTAACTATTTTGCAGTGTCAATGTATTCAGATTTGAGTTTCATACTAAATTGTGTTTACATTTAAGGATTTGATTCCACCAGTGAAAATTGCTTGTGACAATTTTTGTGACTTCCCTTTGTTAGTTTATATTCCTCTAAGAGAAAGAAGGAATGGGATGAAAAATGGGAGTTGATCCTTCTTTTTTTAACAGAATCTTCATCGTATAAAGGACTTTGCAAGCTGCCTGTTCCTCCAAAAGCAAAAAGGAAAAACTCTTTCAAAGGAGTCCTAGTTTTTGGCTGCTGGCAATAAGATGCTGCTGAGATTGAGGTGAGTGTAGGAGGATGGCCTTCTTCAGAATCAGCTATTCCCTGAGTGTGATAAATCTACTATTTTTGGATCTCCATTACAAAAATACTTACCCTCCCATAGAAATACCTGCTGCCATTAATGCAGCTGAAGCATACAACTTATGTATATAATCAATTATTGTTTCCAGATCCTCTGTGTTAGCAGCACAGTATGTTCTTGGTGTCTAAAAAGAGCCCGAAAATGAGAAACAGTACACTCATCATTTATTTTACCTTTATATAAGACTGAAGCAAAGCAGTATGGTATCAAATGCAATACATGCAATAATATTAATATAGCTCTAATGACATTTTAGAAGACTGAAGGTTGAATGTAGTCCAGTCATTCCCCAGAGAAAGAGTATTAGCCCTTCATTAAGAGGAATGTTTGCTGATTCCCTTTTCTCTCTGCATTTCCTGTGCTGCTCTCAAGGATCCCCCAACCTTCAAGATGACAATAAAGGAAACAAACACATCTTCCTCTCTTCTCTCTGCCATTAGCAAGTTTCTGTCAATTATGTGCTAATAAATGTAAATATGGTCCGTAGAGCCTGTCCATAGAATCGCCAGGAATCGGACCCGATTAACAGATAGCATCATCATCATCAAATGTAAATACATCTGGATAACAAAATCTGGATCCAATCTTGGTTGTTCAAGAAGGTATTGGCTAGATTCAAGAATCATCCTAAACCATCCTGTCATTTGCTTGATATTAGCTTAAGTTGTATGAGCCTAATCACTGTAGTTGTTCAAAAAGTGCTCTCTACAAAAAGTATCATTTACATTTGTGACCACACTTAACCCAGCTGCAAATATGTATCATCAGATACAGTGACTAATAACAAGGCACAAACACCCAAATACAATGGAAGGGACTGCAGTATAGTTACCTTTAGAACCCTAGGATGGAAGGGAAGAATGGGAGTGATTTATTTATATGATACCCCTTTTGTGGACAATCAAGGCTTTCACTTGAATTGCATCTGCAATAGCAAAGCAGCCCAGACCTCCCCTACTTGCCTTGTAAAATGAACTTGGAAAAATGCTGTCACATTTAATTTTATAGCCCACTAAAACATAAAACAATTCTCAATATTTATCTAATGAGCTTTTACCTGAAGGTTCAAAATGCTGCAGGCAACTCAGTATTTTTAAAATCAACTCATGAAACAAGCTGGAATGAATTTCTTTATTTTTCAGATGGCAGGCTGAAGTTTAGGAGTACTAGACATAAACAGCAGAATTTATATACTGTACTGAAAATGGAAACCCCTCATTTTTCTCTAAAGCAATGCAGGGGTCCTGGGGACAGAGATCTTTACTCTTTCCTTACCTATCAATTATCCCCTATAAGTGCCCAGAGCCCCCCAGGTGTTTCTATTTTTATTTAATTGCTAGGTTGTAAAACAAATGTTGGGTAAATTGATCAGGAAGTGTTTTGTAGATGGCATCCAACTGGTTCAGGAATGGGTAAGTGCACTTTCTTTTTGACAGTTCAGTCCTTTAGGGACACCCTAAGCTATAAATCCACGGCTGAGCTGAAATTTGAAATGCAATTTCCAGCAAATAGCTATGAATTAATATGGTAACATTTTTGAACAGTGCAATTTAGCATGCTACAACTTAGCTTACAATTTACATTTTGCACAGATTCCCCCAAACGGAAATTCATGTTTAGATTTGGTATTTACTCAGTATACTGGGAGAATATAAGCAACTAGTTGACCATATGTATAGTTATTACCTATCCATATGATTATTTGTGTCTTCTTCACAATTTCGTTTATTCTTGCTACATGTTTTAATATAAGGTAAGCTTGGAGGCCTTAGCAGTTGATAAAGTTTCCTGACATTAACCATATAGTAAATTGGTTGTCTATGATCATGATGGGTTACCCTGAATGGGGCATTGTCTTTTTGCAACTTTATCACTAACAAATGTATTGTGGCAGTTTTGTTATCTAGAGTCCATTTCACCAAATGCATGAGATATTATTATAACTAGCAGACCAGTGTAAACATGATGACAGTTAGAAAGAGAGGAAAAAAGTAAACAAAATCACATGGAAATGGAATGAATAAATACATAAATGAAATATTATGATAACTAAAACTTTAAAACATGTAAAATAATTGCAATGCTAATTGTACACTGCACAATTTTATAAAGTGTATAAATAAAACAACTGCATTCATAAAGGATTACTGAACAAAAAGATACGTATTATTTGCAAGCTAATTTATATTTTGAAGTCATCTAAAACCTATTCTGTTCATTTAGGCTACAGGTGGTAGAACTGAAGTTGATAACTTATACTTGAGCTGTCTTATGTATTTTGTTATGATTTATTATGATGTGATCTAACCTGAGGAAGAGGAGAGATGGAGACTGAGAAGGGAGGAGTTAAGGAAGGTAGAGACAGACGTATATAAATGAATGAGAATGAGAGAAAGGTCTTTGTACTAGAAATGTCAGAAAGAGTTTGGAGTGAGGGGGCAGCCTAAATGAGAGAGTAAACTATGGAATCAGTTTGTATTTTGAGACAGATCAAAACATGTATTTTGGTTCATGTGTTCAGGTTATGGAGCAAGTTACCTGTCTTTCAGTGCATTCCAACGTCCCTATCTGAAATGGCTGCCCATGATTGGCCACAAACAGAATTGCTGTACAATTGTAGATTAATTTCACCTTTCTTTTAGGAATAATCTACATTCAGCCCCACTTAAAAGGAGCTGCCCTCCTAAAGTAACTGTGAAAAGGCAAGAAAACACATCTTCCTTAAGTATTATTCATAATTTAATTGTTTTAAAAGGGACTGTTTTTAAAAATAGGGATATTGCTTCTGTCCTCAAGATCAAGAGAATTCACTTATGCAGTCTTAACTATAATACCTGCCTTGATTATTTTTTCAAACTAAATAGTATATGAGTAAATGTAATTATGCTGCAAATTCTGCATATACATAGGCTATAAGTGCACCTGCTTGAGAATGAAAGTTTAATGTTAACATATATAAAGCTGTGTTGTTTGTGCTATAGAGATGTACCTTACGGTATGGAAGTATTGGGTGTCTACTAGCTCAGTTCTTAGAAAGATCTGAGTGAGGCATATTATCTAAATCACTGGTAATTTCAAAATCCAGTTGAAGTAGCTTTTCACTTCAACTGAAATATAATTTAAAAGGACTTGGTCTATCACTATATGTTTTCCTATGTTCATCTCAGAAAAGAGGCAGAAAATTCAATCCCGTAATTGAATTATGAGAATGTACCATAAATACTTTGATTCTATCAAGCTAAACATGCAAGGCTGTTCAACGTGTAAACTAATTTCACATATTTGTGAAACAAGATCCTGGCTTAACATTTTAAATTACTGACTCAAACTAATGTTTACCCATCTGGGCTAATGCCACTGGTATTATTGCATAACTATCAATAATCCTGGAGCAAAATAGTACAGGAAAAGCTCTGTTGATTCTGTCTATGAAGTATGATCCCTCTAGGCTATACAAAAGCTAAGAGATAATTAAACAATACATTAAGGAAGTTGATGTTTCAATTATGCAGGGTTCACTGCCAAGCAGGAGTATATTCTTGGATCATACTCATAGCAGCAAAGAATATTAATATTCTCACAGTTGCCAGTCAGAGAAGAGTCTTTATGTAATCTTGCTTAAATATAATCCTATTGTCCCTTCCAAACAAAGATTCAGGAGAGTGCCTTGCTGTGATCAATGGTGTCCATGTGGAGATGATGAGATCCAAGTGGTCAATTTGTGTTGCTGTGTTGTTTGTGCTATAGAGATGTACCTTACGGTATGGAAGTATTGGGTGTCTACTAGCTCAGTTCTTAGAAAGATCTGAGTGAGGCATATTATCTAAAGTTCAATAGAAGACTGATACCCAAAGAGAACAGAGTTTGTACTGAAGTTCTGTGCTAAATCTTGTGCAATACACAAAAGAATTATACCCATATAGTATCTGTATTAACAGGTGATGGGATAAAATTATTGTGAAGCATGAATATACAAACCTGATGTAAAGAACACATAATACTAGTTTTGTTTTACAGATCATGGATCACAATAAAGTTTTACCTATCACATAGATGTATCTCTTTATAGGAATGTTTGGTTGTTGTTAGCAGAACAATTACCACATTTAGCTTGATTACAATTGCTATGAGATGACCCTGAGGTTGACACTGGCTGCTGACTAATTTAATTCTGCCTGGATAATCTATAATTCTATTACTTTCCCAATTTTCTTTCTATCTCTGTCTCCTTCTCCCACCAACCCCCTGGCCACTTTTTTATTTGACCGTACTATACTGTACTAAATTTGGTCTATGATTATAAATAAAATTTAATTTGTTAAGCTTTTCATCAGCTGAAGTTTGGTTCACCATCTATAACCATTTCCAGAGACAAGGCACCTAATCACTATGATTTATGCAGAATTCCACAATTTCCAGGCTGGATAACCATGCTCTACATAGGGGTACCTCTAAAATCTCTACTGACATCTTAGATCAGGAGCAAGCAAATGGGAATGGAACTCATTTCTGCTAAGAACTCCACATTCATTCCCAATTAATTTCTAGGCATGATTCAACATGTTAATTTTAATCTTAAAATTGTCATGATCCATATTATAAAAGAAATGCCTCTTCCCATAGAAATTGCTGCCCCAACCCTCATGTATCACATATTTGGACGGGGGCTGATCCAAACACATTTATCTGAAGTTAGACATACACTTTCTAATGTGATGCTTTTGGTTACCAGTGTGCTTACAGTTTCGTTTTAGCCCTTGCTAGGCTTCCATCCCACCTATATTTTTAAAGCATATATTTATATAGAGGTCTGGTATGCAAAACTAAATGCTCACAGAATCGGAGTGAGAGCAACTCACTGGGCTTCGGATATTATGGATTCCTGGCATTGTTCTGCTAGCCTGAGCAAAACTATGCACACATCGTGCCTGAGCTAAATATTATTCCCTAGGTCAGGAGCACGCAGTCCTTTTAAAGACCACTTAGCTTTTACGTGGTTTGCTGAGGGCTAATGTCAAAAAATTGGGTCTTTTGATTGAATTTAAATTGTATTAAACTTAAGTATAGTTCATATGATTATTCCCCATACATTTAATAAGCTTCTTATCCACTACATTAAATATTAAATAATCATAATCATAATATTTTGGCAATGTTTGGAGGAGATCCAGGTGCTGTATTTTGCCCTATATACTACTAATGAAAGTTTTCAAACAATGTAATGCAATCCTCTCAAGAAAACAGAAAATTTTCAAGCCTGCAATGGACACTTCTACAACTCTGATTTAGCAAGGTAATTTGAAATTACCAGTATAAGTGAAATTACCAGTATAAGTGAAGTTCTTCAAAACAGTAAATATGACGTTATGCAAAATCTTATTTTCATCCTCCTTTGCCTTGCAAACAAGGGAACTTCACCAATCTTAGTTCAGGGCTCCTGATAGCTTGCAGACATAAGAACAATATAATAAATATGCTTGACCATGGCACATGGAAAGATAATGAAAGGAAATAAGGAAGAAAGTCATCTGGGTTTGCAGACTATATGAAAATACCTCAAATCCTCCCTGTTGCCTAAAAATGTTTGCTCACTGGCCTGAGATACTAGAGGGCTCTCTTCTGCTGATCCTTGTGTTTTCTACAGATCTACTTCAAAAGCTAAGACATAAATTTTATTTATATCATTCATGCCTTGTTCTTCTAGCTGATGGGCTCTCAGAATAGACTGCAGTTCAGTAAAAACAAGGGTTTAGGGCAGTGTTTCACAACCTTGGCAACTTTAAGATGTGTGTGCACTTCAACTCCCAAAATTCCTCAGGCAGGTTGAGGAAGTGCACACACATCTTAAAGGTTGAGAAAGACAAGTTTAGGGAATGCTGTTAACTAGATGCCTTTGGTAGATTTCTCTTGCCCTCTGGTGGGTTTCTCCCTCATCATCTTCTTAATTGCAGAGAGAACCAGCAGGTAGGTGAGCAAGCAATGTGAGATGGCTAACAGTAGCACTCCCTACTGCCTATTCATTGGTCTCATAACTACCAGCCCCCAGAAAGAGAGTAGGCTAAGGCATGAGAAATAGCTGCTGCTTCTCACATGGTTGGGCTGGTGAGTGAGTGAATGGAGCAGCAATGGCAACTCCTCTCTCCTTGGGTGATGTAGGGCCTGGGCTTTCCATACCATTGCCCTGAAGGAAGCAGGCAACAGCAGCTGCTGTTCCTTGGATAAACAGTTAACCAGTGGCAGTGATAAGGAGCTTTCTGCTCTTTCCTTCTTGGGCAGTGAGCAAAGAAGTGGAAACATTAGTAAAGGCAGAAACAATGGAGGGTTCCCTTAATGCATTTGGAGCTTGGCAGCTGGCTGAAAACACCAGTCCTTGACACCAATCCTATTCTACCACTGTTTTCTCCTGCCCCATATGTTGACAATCACAAGGTCTTACACTTCATTTTACACATTAACATCAGTGGATGCAGTGTTTGAGACGAGAGCATAGAAATGCTTGAGGAACACAGTATTAAATGGAACAACTGCTTCAATTTAATTCACAAACTTGGAAACCTGACTTCTTCTCTCCAAATTTGGCAATGTTCTGTATGGGTCTGATGATAAATATGTCACTTAATCACTTCTTCGTCCTTCATGTTTTAACTGTATTCTCTTTAGCAATACAGTTAAAACATGAAGGACGGAGAAGTGATTAAGTGATACAGATTTGTTATTTCAGTGGCACTATTTTTCTTCCTATTTTGTACTATAAGAATGGCCACCATGGAATTAAGTTTTTCAACGCTTAAAGGAATCGTTACATTCTTTAAGTTATGCTCACTACATTACATTTGCTCAATGTCCTTACTTTATTTAAGAGCAATTCTTACCAAAAGATTTTCACCAGCACTTCCTCGATAGTTAAAAACCACACACCTTTAAAATACAAACAAAGAGCACTGTTTACCAGAACTGTTCATCTGAGTAATCTTGGATGTGAAGATCCACATATCTGAAAGTTGCTTTGGTTTATATTTTTTGATTTGCCAAAAGAACAAGGAATAAAAACACACACTTTGCAGATGTATGTGTTTTCTGTATCTGCCAAATCTTTTCCTGTAGCCCAAACTAAATAATCTGTTGCCATATAGGTAACAACAGAAAGAGGTCTGAGAATTTTGGTCAGGAGGAAGAGAGAAGCTGACTTCCTCATTAACTTGTTTGCCGCTTGCCCACGTGCTGCAGCCGATTTTGATGAAGCTGATGAGGTACTCTTAACTCTCACCGGAAAATGCAATATTGATACTGTACTGTAATACCTGCAGTGGAGTAAGGGTGGCAAGACTCCCTTACTAACAAAGTATCAGTTCTACTTGGGCGTGGTGGAAGCGGGCTTCAGGCTGACAACAGCAACACAGCCTGCACACCCAGAATTCCATGTCTCGTCCTTCTATCCTTCTCTTTCTAATCTGCCTGCTGTTGCTAGTTCCTCCCTCTTCCTGCCTTTCAATGTGTCTGTACTCAACCCAATCAGTATTTTTGTATGGGAGCAATCCAGTTGATGTTTGCAGCAGGCTGTAATCTCCTGTAAGCCTCTCAAAAACACTGTTAGGGAGCAAAGTTGGAGCCACGCTCACAGGCAAAAGCCAAGCTGTAAGAAAGATGAAGGGATGAGGGTTTCGGCAGACAGCTGGAAGATTTCTTCCCATTTGATGAATTTGGATAGGGGTGGGGGAGAGATAAGAGTGGAATCTGGATTGCCACAACTGTAGGCAATCAGGATTTGGATGGAGATAGCATGTGAAAAGGTCTTGCAAACCTGTAACTATTTTGCTGGGGGGGGCATTAGAAGTATGGTGAGAAGCTGGCTGATAAGCAGAATGAGGGTGAAGGGCCATAGGTAAGGCCCCCAAAAGTCACTGCTTTACAGATGAGAGGAAACTTAGAATAAGAATAAAGTAGGATTGAGAGTAACTAATTGTCTCCCTGTTATAATTTTTGTACTAAATTTGAAGATATTAACATTTTCCTACACGTTGAATTGGCTGTTTTGAACTTAAAGTTTTCTGCTTCTACTTTCCCTGGGGAACTGTCTGTTATCTCACTTTCACTTGTAAACATATTCCAGAATTCTTTCCTATCTTGAACCTTTGCTGGTTAAGCTCCTAGGGGGCACCATAATTTACTGCTTGAGACATGGAGGAGTTTAGGCAGACTTTCTCTTTCACCGAGATCTTAAACAGATTCTTTCTAATTCCTGTCAAGTTTTTATGCAAGGCATTCAGGACATTGTGGAAAATATGAGGTCTAAAATGTGTCATCTGGTTCCTAGGTTGTGGAGGAAACTGAGGAATTTAACAGCAACAGAAATGTTTCTTCTAAGAGTGAGATCAGGACTTCTGTTGAAATGCTGGATGAAGATCAGATAGACGAGTTGAAGAAATTAAAGAGAGAGATCAAGTTGCAAGCCATAAGTGAAATTGATTTTCTGGTCGAATGCCATGGAAAAAAAGGGGTTATGTATGGGGGGTCTCTTGAAGAGAAGTCGGGAATTTTTGAGGGGGGTAGTTGGGCTGTTTGATTTTTTTTTTACACAAAATGCTCTGTGCGTATTGTGGGGATATGTAAATGCTCTGGTTTATTTTGAAGTGGGGTAAGGGTTTAAAAATATTTATCTGGATTGCTTTTAGGGTTTGGCTGATTTCATTTGTCTTTAACAATTAGGATTAAGATTATTTAGGTATAATAAAAACAATGTCTGGTTTTGGGTTTAATATGATTAAGATTATTAAAATTGTTGTATTATCAAGTACAATGGCAGACAATTTATATGTTTTTTAGTTTGATCTTTATTATAGTAGACAGGAATATATTGAATAGTAGTAGGAAGGAAATAAATGTTATCTTTGGGGGAGGAAGTTGATTAGGTGTGTGTGTGTGTATATACACACACACACACAGTATATATATATTTCTTTTAATATAAGCGGAGGGAGCAACCGTATTTAGTGATTTTTATAATGTGCCAATGGAATGATTCATAGAAATAATGTGATTTTGGTTTAATATAGTGTAAGGGATTGATTATGGAAAATTGCTGTATCTCCTTGCTGTTAAAAGTTGGAAGTCACCTGTTTTTGTAATTTTGAAATTTTTCTCTTGTGTTTCTACACTTTTTTAGTTTTTTTCCTTTTTGTGGTTTTTTGTTTTTCTGTAGCATTTATCTTTGCTTGAAACTTAATAAAATTCTTATTAAAAAAAGAATAAGAATAAAGTTCATTGAAGAAATATGTGGACTTGAGGTGAGATTTGTAAGATGAGAGCTCAGCTGCTGAAAAACCTGGGATTGGACTACTGGCCAGTTTAAGGACTCTGGGCTAATGCAACAGCAGCTTTGGAATCCCTTGAACATAGCCCTAAATAACTTTGCAGATGGATTCCTGCAAAATGGCATGGAGGAGGAAAAAACTTCAGATGAAGAAGCTCACTGAAGTGGCAAAATGATGTGGAAACAAAACAGCACTATTCAACACTCAGTAAAAACTTGCTTAGGAGAATGACCCCATCAGTCTGATCCTCCCTTTGGCTAGTGTGGATCTGTGTTAGTCTTTGGGTAGACTGGCTCAGCTGAAAGCCCCACCGGCCTAGTCTTGGTGCTGGCCAACACACAGCTGGGTTAGCTTATGGATGGACCTGCCTGCTTGAAAACTGCACCTCCCCAAGGCAAACATGAGGCAGCCTTGCCTCCTTGCTTTCATGTCTCGAGATAATTTGCCTCTGGCCTGCTTCCACCTGCTATTCTACTTGGAGGGCCTCCATTTTTCTGGGAGCCAATGCTGTTGGACTGGCCCTGACTGAGTTCTTGGGAAAGCCACATTTAGGCAGGGGAAATCTGTTTTTTCAAAAGTGTCCTGCCAATTAGCAATAGCTTTTTCAGAGCATATTTCTAAAAAGTGTCTTGTCAGTAAGAAGCAGATATGACATTCCTTCATACGCATGCAAGCAATCCGTGCTTTGATGTAGGATGGTGGAACACAAACAGGGATTTACATGCAGAGGAATGGGAGCTAACTGCAGGAATGAAGCATAGGAGTGAAGCTCCATGGGAAGGGTGGGGATCTTTTGAAGGACAGTAAGCAACATAAAAAAGCACTGTTGCAGCAGTCAATGGCACTTTTGCATGCAGGTTACTCTTTTGTTTTGTTTTTGTTTTTGAATGAGGTCTATTATAAGAAATCTGGCCTGTCAGAATGAATTTTGGAGGAGGAAAAAGTTAGGGCTCTAAGATCTGGGTTGCAAAAATCCAGATAATTACTAGGTGACAGGAGAGAGTTAAAATTCTTGTCATCCAGGTATAGTGGACCTAAACAAGAGATGCAAAACCAGATTTTCTCATCCTATACCACATGTGATGGCAAGCTACCATGTTCTGCAACTAACATCAGTTGCTTCAGCACTGTTTATTAGGATTGCTGACTAGGTTTGCCTTCTTTACATCCTTAGGATTCATCTCCACGGAACTTTATAGGAAACTTACTTTTCAGGAGGCTGCAGACATAGGATCTTTACAAGAACACCTGGGGACAATACTGGCTAGATTGTAGGCATAGAAAATACATTTCTAGAGAGTGAAATGAAAAAAGAAGTGCATAGGTAAGAGATGGCCTTTCTTTTCTTTTGCAGTTTTAAATGGCCTGGGTACAAGTTAGCCTTTCATAATGAGACCCAACCAGGAATCTCGTTAAATTTCCAAGGTTCAGTGGAAATGCCAGCTTCCTATTTGTTTGGCTCATTATCCCATTATTGAATTTTATTTGTAACATATTTCACCACTTTGCCAATCACTCTTCCTCCCCCTACACTACATCCTGCCAAAGTAGAAAGTGGGAGATACCTGCACTTCCAAATCTGTTTCATGTTGTCTAGTTCCTATAAGAGGTTCTATACAGAATACCTTAAAATGGTTACAATGATTTAACTGCACTAAGGACTTCCTACTTTCTTTTTTAATGAACAAAGCTACTGAAATGCTTTTCAGGCCCTTGCTATTCTGTATGTCAAAACTGTACGAGCTGGTCCCTGCTTCGGACCCATAGCAGAGTTTCAAAATTCAAAATGTGCACATGATCCCAAAGCTACAGGACACTATGGCAATAACCACTTCCTTACCATACCTATATAAGCTAGGTTCTCCTTTTCCCCTGACTGCACTACACTTGATCTTTGCCAGCAGACGTTGCCTATTTGTTTGTTTGTTTGTTTATTGTGCCCTTCAATCAAACTTGACTCCAGGCAATAGCCCTGCAGTTTCCTTGGCAAGGTTTTGCAGAAGCAGTTTGCCATTGCCTCCTTCCTAGGGCTGAGAGAGAGTGACTGGCCCAAAGTAATCCACCTGGCTTTGTGCTTAAGGTGGTACTAGAACTCAGTTTCCTGGTTTCCAGCCTTGTGCCTTATCCCCTACACCAAACTGGGTCTCTGATGTTGTCTAGTTTTCCTGAAACAGCTCCTCTGAAGCTTGAAATTTGCCATTTTTGAGTCGTCATCACTGGGAGCCTTTTCAAAGGAACCATGAACTTTTGTGGGTTTATAATGCATGCTAAAAGCATAATCAGGGATGGAAATCTTCTCTAACTCTTTGCATCTATTATAAGGAATCACAGTTTCCATTGCACAAACAGAATTCCAACAGAAATATCAGGTGTAACTTATTTTACCTGTATCCCAGTGTTTTGCTCTGCTGAATCATATGGAGAATGTATGATTCCTTGCTTGTTCCTGTGAGGCCAGGCAGCAATAGGATAGTAGGTCTGGTGCTAGAATCAGGGTAATGTATGCTATTGTGATTGTCAAACCAATCCAGGGAGATCTGTCCTCCATCTGTGGCTGTAATAACTTCACTGGAAATAAAACAACAGCAATCAGCTTTACAGAAGCGCAGTAAAAAATCAGTCCCCAATTAAATGTAGGAGTGCACACAAGCCCCCTCAATCACTTCCCAGAAATGTTCCAAAAGTTGCCATGTCATTGCAATTTGTAAAGTGACAGAAAGGAAAATTATTAAATAAATGGGGAATAATTAAGTACAGCTTTTGGCATGCAGTATTATATAAATCAAGTGCGGCCTTTGGTCATGTAAGAGGCTGCATGCCCTGCTTTAAGGAGATGTCCCATGTGCGGATGCAGTAAGTCGGATGGTGAGAAAAAGGAAAGGCCTGCCTTGCAATTAAGTGACCAGTAATTAATAGTCTACCTGTTCACACCAGATAAATCACAATAATTGGCAGGAGTTAGCAGAAGAGGGGCTAAGAGATGCATTTTTTAAAAAAATCCATTCAGTGGTGCCTGATTCTTGGAGACTGCCTGGACAAATCTCTGCAGTTTTCTTGGCAAGGTTTTTCAGAAGTAGTTTGCCATTGCTTCCTTCCTAGGGCTGGGAAAAGGTGACTGGCCCAAGGTCACCCAGCTGGCTTAAGGTGGGACTAGAACTCACGGACTCCCAGTTTATAGCCCGGTGCCTTAGCCCCTATACCAAACTGGCTCTCAAAGAGAGATGCATTAGTGCTGAGCAAAGTAGAGGGGAGAGCTCTTCCCTCCTTTGACATCCCACCCATTTTTTTGCTGAATGCAGTGGAGGGACAGTGTTTTATCTCCTGATCAGCTCACCCACAAATCCATGCATTTGTTGGAATGAAACTGTTGGTTGGCTATAGTGACTAAGCTAGAACATAACAGAAGACTGCTGTACTGTAGTCAATTCTTCCTTCACAGTAGAATGCTAAGAAATTTGGTTGTTTTAAAAAGGTTCTTTAAAGGCAGTAGCTCTTTTTTTTTTAAGTAGTAGTATGGCAACACTCTTCTCCAGATGCAGTTATTTAGTTAGGTAATTTATATAGCTACCTACTCAATATATGACATATGATTTTTTTATAAATGAAACAAAACCAAAGCTTCCATATTTTAATAAGAAGCAAAATAATAATTGTATTCATCCCATCAACAAATAATCATTTTATGTAAACATTTTATTATTAAATAACCAATAATTTGATGTAATCAACAATGGTGGGGATTAACTGGCAGGGCAGGACAGGCATGGGGGGCAGGGAAGAAGCCCCGATCTTTTTCTTCCCATTTCCTGCAATGAGAGGAAATTAACCACACCATCACTATCCCCAGTTCCATGGAGAGTCATGGAACCAAAGTGGTGAGATCATAGAATTTTCTCACCCCAATTCCATATGCCCCATTTTATTACTTTAAATGTTACTCTGCCCATCTACCGCCATTTGGAAGCAGTAGCAGCATGACAACTTTTGAAGCTCTTGCAACTGTTGGTTAAGTTACGTTATATCAATTCACTTCAATGTAATTAGAGGTATGTGAACAGACTGAATATTGAAAGATCCTGCTGTAAATTCTTATCTAGCTGGTATTAATGCAGTCAGGGTAAACATCTTTCAATTTAAAAAGCAATGGAAAGGAATCTTATGAAGCAGAAAAAGAATGTTATGTTAGGTGTGGTAACAAACTGTTCCTAAATTGACTTTTCGTAAGTACCTCTTTTACCAACATACCATTGTTAATGAAAGAAGAGTTAACTTCATTCATTTGTATTCATATTCATTTAAAAAAGCTTTAAAATATAATTCATTATCATCATTTATTAAACAAATTTGTAAGGTCACCCAACTCATACACAGTGACTCCAGGCGCTTACAGAATTAAAAACCATAAAAACACAATGCACACCCCACAGCGACAGCAAACACATTTGTACCAGCCACTTGATATGCAACCTCCCCACTTCTAGGTGTATCTGGACTGATGGTAGGTGCTATGATAACAACCCTTAGAAAATGTTCCATAGTCTAGTATTTTGCATTCTAAAATGTCACTCTTCTCTTCTAAAAGCTCAGAAATTCTTCAGATGTTCCAAGAATATGGGGGGAAAGGAGGAGATGAACTTTGCATTTGCATTGGCCCACTCCTACCAATTCCACCCCCAAATCACTGCTATAGACCTGTATACTGAGGTTTTTATTTGATGCAGAAGTCTGTATGCATCAACTGAAAGTACACCGATTCCAACTTTATCTTCTGCCCAAGATGCAGCGGTCTGTGGAGTGGCCAGTGCTCTGCTTCTGCTCCCCTCTCTACACATTCTTAAAACATGTAACAGACAACTGCTGAAAGTGAATCCAGACTTCTGTCTTGCTCCCAAGCTTCCCAGTGATATATATAACATGATTAAAGCAACCGTACTGGATCAATATTTAAAGCATACACTTTGTTATATATAGAACGGACATTCCAATAGTTTCTGGAAGGAACGGCTATGGAGGAAAGAAGCACTTACTTCCTGTATTGCACATTTGGTTTAGATGTAATGAAAGGGCGTAGAAGTGTCTGCAAATGGCCTTCCCAGCACCATATGGTGGGATAGTATATTTCTGTCAACACTGGGCATTGGTCCTGCAGAAACTGGGAGAAGTTCTCACTGCCAGTTACCAGCTGAGGTTTCTAGAAAGATATTTAGGAGGGAGGAAAGGAAAGATCAGACAATATCAGAGGAGGGTTTACAGGGAGGCGAAATGAAGTTGCTGCTCTGGCAGTAGACCTAGAGTGCACTGGGGGTAGCAGACCAGAGGTGCAATACTGTGGGGAAATTTGCTGAAGTCCCCATTGAAATAAACAGGAGCAAAGCAAGGTAACATTTTGTGAATTTCGGGCATAATTGCCTGTAAGGATGCAGTTTGGACTAAGTCCTTTAGCTCCAACACCAAAATGTCTTTAAACCTGCAAACAAGGAATTGCTCCATACCTAGAAAGCTCAACAGGCTCAAAAAAGGAGTAATACAGCAAGTAAAGCAACTCTGTACATAAAAGATGCATCCTTAACAGTACACATTTTTTCTGGAATGAGCCACTATTTAGGTTCCACATACGTAAGAAAAATAAAAGATACTGGTGATTGAGAGGTTAAAATTAACAGAATATGGCAACTGTAGGTATTGTAAAATATCTTAATGTACTATCATATATGATTCTTACATATCCAAAGCTGCACCTGACACACACAAAACAGGTATTAGAAGCTGCAAAAGTATCAGGATTCTTAAACTCAGGAATGAGTAATACCCTGAGAAAGATTTAGAGTAAGTTAAGTCACAGCTTGTCTTTGCAGGGGAAGAGTTTCAGTATCTTTTCCTTTATTCTCTTGCCTGCAGGACTTACTCTTACCATCCTCTGTGGACACGTAAGAGAAGTCTTAATAATGATTTACTCCATGTTCCCCTACGTTGTACAAGACAATGGATAAATAATTGAGCAAGGGCTTTTTTTTAAAAAAAAAATTGCACTTCTAGAGTTTGTGTGTTTGTAATCTGAACCAGTTACAGTGCACATTCTGTCAACCTACATAAAAATCCAAATGCCTTCCGCATTCTCCTTTTATAATTTTAATGCAAACTTTGGAGGAAGGTTGTTGAGGAGATAGTTGGATTGCAACTTCAGGAAGCCCTGGAGGAAGCAGATTATCTGGATTCCTTTCAGTCAGGCTTCAAGCTTGATTATGCTTATTGATGACCTCTAGCAGTACTGGGATGGGGGCAGAACAACTGTCCTGGTTCTCCTTGACTTCTCAGCAGCCTTTTATACCATCAGTCATGGTATTTTTCCAGTGTGGAGGGGTGGGGAAGGGAGAGGTTGAGCCTGGGGCCCCTAATTTGCAATCTTGCCCCTCCTGTTTAACATCTGCTTGAAGCCACTGGGTGAGGTCACCCATCAACAAAGGGTAAGGATCATCAATATGTTGATGATGCCCAGTTTTGCATCTCAATCCTGCGTTGACCAAGTGATAAGGCTGAGGATGTATCCCTGCACCTAAGGCTGGTGGTATTTGGATGGGAAGGGATTTTCAAGTAACTCTGACCCTGCTGTCCTTTCAATAGGCCCTGAAGGCCTGTTTCTTTCCCAGGTGCTGTGCTGGGGAATATATGCCTCCTGAGGGAATGGCATGAATGTGCTGGCTCCACTGGTCCCCGGGTAATCACCTTCTTTTTCTTTTATTGTACTGGGTGTATTTTTAACTTGTACACTGCCCATATTCATTACGAGCTGGGCAGATTAATCAGTCAATCAAACAAGGAGGACTGCAGTTAGTAGGACCCACTGGGAGCTGTCCAGCACCTCAAATTTTCTTGACTTTGCTGAACAGATGATTGGCCTCATCTTCTTTGGTCTAGCTTGGATAATTTAACAGAAATTTCAGCCACACATCTACCTGATCTGTGAACCACAAGCCCCCACAGAATACAGTAAATTTGGCCAGTGAAAAATGCTGGGCTCAATAACCATGGAATGCTACCTAATTTTTGAGGCCAACAGAAAACTAGATTGGAGGATGATGGGTTGGAAAAAGACTAAGAAGGCTTACTTACTTATCAATAGCTACCAGTCATAATGGTCATATACATCTCCTAGGCTCAGAGATAACTGTCACAGCCATTTACAGATGAGAGATATGGTTGTAATGCCTTCCCTAGGGCCTACTTGGAAACATTTAATTGGCTGCTGTTATAAGGCAGGATCATCTAGTGTGCCGGTCAAGACTGTCTTAATTTTAGAAGGAAATTGAATATTGGTTTAATTCAGCTTATTTTACGTTCTCCAGATGGACATTTGCTGGGGTGGGAGTGATCAAAAATGTCAAGATGGCAGCGGCAATTGGATGGTTGTGTCTGCCATGGTTGTGTCACAACAATGGTTGTTTCTGAATCTCTCCCCTATGGATGCCCTTGTCCCCTCCCATCATTCAAAATAGCAAAAATTTTGACAAGATGAAGGATAGGTAAGTTCAAATATTTTTGACGATGGTTTCTATAAGACTTAGTCAGCATGGCCCACAGTGCTCATCAGCATTACACAACCATTCATCTTACCCAGCAAAAGAGTTGAGAAAAAATAAAGATGGCAAAGATAGCAATATTACTATGAAAAATAATAATTTATTCCCTTGGCTTGCCACACAGGAATAGCAGAGCTATTCTGATGTAGCAAAAGGAATGTATATTTCACAAAAGAACCCCATTTTTCAGCTGTCCTGTCTGGTGCCCTCTGAATAAAACGGCTACCATTTCCCCTGGCTGACATTCTGGGACATGCAATCCCCAAACTTCTGAATGGTATTTGTGGAAGAGGACGCTGCATTTGAATTATCCTGAAGGGGCCTCATTTCAAGAGCGTTAATATTTGCCTCAGTCCTTACCCTAGCTTTTATGCTTGCGCGTTCGTCTGCCTCCCACTTCCGCAAGCTGGCACTGGGTGCCTCTGCGGTGTACCCTGCACAACCACCGAGGCACCAAGTTATACAGGAAAAACGAAAGCAAACCGATTTTCGTTTTATTCATTTAAAGTGAAGAAGGGAAATTGCCCCTCGCCTTTCTTCTCCTAAAGCGCGTGGCTTTCTCAGGCGCCGAAATCTCCAACTGTTTTTTGCGCTCAAGGCGTAGCCTGTAACGTAAGTATGGATAACTTTACTTGCCTCTTTCAAAGTGGATCAGAGCCTGGCGACGACTCGTTGGCCTTGCCCGCTTCCTGTCCACCGCGGGTGGGTTTCCCGGGCCACTTTTAAAAGGCGGAGATTGCGGGCGGGGGGTGGGGAGTAAGCGAAGGGGCCCTACCTTTGCGATCGTACTGAGGTAATAGCAGACATAGGCGGCTCCAAAACACAGCATCAGAGACCAGCCGATCCCCGAGACCATCAGGCCATCCCGGAGTCGGCTTTCCAAGTACAAGGACAGCTCTTGTAAGTTCATCTCTAGACACGCCGAGGAAATCGCGGGCCCAGCTTACATTACAACGCCGGGGTGCCCGCGCGCGAGATGATTGTAACCGCAAGAATGGCGCTCTCCGAAAGAGCGGCAGCTGCCCGCAGCAGCAGCACGAACAGAGAGATTGTTTTTCCTGTCCTGGAGCTCCTGCTTAGCTATAGGATAACAACCCAGGCAACTCCGCCCCCGTTCCTCCCTTCCTTAGCTCGGCGACGGGGAGAGCGAGGGAGAGATTTTGTAGGAATCGCGGGCGGAGCAAAGACGGGAATGGTATAGTTGATACATCTAAACGTCCATTTGTTTTTAACAGCATTGTTTTTCGTTACAGTAGTAAATGGGAAATTAAGTTTCGCGGTATGTGTGCGTGTGATTGCAATAATGAATTAGCAAGCTGTGTGTGTGTGTACGCACTCACTTGTACATATAACACAGGTGGCTTGCCTACCAGGCTTCCTCAAGTCAAGCTTGACTCTGTTGACTACATGTCTCTGGGGTTTTCTTGTTCAGGTCTCCCGGTGCTCCAAGCCTTCTTAGCATTTTCGAGATCAACCGAAGTCCCCTAGATCATACTATGTGCTGTGACAGTGCTAGTAATTCAAATATATTCTTAAACATAAATATTACTATTGTGTTTAAAAGAAATTGGTTCTGTGTCTTAATTTTTTATCAATTTTGAAAGTGGGTCCATAATAGGTGTTTTATATATGAAAGATCCATCTGGTGTCCTAGAGAGCTGGCCATAATCATTCTTCTTTGTTCAGAAGACTATGAATAATATCAGTGCAGAACTTCCACCCATTGTTGCAATTGATTTTATAATAAGTTCATTATTTAAAGCAAACACTTGCAAGATGTTGTGGGCTGGCAAAGTCATACTCTTCAACTATGACTGAAAGCCATTTCCAGTAATGTTCCTATTTTGAAATTAACAGGGCTGGTGATTTTTTCAAACAGATCCAAAAATAGTCCATCTATGCTTTTCACAGAAGCAAACAAGAAGCTCCCAGGCCCATAAGCAGTTTGGAAGATTATCCTATGACATGGGAATTGTCCCACATGCATCAACTTACATTGATTAACACACTAAATACGGGTATTTAGAGGGAAAACACAGGAAGTGGTCTTTTGTCAGTTCATACCACCAAGACCAGTACCCTCTATTTTTAACTAGCGGGAACTTTCCCATGCTTAGGCAGATATATTTTTTACCAGAAATTCCATGGATTGCACTGGAATGATCTGAATACATAGTACATACTCTGACAATAAAATTTGAACCCATGTATTAATTATGCCTATTGGAATTATTTTGTCATTTACTTAATAGCACTGAATGGCACTCCATAATAAAATTATCTGGATAGCCTATACCAGACAAACATAAAAAGCAGTTAATACTCCCAACTAGAATAAATATAAAATCATTCAAAACCAACATAAAACATAATTAAAAAATTAAAATGAAAGAGAATTGCCCATAGTGTAAAAAAGAATCATAACTGCAGAAGATAGGCTATTTTGGTACAACACATTAAGCCACAAACTAGCCAACCATATGTAGCCTAGCGTCTTTTGTAAACTGAGCCTGCTCCATTACTTCTAGTTCACTGTGTTGTGTCAGAAAATAGGATTAAGTAAACCATGGTACAATTAACCCTGAATAAGCCTGTCATGTGAATACAGGCATTATCAGTAAAGTGTATTTTCATTAAAGCTAATGAATGTTCAGGATAAGCCTTTAATTTTCACAGAATGCTTCCTCAGGTTGAATACTAAAAATAAAGAGGAAAAAGAAGCATTCCATAAGCATGGATGAGATTGGATAACCTTCTTAAAAGTGCATTCAGCTGCTGATATACAAGCTTTATAGAAGAAGACTAGTAAATGGTAATTTCAGTATAAATGTGCTTCCTTTTATTTTTCTGCTTTAATGTTGTAGGATTAATAGTATGTGTATTATGTGTTGAAAATTTCTAATATAATTTTTTAAAATGTATCCTTATTTTAATCATAGTGTTCATTGTATATTATGTCTTGCTGTACAACTCTTCTCCTATTGTAAGATAGCTCATTTCCAGTCTTCTCCCCTTTCCTCATTTTCCCTAGCTTATCCATCCATCCATCCATCCATCCATCCATCCATCCATCTGCAACCAGAAGCATAGGATACCAACTAGCGGACTAAGTGGTTGCTACAAAACAGAATAGCGTTCTGTGTACGGAACCGTAAAGCAAATAAAAAGATGGAGACTGAGGAGAAAATTAGTATATTCAAATAGTGGCTAACCTAGGCCTTCCTCCATTGGGGCAAAATGACAAGAAAGCTCTATCAAGCAAGAAGAAAAAACAAGAGCAACAACAATCTTAATAGGAAACCATTGGCTTTCAATTAGCATTTTAAAAAATGCAGAAGTTAGGAACAAATATTGCATTCAAGGAAATGCACTGTACTGTATGTATGCAGCTGGAAAAGCTTCCATGGGCACTGGCAGCTTTGTACCCAATTACTCTTTTAAGAACCAAAAGCCTAGTTTGGTATTGGAATTACAGCACAAAACTGTTCTGCCTAAGAACATTTCTCTGAGCAGTCAAGCCCCTTTTTACAAACCAGCAAGATACACACATAACTATTTCCAAATTCAAAAGAGCGCTAACTTTAGCATGCTTCAACATTCTCCCCACAGCAGTTTTGGAGGGCTGACATGAAAAAGTCCCCAATGAGCTGAAACTGTGCCCCTGTGGATAAGGGGCTGTTGAAACTGCAGCTCCTGTCCTGCTATACTGTACCCTCTATAAGGACTCAAGGACCCACCTTACAACTCCTTACCTGGTAAAACACCCAGGAAATTCTGACTTCTTTTTTGTACAGTTGTCATCAGATCAGTATGATTCATTCTCCTTGAATGTAGCTAAATTTTGTTATACTGCCTGTAAAATTAGGCAGACTTTTATTATTCACTAATGAACGCGCCACCAATTGTAATATTTTATCTTGTTTTGTTTTGTTTTTACTTTATTTTTAATGTGTTTTTGTTTGCAAGTCTGGTCAGTGACTGAAATAAAAATATTCATTCATTCATTCAGTAAGTTCAGCAGTAAGTTCCAAGGTGCTATCCAGTTTCTGATGTGTCATTCAAAACCACGTGCAGCTGATTAGCTGAAATTGAAAACATAAAATTAACCAAGGCATTTTATTATTATACAGGGTAGCTTCTGCTGCATTAAGCATGGCTAGGAATAGAACTGCGAGACATGTAACAGTTATTCTGGACATAAGTTCATCTTTTCTGTAGAGATCTCAAGTCACATGCAATGTCTGATGTGGCACACAGTATTATTGCTATGCATTTACCAAGAGAGAAGGTGCTGGAGATGAAGGGCTTATATTTTGATTACAGTTACATGCCTCTTGTAACATGTATTTCTGCACTTAATGATACAAATGTCATTTAATACTAATTCAAAATCTCTAGAAGTCGTGTATCCCTACATGCTAGGCTCTTCTACATGACAGGAGTAAAGTGCTGTCATCCAGCGTGGGAACCACCAGAAATAAATTGGCTTAAATAAGTGCTGACCACATTCTTTATTCTGCTTCAGTATACTGGGATTGGGAAACTGGCAACAAAGGAGCCATTCTCTCCCACTTCTCCTGTCAGCAAGCAGTAGGTATCTCTTACATGAGGTATCAATCCATCTGTTGGGGAGAAATTGGTTTAAACAACTCACAGAGATCCCACCTTTCAATATTCACTAAGAAACGAAGATTGGCCTATACCTAGCTGGTTTCCAAGATTTTGTAATGCAATGTCTTTTTTGTGGAATTAAATCTTATTAATGAACCACTGTGAATTTTGCTTCCTTGGCCATGCCCTGCTTCTAGGACAGTGTTTCTCAACCTTGACAACTTGAAGATGTATGGACTTCAACTTCCAGAATCCATGCTGCCTGGGGAATTCTAGGAGTTGGAGTCCACACATCTTCAAGTTGCCAAGGTTGAGAAACATTGTCCTAGGGACTTGATACTCTTAAGGGTGGGGGTAGCAGCTCTTCAGCAAGCATCCCTACAATAAAGCTGCCCAGCCACTGTATTCTGACTGAATAGTTACTAATTAACCGTACATTTCATTCAATCTAACATTTGAATTTTCCAGTGCATCTGATGAAATAGCCGCTAATCGGCAGACTTGTGTCATAATGTGTAATGTTTAAGAAGCTGCATGCCTTTTTTTGTTTTGCTGAAACAAATAATATAGATAGTTGTATTTTGAACTGTGTCAAAATTAGGTGCTGCTTCTGGACATGTGGGGGCACAGTTGGACATGTGTGTGGAGTGTCGCTGAAGAGCCCCTTCCTTCCCTCTGGGGAAAGGAAGTGGGGTGGAACAGTGGTTGCTTACTTTGGGGCGTGGGGTAAGCAAGTCCGATCAGTGCTGGGAGAAGTGACATTAAAAAGATCTGCTTCTCCTCCTCTCCCTTGTTCCTCTTGTCACCCATGGGTAGTACGTGGAGTTGGGGGGTGGGGGAAGGTGACAAACAGTGAAGAACAGCTTCTTTGGTGCCAGTTCTCTGGTGCTACAGAAAACTGCAGAGGAACTGCTCCACCCCTCCACTTCTCTTGCCATCCCTCCAAGCTTTGGCAGCCTGGCGGTCTGCGGGCAGGATCAGCAAATGAAGTGGGAGAGAGGCCTCTTTGTCCCAGCAGGAGAACCCTGAATCTTCCATTGCTGATGGCAAATGGCCCTGGTAATCACTGGCCAGGGGTGGTTGGGGAACATGTGTGTAGCGGCCTCAGGGGGCCATTAGGAGCAGGGCAGACCCATGCCCCTAATATTAACTCTGAACAGCACACTGCATGGTTTATGCTGCAAGAGCTGGAACATATCTCTTTAAAACTGGAGTGGGAAAAGATAAATCTAGTCTGCTTTTTGGGTGATCATGGGTGTGTTGAAGATGATGTCATCCATTTTTGTCCTCTAAGTATGGTTGCTGAGGCAGCTCCAATCTGCGGTTATGCAGAAGAGCTCTTAGTCTTATCATCATCCCTGTTAGCTTTGTGGGACTTTAGGCTGTCCTACTGCAGGTGCTAATTTACTGAACAATTATAACATCATCATTTACCATTCTTCTAAAAGACCACTGGAAGAACTTTGTATACATTTGTATTCTGACTGAATAGTTACTAATTAACTGTACATTTCATTCAATCTAACATTTGAATTTTCCAGTGCATCTGATGAAATAGCTGCTAATCAGCACAGACTTGTGTCATAATGTGTAATGTTTAAGAAGCTGCATACCTTTTTTTGTTTTGCTGAAACAATATAGGTAGTTGTATTTTGAACTGTGTCAAAAATGTTTTTCAAATTTTGCTATTAAGGAGTACTGAAAACAAAGTTATAAGGTATACCTGTAATATTAGATTTCTTGTGATTACATATTTTTGTATTAATAGAGACTGTGATGACATTATTGGTTGATACACCTTTTTAATCCAGTTAAATAACAGATAATACTACTTTAGAATTAGTAGGTTTCTAAGATCTATCATATTACCCCTTCCAATTGTGTTTTCCCTGACTTTCTCCAGTAAGTCAAATGCTTGTGGGCTTATTGTATTTAAAATTAATGTCTGTCTGTATTATTAGAATCTATTCCTCCTTTTAAAGGCAATAAAACTAATTTGTTTTTGTTTTTTACTTTTTCACCCTGATGCAAAATCATACATATGTAAGTGTATATGAGAATGGGTTTCTCATTCCTATTAATTTCTTTAAAACATATATTCTGGCTATCATTATATACAGTATAATGTAATATGAAACATAGCTAATGCAATCTTTCAAATCAGAGTTTAAAAATAGAAGAATTCAAAATGCCTGGTGTCAAAAAAAATTCAAAAAAAGTTCCAAACAAACTTCTTTAGAGAGATCATTACAGTGTAAATGCAAATCCTGTTGTCTTTATGCCAAAGGCAACCACACAACTGTACATACCCTCAAGTATTAAGGTCTCTGCTATTAGCATTTACAGCAATGGGAAATTACTTTGGGGCTGCAATCCTGTATATTGTGTGTAAAAGCCATAAAATGCATTGCTGAAACAAAATAGCTAATAAGAGTGATATGCAATATACTTGTTTTGTGGTGATTTATGCTTAATACAAGCAGCTACTCTTAATACAGAAAGTTTTACCCTCTGCATGAATTCAGATTTTGAAAATAAAATGACAAGCTTTTTAACATTTACCTTTCACCTTTTTTGTTCAAATGAAAAAGCAAAATGGGTTAAATAAAGCAGTAAAAGTGATTCTGCCATTTATAATGTGTTTTTTTAATCTGTTCAATTGTGTCCTATTCTCAGAAACTGCCTGGACAAGTCCCTGCAGTTTTCTTGGCAAGGCTTTTCAGAAGTGGTTTGCCCTTGCCTCCTTCCTAGGGCTGAGAGAGAGTGACTGACTCAAGGTCACCCAGCTGGTTTTGTGTCTAAGGCAGGACTAGAACTCACAGTCTCCTGGTTTCTAGCGCAGTGCCTTAACCACTACACGAAACTGGCTTTTTTGTTCAAATGAAAAAGCAAAGTTGATTAAATAAGGCAGTTAAAGTGATTTTACCATTTATGATGGTACACCACCTTAAAAGGCTATTCATGAGCTTGTAAAGAGGCAGAAAAGGCTAACCAAAAGCACCAAGGACTTCAAATACCCCCCTAAGTGGGGACTTTGAGCAAAGACAAGATTGAGGGAAATAAAATGTGAACAGTTTTCTCCCTCTCTCCCAAGATTAAAATTGTTGAATCTAAGTGAAATTGAGTGTAGGGAGGCTGCAAAGTACTTCATTCCACAACACATAGTTAAAATTGGAATTTGCAGCACTCAGATGTGGTGGCCATTCATTTAGACGGATTTAAAAAATGGACTGACAGATTTATGAAGCATCGGTATAGTAGCAATTACTAATCTTGATAGCTCTGACATCATACTGGGCTTAGCTCATGGTTGTGGAACTTTCTTTTTTGCCTCTGGGCATATCAACAGCTGGATTTCCTGCTTTAATCCAGCCATATCTTAAATGCTGTGCTACTGGGGAAGCGCTGAAGGCAAGTATGACTAGCACTGGTATTTATGATAGCTCCTGATCTGGGAGTCTAAACTTCTAGTACTCATCATATTGACACTGTCTTGGTTGTAAATATCCATTTGGTTTTCTTGGCATAATACTGGTCTGGACTGCCATTTCCTCTCCAGTGAATCATATTTAGTCTGATCCCTTGCCTATTACCTGCCCATCATGGGTTTCCTTCTGAGAGTGTACACTCCTAACAGAATAGTTTATAACATCTCAATCACTGAGATGTGCAAACCCCTTCATGACTATAAAAGTAATAATCAATTAAGCGCTTGAAGTTACAGAAGAGGGAAAAGCCAATTTACTACTCTATGTTAAAAAAAAAAAGACCATATCACAGGTAGTGCTAGTGCAATGCAAATCAGCAGAGAAGTTGTAGTAATAATAGACTATATTCATAGCCTCAAAATTTTATAGGGATGGTGAATGAATAAAAGGCAGATCTGCTAATTGGGAAGAATAATGTCAAGACTAAACAAAGCATAGAGACTCACATTGACAAACAGATAGGTATTGTCAAGCTATGGTTTTCCCAGTTGTAACATAAGGTTGTGAAAGCAAGATAAAAACCCCAATGTCTTTGAATTGTTGGAGAAGATTGTTGAGAATACTTGGACAGCAGGAAAAACTAGTATTAGATGAAGTAAAATCAGATTTTCACTGAAGCACTCATCAGCTAAAGCTAAGACATTCTGGACACAGCGGGCAAAGGCTAGAGTCGTGGGAGAAAATGCTGATGCTTGAAAAATGGAAGGCAATCAGAGAGGCCAAGAGAAGGGAAGGTCTTTACATACATTCACCGGTGTCACAAAGATGGGCTTGCAAGAACTCAAAGAAGCAGTTCCTGATAGACAGTCCTGAGGTAATGATGGCCATCCGGTCAGAAAGAGTCTTGACCGAACAATTTAACAAGAACGGTCTTGAAAGGAACGCAGGCAGAAAAGCTGCTCGGAGCGACAGCGAGAAGACTACTGCCCTTCAGGAGTCCTCGCTCTTGTCCTCCCTGAGTGCACCTGGCTAGGCACTGTGTTGCCGGCTTGATATATCAGGCACTTCCTATGCTGAAAGAGCTTTCAGGCGCAGCCACATTTCGGCACAGCCCTCAACCGCTGCAAATCCAGAAGTTCGGCCGTAGCCGATGCAATACACAACTCGTTTCCCTAGAGGTCCGTACGGAGTCTCTCCTCCCTTTGTTCTGAATGGGGCCCTTCCCTTCTCCTGCTGCAGGATCGGAACATGCGCAGGAGAGCCCTGTGCCCTACCTCCACTGCCAAGGCCGGGGTGGTGATACTGCCACGGTGCCCGGATGTAGCAGTCGAAGCGCCAGGTTCGCCCCCCTTTTCGAACCTGTAGAAAGCGCCGCCAGCTTCTCCGGGTTGGGCGACACCACTGGGGGGCGGGAGAGGGGAGAGTGTTCATCGCGAACGTTGCGCTCCGCTGGCGGAGGCCGCATCCCATCCGCCCTACTGGAGGAGACCGGCCGGCCAGCTGGCTGGCTCCGGTTCCCGGTCTTTGTTGTGCCGGCGTTTCTGTGAAGGCATCCCTGCGGCTCTGGTGCCTCCGTTTTCCCGTTATTGGCGTCAGCGGCTCCCGGCCTCATCGCTGCGTGAGGGGTGCCCTCGGCGGCTGAGTAACAATGAGCAACTCGAGGAACAACCGAGTGATGGTGGAGGGCGTCGGGGCCCGGGTCGTGAGGGGGCCCGACTGGAAGTGGGGGAAGCAGGATGGCGGCGAGGGCCATGTGGGCACCGTGCGCAGTTTCGAAAGCCCCGAGGAGGTGGTGGTGGTCTGGGACAACGGCACGGCCGCCAACTACCGCTGCTCGGGAGCCTATGACCTGCGCATCCTCGACAGCGCGCCCACCGGTGAGAGAGAAGCGGGAGAGCCGGGGCCCTTCCCGGGGCCGGGCTCTGGGGAGATGTGCGCGGGGTTCGGACCCTCCTTAAAGCCAGCGAGGCTCCCCGCCGCTGGCGCGGGTGCTGGCGCCAGCGCTATCGGGACACCCAGCGCGGAGATTTCCCAAGACGGGCTGACGGCTGTTGGCGACTGTCAGACGAGGCCTTTCCTGTCCCTGGGGCTTCTAATCGTCATTAAAGAGCTCCCTGCCGGGCGGGGTGTAAACGGGGAAGCCTATGGCAAAAGTTGGGGGGGGGGCATAAGAGCTCAGTCAGTAGTCAGCACAGAGAAATGCGAAGCGTCAGAACACACTTAGTAGGAAAGAGGTCTGGTGTAGTGAAGTTGAACTTATTTCCCTGCATAAGTGTGTGGAGTGAAAATGCAGGTTGTTATTGGTGATGGAGAGCATCCTCTGCCTTATAATGGGAGTAAGTCCTACATGTATAGATTTGCCTTTGGAGGATAGTTTCTATGCAAGAAGTTCAGTCAGAACTTCTTTCTCAGTAAGAATTGGAGTTTTGCTCTTCAGTTTAGTGGGGAAAGACCTCCTTTATTCTATGGGACATACACTTCTAAGATGCATGGTTGGACTGCAACTTTGGCCTGGAGAGATATAAAAAGGACTTTTTAAAGCAGAAGTAGTAAGGCGTCTTTTGTCTTACAATATAGTCATGCCCTGTTTCAACAGGCACAATTTCAGCATCGTTTTTTAAAGAGTGTAGTTCTGGAGTTGGATGTTTGGAGAATTCTTTTTTATCTTCATGATTAGGTCACTATGTCACTGTGAGTTACTCACTTTTTTAAAACAGTTTTTGATTCAGGTTTGGAAAGTTTTATCCCAATACTTAGATATATTTAGTCTTGGAGAAGATGTCCGTTGTAGCATATTCAGTAACAGGAAAGTAAATTTATGTTTACATTGCTATTTTACAATAGTGAGGAAATGTGGATTGTTAATGGCCTTGTTTTCCCAAATAATAGTTATTGTAACGTTCATGAAAAACATAATCCTCCTAGAAATAAGTCTTCACTGAATTAATGATACTTCTGATATATACAGGACTGTCCTTTTTATTATTGAAGAATTACCTACTGAAGGCAGCTCCATTTTTTAATAATTAAGAGATACATGTTAGGATTCTCATTGTATTGGTGAACACGGAACCAATGTTTAAACTCAGAGATGTGGGATGGAAAAAAAGACTGCGCTTATACCTCTGTAGAAAACTTTCATTTCATTAAACTATACATTTTTAGTAATCAATTAACAATATAATTAGCACTACTAGATAGAAGACAAATTAAGTTGTATCAGAATTGTAAATATACAAGACAGCACTTAGGACTGGTGAGATTAATGCTCATACTTTCAGTTCCTTCATATTTTCCCTTAAGATTTAAATGTGCAAGCGATGTGTTTACTACTGAAGTATCATGTTCATATTATAAAACAAGTGTTCCAGTTGCCCTTCAGTTTAGTGGGTCTTATTCTCATGTAAGCGCACATAGGATTGTAGTGTAAGAGTATACTTGATCAGATATTATTCCCTTGATCAAGTATTTTATTTATAGCTTTTAAAAACACATTTTGATCCCTTGATCAAATATTTTATAGTTTTTAATGGTATTGTCCTTTTTAGGTATAAATGACTGTATTATTAATATTGAATAGAAAATAATTACAATATAGAAGCTGGTGAACATCTGTTGTTTCATCTTTGTTATGTTATGGGCCAGTGTTCTTAGCAGTTTCAGATGAATCAAGTTTTCTAGAATAATAATGTTATAAAATCCAGTCATTTTAATATTGTTTAATTAATGTCACCACTTATGCAAATCATTGTAATACTATAGGAATTTGATTATAAAATTAGTATTATATGTTTGATTACAAAGGTAACCATATATATTCTTGTGTAACAATAGTTTAAAATCTCAGGTGATAGATGGTAGACCAGGGAATTGCTCAGTTTCTTGCTCAACTTTCAAGTCCTTTTACTCCATACATTTTTCATAGTATTGTAGGACTCCAGACTGATCTCTAACTTGTCTTTCTGGTGCAGAAATCAAGGAGGGAACCAAAAAGTTCTCAGGCAATTTACCACAAGGCTGTATTATCTTGGTAAGGGTGAAATGGTTTCTTCACCTCAGAGTGGCTTCAAGTAAGGTCAGAAGGAAGAATGGGGAATCCTCTGATTTCCTAGATTTCGCTCCTAAAATTTCTGCCTGCCTGACCCCTGATATTCATAATAACTTGTTTTAGCAGTGACAACTTCATAATATATATCCTCTGACAAACAGTTGCTGGGTAGGTAGAAACAAATCTCATTGCTTGTAAACTTAAATACCCAATCCAACTAAATGTTACATCCCTATTTATGTAGCACAGGCAATATCTCTTCATTGAGAAGAAAATATCCCCTGCATGGTATTATTTCAATAAGACATTCTTAGATATGCTAGTCTTAAAAATACATCCCAAAATTGGCAATTTTTTTGTTTGGTCTAGTAAAAATTGGAACTTGTTATAACATAATCTTCAATTTTATTATTTGAGACAATAAAAACATTTCCCCCAAAGGGAATTTAAGTAGGTATCTTGTATTGATATAATCTCTAAATTAGGAAGTGTTGCCTTAAAAAAATACATTGCATTAATATGTTTTAAGTGAGAAAAAAATCTTGAATTGTCTGTTGGCTTTCAGCTATCATTTAAAGATATATATATTGTCTGAAATAAACCTTTAAGTGTTCTTACAAAATATGCTCATTATACAAACACATTTATTTATTTCAATTTATATGCTACCCATTTCAAATTCATGACTCTGGGTGGCTTACAATATTAGAAGAAAACAGAAAAACTGAAAACACAAGAAATAGCAGCCAGCATAAAAACAGACTCATCAATCACAATTCAACATAAACTTATATATGGGCTCAATGTTTCTGTTATTGTAAGTTTATTACCTATTTGCTTAGAAGAGGTTAACTGCAGGGGAAAATCCAGATTTGGAAATTATGCCATTTCCCTTGAAACTGAAAATACATAAAACTATAGGAAATCCCAGGCTAGATCAACTATCCATTAGATTCAATGCAGCATTTGTGTTTTGTAGGCCCAGCTCTAAATTTTGAAATAGGGAAGGCAAAATAATAATGATGGACCATTCTTGTCACCTATTAATTGGAACACATGATGATGAGAAGAATTCAGACACAAGCAGCAAACGTGTCATAGGTGCCCTCTTAAGGATGCTGGTCCTCTCTGTGACCTTGTTTGTTCTTTATTCCTTGTTAATTTCATTCAGTGATTCCTAGTTCTGCTATTTTGTGAGATAAAAACTTTGTACTTGTTCTTTCTATGCCATGAAGAGAAAAGCCCATTTGACTTAAAATGACTACATTCTTTTTTGAGATACAGTGGCTAGAACTATAGACTGCTTTCTAAATATATTTGTATGATAAATTTTAATAATACTGATGTTCAGTTCTAATATCTAAACAGTACTGAATTTGCCTATCTGGTAGATCAGATTGTTTTTAATATGTAGTTATAGCCCCAGCAGCTTATACAAATTCATATTTGGCCACTTGCCATAATTAGTATCTGAAGCTATTATGTTATTAAATTGAATAATGTGGGCATTATAGAGTGTGGTTTGAAAAGTAATTGAAATTATGGTATTATAGTCAATGCCTAGACTCCAGTATATGTTTTTTGTGTTTGCTTCATATGTACTGTTCAAAATGTTACATTAATTGTATAACTATTTGCAGGGATTAAACATGATGGGACTATGTGTGATACTTGTCGCCAGCAACCAATAATTGGTATTCGATGGAAATGTGCAGAATGTACAAATTATGATTTATGCACAGTATGTTATCATGGGGATAAACATCATCTAAGACACCGCTTTTACAGAATAACCACACCTGGAAGTGAAAGGTAACTGTTTCACCTATTAACAAATGTGTATCATTATGAAACTATAATATTTAGAAAAACTTCTGCATCTGAAATGTTCATTAAACTGAAATGTATTATTTTAAGTTAAAGCAGGCCTTAAATTTTGACAATAAAACATTTTTTAAAAACTTATTTTTGATTGGGCATCTCTTTAACCTACCATTTATGTTAAATTTTAGGGTATTGCTGGAATCTCGCCGTAAATCAAAGAAAATCACTGCAAGAGGAATCTTTACAGGTGCCAGGGTGGTACGAGGAGTTGATTGGCAATGGGAAGATCAGGATGGTGGCAATGGACGTAGGGGCAAAGTAAGAGTTCAGAATACCTTTGATGTCTCCCCTATTATGGACAGCTCATGAACTGGTTCAATTTGGACTAGTGACAGAGTATATCCATTATGTGTTCCTACCAGTGGAGGCTTACAGATACGAATGAATCTTTGATGTTTCTGTGGACTGCTAACTGGCAATCTTTCTTTGTTCCCCATCCCCCTAAAAAAGAAATTGATATGATTGCTGAGTTATCCTGTTGTGACTCACTGAGCTAATGTGGTGATTCTTTAGTACACTGAGGTGATGATAGTAATAAAATTATTTGGTGAATGGGTAGTGGTAAAAAATTCATAATGGGTATGATAAAACCAGACTATAGTGTATTTCTAAGAGGTGATTTATGGCAGAAAGCTTGTTTGTCCATTACAGTTGCAATGATGGCCAGTAATACTTCTTTCTTGGTAAAGATTCTATTTAATCTGACTCAGACAAATTGATAAAATAATGTTTAGTGGATCACTTGAATATTATGGTTGCCTTCATCTATCTTTGACTGTGTATTGTAAATTTTGACCCAATCCTTTTTAACTTATGGGCAGTCTGTTTGAAAATATGTGGCCTCCCATGAATATTCTTGCTGTTTGTAATTAACATTTGAGTGGGACTTCATTACCTAGGTCACATACTATAGGTGGTATATAACTGACAGAAGATAGTACTGCCTGTAAAAAGCAGCAGTGCTGATATTCCTTTTAAAAAATAACAATAGACCCACTGAACCTTACTGAGTTTAAGCTAGTTTCTGATTAGGCTTTGGGGCATGATCTTGCAACACATAGATGATCCTGGGTCACAATGCAGTCTTGTTTTTTGGTTACAAGACAGAAATCGATGTAGTTACCCTGGTGAATGACCTTTGGGAAATAGATAAACAGTGAGTTTCTGCTTATTCTTTTGGATTACTCAGTAGTGTTTGATAGCTATGACCATAGTATCCTTCTAACAGTTTGCCAGACAGGACTTGGGGCACTGTATTTAAATGATTTGGGTCATTCTTGGATGGTTGATACAATAACTTGATGCAGGGTATGGGAGGGATGTCACTGTTTTACTTGGTGGTCTTTGGAGAGTTCCATTGGTCTCCCATATCTTTAGTCATCAATGCAAAGGCATAGAATATTGTTTTTTTAACTGCTACTTTAATTGTTTTCTTTTCATAGTTTTTGCTCTTTGCTCCTTTTTTAAAAAAAAAATCAGGATAGAATTGTGTTGTAATTTATTGGCAGGATTTTTTTAGGTGTAATGAGTTCAGTGTTTTTAGAAGGATAAGCTGATCCTATTTTTGCTGATTGTGCGATGGCCATGATTTTTTTTTTCTGCAGTAAACGTGTATCCTTCTTTATTTTGCTAGGTAACTGAAATCCAAGATTGGAGTGCATCAAGTCCACATAGTGCAGCATATGTTTTATGGGACAATGGAGCTAAAAACCTTTACAGAGTGGGCTTTGAGGGCATGGTAAGAAGTAAAACAATACAAAGAACAAAAGTATTTCATGATGAAGCAGTAAAAATGGCCTGTGCTGTGCTGTTAATTGTCTTTTGTGTTATCCTTCTGTCAGTTTGCATGCTATTAGGCACTTCATTGTTCCTACAGCTGTAGGGATAACTAATGCATATGCATAAGTCTGATCTTAGTTTATTAAACATGCAGACTAATTTTTAAGCTGGCTTCTGTCTCTGTATTTGTAGTATTGCCTTTTTTAAATAGATGACTTATTTCTATAAAATACAGCTAATATGTTTAATTGTAGAGATTGTTGTAATACAGTTCTGTGTTTATTTTCATCCTTTATGTAGTTAAATATTTGGATTATTCATGATACATTAATGCATTGTGGACTTTAATTTTCTTGCTTGAGTAACAAACTTCTAATTTTGGTTTCAGTGATGCTAGGGCATAATCACTACTGCTAACATTTTATTTTGTTTTATTTCAAGTGTACATGTGTCTGTGTGTTTTAAATAGATGACTTATTTCTGCAAGCAGAAATGAATATATGCCTCTTTGCTTAAATGAAGAATTAAATCAATTTTCTTTTATGTATTATATAACATGAAGGTAATTGGTACAGTTGTATGGTTAATGGGCATTTTTAAGCATTAGTAAAATTATTATTCCTTTCTTATGAAAATTGGTTTTACTGAAAATTGACAGTCTATTGTCTTTATAAAAATTGGCAGTATATCCTAATCAAGATGCAAGTTGCTCCCATTTTCTGTTTAGAAATAAAATGCTGTCATGCAAATGTTGGCTCCTTTTTTTCAGGGAAAAATGTACTTTTTTGGATTAAAAATTATGGATAATTATAAACATGCTTTTATCCTGATCATGTTACTGTTGCAACACAAACAGAGCATAATCAGCCAATGCATGTTGTTGATTTTAAAATCACTTTTAGAAAAGTTTTGCATCCAAAATTCATGGTGTTGCATGTTCAAATATAACTATAGTTTACTTGTTTAAAATAGCTTAGTGATTTGCCATGTACGTACATGCTTTCCTCCATGCTTTGATTCTTTTTCTTTGTTCCTGTCACAAAATTACAGGGTACGAATGTGCAAATGCAGAGGTTCTATCTAGTATGGTATAGTTATGAATTTTGGAAGGATCAGTTACTGGTCTTCCATTTTAAAGATTGTTGTATAATAGATTTATATTATTCAGAGGATAAGTTATTATTCTTTTCATCGTGCATCTGCCAGTTTACTTTTCTGGGGCTTTTTTCTCCTGATAATAAAGAAACAGAGAGATCTTTGTAGCAGCACATGGTTGGGGTATACACCACCTGTCCCTTTGTTTGTTCCCTGAGGTTCAGTTGATATGAATTAAAACTCAGTTCTCTTTCCGTTTGCTTCCTACTTTAGTGTATATGCCTTGAATGACCTTTGGCCAATGGCAGTTGCTTCAGAGATAGCCAGATGGCTGCTATTTGGACTAGGCATGGCAAGAACAACTATTAGGAAAGAGGAAAAGTATTAGAATTTGTTGCTAGGTATATTAGTTGGAGGTACTCTTTAGATAATTTGTCTGTATATCCTATAATTTTGTAAGGTTGCCTTATTTTTATGCATTTTATTTGACTTTGAAAACATACAAGTTCCCAAATGTTTGGGGAAATTGTTGTCTGTTCCAGCATCATCACTGGCTTTATAAGGGATAAATGTACCTGAGTTGGACAAGGCCTTCTATTTGTTGAATGGGGACAGAGAAGGAACTGGTATGATTAAAATGAGAAAGAAATGAAAATATTGATAATCATATCCATATCAACCAGGAGTTTTAATGATCCTGAGTTACAGTTGCAAAGCTTGAGTTTTAATTTGAAATTAATCCTTTTCCAAATAGTTTTCCAAATTGGTCTTTTTCCAAATAGTTTCTGTAGATTTACTACAGAGTAAATGGCAGAGTTCCCTAATCTTTTTGTTTGTTTGTTTGTTTGTTTGCCCTGAACTATAGAGCAAATGGGGCAGAGTTAGTGCAGTTATGCTATAATTCCTTACACATTTACTGGTAATAAGCCCACTTAAAATAATCACACAGTACATCTGAGTAAACATGTACTAACCTTTCAGTGTCCTGAGTTATAATGGCAAAGTATGAATGCCCGCTTAAAACCAGGGCCTATTTTCCAGATAGTATCTATAGTTTAGAATAGTCTTAACATCTGTGGCAAAGTACCATAATCTATTATTTCCTTATGAATTACTGAAGGAAAGCTTTAAGAGTACCATTTATCAGGTCATAATAAATATTATCTCACAAAATCATTATAATGCATATTTTGTTTCTGTGTTAAGTTCTCTGTATGACTTTTTATTTCTTCTAGTCAGACCTTAAATGTGTCCAGGATTCAAAAGGAGGATCCTTCTACCGAGACCACTGCCCTGTGCTTGGTAAGTTAGAAGATGCAAAATCTGAATTCTGATACATAACTAGTGTGTAAAAGTAAAGGGACATGTGTGTATGCAATCTAATAGGTGATTGACGACATTAATCTAATGAGAATGGTTATAGGAAAAATGCCTGCTTCCATAAGGAGCCATAACACTTGAAGATAGAGGCAACAAATGAGTATTGTTTATTGGCATGCATAGATACTTGATCACTGGGCTCCTAGCCAAGGAATGCAGACGAGCCCCAAGGCACCAAGGTTACAGGTTATATACCCTCTGAAATTATATATATGAATTAGAAAGGCAATGTAAATTATAATGTGACCTTTGCAGCTGGAATGTAGCATCTGATAAGAACGTGGAGTGATCTTACTATGAGATGACCTGGAGCCTCTAAATTCTACTTCTTGAAGGAGGCTCCAAGCCTACCCTTTCTGCTGATACTAGTGCCTTCTAACAAATAGCATCCTTTATTGTGCCAATATATTGATTCCCTTCACACCAAGGAAAAGAGAAGAACCTGATATTTGTTATATGTGTCCTTCCCCTCCAGAGTTATCAGGCAGGTTTTGTTTGTCTTCTTACACTGTAGAATTCAGAATCCTTTACAGCAATCATGTGTGGAAGGATAGAATATTATTTGTTCCCCCCACAGAACATTTTACTTAATATTTATTGTATTTTTCTAGACTATAATTACATAACTTTGTTAAATGAAATGATAATACTATTACCTGATTGCACTTTTAGTTTCCACTTTAATAGGATTAGACTGCTAAAACAGCAACAGAGTCCCCCTGTGAGGGAGAGATGGGTGGTGAATAAATTTATAAAATAAATAAATAAAATATAAACATATCCTTTTATATGATAATGAATTATGTATTTCTTTTTTTTGTGAATGAAATTTCCAAAACATACGTTCTCTTTAAATTCTAACTTTAGGTGAACAGAATGGCAACCGAAATCCTGGTGGTTTACAGATTGGTGATCTAGTGAACATTGATCTTGACTTAGAAATTGTTCAGTCATTGCAACATGGTCATGGAGGATGGACTGATGGAATGTTTGAAACCTTAACAACTACTGGCACAGTTTGTGGTATTGATGAAGATCATGACATTGTTGTACAGTATCCAAGTGGGAATAGGTATATTAATTCAATTTTTATAAAGCAAATTTTTCTTACTATGCAAGTGTACAGTTAGTGATTTAAATTTACTGTTGAGTCATCCAAGATATCCAAACAAGAATGGAAACACTAATCCATATTCGTGAAATGACTTCCAGGTAATGTGCAACAATAAAAGTGCTGACATTTTGCTAGCTTTACCTCATATTCATTGTCTTGAATAGTGTTACCCAGAAATAATTCCACCAATAAATAGCAGCTTGAAAATCTACAGACTGTGGGTAATCTGCATTACTTTTGCTATCAACACATCAAAACACTATAACATATAAGAAAAAGTAGTTTATTTCTTTTGATATGTGTATATAAACAAAATATATTAGACAACCCTGTAACCCATTGGGTCATCCTTTGAGAGAAAAGTAGTGCAGTCTGATATGACCAGAATGAACGTTAAATTTTAGGCTGACCATATTTTTTTTGCCCCAATGCTGGATTGTCCCATGCTCATCTAAAAAGAGTATATATCATAAATACAAAAATAATTGTAGTGCAGGCGAACTTCAATAATAAGTCAATTTTTATTTACCTAAACAGATGAACAGAATGACCATGAGCGGGCAAAAAAGCAGTGGGAATGGGAGAGAATTCTGACTTCCTGCTGGCTTCTCCATTGACTTTGCTTCTGGGAAGCTGGCAGCGAGGGTCGGAAATCACGATCACGTGACTGCAGGGACACCAACAGCCACAACTTTGCGAATAAAACTGGTCTGAACATTGTGGAAATTTCAATTCCACGAGAGTAATGGGTCCCAGATTTTTTAATGTATTCTTTAAGTTAGCGGATTTTAGGTACCTTGATTCAAAAATTGTGGTATAATGCACCCTAACCGTTTGGATTAACTTAAAGGTACAAACAGATAAACACAATGAGAGTTTTAGTAGTATATAGATAATATAAAATAAAACTTCAAATAGAATTCTCAGGAACATAATAGTTAATATAGCACAGAAATATCTTTTTACATTTTCCATTTTTTCTTCATTCTATGTCATTCACCCCATTTCTTTATTTCTTGCAACAGAAGTATAAATATCAATAGCATGTTCCTTAATTTTGCTTTGTTTTATATACAGTATGTTGCATACTACATAATACAATAAAGATTATTTCTATTTTTGTAAAGCTTTGTACATTTGCTACTTACTTTGACTGGAGAAGTGCCTGTTTAAAACATTTAGTTTAGAACCTCTTTAACAGTATGACAAAGAAAGCAATTTTTTTTTCTGTCTACTTTCCTTACAACATACTACAGTAACTTGCTTAATTCCCACGTTTCTAACCTTTCCGCAAAGGGAAGATGCTCCAGTGTCTTGATTATGGAATTGGAAGGGGCCATTTAGGCCCTTGATTCCAACCTCCTGCTTCATGCAGAAATCCAAATTAATCTACTCCTGCCAGATGACTCTCTTGCTTCTGTTTGAACACATCCAGTGAAGAAGCCCATCACTCCCCTGGGCAATTGGTTTGATTGTCAAACTGCTTTCGTTACTAGAAAATTTTGCTTTGACTTTTCTGTGCATTTTGCAGGATTGTGATATTGGCAGTTATATGTTTTTAAATCCTTAATTATCTTTAGATGAGATGTGCAAAATGTTTTCAATGGGGACATTTTTCTGAGTTCAGACAATTGTTTCAGGTTTAAAACAGTTTGTTTTCAACTCACAGCAGCTTTGCTAGAAATGTTCCAAGCTCAAACAGAGTGAACTTGAAACAGCTCTGGTAATGTCAAAACAGAGTTTTAATGCTTCTTTTTGAATTGGAACAGACTACTTTGAATTCAGAGAATATCTCTAATACTTAACATGGATTTATCTTTTTTCACAATTGCCACACATTGAGTCAGTGTTCTCTCAGCTGTGTTTTACAGCTTAAGATTCCTTTTCTAGTCAGTCACTACAACCTAACATGCTGTTTTTTGTGTGTGCGCATATGTGTATGAAGTTATGATACTGTTTTCCCTCTAGCTTATATTGAACTATATTTGCTATTTTAATTTCCATTCTCCAAGTTTGCCATACTCTTGGAGTACATGCCTTTGAGATAGGCTAGGTCAGGAAAAAGACACCACAGGGATTTCAGGAATGCTGCTATATTGTTATAGGACATAATAACAGAGTCTTAAAAGCCTGTCAAATTTTCTTTCAGCCCTAGTTTATGCTAAACAAAATCAAGGCAGGATTATTTTGAACTTCTTTCTCATGTTTTCCTCTTTCCCGGGACTGAGTTGCTGTTTCTCCTCCCTTAATGGTTCATCCATTCCTTTCCCAAGTCCATCTCTACGTTCCTTTACAACTTTGCTACTGATTATTGTTGTTGTTAGCTTGGTATTTAGTACTGTCAGCAGACAACTAGCTTACTGATAATTGATAAGCAAATTAATTTCAGTAAAGGTACAAACACATTTTTAAAACATCAGCTCTGTTTCCTAGATCCATCCATTAGTCTGCCTATTTATTCCTACCCTGTGCTCTCTCTTCTAAACCAACTAACATCTTATGAAACAACCTTTCCTTTTTGTCCATGACTATTAAGTTTGCTTTAGTAAAAACTGTCAAAAGTTTTTGAACATTCAAATAAGCTTTATCTGTCAGCTCGCCCTAACTACATAGTTAGTAATGCTTTGAAAGATCCGTAGTGAGGTAAGATCTCCTTTTTGAGAACTATGATTCTTCTTCTTTTTATAAGATTTGTTCTACTACATACTTGATATTCACCAGTTTATCAGCCAGTTTACTCAGAATAAGCCTTAACGTAACTGACTTGTAAATTACTGGATTGCCCTTAGATTGCTTGATTAAAAAAAAAAAAATGAATAATTCTCACTTCAGCTAATAGTCTTCACCCTGCAAGCATTAATGCATTATTTCAGAATCAAGCATTTTTTGCAAATGTGGGGCAAATGTGGAGCAAAACTGAGCAACAGTGAACTATTCAGTTATGTTTTCATAAAACTATAAAATCACTTGCCATAATAATATTTTAAGTTATTGTTACTTTTTAGATGGACCTTTAACCCTGCTGTTCTTACTAAAGCCAATGTTGTCCGAAGTGGAGATGCTGTGCAAGGTGCTGAAGGTGGTACTTCACAATTTCAAGTGGGTGATCTTGTCCAAGTTTGTTATGACTTAGAAAGAATTAAGCTGCTTCAAAGAGGACATGGTGAATGGGCTGAAGCAATGCTTCCTGTAAGTTTATATAAATATGTTGTTATGTCATTTCAAATTAAAATGTGGATTAGTTTATTTCAGGGCTGAACGGAAATCCTGCAGTGAATGACAGTGAAATTTTAGAGAATTATGTAAATTTATCTCCATTGGAGATAAGTTTCTTTTTCTGGATAAATCCTGTTGATTATCAGGTATAATTAACCCAAAGGGGAGGAAATGACTTTCTGCTTGGTTGGTTTACTCTAACAATTACCATTATGACATAACTAAGGGACAGTAATAAATTTGGAATGAAGCTTGATGGAGAAATTAAGTCCACCTAGTTTTTAGGGATGTACATTATTGAATATGAATATTGAATATGTATATTATTGAATACAAATTAGAACATTCATCCTCCCAACCAGCCAACCTTTCTTTTTATCCTCTAGGATTACACATTTGTACAATCTTAAAAATAAATTTCTAGTCATCTTAAAAATGTGAAGATCATCCAGTAGATGATCACTTAACCAAAATGAGTTGGACTATTTAATTCCTGAATCTGTTGAAAAATAATACAAATATTTTACTGAAATCGTAATAGAAATTTTAAATAGTTTCATTTTTATACAGCAGTGATTGATCTGCAGTCATTCATTGTTAAGTCAACATTCACAGAGCTTTATTGAAATATACAATAAAGTATCTATGTAAGATAGTGGTTTTATAAATAATAGATTTCTTCAATCTAGACTTTAGGTAAAGTTGGAAGGGTCCAGCAGATCTACTCAGATAGTGACTTAAAAGTAGAGGTTTGTGGAACTTCTTGGACATATAATCCCGCTGCGGTGTCAAAGGTAGCATCAGCAGGATCTGCTATAAGCAATGCATCTGGTGGTAAGTTAGAAGCTCATAAGTTCTACATGAATTGAAATTTTCAAGTCTGCTTTGTTGCTTAGTTTTAAGAACATTTTCATTTTAAATTTAAAATAGTTTTAAAATACACAGTGCTGCCTACTCTTGAATGTTTTGCTAGATACATGAATTAATTGTGGTACTATTCATTTATTTAATCAATTTACGTTACCTCCCAACTCACAAATTGCAACTGTGGTCTACTAACAGAGAATTAAACATGGAACAAAATGAACCAATGAACATACACCACATCTGGGGCCAATTGCATTATGTTCTCATTCCAAAACCATTTACCAGAATGGTTCATCTCCCAAGCCCAGGGGAAAAAACAGGCTGTTTAAGGCTTTACAGAAGGGCAACACATACTCTCTGTTATTGGTTTACAAAATAAAATTAAATAAATTTGCATTAAAATGTTTCCCCTTTCCTATTCCTGAGTGTATAGAAATCATGGACATAATATTTGATGACTACATTCCATTTCCAAATTGGATAAACATTTGACAACTGCATAATACTAATTATTAAAGTTGTTTAATTTGGGTCATTTTCTAGAAATGGTCCAAGCTATTACTATGTTGTAAGCAATAGCCAAGGCTGAAAATGGTATGAAAGCATTGCAGAAAGCCCTTTACAGTATTAATGATATTAGAGTTTGGGTATATTATAGATTATGTGTCAAAATTTAGTAGTTTATTCCTTGTTTGATAGGTTCGTCCAAAAGCTAAATATGGATGTTCCTAAATGATTCTGAAAGCATGTTGTCTATAGACATGCTTATTTCAAATCTTTAGCATATATATTTCTACTTGAAAAATTAATTCTATTTTTAATTCTGAATTAATTCTAGCTATTAATTCAGTTAAATAGTATGGGGAAATTATTTTTAAATGCTTGTTTCGATGAACAGGAGAAAAACTTGAAAAATGTAATTGTGGACTGAGGAGGGAGAAAAGAAAAGCTGGATGAGAACCCAAATAAGAGTTTTTAATTAATTCATAATTAGGAACAATTAATTACCTATATAAATTTGATAAATAAATAAATAAAACATAATCCTAAACAGTTCATATCATATTTAACAGTAACTTTTTCTTGCACAAAAGAAGAATTCAGGATTGTTCATGACTTGATATTTTTCCCCTCCACTTTCTAGAAGAGGAACATTATGATCATCTTCTTTAAGTTCTAAGTGATTGGATGATAAGAGGGTGTCTTGCTTTATCAGAAATATCTCTCTGGGAAATTTCCTGGAGAGAGTTTGGTTTGAGAAGGCTCTTTTTCACTCCTGTAGTCATTCTGCTCTTATACCTTTGTTTTCTGTCCCATGTCTGTAAGAAGGTTAAGATTCTTTCTTAATGCACTATAGTAGTCCTCGTTTAGCAGCTGCCTTGTTAAATGACCATTTGCAGTCTCGACAGTGATGAAAAAGTAACTTTGCAACCAATCCTTGCATTAATGACCTTCACAGGTCCGTAAAGCAAGAGAAAGCTGAAGCATGGTCGTAAGCACAGTTACAGTTTCACTTAGCAACAGCTTTACTTAATGACCAAGTTGCCCGTCCCAGTTGTGGTCAGTTATCAAGGACTACCTGTATACATACTCAGCATTCATTCTTCTCTTTCGTCTCCAGCTGCTCTCCCTGTTCTTCTGGCCCCATCAATTTCTGTTCAGCCATATTATTCCTAGTTCTTTATTTATTTATTGTGTGGCAGCACATCATATATATTACAAATATATTATATTAAAAAATGGGAATATAAAAAGTTATATAGAAAATACAATTGATAGACTGCCTCCATGTGGTGTCCCCTGGGCTTCCTAAGACTTTTGGGCGTGGCTAAATGGTCTATCATATATGAGGCAGCCAGATAATCCTATGGATCTCCTGGCTACAGCACATCCATTTTTGTCATCTTCTAATTCCTAGTGTAATTGTTCAAATGATGAAGTGTTCTAATTTGACTTTTCCTACCTTCTGTTTGCCACTTCGTTCATTTTTATTCCTCACAGATTTATGTAACTTTACTCCCCCCATCCCCGTGGCAATACTATATGTTCCCTGACCATGCCTCCTATCTGAGATAGGTGTAACTTTTTTAATCTTCATAACCTGGCAGATGACAAATAACATTTAAGTTTGCTCTTGGTAGACTCATGGATATCTGCTCCACCATAGTGTTTCCATTGTAGGAAATGCTTGCTGCTTTTCTGTATGCAATCATGAGCTAGGCACGTAGCAAATGGTAAAGCAGTTTTAAACAGAATTAGAATATTGATCCATTGTGTTATATGTGGTATTACTTAAGTAAAAAATACTTTGTTCAAATGCAGCACTACATTCAGATACTATACATCTGGTAAAATTAATTGTTTCATTTAATATTCACAGAGAGATTGTCCCAGTTGTTGAAGAAATTATTTGAAACTCAAGAATCGGGGGATCTTAATGAAGAACTGGTTAAAGCAGCTGCTAATGGAGATGTAGCCAAAGTGGAAGATTTGCTTAAGAGACCTGATGTGGATGTGAGCATTTAATTATATAATTCCTAATAAATAAAAGGAAGTAAGAGTTTCTGATCAATAATTAGAGGTTCTTGGAAAGTCAGAACACTTTGTAGTCAAAACAAAGATAGCCTTTTCTTTCACAATCTTTGCAGTTGCAAATAGGAAGTTAATTATAGTATGCTTAAAAATAAGAGAACCTACCCACTTCAACATTTGGTTCATTGCTTTTTTTATGCAATGTTTTTCCTCAAATGCTTCAAAATTTTGCTTCTCAAGATCTTTACATTATAATGTATTGTGAATAATTATGTTTTGGAGCGACATAAAGATAAGGTTTTAAGAAACAGGTAATTAATCCAATCTTATCAAATTGCCCTCACCTTGGCACCCAGATAATTTTTCCATTCAGGTTTTTAAAACTAACATTTCAGTACTCAATTAATTCATTAATTAATGTGTGTGTATCCTGGCTTTCTTTTATAGTTTATGGCAGCATGAATAAATTTAAAATCTTTTAATAGACATAAGATATGGTTCCTCCTTTATTGTACTTAGTAAATTAAAGATAGCTTGGAAAGACAATTGATCAGATCTCTAGAGACATTTTTAAAATGTAAAGTATGTCATATTACCTATTTCAACTGTTTTTTCTTCTTCTTGACATTATAATGCTATTAAGGAGCATGGGCATATAATTAATGTCTAATTTTAAACTTCCTTGATTTGATTAACAATATATTTCAGGTGAATGGACAGTGTGCAGGACACACAGCTATGCAAGCTGCAAGTCAGAATGGACATGTTGACATTTTGAAATTGCTTCTGAAACAGAATGTGGATGTAGAAGCAGAGGTATCTTACAGTTTAAATGTTTAGCTTAGTACTAGTAGAATGTATTTATCATATATTTGTGTTTATGTATCATATTTATATGGACACCCATCTCATGAAACGTGACTCTGGGTGGCGTACAATCAATCCATAAAAACAATTTTAAAAAGCGTGCAACAAATACAAAAATTTAATTATTAAAAATTTAGGGGAGAGCATTAGATATCACAAACAGTGGAGCCACCTTATCATGCAAACTCCAATCCATATTAAACAGTCCAACATGAAGCACCAGAGTGTTATTCAATATTACCTTTTTAATCTCTCTTAATTTGTACAACAAAACTCTGCAATTTTACATACATTAGTTAAATATGTGTGTGTGTGTGTGTTAAATAATATTTTTAAACATAAAATTGTTTAATATTGTCATGGATTATTGTTTGTAAGAATATAATTGATAATGTTTCTTTTATTGCTAGTTATGTAATTATTTAACCTGTTTATTGAACAGGTTCCATTCATTTGATTTATTTTTGATAATAACCAGTGGTCTTAGGTTATTTAAACATTTCATACTTTTAAAAGAAAATCATTCCCTAATGTAGAGTAAAGTCAGGACAGTAAAATGCAGGTATACTCACTCAACTAGTTAACCAGTTAACAATGGTGATATATTTTACTGAAGCAGGATTACTAGATATTTACACATAAATGGGAAGAAACTTGTGATTTTGCAGGTTATGCTACTGCTGCACCATGGTTCTTTGACTAGAAATTGAGTTACTGCTTGACCAGGCTGCATCCAGGAAGTGGATCAGAAGCTATTAGTAGAACAGTTTATAAGTGATGTTCCACTTTTGTAAACATCTGACTGTGACTTGTAACAAATATCTAACAGCAAAATAATTTGCTAGCTGTGAATTGCTACATGTGAATTCTGTTTATCTCTCAATGTGAAGTAGAACTATACATACACATCATCTACTAATGATACTTGATGTCACTGCATCCTTTTATTAATTATATACAGCAGTTTAAAAATCTCCCACTAAATTGGAGAACAAAAATGTTATTCAGCTGAATATTAATTATTTAGGACAAAGATGGAGACAGGGCTGTTCATCATGCAGCCTTTGGTGATGAAGGAGCGGTGATAGAAGTTTTGCATAGAGGCAGCGCAGATCTCAATGCTCGCAATAAGCGTAGACAGACACCACTACATATTGCTGTGAATAAAGGTCATCTCCAAGTTGTGAAGACTTTACTGGACTTTGGTTGCCATCCTAGTCTCCAGGTAATTTAACTTGTTGTTTACTATTCTTTTTTTTTTTTTTTACTATGAACTCAATTTGAGCATTTTTCTTTCATATGTACATACCTTTAAAATATTAAATAAGGTTAGCCTCCAAGTTATAATTTGAAATGCAATGTCAGAACATGGTAGTGTTCAGCTTTCCCTTCCTCCTATCAGGATGTATGGAAGCACTGAATACACTGAAGGCAATGACAGACTGGATGTGATGTGGATGAACAAACTAAGAACAATGGTTTTGGTTGTTATAAAGTCTGAGGAATAAGTATCTTCTAGGTTTCGAAAAGTACTTCCTTGGAAATACCAGTTTTCAGTACAGGAATACTAGTAGACCTAGCTGTGCTTCATATGGCCAGGAATGCTTTTATGGACTTTTAGTTTTGTGATACTGTTGGCCTGTTACTTTTATATCTGCCTTTGCTACCATCCAACATGGTCTTGACCATCAGTGTAGATGTCTGTCAAAAGGGAATGGAGAAATTCATAAAAGATCAGGCTGTCACTAGTGACCTGTATGATGGCTGTTCATTACCTCCAGAATTATGGACAGCATACCTCGAATACCAGTTGCCAGGAATTAACAGCTGTTGTCCATGTCTATGAATTCCTGAATGCATCTGATAGGTCACTATGTGACACAGAACGCACGACTAGATGTGCTATTGACCAAATTCAGCAAAGTTCTTCTTACATTCTTATATCAAGATATTTCTTTTTAAATGAACCTTTCTGGATTTTCTTTTGGGTAGATGGGGGAGGCTGTGTTTTAGTATTTTTAGTGGGTTAAAAATGGCTATTTTTATAGAAATTTATTGTGTTGTATGTTAATTTGATTTTTTAAATTGTTTTTGTTGGCATACTAAAGTGGCAGTTCTTTCTAAAGAGCAGCATCAAATGAACCCTCTCTGAAAATGCTTTCAAGACATTCTCTGTTTTCTGAAAGGCATATAATTCTTATTGAATTGATAGAATGTACCCAGGAATACTTTCTGTAGTTGTTCTGTCTTTTTTTCCCAATAATTTTATTAAGAATTAAATTAAACAGATAAAACTAATACAAAAATACATTGACAAAAGAAAACAAATATTAAAGAAGTGCAGAACCATGCCAAAAACTGAAAAAAGAAAAAAAAAGGAAAGAAGAAATTTTCCCCTTCATCCCCAGCAAGTATATTCAACATTAACAACTTATCACTCTCTTAAAATACAACCAAATACATCTTCATTCCATACCTCATCCCATTTTCTATAAATTCATCTCTAAATCTTCAGCTTTATTAATCAGCAAAGTTCCAGTAAAGGTTAACAGAAATACCTAACAACAAAAGTATATAGCCCCCCTTTCCATTTAATCAAAATCCCCCTAATCCCTCTCTTTTACTAATCAAAACCTAATCCCAATTAACAATTAAACATTACAAAAAATTATAAAGACTATTAAACATTACCAGAAATAGCAACCCCTTATTTACATATCAAAAATAGTAAATAGGTATTGCAAACTAATTCATTACACCCAGTTGAACATTTCCAAAAAGAACTATCCAGTCAAGATAACCATTAAGCATCAACAGATAGCAACTCATTATTTAACCATAATAAAAGAAACCAATTTTGTATTTTTTTTTCTTCTTCCCCCCAGCAAGAGTCCCCCAATGGGAAGAGATGGGCGGGGACAAATTTTATATATATATATATATATATATATATAAAAATCCCTGAGTCCCATAAATAAAGTTCTAACTTCTGCTTTCTTCTACTATTCTTGTCTCTTCCCTAGGAATTCTTGTAATTTCTGGGTAGTAACTTCAGTAGATTTCTTATATGCCATTCCATTACCATTTGAAAGGGTAATTCACATTGCTCTTTTGATACATTATTTGTGTGTCTTTTTTAATTTTTAAATGATCATCCAATTCCATTTGTAAATCCGGTAATTCCATCACTTTTTTATAAGTTATAATTTTTAAGTCCACCTTAAAGTTCCTCTTCAATAACAACTTTTGGTTCCAGTATAGAGTTAAGTAACTCAAGCAGTCCTTGGGCCAAAATATCAAACGTTTCTTTTAAAGTAGCCGTCTGGTGCCCTCTAGTGATCAACCTTCAAAGTCTTGTTATCAGCTTGGAATGTAAGCAAGAAACATGCGAGAGGATCTTTCCAATGTACTTCAAAGTTTTTCATTAAATCAATTTTATCCAAGCCCTTAGCATTTAAAAACTTTCCAAAAAAACCATAACACTATAATCACCGTTTTGCTATATATTACAAAAAATAAAGATCTAACAAAGCTGGAAACACATAATTTTCTTTCTTTTTAAATGGATTGAAGAGTGACTCACCCAGTGAATGCTAAACTTGCAGTTCTGAAGGTTTTTCAATCTTAAAGAAACAATTAAAAATAAAACTCCAAAGTGATTAAAAAGATGAGGTTTGGTTGAACCTTGAGTCCATGATAGGATGCATTAACAGCTCAGAGCATGATGGAACCTGTGACTCCCAGCTGATCACAACTGAAACATCGGTTTCTGCCATTTACTCACAAAAAACAGCTGTCTGGAGTATATATGGGTAATCTCAAATTCTCTCTTTGATCCAGAGAAAGTTCAGCAGTCCAGATCCTGCATCCAGCTGCCTTTTTGTCCACAATGTTCCCCCATGATCCACGGAGTGGAGAAAATGCAGGGCATTAGTTCTCCATTTCTCACCGGAAGTCTGTAGTTGTTCTGTCTTTGATAGTTTCTGTGCTTGAGGCGGCTTCTACAGTTTATGGCCTGAAACAGTAGCCTTCTCCACTTCTGTTGGGATTGTTTGCCAAAAATGTTCTTCAACAGTATCCCATATCAACACTAGCTTGAATTGTCAGTGATAAAAGGTATATCAGATCAGTTGTGTTTTAAGATATTAAGTTATGAATTAGTGAGCTTAAAACATATTAGAGCAATTCTTTTCCTGCATTTCTAATTTAATGTCTCTGTGATTTGGGAGAAGCAGCATTTCACTGATGCCTTTCATGCTATAAGACATCTTAACATTTACAAAGAGGAGGTGGTTATTTTGTTGTGCTGATTTAAGATTAATTCAATTAAGAATTCAAAATAATACAGATTTATTCAGCCCTAACACCAATGTAATTTTATCATAACCAGCTATTTTTTTCTTGATGGATAGGTAGTTAGGGAGGGAGAGAAAGAAATTGATATAAATTGATTAATATTTATTTCTAGGATTCTGAGGGTGATACACCTCTTCATGATGCAATAAGTAAAAAGCGTGATGATATTTTGGCAGTCCTCCTGGAAGCTGGAGCAGATGTTACTATTACAAATAACAATGGATTTAACGCTCTTCATCATGCTGCACTAAGGGGAAATCCAAGGTATTGTAAAAGTTTATTTCTTTTTAATGTACGATAAGCAAAATATTATAGGAAAAAGTATTAACAGTAATTCAGAAGAGTTTGAACATAAATTTTTCTATTGCCCAGTAGTTGAAATACTAAAATGGTATAATTGTGCACTGCAAAACTGATGTAGTGAGTATTTGAACAAATGCAGGTTACATTAAATTGTTCCATATAGTGAAATGTTCTGTGTGTAATCAGATATTTGTTCCCATGCAACCACTATCTGTAAAGGCATCATGAGCCAATCTAGAATTACATTTACTTGCATTTTGGAAAGATTAAAACTAGATAAAGAGTGTGAATGTGCATATATAAGGTTAATGTGAAGTGGCATGTATGACACTAGGTATATGCCCAAGTTCTACCCCATCACCTTTCTTATTAACAGACTAAGAAGTGAGAAATTTGAGGTATGCTATTTAAAGTGTGCAGAGGAATGGGATAAAAGCTTGTGAAATAACAATGCTGATATTATAATTAATATACATTTTAATTAATGTATCAAAGCCGTGCCCCCGTCCTCACAGAGCTAGTTATAAATTTACAATATCAGGTAATGAACTGGAGCTGCTTAAGAACATATGCTGCTGCTCAGGTGTCAGTAAAAACTAACAATGGTATGAATGGTTTATTCATTAAGTCAGTAATGATTGTTTGACATGAGCAAAATGCTACTTTTTAATTACGCTGATCCATTTGTGCTAGAGGTGGTCTGAGAAGTAAACCTTCCAGAATAGGAAGAGGATTGTGGTGTTCTCAAAATTGACCAGTTCTGAAACAGCCACATCTGGAGGACCTCAAACACTCTCTGTTTCAGAAGATTTACTTCTGGAAAATGGTTGGACCACCTTCAGAACTGGTCCAGAAGAAGAACAGAATCCTCCAGAATAATGTTTCATGCATTCATAATCATTGTATATTATTATTACATAGCCAGGTTACATGGCTACCTTCAATACTAATGCCCCAGGGTCATTTCTGTGCATCTTTAATAAGACACAAGTCTTATTAGGAAGTTTTTCTACAGTAGGTCTAACATTTCTGCTTGCTTGTTTATTTATTTTACAGCAGTTTTATACTACCCATTCAGAAGGGTTTGTATAGGCCCAGTCTTCTGCTATGAAGAGTTAAAAGCTGGATTCATATTTTGTAAGGCTGTTTTAACTATGGTTTATTGAATAAGCCACACTATGGGCTCACGCAAGGTGTTAACAAATAAACACAGTTTACAAATGAAAGTAGATGGATTCACCAATTTTGCAAAGTCAAAACCAACCAAACCAATGCGGATCAGTATAAATTTTTCTTTCTCTCTTGTGATGTTAAAACTCAGAATCACCCATTGAAAGTAATTATGGAGGATGTGTGAGCCCAGTAAAACAAAGTATTACTTTCAGCACATCCACAGGATCTTTCTCTTTTTGTCAGAATGATTGTAGTGTTATGCTGCAAGCTCCATCTCTTTGGGTACATAACCAGTATTATAACACATGAAGAAAAAGGGTGGGCTTTCATCAGTCTGATCTTCCCTTGTCCTCTCTGTGGACACTACTGACTACTTTACAGAATGAATAATTAACAACTGTGAAAAGCCTTTTAAAGAGGTGCTTCATAACATGTGGACATGTATTCAAAGCACCTCTTTTCAAATTGCTAAAGCAGTGCTTGCAAGGCTTGTGCAGCTGCTGTTGACTATTTCTGTATGTGTGATCATACACAGCCATTTTGCTTTGCTTTTGCCTCTTTCAAAGCAGCTGCATGAGCCTTGCAAACCTTATGGCTTCTTTGATGATTTGCGAATAAGTGCTTCATGTGTGCTTACATGTATTATGAAGCCTCTCTTTCAAACCCTTTGCAAAGCTGAATTTGCTGCCATCAGATATGATGGCTGATAGTTTTAAAAATTGAAAATCATTCCATCAATGGCTACTATTCTTGTTGCCTGTTTGCTTCTTCTGGAATTGCAGATAAGGTAAAGATGCCCTTGAATTGAGCTTGACTCCTGATGAATTTGTATAGTTTTCTTGGTAACAGCAGCAACAAAAACAACAAAGCAAAAGTGGATTGCGAGTGTCTTCTTCCGGGGTGTTTTTTGATTTTCCAGTCTAGCTTACAGCCCTGGTATTTTTTGTGGGTTTTTGATCCTGTCTTCTGAGTCTTGATACTGCTACTTGCTGAAATAGAATCATAGACCAATATATTAAATGTCTTCTGCTAGGGAGCAACCACAGGAGAGGACTATCACTCTCCTTTTCATGTTTGCAGACCAATATATTAAATGTCTTGTGCTAGGGAGCAACAACAGGAGAGAACTATCACTCTCCTTTTCTTGTTTGCAGATCTTTCTAATGCATCTGGTTGGTCACTGTACATGGTGGGACAAAGAATGCTGGACTAGACAGGCCACTGCCCAATTCAGTGTGGCTCTTTTTATGTCTGTGAAGCGTATTATAGCATAATGCATTGTGTGATCTCAGCCAGGGGCTCTCTTTAGACCTGACTACTTAATTATGGTTTTATGTGATGTTTGAATTGTTACACCATTTTTTATATTTGGCCAGCTTACAATAACAACTTATAATTAAGCTTACAAGCTATAATTTATGTCTTGACTGCTGGGATATTGGTGTAGCTAAAATTGCTCTTGCCCAAAAGGGAATTGAACTGAACGTATGAAGAGGGCTATTGGCAGAATTTGTTTTAAATACTCTAATCATTAACTATTTATTCATTTAGAAACTGTATCCATACTTTTCTCCTAATTGAGTAATGTATATTGAAAGTTAGTACAGTACCTGAATTAAGATGATAGAAATGTACTGGTGTTCAGATCCAAAGTGAGAAAGGTATATTGGATTTGGCACAGACAAGCCTGTTGTACCTGGTAGTAGCATAACTGGCATACTTTGAGACGAGGAAAAGACCAAGCTTTTAAAGTGCCACTGAAAGATTCAGTGAGCATGATCATGCCAAATCTGAAGCACCTTTTCCACTTTGGATCTGAATACTGTTCACCTCTAGAAGAGTATGTGCCTGTTCACAGAATGTCATTATTTTTTGTAGAGTAAAAGGTAAAGGTTTCCCTTGACGTAAAGTCCAGTCGTGTCCGACTCTAGGGGGCGGTGCTCATCTCCGTTTCAAAGCCTTGGAGCCGGCGTTGTCCATAGGACACTTCCGGGTCATGTGGCCAGCATGACTCACGGAACGCCGTTACCTTCCCGCCGAAGCGGTACCAATTAATCTACTCACATTTGCATGTTTTCGAACTGCTTGGTGTGCAGGAGCTGGGACGAGCAACGGGAGCTCACCCCGCCGCGCGGTTTCGAACTGCCGACCTTCCGATCGGCAGCTCAGCGGTTTAACCCGCAGCGCCACCGCGTCCGTGACCTTAAATAGTCTGTTACAATCATAATTAACAATACATGGTTTGCAGTGTCTGAAAGTGCTGTGCATTGGACTTTGGATGACATACTTAATCTTTGGCCAACCATTAGCAGTTGCTTTGGCTAGTACATTTGCTACTTAACCATTCTGTGGTTAAGTGTAACGTGAATGCTGTTAGCAATGTAATGCTAGTAATCATGAAGCCTGAGGGTCTGTATTTAGATGAAAAAAATGTCTATCACAGATATCTAAATTATGAAAGGAAATAGGATTAATGGCATCTGTAATTATTTGGCAGTAAGTAATTTTGGATTCGGGTTGGCATATTAACTCTACTTCAAACTGACCTTCAGAACTTGGGTTGAACACTATAAAGTAATAGATGGGCAAATACATTACCCAACAGTAATTCACTGAAGTCTTGTAGTCTAATCTTATTTTTATTCAGACTATATCTTAATTTACATTTTAGGACAGACAGTGATTAAAATAGCTTAAAATCTTAATTTAATGGAAAAAGAATAGATACAGTATTAAAGCAGAAGTCTATACATTTTTAGCAAAACTTATTAGCCACCCTGTTTGTAGTTGCTGCTAATTTAATCCTTTACTGAGTTGTGTTGCGTATGCAGAAATCAGCTTTAACTACAGTATATACTGAGCTTCTGTAGAAGATATATAAACAATGTCTCTGTGAGATGGCCATCTGTGTGCTGTAATGGATAAGATCAAAAACCTATTAAAACTGCAATTCTTATTCCCGAAAATGCATAGTTAGAGCATAAATATCATTCTCTTGCCTGATTTCATTCTGTATCTGACAAACTGCATTTCAGCCTGAAGATTCCCTTAAGCTACCATAGCTAATAGCCAGTGATAAATTTGTCCCTTTTAAAAACTCTTTCAGTTAGTGATCACTACCTCATATTTTGCTTTCTTAAATTAATGAAATTTGCTGGCTATTTCATCAGAGTGAGAAGGTACTAGACCTCACGCCAGACACAGCAATAAATATTGACTCTACAAATACAGTACTTAACCCCATAAGCTCACAAATACAACATCGCAAGATAAACTGCTTTATTGCAGACAAGATAAAAGCCATTTGTGTGGAGAAAATCTATGTACTACAGAACTTAGATCTTTCTCTCCCCACCCCCCCAGGTTTTAAATTCTAGGCTTTTTCCCTTTTGCCTTTTTGAATCTACAGCAATTTGACCATTTTCTTACTGTACTTGAGATTGTGAAACATCATTCTTTGTTTATATAATGATTTTGTCTAACTTGAGAATTGCCGATTCTTGTTACAGCTTTATCCTGAGCATGGAAGTGAATTTCTAGGAATGCAAACATGCCATCATGAGCTTAGCACTGAAAGATTCAAGAACAAGGCTCAAATACATAAACTGCTTTTACTGCAAAAGAAGCTGCTTTAATGACAAAGATCAACTACTGCAGATTTTACTAATCCAACTGTGTTAATATGTCAGGTTCAGGGTTTAAGCTCTGTGTCTCTTTCTCTATCTTTATGCAGCAGCAGACTTTTTCCTGCCCATTTCTGAGGGCACCTGTGCAGTGTTTTGATAGAATCTTATTTGGTCTGCTCTTCGGCCCATGGCAGTTTCAGCCATTACAGATTATTACCTTGGGTAGTAAATACTAGAGTGAGTGTAGACCACCAACAGCAGTTCCTCTAGGTGCTCCTTCTGTGCTTCCAGGTTATTCCCTCTGTTGATAGCAAAACTGTTCATGCCGTACCAGCTGTCTAAGTAGTTTCAAAGTTCTTTAAGTTCAGGTGGAGAATGCTGATTCATCACTAGTGCTGAAATTAGACTAGCTTCTGGTCCAGTCACTTCAGAGCATAGAAGAGGAGAGGAGAAATTCCTACATGCACAATTTCTAATGTATATCTTTCCTTTTGGAAACATTTGTATCTAACAACCCAGCTAGGTGGCAGTACCCAGCTGACTTGGCTGGTCGCAGAAATTGAAGCAAGGTCAAACCAGGTTAATATTTGGATGGATAATGGCCAGGAAATATCTGAGCTGTAGGCTGCAGTGGGAAGTTGAAAAAGTATCCTGGAAGAAAACAATGGCAAACCACTTCCGTATTGTTGCTGAGAAAACTAAATGAATGTATCCATAAAATCCTTGGGAATCAAACTTGACTTGAAAGAAAAATAAATAAAAGAAAAGGAACAAAGTTACTGTTAATCTCCTCAGAACAGGTACTGATCGTCAGTTTTGTACAGGTTGCTTGTAATTTTGATGTTGTCAGTTTTAAGAAGCTCTTCTCCCTTTGTTTTTATATTCCTGTTATTAAAATAACCTGTTGATAAAACCTCTTGTCCTGTAGTGATCAATACACAGCTACAGCTGGTTGAAGGGGACCAAATCCATTAAACATGTGATTTGATTCCATTTTACCAGCTTAAGCAAAGTATTGAAAACCTGGTTCTGCCATCAAGCCTGGGGCCCTGATGGCATGGGTGAGCCCATTTCTTGGTCATGGTTATAGTGAAGGTGTGATGTCATGAGTGTTCTCAGCTGCTATTTTATGTTTTTTGTTGTTTCTAATTTTTGTTGTTTTTCTTTTTTAATCTGGTTTTATCCTATTGTAACTGTTACCCACCCAGTATATGAGATGGGTGGCCTTATAAATTTTTTAAATAAATAAATGGAAGTTTCGGAAGCAAGTAGCTGTTTCCATATTATGTAAAAAGCAGATATGGGGAAACATATACTTTCCTATTTTTAACTTTTCTTTAGAATAGTTCATTTTCTCATTATTAAAGGTAGAAAAAATTAAACTTGAAAAGCTAAGCCATAGAGGAAAACTCTTATGGCTAGCAATAATTTTTTATATTTTCCTTTTATATCTTTCTGTAGTAACTTTAATGATGGCAAATCTTAGGGCAGAGCCTTAAACTGAGCCAATTTCCTTGGGATTGTTGAGCTATTACAATATCAATAATGTGTTTTTCTTGATTATCTTGATAACATAATAAAAAGTGTCCTTCTTGGTTACTTGGGTTTCTTGGGTGAGAATATGAAAGAATGTATTTATAAAGAATGTATTTATAGAATATATTTATAGAGTTTTACTGCAAATAACTAGTTAGGGAGCAGTCTTTCTTGTCACATTATAATTGTTCTCAAGTATAGCCCTGGTTAATATTTCCAAGATGAGTTTTATTTTGAAAAGGCTTTTTCTGTTACCGTGTTTGTTCTATGCATATTCTATCTATATCTGTTTTATGAACAATTATTTCACTATTTTTGGGTTATAGTTATCATACTTCAGCATATAATTTAATATGCATTTGTGTTTAGTTAATAAAATGACATTCATTTTTTTAAGTGTAGATTAGTATTTTATTTGAAGGCCTGTGAACAGTGGGCCATTCTAAATTGGGGTTAATATTAATTTGGGCTGTATCTGATAAAAGTAATAATGCATAAGTTATACGATACCTTTTGTTGCAAAGGCAGATTTCTCTAAATATATATTTATGCTTTGGGTTTAATAGAAATTTATCATGTATGAAACTTTAACTTGAACATTTAAGGTAGCTTTAAAACTCTATCTATTCTTGTCAGTAATATGGAACTGCACTGGTCCAGCTGCTCAAGTATTCTTTTGGATGGCAACAGTTTTCATGTACTGGCCATATCAGGGCAAAAAGTGACCATGGAAAGAAGTATAGTAGCATTTGATAATGTCAGCATCTGTTATCCTTGTCAGTCAAATGGTTGAGATGTCTGAGTTAAAACTGTGTCAGCAGATGTCCAGAGTTCAGTTTGTACTTAGTTAGAATTCAGCAGCTGACATAAGTAAGGGAGGTGACATTTTAGCATGACTGACAGTGTTCAAAGAGAAGTATTAAGATGAGTTTTTATAAAGCTGCATACATAATTTTGTCTAAGGCTTGCTTTAGTGCTAGTGTATAATAATGTTTTAGGTACAGTTACAAAGTACATGATTCACTTTAAACTATACTTAGTTTCTAAAATGTGACCCTTCAAAAGTTAATTTTTAATTTATTGCTCTGATTATTTATTATTAGAAATAGGCAGTGCTTCATAGAATTCAGCCAGGTTTGCCAACTTTGTTGCTAGTGAAGGCTGTTCTCTGATCATCAATCTGTTGATTGTAGGATAAAATGTGTGTTAATGACAATACCAACATTTATTTCTAATTTACGTATTTACTCTATGAACTATAATTAATTGTTTAGTGAAGATACAGAACAATTTATTTGCAGGATAAACTTTAGTTTCTTCTATGTTTAAATAACGGATGTATTCTTAAATTCTTAAGAACTAATGGTTTATCTTTTTTCTGGCAGAAAAGTGCTGTATATGAATAAAATGAATAAGATCTTAAGAGATGGCTGTTAGAAATTAAATTTAAAATATGATGCCCAAGAGCCTAGGTGCCACGTACTATAAAGTTTAATCCCACTTAGCCTACTTTGAATTTTCAGTTAGAAAACTATCATATATTTTACATGGTAACATCCTTTGTACAACCAATAGAATTTCCATGTAACTAACCATGATGGATTAAAATCAAACTTTTTTAAAATATTGAGATATTTTAAAAATAGGATTTACTTAAGCAAAAGAAAATGCTGATGTTCTCCTAAAGAATAATTAAGTTAATATTAAATAATGGGAATCCTGGCATTTTAGCTGTTAAATTATTCTCTGAACAGAATGAAATAAAACTTTTCTACATAGAGGAACAACTTTATTAATTTCTTAGATATGAATGATACTGTATTGGCCATATTTAAAGCATTTCATTAATTTTCATCTGATGAAATAAACTTCCAAAATACACACTGTCCATCCTTACTTTGACATACAAATTACTGATATTTAATTTGTTTGCTACATCATTTTTATAGTGATAGGCCAAAGCAAAGCAAAGCAAAAAGGAACAATGTTAGAAAAATTAAAATACAAAATTGTCTAATACCACAGGTTTCTGGCATGTGTGGTGCTACCATCTGGCAAACATCCTTCTTCCCCACTTTGAATATATAAATGCAGGTGAAGATTGCCTTAGTTACAGAATAAAACTTACTGCATCGAATGTAATAACAACTCTATTTGTTAAATAAATATATATTCAATTTGATTAATATACGTTTAATATAATGAGGAACTTTATTTAAATCACCCTTTTTTATTTCCAGCCGTAGCACTGATTTAAAATATGTGGGGAAGCCATGGGTTGCAAGCAATCTCTTCTTTTTGAGGTGCCAATACCCCGCAGGACTGCACTGCCAAATAGCAGCACAATTCCCCACAGATTTTCTTCAGGAAATGAAATAAATAAGGGTGTTGAGCATCCAGTAGGCTAATTATGTCCCTGAAAAGATGTGAAAAGAGCAAAATCCTGGCCCTGCTTCAGCTTAGTTGTGCAACTTGCATCTCCTCATAGATCAGGCCAATTAAAATCTTTTGACATGCTTGCAAATTGGAAAATTAAAGGCCTGGAATGATTATAGTATCCCACTTTGCCTGTACTACCTCAGTACATGTATATATTTAATTCTATATTTGTCTTAACACTTTTTACAAATAAACATGCAATGGTACATAATTCTTGGGCCTCAAGAATTGAGGTAAAGTCAAGAGCGGTAAGGTTTGAGCTGTGTAACTTGGTTTTAAATATATTCATAAACTCCTGCATTGAATCTTCAGTGGAAACAAGGCAATTTCAGGCACATACAATTGGGAAATATGCTAAACGCAGCCAAGGTGCTAATATGCAATAAATGCTTGGCAGATTTCTAATGGAAAAGTTCAGGCAGATTAGGTAGAAAAAGAGAGAAGTCTTTGTGGTAATTTGTTGAGTTTATCCATTTTAGAATACATGAAAAGACCTTGTTTTTAAATCAGATTTTATGTTCACAGCTTCATATTCTAAAAAATGTTCTTGATCAACCCTTTTAGTATTAGATTTGGATGATTAGACAAGAGATAATCACACTGAGAATCTTTTTTAAGTTTCAGAGGCAATACTTATTGTGGTCTTCAAAGTTATGACCCCGAAATAGTTCTGTAATTGTTTTTAATGTGTGTGTGATTGCATTATATGTTGTGGCATGGTTGTTGTTATTTTAGATTTTGAATCAATAATTTTTTTTAAAAAATGATTGGACAATATTGTTAGTATCAATGCATTGCTGCCTTTAAATATAATGTTTAACATCCTAGTTTTAAACAATTGCCCTTTATTCTCCCTTCCCCCCAGTATGTTCTTCTACACTAATATTCACTTGATCCTTTTACATGTTAATTTCACCTAAAAATATCATGACTTTCATGTGGAATATAGTTTACTTTTCTTTTACTGGTAGTTCACTCCTGCCAAAAGTACATACTTCTTTACATTCCATAATATTATATCTTCATATGGGTACATAAAGAAGTATGTGCTCTGGGCAGGTTTTAATAGCTGCTATCTGCTGGATGAAACTGAAAAACATTTCTCCCACTTTTTATCCTAAACTGTTAAATAGTGATTCCTGTTGAGTTTTAAGAACACATTTTTGCTCTTGTTTCTTAGTATATGGTCTTATTGCTGAGATTTAAAGCCATCCTGTAGTTTACTTGTGTAATAATTTAAAACATAATAAAAACAATTGTTCTCTCATGAAGATTCCAGGTACTTGTTAGGTTTCTGTTGCTTTTTATTGTCTATTAAGCCTGATGATCAGCGTGATTTCACTAAAGTTTGATTATACAAAATATCTTCATGAAATGGTAGTATGTATTCATGTAGTTCACTCTGAGCTTACATTACCATTGGTCTTCACCCATATTTTAGCATATTTATAGTAGTGTCTGTTGAAGTGGAAATAATAGTCTTCATGATGATGTATGTCTTCAGGAAGAATTTCAATTGTAGTATTTTATAATTATTGAGAATATAACTGAATAAAAAGCCGATTACTTTCCAAGAAAGAAAAAAAAGTTGTAAAGGTGAGGATTTGGCCTTTACTTCTAATTCAGACCAATGTGAGCTAGTTTTTACTGAACATTTGCAGATTAGAAAAGTTCATGCAATAATTTACTTGTTTCATGTCAAAATCATTGTAAGTTTACTAGCTCGTATATCTTAATATGTTTAGTTAGCTGATATAATCTATCTTTGTGTTCATATTAGTCATAAGACAGAAGAAAAAACCCAAGATCAGGTTGCAAAAAAAAGGATTTTTTAAAAAAAAGACAAGGAGTATGTAGATATTCATTTTAAATTATGCATAAATCCATTTGTAAAGTATATTTATAATCAGAACAAGAAAAATCATCTAATACTTACATATGTTTAAAATCAATTTATAAAAAAAAGCTCAAGTTGATCATCTTGAAGAAAACCGATTGTTCAGTTTCTGCAGCTCGAGAGAAAAAGCTAGTGCAGCTCATAGGGAGCAAATCAGAGACTAGCAGTAGCTAGCACAATTCTACAAGAAGAAACAGCAATGCAGCAGAACAATTACAACTTGCTTGTTTCAAATTTGAATTATACTGCTCATGTTCTAAAATAAATTATTTTAATCTCTTGGTAAAAGTACTTTATAACTAAACCATGCTATCATCCTACCTTTTATGTATAATGAAATGGAACCAGAATATAATTTGAAAGAAAGAATGGGGTAATGAATTTCTGTAAAATTAATACTTTTAGAAATGCTAAAATATTAGTAGATATACTTAAAATACAACTGACAAAATTTCTTGTCCAACAAGTTATCAGCTATAATATCACTCAATTAAAGCTGATTTTTTTTTTTGAAATTAATACTTTACACTAGAAATACTTGATATTTAAGCACACTGGTAATGTGTTAACCTGCAACTGAGATTAATATAACAAATACACAAATTACTTAAAGATACATGCAGACATGAATCATTTAAATATGTGGAATAATTCAGGACTTCTAATGCTCTGTTACCTGTAAGCTTATCATGCAGCATTTGCAGTTGGATGACCTAGAGAGAGACATCAGCAGCAGCCATCTCATCTTGAATGTTCACTCTATCGCTGATTCAGCTCTTCATTATGTGGGAGGGGGGAAGCAATGGAGAGGTGAAAATGAATACATATTTCACTCTATAAAATAAGTATAATTAAAATATGAGCAGATATCTTATTAGATATCTCTTGTGTTTTCCTAAACATTAAGGTGGTGTTGCATGGAACTAAGTTTCTTGAACCTGCAGGACTAAAAACAGACATATCCAGGGTAGATGCTAGGAAAACCCAAAAAAGGATAATCTCATCTTGTTTAGATAATTGAAAGTAACTGAAAAATGTTCATGAGATTGTAAAAAATCAGCATACACCTTCATCCATCCCCCCTTCTCAAGTATTGCTTCTTTTTCCATAGATAGGGCACTTGGATTCTTCATGCTTGTATTTTAGTTCCCAGACAGGTTTCTTGTAGCTATTTTTCATCTTCAGAGGTCAAACGCTGCTTTTGAGGTCAGGGCTTCCACATGCATGCTATTTAGTATGAATCCATTTGCTACTCAGGGCAGTAGCAAAACTATTTCAGCTTTATAGGCAGCTAGGCATTTGAAACATCCACTCCCAGGCTGTCTTCTGCCTTTCTCTTCCCTGACCATATTTAGTCAACCATTGCAAAAAATAGTATCTCGACTGTTAGTTGCTGTTCCAGGAACAGACAGTGCCTCTGTCTTTTACTCTGCCTGTTGATGGTTCATCCTGCAGTTTTACTGCTCACTCCTATATATGTGATATATTTTAGCAATATCAAATAAAGTTGGGTTTTGTCTTTCAACTTAAGTTTTTCTAATTTTTTTCACTGATGTTCAAATTCTGATATCTCAGTCACTGTATTTATTCTACTAGAGATAAAAACAGAAGCAAGGTAATAAGAGGAAATCCAGAATAAAGAGCAAGTAACTTTTCAATAAGGTAGTAATTTAACTTTAGAAATCTTTGTTTTGTGTAAAAATAATCAAATACAGTTTGGAGCAAGGAATCAAGCCTTTTTAATAATTAGGATGGAAGAAACTATGTTCTTAGTTTTAACTTTAAACCTGCAATTGTAACTTCAAACCAGCATTTTATTTTAGGAAACTACAGCATATCTTATGAATATGTGTCTGTATTAAGGTTAATGTACTTGTTTTTTAAAAACCAATTTTAAGAGGTTTCCTAATTTCATTTGTACATTAAATGTGGTTTGTGTCCTATCTGGACAAAATGTCTTATTGCAAACAATTAGAGATGATCTGTAAAACGTTCTATAGTGTATAGCCCTTTTATAACATGGCTCTCCATTTGTGGGAGGGCTGATGATTGGTAGAAGGATACAGTGGTTGGTAGTTCATTGCTCATGAGAGAGTGTAAGCTATTGGATCCCTCTGTTAATTATCTTTAACTATCCATCCAGAACAAATAGTTTACATCTAGATGTATCTCTAGACTTGTAATTTTTTCATAAGCCTACCTTCCATTGATAAATCTGTGTAGCAATCCCCATTTTCTCATTATTTAAATGATTACTAGTGAAAGAGTTTCTTCTATGGCACTCCATCTATGGAATGGATACATTAGGTGGTAGGTATATGATTCTCCCCTCCCCACTGTGTTTATTGTTCTATTAACTGTTCTTTTTTAAAAAAAAAAAAAGACTATTATCTTTCAAAAACCTTTTTAGTGAATCTATTATATGGGTTTTAATGATATGTAAACTACCTTGAAAAAATGTTTCTGAGATTAGATATAAATATATTTAAATAGCAAACTACATCAGTGTTTTCTGGTCCCTAGTTCTTCTAGGCTCTTACATTTTGATCAACGTAAAAGGATTCTGGTGAAATAAGGAACTTAGAAGCATTGGAAGCTGCCTTAGAAGCATTGGAAGCTGTTTTTTTAAAACAGAAGAATAGTTTTGAAGGGTAAATTGACTTTTTAAGAGGGGAAGATTAGCTTAATGCCTACTTTGCTTTTCCCATTAAACACATACACATGCTCCAAGCTACACGTAAGTACACACACATGCATATCCTATACACAGGCACCCCAAGCTACATACAAGTACAACACTTCATATTGCTGCTATGAATTCCCATACAAAATTCCATTCATATATAATAGGGGAAAGAAAGTATGTAGTGTCAGCATGGTAGATTGAAGCATAGCAGGTGGTATATGAGCTGCATGAACATAATTCTCAAACATGAAGTAATGATACTTGAGGCAAGGGGGAAGGGAGAGAAAGGAAAAATACATTAAGATTCAGGACAGTGTTGAATTTAGAGTCTTCCTTCCCATTTTCAAAGCATACCATTACTAAAAATTATTTATTTATTTCTCTGGTTTCTAAGCTGCCCACTCATGGTAAATAAGCTGTCATAAATGTCTGTGTATTTTTATATTTCATTGAGAAAGACTGTTATGATAAGGTTTAATAGAACAGTTAGTATTTCATATAAAATAAGTTTTTCAGTAACAATAATAAAAAAGACTCCAGGCAATCTAATCACTGAATTTTGGGATGTTATACTTGAATGGTGGATTGGGTTCCTACTACACGTTAATACTGATATCCACTACATTTTTGTCCGTTTCAGTGCAATGCGAGTGTTACTCTCTAAGCTTCCAAGACCATGGATTGTAGATGAAAAAAAAGATGATGGATATACTGCTTTGCATTTGGCAGCACTTAATAATCATGTAGAAGTAGCAGAACTTTTGGTGCATCAGGTAAAGTCTCTTATTAACTGGTTTCATGCCAGAATATTATCTGTTAAAAATAGGTGCATACATTGGCTTCCACGCCATTTTCTACATACAAGTAAAGGTATTTGTTACTAATCATTGAGAAATTTACCTCTGTTTTGCCTGTGCTACCACTGGTTCTCCACTGATAGCACAATGGAAGTAGCACAAGTTTCAGGAGCTGGGCTTTAATATCATCCATTATCTGATCTTTTAGTTTCTAGATGCAATATTGGATATTTTATTGAAATATTGAAAATGCACATATCATTCCATTTTTTTTCTAATTTGTATAGCCATCAACCTTGTGGGATAGGTTCCTGAGTTGAACAGTTGAAAAATATAGTTTATTCAAAGAAAGGAGTTGCACTGTAGTTAAAAAGTATTCATACTTGCTCAGACATTAAAAGTATTTATACTTGCTCAGAAATAAATGAACCTGGCAATACTATAGAGAGTATCTGGGTTAAAGCAAGTAGAAGAACTAATAAAATGATAGAGTTATTTGGTGTTTACATTGGCTTATCTAAGCAAAAAGAATGTATGAGTAAATAAAGTTCAACTATCTTCAAAATAAAATAAAGGAAAAAAGAACAGTATACCAGCTATTTTAGCCTTGGGATGATGGCAAAATAGTAACCAGTAACCAAGACAAAGTAACAAAACGGAGCCACTTGGTAGGAGCTTCGCTCGCTCTTCTGCAGCAAGACAGCATGTATGAAAAGCCAGATGAATGGATAGAATTGAAGCTTGACACTGGTAGAAAAAGAGTTAGAGTGCTATTTATTTTGAATGAGTTTAAATCTGTAGGATCAGATAAACTGTATCTTACGTTACTGAAGGAACTGTATGCATGAAATGCCAGATAACTGCAGAAAGAAAGAGAATCCAGGGAGCTAGACCAATCAATCTAACATCAATATCTGTAAATACCTTGAAAACAATGCAATAATTACCAGAAATCAAGCCATATTTAAGAAGAAGTCTTGCTAAATTAATTAATCTCATTTTTGGCCTGGCAGCTTAGATTTTGGGAATGTTATAGGCATAATATATCTTAATTTAAGGAGAGCATATGACAGAGTATCCCATGACAGTCTGATTAGCAAACTGCTTAATTGTAATCTAGATGGCATGACCATTTAGTTGATACTTAGCTGGATCAAAAAGTCATACTTGAACACTGTTCATAAGTGGTTTCTTATCATACTGGATACACACAATGAATGGGGTGTAATAATGTCATAAAATTGGATGGCTAACTAATTAGGTGGCTAGCTAATATTCTAGAAGACAAAAATAAATGAGCTTAATTAATTAGAGATATCAGTTGGAAATAACGTAGTGAAATTGAACTGGATATAATAAAAGAAACTGGCTGAAGTTTTAAAAAATTAAAAAGGGAAATACAAATGATAAACCAAGAGAATGACCTGGAAAATGTTTTCTTACTGGATCTACAAAAGAGGCTTGTTAAAGCCTTGAAGAAATCTGTGCAATAAGATAAAGAAGAATTGAAGAGAAATCAAATCCTATGACAATATTTGACTGAATTAAAGATTAAGACTGTTAGAAGTAAAAGGAAGAAATATAAAGTTGGTTTATGTGATCAAGATGAAAATAAGACTTTTTTTTTTTTTTGCAATGTTCTGTCAATCCTTTATGAACTTTTTGCTGACACCAGGATTGAAAAGTTGATGTTTTATGGATTTGCTTATAGATAACGGATGGGATATGGGATGAAGAGATATCTGTTTAACATTATAGGGGATGAAGAGTTACTAAATTTGTTTATGCTTGATGTGATGAAGGTTGGAAGTCACTTCTGTATATATTTCTTTTCCTTTTATTTATTTATTCTTTCTTTTCTTTCTCTTTTCTTTTTTTCCTGAACTTTTTATTCTTTCTTTCCATTCTCTTCTCTTTCTCTAAGCTTAGTTTGTATTAGTTTTTACTATTGTAATTAGAATTCTTAATAAAAATTATATTTTAAAAAAAGTGTGCCTTCTCTGTAGCAGTGCTGGCCCTCTGAAATGAGGTTCCCCCTGAGATTCGGATGGCCCCCACCCTGCTGTTGTTTAGAAGAGCCATGAAGACCTGGCTCTTCACCAGGCATTTGGCAAGGGAGAGTGAGACCTCTCACTCCATCGCACTTGCTGTCTTTGATCTTTTATTGATTTTATTGTAATTTCTTTCTTTGATTTTTGTGAGCTGCCCAGAGTCACTGAGAGTCAGGCAGCATACAAGTTTAATATATTATTATTATTATATTAGCTTTTCATCCAGAAGCTATATTTTGTCCTAAGCCAGCAGAAAGTTGCTTTTTAAATGTTTGAACTAATAGGTTTGAACTGGCCAAAGAGGTAAGTTGGTTATAACCATCCAATATGTGGAGCTTATGAACTCCTATGCATAAATTGTCTCAGTACTGAGTAAACCATCTTCTTGTTTAGCAACCACAATCCGTTCCTTAAATCAGAAATGAAATGGTCACTAAGTGAACATGTGTGACACACACACACACACACACACACAGATGCTACAAAGATCACTGGTTGCTACCATCTCATTTAGATAAAGTTCTTTCATACAGTGTCCTGTGTCTGATCTGTTTGTTTCCCCTGTTTTTGCCCCCTTGCAGGGCAGAGAGATTGCTTAAACAAGCTCTCTCTTGCTGAGCTGCTTCTCTCCCCAGTACAGCACTTCTGTAAAAAGTGCTAACTGCAAGTTAACAAGCTCAATTCAGCTCAACTAATAAAGCTGTGACCTTAATTAGTTGATTAGAAATCTCCTGCTCACACTGCAGCCTGAAACTGAGCAGACCTTAATCAGTTTCACACTGAAGGCTTTTGTTGTCAGGCCCTGCTGGAATTGGGTTGTAAATGCACACATTGTCAGCAAATGATTTTTTAAAATTACCATCATATTTGTGAATGGTGGCTAAATGAGGTAGCTGCTAAATGAGGAGTGGCTGTACTGTAAGAAATATTAAGCTATTTCAGCAGATCAAATTCTGTTGTTTAAATTTTGAAAACATTTTATAAACTTTCTATATCAAATACTGATTCATGGAAAATACTTATAAATGCAAAATAGAAATAAAATGAAAATTTAGTTTCAAAAATTAAAATGTATGTATAGATTTTTCAGTTGATTTTAGCAGTGTAGAAGTTTGGGAAAGTAGTCTAATCTTTTTCACTATGCTATCATATACTTTCTTCCATGAGTACCTAGATAGTTCAGTTCAGTTATTATAATGAGTAACAATTGGAATTTCTCTTTCAGGGCAATGCTAACTTGGATATCCAGAATGTAAACCAACAAACTGCACTGCACCTTGCTGTTGAAAGACAGCATACTCAAATAGTGCGGGTAAGGTAATAGTAATATACCATAAGAATGTACTTCTCAACTATGCTATTGTAGTGCAGTGTATTTCTAAAAGGATTACACAATAAGAGGTTTTCTCCCCATTTTCATGCTCTATTTTCCTTCCACCAAGTTGACAGGAAATGTAGCCTCTTTAAATGATGGGTTCCTTTTCCATTTATACATCATGCTTAAGTTATTTTTAAATATATTAAATATTGATCAGAATTCAAACACAGACTATTTATTCTATTTCTGATTTAATCTTTCATGCACGAGAAGTATATAAGTAAATTTTGTTACCCTATGACCACAACATGGTGATTGGGTGGGGAAAAATGATAAGGAGATAAGAGAGAAGAGGATGGAAAATGAGAGTAGATGAAGAACTAAATTATTAGAGAGAAGGAACTGGATGAAATGGAAACCAAGGGGGTGAGGAATGCAGTGGTTTGAATATTGATCAAATCACTGTACACTGCAACTTTTGATTACAAGATACCTCTTACAAAGGTTAGGTTCAATGTTTGTTATATCACATTGCCATTCTTAAAATTTGCTTCTCATATTCTTCCTTTGCTACTTTCAAGCTTATGTTTTTGAATGTGAGTTTTTGCATATAATACCATTATACCAACATATTATCTGTTGAAAATTATATTGGTCAAGTTTGCTCATTTTTCATGTATTTACAACAACAGTGTGTTCGAGCAACTTTCTTTTGGATATCCATTGTTACCTGCTTACCGTTTAACCATGATTTACTAAGTTATGTTCAGCAAGTATAGCAATAGATGAAAATAAATTTTAAAGTATAAGCTGCAAAAAATATAATTAAGTAGAAACTGATGTAATGGCCTTGAACAGCTAAACTTATGAGGTGTTTTTAACATTCAGATGTTTTTAATAAGTCTATTTCTATTGTAAAAAGGATTCAAAATCTCGACACTTTTATTTCTTCTCAGCTTCTAGTTCGTGCAGGAGCTAAATTGGATATTCAGGATAAAGATGGGGATACCCCCCTGCATGAGGCCCTGCGCCATCATACTTTGTCACAGCTTCGCCAGCTCCAAGACATGCAAGATGTGGGCAAGGTAGATACGGCTTGGGAGCCCTCCAAGAATACAGTAAGAAAACTGATTTATTTTTTCTCTGTTACATTTTCTCTTTGCTTTGATCTGCTTTCTGTTCTCTGAAAACAATTATTTAAAGATATTGTGCCAATAAGTAAATACTACTTGAAAACAATTTAATGACCTACGTGTCTTGGGTTACAACAACAATGACAACCAGGACTGCCTGGATTGCCACCGTTAAACAACGTGGTCACGTGATGTCACACTTTATGATTGCATTGCTTAGTGATGGCAATCTTGGTCCCAAATGCAGTTGTAACTCGAGGACTACCTGTGCTAAAATCTATTAATGGTAATTATACCCTCATCTAATCAATTTTATTTGCTCTTTTAAGGTATTTTTAGGTACATGAATAAAAATTCAAATGAGTTGCATGTTTACTTTCTTTCAGTTGATAATGGGATTGGGTACTCAGGGAGCAGAGAAGAAAAGTGCAGCATCTATTGCCTGTTTCCTGGCAGCCAATGGAGCTGACCTTGGTATTCGTAACAAGAAGGGTCAGTCACCCCTTGACTTGTGTCCTGATCCTAGCCTCTGTAAAGCATTGGCTAAATGCCATAAAGAAAAAGTCAGGTTTGTATTATAACAAAGTACTACACTTACATTTTACTACATAGTCTGCTATTTTCTATAGATTAGGCAGTTAGTGATTTACTTTAACCTGAGCTAAAATTAATTAAGGTTTTCTCATGTCCATTTAATTACGACAGCTTGTCAAAATTGAGAGGTTAGTGTATAAATTAAATGGGGAAAATCTCCACAGGCCAGTTCTGCTGTATCTTAATTTGGTCATTAACCAGCACTGAATTCTACTTTTTTTAAAAAAATCATATTTTGTTCATTATACTTTTAAGTTTATATTTTTGTTTTCATACTGGTTGGGTTAAGGAACTAGCAGCTTCATTCACAGAACATACTAAGCTTGATTAGTTTGAACCTAGGTTAGGCTTCTATGCCTTAGCATATTGTCTCTGGTTAGTTTATGATTAAATATGTTGTGGGAACTCAGAAAATGATTTACTTCTCTAACCAAGTCAAGGATGTTTTATAGACACTGTGTAGTTTTATGTTTATATCTACTGTTGTATCTTCAAAGTGATTTGGTTGTTTTAAGTGAGCCGGGTGTTGCCCACAACTTAGTTTACACTGAGATGAAAATTCCTATTGGCCTCACCAAGGTGTGCTTCCCAGTCAGTAGATAAATTTGCAGACATAGCCATCACCTTCTAAAATGCTTTCTGTAAAATTGTCAGGAAGGGTCATATGGTTATTCTCCTAAATTTGTAGTCACACAAATAATCACAAATGTTAATAATGCTCCTAATTTTGGATATTATATTCAGTGCGTACATAAATGTCTGAATGTAGGCTTGTGTTTAGTGGACAGGTTGGTTCCCGAAGTCCTTCTATGATCAACAATGATTCAGAAACCTTAGAAGAATGTATGGTATGTTCTGATATGAAGAGAGATACTCTATTTGGCCCATGTGGGCACATTGCTACTTGTTCCCTCTGTTCACCAAGAGTCAAGAAATGCCTCATTTGCAAAGAGCATGTTCAATCAAGAACAAAGGTGTGTGCTTAATTTTTTTCATCATTTCAGTATGTCAAATACTGTATAGTGCTCTAATTTTAAAACAAAACATACAGTAAATGCATAAACAAAGACCTGAGAATCGAATTGCTCACAGTTTAGACTCTTTTGTCAGGAGGAATTAATTTATTTTTACAACAGTATTTTTCCCCATAATCTTATTTCATAATGTATTCTATTAAATCTAGGATGTATAATCCGGATTTAGTGACACCAGAGCATCTGGTTCAGCATCCCATTGCTCAAAATGGCAACCAGATTCCTTTTTTAAGCAAAGGCAATAATCATTTCTTGGTTTTGCTGATGTTGTGTCTCTACATCTAGAAGTTTCATGTTGTGATAATGAATTGTAATAGTTTGATAAATGTATCTTCCTCTACAGATTTTCTGATTTTTCATATAAAATAATTAAAGTTAGATAAAACCTCTCTAACTTGAGTCAGCAAATTTTGCAAATTAATATATGAAGTAATTTCTGTCCTGAACATTATGGCCATAAATTTTAAGAGATGATCTTGAGTTCAAATATTTAGAGAGACAAATCATCTGTAGAGTATATGCATACTATATACACTTTGTAAACTTCTATTATCTCTTTTCTATTTTATAAAATTAAACAGTCCAAATGTTACGCAGGTAGTCCTCAATGATCGCTTGTTCAGCAACTGTTTAAAGTTACAACGATGTTGAATGAGGGGGACTTATGACATAGTTGCAGTCATCACAGCATCCCCTTGGTCATATGATCATGATTTGGGCGCTTGACTACCAGCTCACAATTACAACATTGCAGCATCCCATAGTCATGGGATCAACATTTGTGACCTTCACTGCCGGCTTCCGGCAAACAAAGTCAATGTGGAAGCCAAGCTGGCAGGAGGTTGCAAATGGTGATCATGTGACCACAGGACACTGTGGCCATGTGGAATTTGCCTAACAATGGCAACTGGAACTGCTGCAACTGCCGTTGTAAGTGCGCAGTCATGTGACGTCGCACTTTACAACCATGTCACTTAGTGACGGAGTTGCTGGTCCCAATTACCATCATTAAGTGAGGGCTACCTGTACTCTTTCCTCATTGAAAAGATGTTCCAACCCTCATCACGTGTTGCATTTTACCAGCTCTAGAGTATTCCTTTCGATTTTCCATTGTGGCCTAAGCATCAATTACTATAAAAACAGAGAGTACTGACAGTGTAATTTTCATCCTTTCCTAAATATAATTTGTGGTGGAAGGCTCACCGTTTTAAGAGCTGCTACACAGAAAATCCACTTTTTGTTGATTTTCTTAACACAAGACACTGTCTGAGCCAGCTTTTCAGTCTATAACTCAGCATATTTTTGCCCCAATCCATGGCACTGTAAATAGATATAGATGAAGTTTATACATATACAGTAGGATATACAGGGATGTGTATGTGTATACATATATGAATGTTGAATCACATTTGTCAGTGTGTTGTTAGTTCACCTAGATTGGATTTTAAATGTTGGAGCTCTTTTTCTTTCCTCAGTAATTTGCAGATTTACTTGCCTCACTGTTTATTCCTAATTCCAAATAAGTTATGAACAAGTTATAAAGTGATGGCCCTTATGTAGGATGTGGGGAACTTACTTAGCTTTGAACACTGTCAGCTGATTTATTTTCTTGCAGTAGTTACCAATCCATCACTTAACTCAGTTACTGCTTAGTTTACTCAGGAGTCTTCAATGAGGCACTTTTTAAAGCATAAAAATATACAGTGTCTAACAGACCATCCTCTCTTTACCATTTTTGAAACTTCCAAAGTTACCTTTGCAGAAATAATATTGATTCATCAGGAAGATTGTCTTTCGATGTACCAGATGTTATCTTAGTAAGTCTTCCTACAACTTCACCCAGAATAGATATTAAGCTAACAGACATTTAGTTGAAGAACTAAATGCTATAAAGCTACTCTAATTTTGTTTTTACAGATTGAAGAATGTGTTGTATGCTCAGATAAAAAAGCTGCAGTACTCTTTCAGCCTTGTGGACACATGTGTGCTTGTGAAAGTAAGTAATATACCAACAGTTGTTTCTTAAGAGTAATATAATAAGTTATTTAAATTGATTTGACTTCATTAGGTAATTATCATATAAAAGCTGATTTTTGAGTTTGCCATATTTGGCAACGAAGTAACCTTATTTTCAGTTACCTGCCTAAGATTGTGTCTCACTTATTTTTTTCCTATATATTAAAGTTGAATTTAAGTTTAAGATTTACTAATCTTAAAACTTTTTTTTTTTTGCAGATTGTGCCAGCCTTATGAAAAAATGTGTTCAGTGTCGGGCAGTGGTAGAACGAAGAGTTCCTTTTATTATGTGTTGTGGTGGGAAAGGTACAGAAGATACCATAGATGACATTAGTGAGTTATTTATTATTCTTCAAATTTATTGTAGTAAATCCTTGTTTCCCCTGTCTAATCGTTTCTTTTTTCTTCTATCTATTGCTCTAGTAGGGTAATTCAAAAAGCCTCATATCACTATGTCCTAGGGATCTCCCTCTGTCTTAATGGATAAAGGCAGAAGTAGAAACATTTTCTCTGCAGTACATGGCCTATTTTTTTGTGAGAGTACAGTAACATACATTAGTGGGAGAAGGATCTCCCTGGAAGGCAATGTCTAAGTGTTTTAAGAATGCAAGAAGTGGCACAATACAGTGGCAGTTGCTACTATATTTCTTACTAAAAAATTACAGTTCTGTAAATTACAGTGTGTGTGACTAGTTAATTAATGCTGTTTACGTGCGGTGGCGCTGCGGGTTAAACCGCTGAGCTGTCGATCGGAAGGTCGGCGGTTCGAAACCGCGCGGCGGGGTGAGCTCCCGTTGTTAATCCCAGCTCCTGCTCACCTAGCAGTTCGAAAACATGCAAATGTGAGTAGATCAATAGGTACCGCTTCGGCGGGAAGGTAACGGCGTTCCGTGTCGTCATGCTGGCCACATGACCCGGAAGTGTCTATGACAACGCCGGCTCCAAGGCTTAGAAACGGAGATGAGCACCGCCCCCTAGAGTCGGATTCGACTGGACTTTACGTCAAGGGAAACCTTTACCTTTACCTAATAACTTTGTATACATGATATTCACAACCATATTAGTGTTTTAGCCAGAAGTCTTTGGAATTTGGATCTTGATGCATCATGCTTCAGTAAGAAACCCATGGATCAGATCAAAGGCCTGTTGAATCTTAATCCAGATAGTTCTGAGAAACTGAAAAGCAATGCATGAAGGCATCAGAGTTTCCATTTTTGCCCCCAGCACTTTGGACATAGAGCTTCACATCCTTCAGCCTTTTATCACGAGGGAAACGCATAAACTGCTTGTTTATGTATCATTTCCCAAGTTGTGATATCTTCTAAAGATTGGAAGATGATGCCAGTATAGTGTAGTAGTTAAGAAGTTGGACTGGTACTGGTGAGACCCAGGTTCAAATCCATCTTTAGTTACAGAAGCTCACTGGGTAACTTCGGACCAATCATTCTCTCTCAGCTCGACCTACCCCACAGGATGTGGCCGTAGGGGAAAAAGAGAGGAGGAAGCACTATGTAGACTGCCTTGAGCTCCTGCGAGAAAGACAGATGTAAATTTAACAAATACATAAAATACAGATTTATACTTATTGCTTTAACTACTCAGTTATGAAGATTGTTGGTTTTTTGTAGTAATATGTTTACATTCACACATCGAAGCTGAATTATGAAGGTACTGTTTAGAATTCAGAAGATTTGTATGTAGGATGGATACATGTATTTGTGTTTTTTTAATTATCAACTTTAACAAAAGCTGTTAAAATTCACAAATGGAAATATATTTAGCAGGCTAGATGAATGTTTTAAATAACATTGGATGATGATGATGAAGATTCAATCATTGCCTGTCATTATTTCCTCCTCTGTGCATTCCTGCATTCTTTAGCAAGTGGAAACATTCCTGTTCTGCAGAAGGACAAGGATAATACTAATGTCAATGCTGATGTACAGAAATTGCAGCAGCAGTTGCAGGACATAAAGGAACAGGTAAAATAAATAAAATACGAGAGTAATACACTTCGTTAGAAAACCATTATGTGAATATTTTCAGGATGAGTGCTATATATTGAAAAATAAAAATAATACATATTGAGTGCAAAATATGCTTCAAATTTATTCGATTCAGTAAAACTGTAGGGACTTGTCCGGGCAGTCACCAGGAGTCAACACTGACTCAGAGGCTAGATAAATAAATAAATACTATTTGAATAAAGCGTAGAAAGAGATTTAAGACATAATTTCCCATCCATTTTTGTATAAAATATATAGGAATATAAACTAAGTTTCAGAAAAGCATAGTGTGGATAAATGTAAAGGCAGAACTTGCTTGCATAAGTACAGCTGGCATGAAGATTAAATCTGAATGACTCTGGGGCATTACTTTCATTAAATCTTAAATGTTATTTTATATGGACAAACATCTTTGAAGATACTGAAATTGTGAAGTGTAAAGTCAGTAAACATATTTTTGCCTGAGATTAAAATAAAACATTTCTGGACAGTATTCTTTCCTTAGAGCTGGGGTCCAAAATTAATAATCAATTAATGATCAACTTTTTCTGACTGGGATATCTCCCAACTTTCACTGTACTTTACTGTCATCCATAAAGAAGTTGACTTTCTCTCTTTCCTGAAATAAACCAGTCAGAAACAAAATAGAAAGTAGACAGAGTTTCTGAGGCTTTCCTTTGAAGCTGTAATAGACAGCAGTGTTAAATTCAACTCTATTCCCTTTTGAACTAGGGAAGTGAAGAAGTCCTAGGATGGTGCTACTATCTGGGGATGTTTCCATCCATGATAATGTCCATATCTATTTAACCCTCATTCTCTCCACCCATTTCTGCTTTGTGGCACAGCCACCTACAGCAGTTGAAAGCTCCATAGTATAGTGTGAGCGCTTCATTAGGTGATTTCTTGTTTGATAGTTCTCTAAATTCTGTATAATATTGTATTAAAATAGTGCATGAAATCTAAGCTAAATTACTTTTAGATAGAAAGATGTTAACTGTCCTTCATATTTGACATTTGTTTCTGCAGTTTGAGTTTTCTGGAAATATACGTAGAAGATTAAGTATTGTAGTTGATTATCGTTTTATCCAAGGAAATATTTAGTTCCTTTTTTATCTCTTACAGACCATGTGCCCTGTATGTTTGGACCGTCTGAAGAATATGATCTTTCTCTGTGGTCATGGAACATGTCAGCTTTGTGGTGATCGAATGAGTGAATGTCCTATCTGTCGAAAGGCTATTGAACGAAGGATTCTTTTGTATTAAAATCTCAAGTGTCTTATGGTTGCTTGTCACATTACTACTAGATTTTGCTTTTTGAATCCCCATAAATTTTAGTATGTATGAAAGGTTGTCATGAAGACATGTCTAGCATTACAGGAAGAATTACATTGTAAATGTGGATGTCTACAACATAGAATTATTATTTGCACAGTCAACTTCTACCATAAAGAAATATAAAGTAAGGTTAGATTAGTTAACAATGCAGTTTGTTTATATATTTTGTCTGTCTTCTTCTCCCCAGCCCCTTTATGTTAAAGGGATAATCTTGATTTTCTAGCTTGGCATTTTTATTTTGCATGTATAAACTCTTAATTTCAACCATATTAATTTTTATACTGTCAGTTGCTTTCATGTACAAATATTTTTAATTTTCTAAAATCTGTTTATTTTAAAATATTTTCATAGTAATGTCAGTCATAGTTACTACAACAAGCTAAGTCTTTTAGCTAAGTTCAGGAATTAAGACATTTGGCACAGTAACTAAATAGCATTTCAGTATTATATATTGCCTTTAAAATCTGAAAGCTGTTAATTCTGCATGGTCAGTGTTTTTTGAAGAAAAATGAGAGCAAAAGTAGTTTATCAAGCAGACCCATGACACATTGCTCCTTCTGTAATCCTCTACCAGAAATACTTTCTCCAAAACTCAGGGACATTCCAGATGTGTTTGAAAACAATACAGGTGTTACTAGTAATAAAAAAGAGAACTTCACAAGCAACTCTTATGCTTGAAGGTTATTTTGGATCTCATCTGAAGAACCAGTTTTTAGAACAGTGACAAAATACATTATATTATTTAGATAGGTATTTTTTTAAAAAGTATTCTAGCTATAGGGTTGCATTCGTAATTAGACATATTTAGATTTGCTTGCTGAAGTCAGTGAATCCTGAATTAGTCAAAATCATAGTGGGTCTAGTAAACTAGACATTAGCACCACTTTGCAAAAAGCAAATATATATCAAGATCATATAACATCTGTAGTTAGAATATTCATGCCTTTTGCAAATTTCACAATATATGTCACCTTCCGTTACTATCAGTCCCTCTGGAACTTGGGATCATTCCATTAATACCTAAGTTTTAAAATAAATAATGTGGAAGGATAAGAAAACAATTTGATATGAATACTCTGTTAGGCTACACATGGAGCACCAAATATTAAATTATCTTCTAAAGATGATGCATGATTTTTACATTTATAACTGACAGAAGTGCCAGTCCTTGTATTTGTCGCCAGTGGATTCTTATAAGCATGTGAGTTGCTTTTCCTCTTAACTAGTACAAAAATTATTTAAGAAAATTGCTTGTGGGAGTATTCTATATTTGGTGAATGCAATCATTGCCAAGATTTGAGATTTTTGTTTGTTTGTTTGTTTAGCTGCTGCTGCTGCTGCAAATGTCTGCAGATTGCCTTGGAACAGTGTTGATCATGTATTATACCAACTTTTCCTCGTCCTGGAGCCTTCCCATATCACCAATTTTCAATGGCTTTTTTTAAACTTCTTTTTCTTAAAACATAAAACAAGCTTGAAAATAGGTATGTTACACCTCTGTTAAGGCTGCAGTAACACATCTATTTTCAGCATCTCCCTCCTAAAACTAATCTGGGTTTAATATTTTGGCTCTGCTCTCTCCAGAAATGACATATCTCTATCTCTGCAACTGTTGGAGGGCAGTTTTTTTTTTTAAGTGCAGCTCCAACCTGTGAAGAAGTTGCCCTTTCCTTTTATATTTTGGAACACTACACCAATACATAGCTGTGGAGACTCACTTAGTAAAATGTCTCATATATTTTCAATATTTTTGCTAATGAAAGTGTTTTAAGACTTAATTTTTGGAATTGTCAGATGTCCAGATTTCTGTATTTCTATAATTATGAAATTTGCATACATACAAATTTGGAATACTTGGAATAAATCCCTTTGAGTATATTATGAATTAGTTCTTAATAAACATAGATAAGACTGACGTATGATTGTGCAGCATACCCTTCTTTTAGCTGCATCAAAGTTATTAGGCATTTAGAACTAAATCATACCAGTTTTTAAAAGGATGCATAAGAGAAATGGGTTTTGGAATGAAGTATAAATCTGTTAAATCAGTGAACAACCCAAACAAAAATCACTCTCTTAAGTTGGCGGTTGTAATGGCTATACTATTTCTTTATTGCTGTTCTTTCCTCGGCCTAGGCATGTATGTTCATAGGAGTTGATTGGGAATTTTGTTCTTTCAGAACTGGGCTTGGGGAAGGGGGAGAAAAGACATTTCCTTCATCCCTGAATACTAGCTGCAGTTGCCATTTAGTCTATAACTTCATATGTTTGAAGTATAGACCTCATAGCTTAATTATGGGGTTTTCTTGCTTCTCTCTTTCCTAATTTTTGTAACATCTTATGTGAAAAAGAGTTCTGGAGAATTCAAATGTTTGCATACTCTTTTATGGCATTTTGGTTGTAATAAAGATATTTACCCCAGCTACAGATTTTGGTTATTTTTTTTCCCATGAACCAACACAGCTGTGATTGTTTTATATTGACTTTCTGGTCAAACATACTCAATATTATACATTTTCTGAACATGCTTTTTTGTTCTGATTGAGAAATTGGGTCCTGAATTGCAAAGTGGTCTAGATGGTTCTAACTTAATTGTTTCCACAGTCATTTTTGTTTATTCGTTTAGTCGCTTCTGACTCTTCATGACTTCATGGACCAGACCATGCCAGAGCTTCCTGTCGGTTGACACCACCCCCAGCTCCCCCAAGGTCAAGTCTGTCACCTCTAGAATATCATCCATCCATCTTGTCCTTGGTCAGCCCCTCTTCTTTTGCCTTCCACTTTCCCTGGCATCAGCATCTTCTCCAGGGTATCCTGTCTTATTATGTGGCCAAAGTACTTTAGTTTTGCCTTTAATATCATTCCCTCAAGTGAGCAGTCTGGCTTTATTTCCTGGAGTATGGACTGGTTTGATCTTCTTGCAGTCCAAGGCACTCTCAGAATTTTCCTCCAACACCACAGTTCCAAAGCATCTATCTTCCTTCGCTCACCCTTCCTTATGGTCCAGCTCTCGCAGCCATATGTTACTACGGGGAACACTATTGCTTTAACTATGCGGACCTTTGTTGTCAGTGTGATGTCTCTGCTCTTAACTATTTTATCGAGATTTGTCATTGCTCTCCTCCCAAGAATTAACCGTCTTCTGATTCCCTGGCTGCAGTCAGTGCCTGCAGTAATCTTTGTGCCTAGAAATACGAAGTCTGTCACTGCCTTTACATTTTATCCCTCTATTTGCCAGTTATCAATCAAGCTGGTTGCCATAATCTTGGGTTTTTTGAGGTTTAGCTGCAGGCCAGCTTTTGCACTTTCTTCTTTCACCTTGATCATAAGGCTCCTCAGTTCCTCTTCGCTTTCAGCCATCAAAGTGGTATCATCTGCATATCTGAGATTGTTAATGTTTCTTCCAGCAATTTTAACTCCAGCCTTGGATTCCTCAAGCCCAGCATGTCGCATGATGTGTTCTGCATACAAGTTGAATAGGTAGAGTGAGAGTATACAGCCCTGCTGTACTCCTTTCATATTCCACATACATATTCCACAGTGTTGGGTACCTCTTCCCATATTGCTTAGCATCTTCATGAAACTGCTGGGAGAAGTTATTTGTCAGCATGGAATAAGGCATCAATATTTAGATGATACCCAGTTGTATATCTCTGCCTCAGGCTGAACATGAGATGCAGTAGAAGACCCAATATCTGGAGGCTGTTAGAGAGTGGATGGGGAGAAACAGGCTAAGACTATTTCAGCAAATAGAATGGCTGTCAGTTCAGAAGCTTCCTAATCCTAGGACAGTTCCATGTTTAGCTCTGGATGTGGTTTGTACTCCTTTGGTCCGTAGTCAGAGGGGCCTCTAATCTTATTAGAGCAGCAGGTAGAGGCCATGACCAGAGAACCATTCCCTAGTTTTGACTGGTATGCCAGTTGCAGCTGTTCTTGGAATGGGATAGACTGGGAATAGCAACGGTCATTCATGCTCTTGTCACCTTGTGATTGGATTATTGCAATTCACTCTCTATGGGGCTGTCCTTGAAGTAACTTGGAAATTACAGTTAGTGTAAAGTGCAGTTGCCCTTTTGCTAATGGTTGGCAGCCGTTATGGACACATTACTTCTTTACTATAGGAGCTGCAATGGCTACCATTTTGATTCTGGGTGCAGTTCAAGGGCTGGTTATTTCCTGTCAAGTTCAATATGGCTAGGTCCTTGGCATCTTTGACAGCATCTATTCCTAGAATCTGCTTGTTCCATTCGTACCACCAGAAAGGGCATATTGCCAGTCTACACCCTTCGGGCCTGGAAATGAATTCTCTCTGTCATGGTCCCCAACCCAGAGCCTGACTTAGGCATAAGCTAAGCAGACTACAGTTTAGGGCCTCATTGTCTGAAGGAGCCTCTCAAAATTTCCAATTCTTTTTCATTCATTACAGTTTTATAATTTCATATATGAAAGTCTCCATAAATTAAGCCCTCTTGTATGGCTTACATGATTGTCATTTATTGATTAAGATATGCTTTGTTTCTTCATGCATTCACACCTGTTCAAAGATGGCCCTTCCCTACCCCATCATGGATTTGTTGTACATCTTGGTGGCATTCTTGACAAGTTCAGTTGTTACACAGCCTTATCCTGCATTAGCACTTGCTAACTGGAGCCTCTACAGTTTCCTGTTGCTTAGAGCTTTACCATCTATATGTGGCCCTGCCTCTGGAACACCGTTAGGATGGCTCCCTCCCTGTTAGTATTGAAAAGGCAGTTAAAATGCTGCTTCTCTGAAGAGCTTTTAGGGAATTCTTGTTGTGTTACCTGGTGAAGCCCTATGAGGGGGATTGTGTTAAATTGGTCACTTTTTTGAACTTGATACTGTAAGTGATGTGATAGTTCAGTAATTATTAATGGTTGTTATTCTACTATGTCTGTTTTATTGTACTATCTGGAAGCCACCTGGAATCTGTGATTGAAGCAGCATACTTATTTTGTAAATCAATAAACACAATTGGAAAATCTGAATGAAATCAATTGAAACATCCTACCCCATTCTACAAATACTTTTATAGAAGTTTGTATGTAGGATTACAGGTAGCTATGGCTACAGTCAACTACAAATTTACATGGAAGTAATTCCATTTGCATTCATCAGGCTTATTTTCATACATATATGAATGTTACATGTGTTATTCAGTGTTGGAAGGAATGGATAAGTGCTGTACTGATCTCAAATAGAGTATATTAGTTATATTAAGTGTTAACTTTTAGTTCTCATGATGTTATGTTAAGCTACAATGTTCAAGCAGAGGACAACATTTTTTGAGATTTCTTAAGTAGTTAAATAGATTTCTTAAACATTTATATAATGTATTTAATTGTTAAAGCATAGTAGTATATGAAACCAGGTGTTGCACTTGAATTTATACTTTTATTAAAATGCAGATTGAAAGTTGAAATGGATGGCTGCATCAAACTATGTTAAAAATATATATTATAATTTTGTCAGGAAACTATACCTTATGGCAGCAGAACGATCAGAGAAGGAGTTTGAAGTGGAATACAGTGTGCTTCCTTCAAGATCTCCATGTTACATGACACCTCCAGTGCTTTACACCAGTAGTTCTTAAACTGTTTGATTCAATTAACCCTTTTCCCAATCTCAAATAATGTCATTACCTTCACAACCCCCCGCCCCCAAATCTGGTGTTTACACAAGTGTCTTAGTAGCAGCAGTCCCAAACTGTATTCAACTCACAAACAATCTATTACAGATTGCTCCTTTACATATACCTGGATATGCCCAAATTACCCCTTGGGTGTAATTACCCCCAGTTTAAGAACTACTGCTTTACATTGTGCCAATGCTTTATAGCAGCTGTATATACTGGAACTGAAAGGGACAACTGGTTGCAAAAGCTTACAGAATGGCTGGCACTATTTCACAGCTAGTGTGTGAAAAGATCAACAGTGCAATGCCCTAACTAGGAATTTCAATTTTTATTTCTTTGTGTATAATGTACAGTGGAAAGGGACAAGAGACACTCATTTCACACACATACAATTCATACATACACATGCCCATATACAGACGGTGATACAAATCTGTTGATGACATGGAGAGGGACGGTGCTGCTATTTCAGTAACTTATCTGGGGCTATTTACTGGGAATTGTTGGAAACAATATTCCCACTGTGGTTTTACTCGCCCCTGTGTCATTCTGACCCTTGGAAAAAAGGCCAGGGCTAGTGTGTTGTCCTGTTCAGACCATGCACCAGACAGGTTCTCAATGAATTTTCTTTATTAAAGAACTATTTGGAATAATTCAGTCTCAATATGCAAAACCTGTTCGAACAAGCTCAACTGTGTCACAACAGGCAGGGAGCGAACTTCCACTGGGGTTAGACTGGATGCAGCGGCACCAAGATTGGAGGCAGCAGTTCTTGAACTGGAACAATACTGAAACAGCAGTGGAACTGAATCGCTGACTCACTGGATCTAAAAGGATTACAAGCAGCATACAGGGATGAGCTGGAGACTTAAGCAATGAACTCAAAGCAAGGCTAGACTTGGCTGGGGTTTCTGGATCAGACTGGGTACTTGGAACTGAAGACTTGAAGACAAGGCTTGGAACTGGAGCAAGGCTGGACTCAGCTGGGAGCCCTAGACTAGGCTGGACTCGGCTGGATGGACCGCGGTGGCCACAAGTCCAGATCCTGAACAGATAGGTGTGAAACTCTGAAACACGCGGGAGTCTGCAAAGTGTGATTGCGTAGAGCTGCGGACAAGCAGTGGTGTGAAAATCTCTCGACTGCACTGTTGAGAACACAGGTTTCTGAGGCTTGATGCAAAACTCAGGCTACTGGGCTCAGCTGACTCTGGTTCCTCAATTACAGCAGATGCAAAATCGATTCTTCCAAATGGAACTTGGGCTCTGGTTCCTCTTCGACAGCAGATGCCGATTCCGATGCCAGTAAGGATTCTTCTCCCGAAGCTGCAGGCTTAGAGGATTGGTTGTCTCCAGCAGCTTGCTCTCTGCACTGCTGCCTTTTATCCCAACCTTTGGTGTGCTTGGAGTCTCCTGTAGCCAATCAGGCTGTCTTCTCCTTCACATGCTTTTCAGCCTGTCTCTGGCGTGCGCTGATTGGCGTATTCAAATCCTCCTCCGGATCTTGCCCGATCAGCGTTGTGGATTCTTCCCGCTCTGCTGACTCATGCTGGAATTTCGTTGCTCTGATTCCAGCCCTGTAAGTTTCCAATTCCTCCTCTGACTCAGAAATAGTTTCACTTTCCCAGTCAGAGGCAGGCTTGGTTCTGACATGTGTATATCTCAAGTTAGCTGATACAACATAGACTTCTCTTACTATTTTTAATAAATGTGATCCTGTCATGCAAACAATTCATTGTTCCATACAGCCAATAAATGTGCAAGGAAAACTGATCATAAGTATTAACAGAAAGCTTTTAAAAAGAAGGCAATGTCAGTTAATATTTGTATAACTAACTAATTCTTTTCCATATAATTTATTTTATATGGACTTAGTACCGGTAGTCCTCGTTTAGCAATTGACTCATTCACAGTTACGACAGTGATGAAAAAGTAACTTTACAACCAATCCTCGCATTTATGACATTTGTAGGTCTGTAAAGCAAAGGAAAGTTGAAGTAAGATCATGAGCACAGTCATAGTTTCACTTAGCAACCACTTTGCTTAACAACTGAGTTGTCGGTCCCAATTGTGGTCTCTAACAAGGACTACCTGTATGTCTATCCATCAGTAGGTAACTTTCTGAAATCTCCCTGGTAAAGAGGTTGGAAAGAATTCCTGAAGCCATGCTCAGCTGCTTTCCCTACCATTTTTTTCCAGAATTTAGATCAGTGTTTGTCAACCTCAGCTACTTTAAGATGTGTGGACTCCAACTCCCAGAATTCCCTAGCCAGTTTGCTGGCTGGGGAATTCTGGGAGTTGAAGTCCACACATCTTAAAGTAGCTGAGGTTGACAAACACTGATTTTAGATTGTGGATCTCTAAATAGAATATAGATGCTAAACCAATATGGTACAGTGAATGTCAAAATTTCATCATCTGATCCTGTCAGACTCCACAATCAAAGGATTGTTGAATCTTTTGATTGTGTTTGTCTGCAATGATGGATCAACATGTGTCAAGAAGGAAGATGGGAAGGGGGAATTGCAAGGAGTGTGAATCACTGTTGTTTGAACTGGAAAAGGGGGAGTCAAGGTTGTACTGCCAGAGACATCAGTGGTTGGTTTGGCTGACCGTTAGAGCTTGGGTGAGAAAGAGACAGGAGGGGGGAGGGGGCATTGGAAAGTTTTAATGAGTGAGTTTAGGCGGGAATCTTTTAATCACAGCTTTCTTTTGTTCTGCACACTTGTTCTCAATAAACCTGAATTCTGCATATTTCAATTGTGCATGAGTTGGGTCAATACTGGGACTAATGGTGTCAGTTCTTACAGTTCCATGTACGTTTGAATAGGAAGATGGAACATCAAGCTAGACATAGCATTTTTCTATGGAAAAAGATAGCATAATTTGAACTGAGAAACTCAGACTGGAAGAAAAGATTAATCTTCACCCTGAGGTCCCTGTTTACCTTTGGAAGAAAAGCATACAGTAATTATATTTGTGCTTCCTTCGGCAAATAAAGGCTTGAAAGCTTATTTTAATTAGAAAGGAGGTTGTATGGGGAGCTCCACTCCTCACAATATGCCATGGCCATGACCAAGATCACTCTGTTTCTCAGCTCCTTATCATCCTCATCGTCGGTTTAAATGTAATCAAGGATTTCTTGCCACATCTAGAAATCTCACACAAAAATATGGATAATACTATATTGAGATGATGCTGTAAAAATATTTGAACTAGGATGGTTTGTTCATTTAATTGACCTAATAGGCCACTTCAGTCAAAAATTTAATTAAAAGTACAAGACAAAAAAACAAACCCACAAACCTTAAAGAGAAATTCTGGTTTAGTTGCAAGAATTCATGCCAGTTCTCAAGTTTCTATTAAGCCTTTAACAAGTATGACTTGTTGTTGTTGTTGTTTATTCGTTTAGTCGCTTCCGACTCTTCGTGACTTCATGGACCAGCCCACGCCAGAGCTTCCTGTCGGTCGTCAACACCCCCAGCTCCCCCAGGGACGAGTCCGTCACCTCTAGAATATCATCCATCCACCTTGCCCTTGGTCGGCCCCTCTTCCTTTTGCCTTGAAATCTTAACAAACTTGCTTGCCTCAGGAACAATGAATTAGATTTTCTTTTAAGAACTGGCATTTTATCCACTGCATATGACTTAGCAATATTAACCAGACTGCACTCCTTGCAAATATTGCCCCATTGCCATGTTATGAACATCTACAACAGTGTTTCTTAACCTCGGCAACTTTAAGATATGTGGACTTCAACTCCCAGAATTCCCCAGCCAGCATGCTCTGCTGGGAAATTCTGGGAGTTGAAGTCCACATATCTTAAAGTTGAGAAACACTGATCTACAAGCTTCAAGGGCTTCCTTATTAATTTGCAAAATGACATTTCTTGTGTGGTGTTCTGCATCTGCAGATTGAATCTATCCATCCACTGAAAGAAGAAACCTCACGTGGTTCAGAGCTCAGTGCTGATAACATGGTGTCTGCGCAGCAGAAAGCACTCAGGTTTGCAATGGTAATGGGCGGGGCCCATTTAGATGAGGGTGGCTTCCACTGGATACTCCTACAAGCCTTTGGGGCAGCAGGTAAGAAAGGGTCACCGCACCAGATGGCCACTAGCTGGCCACAAAGAGATACTGGAAATTCTTAACTCTTTCTGGCCAGTACTATGGAATTACTTACTTTTAGTTACTGCATGTCTAAATGTTAAATGCTTTCAAATGATAGAAGAAAGAGCAAAACCAATGAACATTGCACTAGAAGTGAAACAGCATTAATAAATAATGTACCTTAGCTTTAGTGTGAAAATGTGGCAGACTTCCGGGTACTGTTTTCAGGGACTAGATTTTGTTCTTGATCATTAAGTCTTCTTCATTAAGCTATTTCTCAAATTTCATATGGATGAAGACTATGACATTATCCTTATTCTGAACATGAAACCTTTCCCCTTTGTATTTTTTCTTGTCTTCCCACAAATCTACTTTTTCCCGCCTTGGTGTCTGCTAGTGCACACGTATCCCACTGACCTGCAAAACCCGGCTCTGAGAAAACTGTTATCATAGCTGTATCCAAATGTCACTCCTACATTCTTGAGAACTTGACAAGTTTGGTAGCCTTCAAGTTTTGATTGAAGGATCAGTATTTCTCAACAGGTAGTCCGTGACTATGCATTTATTGGTATTATCCACTAGAGGCCAGGAGTGCACTCTAGTGCTAAGACAAATCCTATCACAAGGCAAAGTGAGGAGCAGATTTCTTGCATAAATTTGTCTAGTGGCATTCCATTTTGCTTTTCCCAAGCTGAAAAAATGTAACTTCTTCATTTCTCCCATCAGCCAGGATAATCAATAGACACAACAGTTCCTTGTGCATTCTATTTTATTTAATTTATTTAATTAGCTGTCTCCTAGCACTGTTTCTGTTAGATTCCTCCAATTCCATATCCATTCTATTTTCCTCTAATTTTTCCCCTCAACAAATGATATGCAAAAAGGCCCTTAATTACAAGATCTTTCACATATGAAACTACATACCTGTGGGGCCACTGTGAATTTGTTTATTTGTTTGTTAAACACTGTGTATATTCCCTCTCAATCCCAAAGGGTTCTTGGCAGAATATATCAACAAAAAAACCCCCCAAAACATAATAAATAAGCAAATCAGAACAATGTAAAAAAATCATCACAAACAAAGATAACCCCCAAATAAAAGCCATGATAGATGCCTACAGTCAGTCAACTGGGACCAAAAGCATGTTGAAACAGTTTTGGTCTGTTTCTGGTACCGTAGCAAGATGGGGGCTGCACATACTTCTGTGAGTGTTTCATAGGGTCGGGGCTCTTACGGTGTTACAGCTGAAATGAGATAAGAATAAATTTCTAGGACCTCTCTCCTTGACCTTACAAGCATAATCGGCAGGGACCAGGTTCAGTTCCCCACTTGACATCATCCTGTCAGACCCAAAGGAATTTAACAAAGCCCCCCCCTCTTTCTTTGCTGAAAAGAAAGAAATACTGCTCACCATTTACAAAGGCAAAACAAAATTGACCAGAGGCAGTGAAGATCCATTCTCATGCAATTGACTAAGCCAAATCTAATAAGGAAATTGCACAAAGTAACTTGGAGATAGGTACTTAATCCCATCAATATTTCTTGCTTGCTAACAAGAAACAATGGCTATTTAAGCACAGTGTTTCTTAACCAAAAAACAGCTCTCCTTATACAAACTTACCCAGTTTTTTCTATATGGCCCCAAGATCCTGACAATAAATCAGAGCCCTAGAATTTCCCACCCCACAACTCGAAATCCTTATTCAAGATCTTCCTTTCTACTCTCTGTTTCTCTTTCTTTGTAAGCTGGAACCCAACAATAATTGTTTCAATAAAGTGAGATCTTCCTCCTTAGGTTTGGGCTCCATCTTTTGCATTTATGGCAACAGAGAAAGCTTGCCGCCTTACCCACTCCTTGTGGACCTCACGAGGCGAGAGAACTTTCAACAGTCCTTCTCTTGATGACTTGACCAGATGGACAATTCCACTCTGGCAGAACTATTCCAGAGACTATTCTTTGCCTTGAAGTATGTTCTGAAAACTGTTAAGACAATGACTCTTAGGCTGCATGTTCTTCTGTAAAAACTGTGATGAGGTGATTACCTTTCTTGGCACCCAAGAACTGGAGGCAATATGTAGTGAGAAGAAACAAATTAGCTTGCAACATTTCTTTACTACTCAGGGAATGGCATTGGCCTACTGTTAAGGCCTCATCAAGTTCCTATAGGCTTTCTAGCTGAGTTCTACTCTTTTCATACTGATAAAAAAGTACACATTTCAAAATGTATTCAGTTTCCTGTTTTTCTGTTTCTATTCTCCAAGCTTTGTTCCTCCAGAATTTTCATTTTTAATATTTTTCTATTTAAGTGCATTAAACCTATATTTCCATTAACAATTCAATTCTAAAAGTTGCATTATCTTCCTTTTTGATATTTAAAGAAAAATAGAGGCATTGTTTTATTAAGATAATGTTTTATTTATTTCAATGCCTTGAATAGATTGGTAAGAATAACATGGATAAAAATGGTTAAAATTGCCAGGGGATTTTCAAAATTACCTTAGGAAAATATCCTTATTCTCTGACTTTAAGCAACAATATGAAACTTATAAAAATACCCTGCTTGTCTGGCTGCACAAGAAAGTAGAACTGAATTTTAATGAAGGGAAATAGAAATTATACAGAATAAATATACCTAGGACAGTCTACAGTTATGGCCTGTGCTATATAGTTCTTCCAACTAATGGTATAAAGAGGTCCCCTCTCTTTTTTAATTGAAAAAGTGCAAATAATTCAATGCAATCCCATCAGTGTTGCCATGCAACATTCAGGTGATAGAAATTTGAAATATAAATAAATAAATAAAACCAGGCCACAAATGCAAAGTGTTGCTGCGTCTCCTTCCCGCTCCAGGCTATGAATGCTTGGATATGGAGGACAGGAGAAGAAAATCCTTGGTTGCTCCATTGTGCCAATTTTCACTGGTGCCTATGTATTCTAATGTTCTCTGTTTGAACAAGAGCTGGGATCCCCCAAAATATATTACTGTACTGCAACTATTGGATGAGTTTTTACCTTTCTGTACCATTGGGTGTCACTGTAGTCACTGGATTTGGAAAACTGGAAAATCCAAGTACTCCTAGTTCAACAATGGTATGATAGAGAATGGAATACACACACACACACACACACACACACTCCCAAACCCAGTTATACTAACATTTGATTTTGAGCAGGAACTCAAAGAAAAGAAAATTGGGTGGTTCAAAGTTCTCCCCCCCATCCTTTCCATTGATATGAGCATAAATTGGGCTATTTTGATCTATTATGCATTAACATTGAGTATGCTGCTTAAAATTGTCCATATTTGCTGATCCATTGTGAGTGAAGGAAGTTTACTAAAAGGGCCCATCTACATATCTCAGACTACACCCTTAGCAGAGCAAAATTCACTCTAAAGAGACTGACCTATAAAGCTGTTGCCACAAAAATGCACAGTACATATTCTTAATAACCCTTCCCACCTTCCCACCCATAGCCCTACAAGCAAATCAGGCACAGAAGCTCTGAATGGTTTAAATGATACACATTTCATAATGAGACCTGCACTTTTTAGAGATGCTTTTTAAGCAGTGGCCATTGCTAAGATCCAAGTCTCTCTCTCTCTCTGTTATCATGATGATGACAGTTTAAACAGACCTTATCAGTGTATGTTCAATCAATATTTATGAGGACTGATAAAGCTGTGTTCTAGGTTCATGAAAACACTATTGCTTAGATGGCACAAGGTTGATATTAATATTCACTACTTTCTTGTTTGCCTACTACATTCATAAGAAGATTAATCCAAGGGAGTTTTTGAAGTTCCTATGCCCAACTCTTTGCTTTAGCTCAGCTGGTTACCATATTTACATTTAATATTGTACTGTTCTGACTTTTTTTTTAATGATATGGAAACTTGGACTGGTCTACACTTCACAGAAGTCATGGGTGAGAGCAAAACACTGGTCCTGGAAGCACTGAGGCAGCCCTAACCTATGGTGCAGCTGCTTCAAGAGCGTTCCCAGGCTATCTACACATCATGCATGTTCAGTGATGGCCGCTTTGCTTCATGTTCCCAGAAGTCCAGGAAGAAATGTTTGTGCATGTGCACAGAGTCAGCAGGTGTAATCAGAGAAACCTCTAGCGTTGTGCTTTTTCACAGTTTATCCGGACTTTGACTCACCACATTGTCTGAAGACTCTCTCTGTGTTTTCAGGGCAACTGAAACGCTTACTTTAACATCCTGAACAGCTTGAGGACAGGGGACCCTGGGGACAGGTGGCATTTGCTATCCAGTTACGATTTGCACTAGAACCTCTATTTCTCATAGGAGACCATTACAGGGTCTTTCCTGTGGTGGTGGTGAGACCACAGGATCCTTTTCCTTTGACAATGCCCGCCTCTCCACCCACCTGCCCACTTTCTCTTGTGGCAACAATTTGTAGCTGAAAAGGGATTGTCCCAGCAAAACTTGATTCTTGAGGTTTTTTAAACTTCTGCCTGCCTTTTTCATCTTTTGGAACTGGTTTTGTCTGTTGCTTTCTTGACGCTGCTTTTACTGATGTGTTAATGATTTGTTCTTAATTCTGGGAGTGAAAAAAGTCAAGGTGGCAGCTGCAACCTTACGATCAAAGCCCTTCCCTTTTTTATGTGCTCTGTGTACTGCTCTGGGGTTTGGGTTGTGGGGTTGGGGATGTTTTGTAGGGGGGCTTCAAGTCAGTGTTGACTCCTGGCGACTGCCTGGACGAGTCTGTGCAGTTTTCTTGGCAAGATTCTCGGACGTGGTTTGCCATTGCCTCCCTCCTAGGGCTGAGAAAGTGTGCTATTCATGTCATGTCTTATATGACTGAGTTACTGTGACCAGCTTGAGCATTTGGGATATGAACTGGAAAGGTGGGGCAGAAATATCTTAAGCAAAAACAAACAAACCCAGGACTTTCTTATGGCGAATGCTCTGAAGAATTGTTGTTCTTGCCAGGAATTTACATGCTGCATATTGCTCTTCTCCAACCTGGAGCCTTCCATTTGTGATAGGGCAGTAACTCCCAGAATTCCTAGCTGACATGCAGAAGGAAATTGTGGGAGTTGTTATCCCCAAACATCTCAGGGGTGCCAAGCCATGAAAGGTGGTAAATCAGTCCTAGAGTTTGTTTAACTTCAGTGCTGCTTATATTCTGCCCTGTTCACATAAGAGAGCTTGGCTGAGCAAGCATGAACAGCTGTACCCTAAGAAATTACTAAATAGTTCTTGGATGATGCCAGTCATACACTGAAATTGGCCTGGTTTATGCCTCTTAGAGCATTAAGAGTGGGTCTCTGCAGAGGGCAGGTTTGGAAAACAGGTCTTTAACAGTATACAATATACATACATACATATGCCTTTACACAGAGTACATACACACAATATAAAAGGCATATAAAGACAACATGTATACATTTTGGCCTAAGGTATAATGTGTTATGATTTCCAAATTGATCCAAGAAACTTGAGTCCAGCATTATAAATTACCTCAAACATTTTTATTCTTGTTTCCAAAAACAAATTTTTGTGCCAATTAACATTTGTTTTGCAGACATCTGAAAAACAATGGAACTGCTTTGATGAGGACATTGCTCATGATTTGTAGTATTTTTTTAGCAATTAAATTGCTGTTAACCACTAGGTATGCTTCTGTCAAGGTTTTTTAGGATTCTTGTATCTTAATTAATTAAAATCTTTCTGCATGAAGATTCTTATTTTATTTCTTCCTGTTGACCATACCAACAGGCTTACTAACTACAAGCATCTTAAATGCCCATTGTATAGCTTTCCTTTTGGTTAATTTCAGTTTCAAAGATGGGAAGGGGGTTCTATTAACTCCTGGTATTCTCTCTTTTCTCTCTTTTGGTCAGCAAAGGTGACAAACAAGTAAGTTATGAAGCGTATAAAACCAGACATATCACTGGTGGGCAAAATCACAAAACTCCACCTTACTTATTTCGGCCATGTCATGTGATCAAACCTGCTGGAAAAGGCAGTTATGCTTGGAATGGTCGGCAGTAAAAGGAAACGAGGCCACCAAAAAGCACAGTGGCTAGACACCATCAGAGCCGACATCAGCCAGAGCATAAAACCACTAAAAGAAGCCGTACAAGATCAGAAAACGTGGAGAGAGCTGGTCCATAGAATTGCTGAGAATCAGACACGATTGAATGGATAGCATCATCATTCTCCCTTTTCATCAGAATGACAAAGGCAGTGTTGTGATGCTGTGATGCAAGCTCTGCTTCTTTGGAGCATGCGCGTGATGTCACAACAAACAAAGAAAACAGGTGGCCTTGCGTTGCAATTTTGTGATGCTGCTCACATCACTCTGAACCCCTTGCTCCCTTGCAGGTGCCACTGTAAATTAAAATGGAGGAGATACCCCGACAAAATCTTAAAAGAGAGCAATCTATCAATGTCAGGATTACCTATTCAAAACTAAATGCACCACACCCACCCTCAAAAATCAGGTCCAGCATAATTAGAATATTGTGGGTCAAATTAAGGAAAAGGGCTGGTGGATTCTCCTGGCTTCATGTGCCCTTCCATCTGTAGCAGGAGACAATCAGCCTGCTCTCAATATAAGGTTTTAAAACATTCAATTCTGTCTGATTGGTCATAAAGTTAAGGGTGGACTGCTTCAAACTAGTTAGAAATTCTTATTAATTCATATCAATTTGACTGTTTTTGTAAATTTCTGATTTGATTATAGTAGTTTTTAAAGTGCCAAACTCAGATTGGATTACCTTTATATTTCTTCCAACATAATGCTATATTTATTATTCTTAAATATGAATCTTTTTCTTTTTCTTTCAAATTTTTGTGAATTCTCATGTAATTTTTATAATATGTAAATCCTTAATGTTTTTTTCTTTCCCTTTTTCCTTCTCTCCATTTCTTTTTTCCCCTTTTTTCAGTTTTTCAGTTTTTTTTTTAAAGGAAACAGTCACTCATCACCCTCCCTAATGTGGTTTGGGCAGGACTTAGTATGGTAGGCTTAATCATCTGGCAAGCTGCCTGAATAACAGGTCTCAGACACAGAAGGGTGTGGGAGATGAAGCAGGATGGAGTTCTTGGTGCTCCTGCTTGGGACAAGCCTTCCTATGACCTATCAGTTGAGTTACTTCTGAACATGGGTCTACTGTACTTCTGAAAGAGCACTAAACTCATATCCAAAAATAGCCTATCTGGCAGGTCACAGATGTGGAGGAGGGGCTTGGGATGAAGCAAGAGGGAGCTCTCCTGATCACTGCTCCGCACTCATAACCTATCAGTCAGGCTATTTCTTAGCAGGTTTGGTGCACTTTTGAAAGAGTGCTAAACCCTGCGCTAAACCTGTGTTTGCAAGGAGCTCACTTAAGAGCTGACAAGTATATTGGAAAGTGCTAATCAGATATTATTCAGGCAGATTCCTCTGCAGAGTCTAGAGGTCTGGTCTCTCCTGTAGCCCAGCCAAAATGGCCATGGAAAACAGTTGTCAGAGGCTGGAAGGTGGGATCGTTTCTGCAGGAGCATAAAATGGCCAATAGGATGTTGCCAGATCTCAAGGCCTGATTGTTTCAGCACCACATTGTTGGTGATGTCTGCCAGATCATGTCCATGGCAAAAATTACGTCAGGATAAGACAGAACACTCCATTGGAAAACTAGAACAGCTAATGATGACTCAATTGGCTCAGATGTGGGTTGGGGATGAAATAAAGACTTCATCATGAGGACATGGCAGAAAAAAGCTGTTATTGGGTCATGTTTGTGCCACACTTAAGAAATTAGGAGGGACCCTTTTAGATAGTTCACTATTGTGCAGGTTCAGTAAGGGGACCCACCTCAGTAAAACAGATCATGCTCATCTAGACTGAGACAACCTTTTTTAAAAAAAAAATTTACATCAGTGAGTGAACATCAAAACAATAGCACTCAGTTGAGCTATTTCACAATTTCCTCTCCCCATGCTCCCTAAAGTGTGGTTGCTTTGGGTTAACAATAGCTGCATTTATACATGTTGTTGTCCTTGTAAATTGACATATAAGGGAGTATAATGAGCTTAGGTCACCTGCTCGTACAGAGGAGGTTTCATTCTTTTTGTTTTAATCCTTCCACTCTCTTGGATGTTCACCCAGGAGTCGTTGTATTTGATCATTTGTGGAAAGCAGCACCTTGGTGTTCTGCCAAGTATTGGCCATGGTAGAATTACTAGAAGTTGTTAGAAAACAATGAAGCAGTGTGTCTTCCACTAGATGAGGGAGGATAGAGAAAGGTTTCACTTTTATAATGTAATTACCTGTATAACTCCTTACCTGTTAGAAAAAGACTCTGTATCCCTGTGAAGTGAGATATGCTTTTTACCAATGGTTCTTCCAGAGATGGACCACCTTTCTGGGTTGGCTGAAGACTATAAAGTGGGTGGGACCCTGTTGGGGACTGTTTGGGGAGGGGTGGTTTCTTTGTTTTAATTGTGATATGCCTACCTTAGAGCTTATATAGCAGTTTTCATATATATCCCATCTCAAAATGGTGGACTGTCTATGAAATAGTAACAGTAGCTGTACACCCTCACATCTTTTTGAACAAGATTCTGGTCTTGGTTTCCTTGCAAATTTCTGATTAGGGCCATGAAATGGCATCTGAAAATCTCTAGCTTAATTCTGAATGCAGGAACTTAGTTAAATGAATGAATTTATAAAATTCACTAAGTGAAGAGTGGAATTTCATCATTTGGCCACCTCAAAATCGAATTCTTGATCTCATAGTGCTATTTTAAACTGGGCTGCCGAAATCTGAACAGCGACTAGATGTAGCAATGAATTAGTTTTTTGTATCTTTTTGCTAGCCCTATCATAGCAAAAACAAACACAACCTCTGATCTTTGCAATTCCAAGACTCTAAGTTGTGACGGTTTGCACCTTTCATAATCTATGTCAGACCCATGAAATTTTCATCACCAGATTGTATCTGTGAACAGTTTGGAAAGAGGGACCATCCCTTCTGGAATTTGATAGACTCCAAAGCTGAGATAGTAGAGTTGCATCAAGAGCTATAGTATAACTTTAAACGCAGCAGAGATGATCATATTGTTTCCATTTACTCCTGCTGATGCTCTTGTCCTCCATGAATTTTCTTTTCTTTTCTCTCCATTTTGCTCCCTTTCTCTGTCTTAATTATTCTGTGCTGTGCCTTTCCTTTCCCAACCACCAGGGTGTTGGGACTACAACTTCCAACCTCTGCCAGTCTGGGGGTAATGGGAGTCATAGTCACTTGGTCTGTAAACACCAGGTTGGGAAGGCTGCTATATATGCTTAAACATATTTGCTAGAAGAGCTTTATAGAGAGAGAACAGAAGATGCTCACATTTGATCATGTGTAAGAGCATTTTGAAAACAAATATATCTCTTACCCTAATATTTCATGGGTACAATGCACATTTAATCTAGGAGCATGTGAAGCAACCAATCACCATGTACAAGGGTATAAGTCACTCTGGCAGAGATGCAAGTGGGTGTTCTCCAAGTATGGCCATGGTCATGATTCTGACAAACCCAGTAATAGAAAGGAACACTAATAGTTGCTGCCACCTTCTAAAAAAAAAGACAGTATATTAGGAATTTTCCACTTCTACACAGGTAGGAAGCAAATTGGCCAGATGGCCTTTGAGTGGAAGAAGAGCCATTTAGATTAGTCCTCTCAGACCTTGATCCCCTCCAAGAATTCTCAGCTATGACCACACTGGATGGGGAATTCTGGGAATTCAAGTCCTCCAACTTGGAGGGTGCCAGATTGGGGAAGGCGGACATGTTCAACTTCAAATGCTATCTAGAACTTTCAGACTGTTCTAAGTTGGTGAAAGGCATGAGGAAAGTTTCATACTAGTCCTGCTTTGGAGATGCCTTGTGGGGGACTGGCTGGCGGAATCCAGAGAAACTCTAGGGGTGCTGAGTGTTGAAGGGGAAGAAAGAGGATTTCCTGGGAAATCAAGACCTTTACTGACCTTTCAAATCTAACCAAAAATGCCAAAGTGGGCTATATTGTTTAAGCAAGGCTTAATCCAGGGGAAGCTGAGAGCGGGAAATGAAATAAATATCAGAGGCCTACAATACAAACAATCAACTCCAATCCCACTTTGTGTTGCAGTTCCTCCCCTGCTGAGAACAGACCCCCTATTGTGGCAGGCACATTATGAGACAGGGCTGTGCCCAAAAGCTTAACTGGAAAGCTAATCCCAACCAATTCATGCTCTGTTCACAGCAACGTGTGCCAGTCTGTTGGCCTAGTCCAAATTCTGCATCTGAGAGTCCAAATGGTGTAGGGCAGCATGGAAAAGTGGAGGCCCTCCCACAAAAGACATGTGCAAGAGAAGCTAAACTAAGCTCCTAGTTGAGACAGACAAGCAGAATCTGCACTCCTCCTTTAGGATTGCATTGTTTCTCTTTAGTATTCTGAGCAACCACAAATTAGGCTAAAGGTGATATTTACTTGCCTGCAGTGGAAGATATGGATGTGCTCATTAACTTCACTGATTTTTCTATTGCCCACTTATTGATTCCCATGCCCGTTGTAGCAGATCAAGCTTTAAATCTGCTGGAAATGACCACCTGATTCTGTTGAGGCTGACCTTAATATTATATCATCTTATAGCACACTGTAATATATTTTCCGGAGCACAGTGCAAATTTTTAGTCACACTGTGGTCAGAATGTTTCCTTCTAGTGAACTTAAGGCCCATTTGTTACTTCAGGATTTTTTTAAAGTGTTTTATTTTTTCCTTTAATGTTGTCTCTAATTTTTTCCCCTTTTTGTTGATTTTCACATTTGGCTTGCACTGTATGAATGTTACAGCACAAATTCATTTGAAATCTTGCTGCCAGTCTTCAAGCTGCTAGTTATCTGGATGCATCTAAAGTAATTTAAATGAAACTTTCCCCCACAAACTTTAATATGCACAGCAAGTATGTTGAAGAATGAAAGGCAAAGTGGTTGAGAAGGGCTGTGCACTCCCGCTCTCTCTCTCTCTCAAACACATTTTCTCTTCCTCCCTCCCTCCCGAGATGGTAGCTCAAAGATGTTTCTTCCTAAAAACAATGACGTCTTGCAAATATCATTGCTGATCTGCAAAGTACTGAAGTGAGGACTTAATTTCAGCGAAAAGGTTGCTACTTAATCCTCTGTTACCACTTTTACTAGTACTTTATACAGTACAAGCAGTCCAATTATCTGTTGCACACCTTCCTCAGGTTGGCCATCCCAAACTCACTGAATTGGCCATCAATCTTGTCTCAATATTAAGTAGAATATGCATTTCATTTAAACATTATATGCAGTTAGTAGGGCCGTAACTAGTTAGTAGGGGGACGCAGTGGTGCAGCGGCTTAATGACGCTGGAGTTTGCTGGCCAGAAATGGTCAACACTCCAATGGTTCAAGCCCAGCTCCACGTGACGGAAGTGAGCTCCTGTCATTTTGTCCCTAGCCTACCTAGCAGTTCAAAAGCATACCATCTGCGAGTAGATAAATAGGTACCCCCATTTTGGTGGGGGAAAATGCTGGCGGCGCTCTGTGCAGGAGCAGGAACTGGCACTGGATCTGCCTGGATGTGAATGGCGGAAGATTGGTGGAGAAAAAGCCCTGGATGAGCCAACTTCCCTAGGAACGCTGCTTGCCAGCTGGTGCGAAGTTGGCTCGCCCTCTTGTGGTGCACCCATGCAACAAAGAACTAGCAACTCTCAGCGCCAGAACATCTACTGTGTGTAAAAACATTGTAGACTCCCTGGCATTGTATGCCATACGCTAAATAAAATAAATAAGGGCCATAACTAGAGCTTGATCCCATGAGAATCTTGAAAATGTGCATATTGCTTGGTAGATTTAGAAGAGATTCAAAAACATTAGTGTGGCTTTCAGCATATACAGAGGATATTTCAATCTCCCAGTCTGTAATAACTCCCTATGTCGCCCTTTGCCACCGTTGATCACTTATAGACCAGCTGAAGTAGTGTTCATTGCAAAGTGTGACAGTGGATCCAGAAATTTAAATTAGGAAATGCATTGTATGTGTATAGAAAGGTTTTAGAACAGTTCTTGGTGTTCTTTAGACTCCAGTTATGATAACTATTATCCGACCTGTATCAGTTAGAATCCTAAGAAACCCATTATCGGTAGTGTTTCATATAGCTATTGATCTCCAGCATGCTTGTTTATAAGTTAAATCAATCTTACATACCCCAATTTTCACCTACCAAATCAATCATTGTAATGTTAACAAGTAAGGAAAACAATGGAGGATTGTATAAATAGCAGGCATGTCTGCTGTCCCCAAATCATTATTGTCCATTCCTCTGCTTTTTGTTAGCATCTGTATGTTGTTAGCTTGGGAATGTCTATTCTATCATTTAGTTACCTTATGCATTGGAAGGGCCTGTTGTTTGATGTGCCTTCACTTTAATGTAAAGCACACCATTACTAGGTTAATGATCATGAGCCATCACTGAGCCACTTTGAAAAGGTGGCAGTGATGAATGGAGCCAGCAGCTCTGAGGGAGGTTGATCACTGAATGCACAGTGAAGTTTATTTAAGCTGGGCTTGATAATGGGCCTGTATTTGAGATGGGATGTTTCTAGTCACTATTTAGACAACAGACATTCCCTGACGTGATATTCCTTCTCCACCCCCTTATCTTTATACAGAGTGAGTAGGCTAAGGCTGCTCTCTGTTGGAGATCTATGGGTAGGGGGTAGCATGGCAATATGAAGTAGCAACCCTCTGCTTTCAGATGGTAGAATGTGGAAAGTACATAGAAAGAATAGGCAGTCTTTCATGGCCCAAGCCTGTCTGTTTTAAATTTATTTTTTCAGCCATGAATATTTGAAATATATTTCTTTAGCATATTATTGAAAAAGCTACACATTTGCCAAAACATTGACCAGAGTGTCCCCTGGTCATTTATGAAACACAAGAATAGATTTTCCCATGTGGTATCTTCCATTTCTGAGGACCATTTCCATAATCATAGGCTGACATGGATGAAGGGGTTTGAAGTCTTACACATCTAGAATAAACTAGCTTGAAAGAGGCTTTTTAGGACTTAGAAAGAGCTTCTCTGTATCAGATGCAAATGGAATAACTGTCAGTCCTGTGAGGTAGGGCAGGTCAGGAAACTGATTCCACAAATCAGACTGGAACTCTATTTTATTGACATAGGCTATAGAAACAGAATTGTAAAAGCCTGACTGATTTCTCCTCTCCCTTCCTCCCTCTTATACTATAGTGAATAAGGAAGGAGTTCATTCTGAGCTGCTTTCTCATACTTTCTCTATTGCCCAGGCCTAAAACAGGTAGTCCTCAACTTACCACCGCAACTGGGAGAGGAACTTCCATTCCTAAGTGAAGAGGTCATTAAGCGAGTCACACCCAATTTTATAACCCTTTTTGCCATGGTCATTAAGAAATCACCATGGTCGTTAAGTGAACCATGTGGTCGTTAAGCAAATCTGGCTTCCCCTGTTGACTTTGCTTGTTGGAAGATGGCTGAGAAGGTTACAAATGGCAATCACATGATGCCAGGATGCTGCAACCATTGTAAATACATGCTGGTTGCCAAGTGCCTGAATTTTGATCATGTGATCTCAGGGACTCTGTGTCAGTCATAGTACGAGGACTGGTCATAAGTCACTTTTTTCAGCGCCGTCGTAACTTCGAATGGTCACTAAACATATGGTTGTAAGTCAAGGGCTACCTATACTTCTGTTTATGCAGCCATTATGGCCTCTGCCTAACTTCCCCAAGATCATCTCTGTGACTTTTACAATAACCAATCCAGCATCTTATGCTTTGATCAGTTATTCTGGTGCAATATAATTGTCATATGCTCATGTATACCAATAGCTGCACTATAGCTAATTCAGTGCTGATTTTTAATATACATATATTCAGGATCATATAGACAGGATCATATAGACAGGACACCCTGGAGAAGATGCTGATGCTAGGGAAAGTGGAAGGCAAAAGGAAGAGGGGCCGACCAAGGGCAAGATGGATGGATGATATTCTAGAGGTGACGGACTCATCCCTGGGGGAGCTGGGGGTGGTGATGACCGACAGGAAGCTCTGGCGTGGGCTGGTCCATGAAGTCACAAAGAGTCAGAAGTGACTGAACAAATAAACAACAAATATTCAGGATCATATGTATAATGATAAAAACATGCATATTGGTTTCTTTTTAAAATCAGAAAATGCTCCCTGAGTTAATGTTTTAAGCATTCTCTGATAAGACACCTACTGTCATGGAAGGAGAACATCATTTTCCTCCAGCCAATAACATACAGCTAGGTTGTATTATATTAAAGCTATGAAATCTGGGCTGCAAAAACCTAGATGACCACTACAGTACATTCCAGCAAAGATGAGTATAATTCTAAGCATTTTCTGCCATCTAGGGATCATCTGGATGTTTGCAGCAGCCTTCCAGGTTACTGAAGACAACTGGTCCTTTTCTTGTTTAAATAACTCAGTATCAATGTAATGTTGCAAAAATACTAGAATTTGGGGTCTGCCCTCCCCTTATTATATAGGAAGCTGTTCTGACAGCTAAATGGCTTTATACGACTGGTCCCATTTCTATCAATTTGAAGGAAATATTGGAATAAATGTTAGAATGTTAGTAAATAATAAAGCTATTATTTAAAAAGAAAGTGCTACCTCCATTTTGAGGGGAGAAGTCATATGGGGGGTGTCAAAAATAATATCTAGCTACATGGCCAGATCTTTTGGTTGAATGACCATGTGTCATGGCTACACCTGAGGAAGACTTCTCAGAAGGGAAAATAGGGCCAAGCGATTCCACTGATTTTCTGCACTGGATGGACCCTCACACAAACCTGGGCCAGAATGAGTTTCCAATAGCTCAGGACTCTGCCTAGGACTCTGATCTAGACTTACCAGTGCAAACCCTTGGGACTGATGCTCCCCTTTGGTTGGGTATCAGAAAGCAAGAGCCACCAAAATACAGGCTTGCAAAGGAGAGTGATTTGAGAAATAAGTAGCTGAGAGTATGCCTGAATTATCTTGAATCCAGATCAAGTTTGACAAGACCCAGTTGAGTAAATTCTGTTAACTTAGTACTCCTGGATGGCCTTGCAGTCAGATCAGGATTAAATTCTGAGTTAAGTTGAGATAGCTACAGATTCTAATATGAAGCTCTCTGTTTGAGGGTAACTCATGAATGGAAGCAAAGTCTACTGGTTGTATGCCCAGTAACTGTTGTGTTTTGAAGCCTCACTGGTATATCAGCTCTGGTAGATCAGTATAACCTGACTTTCACTCTCTTGACTTTGTTCTCTGAAACACTGACTGGACTTGGACTCATTTAGCTTTGGACTTCTGGGCTGACTTATTATCTTCTGTGCATTTCTCTAACTGTGAGTAATACTTTCTGGAATTGTAGCTTGGGCTATGAAACCATACTTTCACTGCTCCTGACCTCATCCCAGGACAGGGCACCATCTTGGGTGGCTATAAGAAGGCTATTTTAATGGAGGCATTCCATGCTGGGAAGCCAGGTACTGCCCTAGGATTTCCCTGGAGTATGCATTCAGTGTGTCAAGTGAGAGGGAAACAGCCTCCTAATCAGAAGCCATGATAACAGAGATAATGGCTTGGCAGTGAGAGGAGTAGTACAGATGGAAGGACTTAAGGGTCCTGACCACAGTGGAAATGCTATCGTCTTCCCACAGGAATATCAAAGGCAGCAATGGAAACTCAACACTGTGTTTCTTGTACAGCTGACTGCATACTCTTCAGCTGTAACTGGTAAATAGTTGCACTGGAACTGGGAGATGCAGCTGGAGAAGGCTAGTGCCTTAGCATTCAGAGCACCAAGGACCCAAGATAAATAAAACTCTTGGTGAGAGTGACTAGGGATAGGTCAGGTGAAGGGTCACTGAAAGGCCAAGATGCCTCAGATCTGGATATTTTGGTTGTCTATTTACCCAGTGGAGAAAGACAAAGAGTGCTGAAACACTCCATGAGTCTCATATTTATGGTTGCACACACAGCCTGGCTAGCAGGGGTGAGGGGAGAGAGTCAAAAGAAAAAAGGGGTGTCTCTTAGAGGTCTTCTTTTTATGGATTGCATGCAGGCATAATAGTGAGGGTTTCAGCTCACATGGAAAAACCAATCATATATATATGAAGGCTTCCTTCACTTGTGTTGTTACACAAGATGAGAAGGAGTTCTCTGAATGCCGTAGTAGCTCCTTGTTGGATCTCCACTTCACATGCAGCCCCTCCCCCATTAAGATATTCCCTTGTTTTCCATCAATGCAAACTTTGCTGGGAATTTTCAGGCCAGATCTTTTGGCTAAATTTTATCTTACTTTTATGTTAAAAGGAAAGGCTAAAGTAAAAAAAAAAAGTGAATTCACTCTTCTACAAACTTTTCATAATTAAATTGTATACAGCAAATATGGGATAAATATAGCTATAGACAAACATGTACACAAATAAACAATATTAGAGCAAATTTAGCTGTCCTAATAAATGTCAACTCATAAAAGTTAAATATTTAATAATTATATATAAACACTAAAGGTCTTTTGTATTGATTCTGAACTTAATATCCTTAGTTCATGAACTGAGATATCAGATAGATAGAAGAATTCTTATTTTGGCAGAGGGTGGGTTGCTATTAATTTCAGTGGAGAGGTCTTTCCATATATGTAAAGTAATGCTTCCCAAAATCTATTCATTTACTGAAACCAATAAAGAAGCTGTTCAGAAGTTTCAGGACAGTACCAGAGCTTCCGTATCTGAAACAAACATTGGCTGGTGTATATATGACTTCATGATCACAATAAGAGAGCCATTTCTGCAAGTCTATGTCTCCTCATATTTCGTGATGCACACAAGAGGACTTTGCTCAGACCAAGCATGGAGGACCTATGACTCTCATAATGTCAGCAATCTTAGCCAGCATGACCACTGGTGAGAGACATTGGGAGCAGTAGTTCAGCAACATTTTGTAGGTCACACATCTATCTACTTCATGCAGTTCGTTGCAGGAAATCTGGAATTCCCACAGCCTCTCCTTAAAAATCTCCAGCAAGGAAAAACTGACCATCATTGAGAATTGGTTCATTTATCAACCTACTCTTACTTACCAGTAAGTTTCTCCTAACATGGAACTGAAATCTGTCCTGTGATGAAAGCTCATGAAATTAGTACTGCCCTTTACATGTATTTACCCTCCAGATCCATTGCTGCTTTTTCCTACAAGATCTAGTAGGTAAGAAGTGCTTTTCTTTCAGTTTACCTCAGAGATTAGCTCTTTAAAGACATGCAAAGTCAGTAGAAGGTATTCTTCTTAAAAAACATTGCTAAGTATTTACCAACGTGTAAACACATAAAATTACAGAGCTTAAAAACCATTGTCTGTGAAAGTTACTTACCAAAGGACAATATTGACCAAATAAATGAATTCCACAGATGAACTGGCGTTTCTCTTTTGCCCTGTAATATGAAAGGTGTAGTAGTGTTTATGTAAAGCAACTTGAAAATAATTTCCATTATTTGAAGTATGAGGAGCAATCTGACTTAAAAAAAAAACCTGAGTAAATAAGATAACTGATTTAACTTCAAAATATCTGGACATTGCTGGTGCCATTTGAGGAGAAGGAAAGGGAAGGAAATGTAATGGAGATACTTAGTTGTTTCTTATTTCATTTTAATACATGGTTTGTTATTTGTTGAATAAATCACAGTAGCCTGGTTCATACAACACTAAAACATAAACCATAGTTTATAAGTTATAAAGGTTGAATTCACATATCACACCACACTGAACCAAATAAATCATATTATAGCTTTGAAAGGTGTGTGAACCCAGACAATAAATTTTCTTTTTAAAAAATGGAATTACTACATTTTCAGAGGTTTGATATACTTTCTGAGTATTGACACATGACTGGCTAGCTTGGTATTGTTCCATAAAAGAAAGAAAGGAAGAACTTCGGATGAATTCTCTGCTAACTAACTTTAAAATGTAATTGAAGCACTATTAGAAGGAATTATTATGATGGTTAGGGCTATTTTTATTTTCTTCTATGAAGTTCTTCAAAAATTTCCTCCTGATACTTAGTGTTATGAACAAAAAGGGCAGCCCTATTGTTCTGATTTATGACTATTAGAAGCTGTGGCAGGAAGTTGCCTCCACGGCAGTAGCCCCGAACTCCACCTTATGTCAATAAGCCATTGAAACAGAAAGCTACAAGGCCTTTGTACGGACTGGTATTGAACACCCAAACCAACCCATGTATTACGTAGAAAGGAAAACACTGACAGATCTTTTCCAATTGCAGGTAGATTCACTGTCATTCTACTGTGTTCTCCTCCTGCTCCTGCTCCTCTTTTTCATTTTATCAGAAATGTAAAAATCCAGTTACAGTCTTCTGCTAAGTTAATTTACTTATTTGCTTATTAGAGTGGAGCAAAAACTATGAACTTAGATGTGGGCATACTTTACGAATCCTTCACAGTGCAATTAACATATCTTAAACTTTTTTAGATTTCATGAATAGTTTTATTAACATTAAACTTTGTGTTTGTTTCCCTTTGTAAGTTTCGGACTAAGAAACACAATTCAAATAAATGGTCCTAAACATTAAGTAGGGGATCAATTTATGGAGCCTAAGAATCTAATCCTATGATCTCTTAAGGGTTCTGCCTCCATTGTGAGGCTGAAAATATTTTGAACTTGGAGGGGGAAATCTGACTTTAGAATCTCCTTTCGCTATTCACAGTGTCCTCTGAGGCAAACTTACTCTAATACTCAAAGAGGAAAAGGATGTATGGCCACAGCAATGCTAGATTCCATATTTCCTGGACTGTAATATGTTTTCAAACAGGTTTTTCACTGATTTCAGTAGTAAGGATTCCTTTAAATCAGTGTTTTTCAAACTTGGCAACTTTAAGATGTGTCAACTTCAACTCCCAGCCTTCCTGGCTGGGGAATTCTGGGAGCTGAAGTCCACACACCTTGAAGTTGCCAAGTTTGAAAAACACTGATTTAAAGGAATAAGAAAAGCCAATGGAGAAAGAAACGCAAATGTTGCTTCTAACTCACTTCTGTCCCACATTAGATTCTTTGACTATCTAATAACGTAACTGAATTTCAGCAGAATAAGCAAATCGGAGAGAGAGAAGAAAAGAGGAAGGAGAAAGAAAAAGAAAAAGAATTATCTCAGGGGTAATTTTTTCCCTCCATCTTCAACACACACACCCCTCATGTGTACGTGTGATGTGTGTTTGTGGCAGCAAAGTATGTTACTGGGAACAGAAGACTGAATTAGTACAGAATTCACTCACTCCTGGCTGGGTTATGTTGTTTAAGAGCTTTGCTGGTCACTGCTCCCAAATCTGAGTTGCCTTCCTAGAGAACTGGTTTATACTCAAAAAGCTCTAAAGGGTTGCAATGGGAGAGTCCTGACAGCCACTTCCATTTTTTGTGTTTTACTGAGCAAAACTGACATGCAAAGAAGCATTCTTGATGGTGACCCCAAAGTTTTCCTTTTCAGAAATTGGGCAAGGCACAGGAAACAAGCATGTTTAATGACTGGAATAGAAGTTATTTTTAATAATTTACAATATGTGTGTGTCTGTGTCTGATTCTCTCTCTACCTCTTCTGTCTTATGATGGGTCACAAAAGCTGAAGTGAATCAGAACATAGTGAAATTGCTAGATGTATTTGTATAAGTTCTTAGCTTTTGTATTAATTCTTAATTTGAGCCTTTGTGCCTCCGGTTTGGTTACAGAGCAGGGGAGCCGGCATTTTAACTGAAGTAAATGTCAGCATTCCCTTTGGTTCTGCTAGAACAGCACTGCATTCCTCCTCTTCCAGCAGCGGGACATCTATTATGACTAGACGAGAAAATTTGTCAGCCTGTATCATCTTCAAGGATTTGGTGGTGCTCATGAGCAGGAAGACCTTGATGCCTGCAACATTATGGATAAGAAGTAGAGAAAGTAGCAGATGTCTGACCTTGCCTGACTTGTTGCTACTCTTCTTGCGGGGAGCAAATAATGTATTTCCAAGGTTTCAATCTTAAATTAAAGAGGAGACAACTACTGAACTACTGCAGAAGTCAACATCTTTGAAGTATTATTATGGGCCAGTTAGGCAGCACAAATTCAAGGCAAGAAAGCAGAAATAAAGTACCTGGAAATGAATTGGGAACCTCTGTTCTTCAAAATTAATGAAATTATAGGATAATACTAAAAAAAGTTCAGCTCAGCAGCTGGGCAATTATGATATTGGGGGATGCTTTTTAAAAATTTCCTCAGTGAAGACAGAGGAGTAGCCCACAACAATAATATTGCATCAGATCTGGCATCTTGGGTGCTCTGTTTGAGACACTGGGCTCCCTCTTTTCTGTTCACTTTTCTACCAATTGTGACTTCAGTCTTCCTTCTCATTCATTCATTCATTCATTCCAATTCATTCATTCATTCTAATGTTCTTTGTCACATTATGTTAAGCATATTCTAATTATTTTGGTTGGGGCCTCTAATTCTGGAAGAATAGCCTGAGTTTCCACCCAAACTAACATTTTCTGACACTCCTTCAGACTGCTAAAAATGATACTGATATTTTAGGCTTCCAGTCTATAAACTAGAAAGGAAGACTAGTGATTTTCCCCCCAAATGATTTACCACTGAAATAGGAAGGTGGTATTAGATTAGTTGAGAACCTAGTAAGGGAGGTAAGGATGTCTTTTTGAGGGAGGGGGAGGATTGTCATTAAAATCACCTTCCTATTGGGAAAAAGCAACAGTAAATGTTTTTGGCTTTATACATGCACTTCATCAGATGGACAACACCGAATCAGATTGACTACATCCTTTGCAGCCAAAGGTGGCGGACATCTATACAGTCGGTAAAAACAAGACCTGGAGCTGACTGTAGTTCCGATCACGAACTTCTTCTTGCACAATTTAGGATCAGACTAAAGAGATTAGGGAAGACCCACAGATCAGCTAGATATGAGCTCACTAATATTCCTAAGGAATATGCAGTGGAGGTGAAGAATCGATTTAAGGGACTGGACTTAGTAGATAGGGTCCCGGAAGAACTATGGACAGAAGTTCGCAACATTGTTCAGGAGGCGGCAACAAAATACATCCCAAAGAAAGAGAAAACCAAGAAGGCAACATGGCTGTCTGCTGAGACACTAGAAGTAGCCCAAGAAAGAAGGAAAGCAAAAGGCAACGGCGATAGGGGGAGATATGCCCAATTAAATGCAAAATTCCAGAGGTTAGCCAGAAGAGATAAGGAATTATTTTTAAACAAACAATGCATGGAAGTGGAAGAAGACAATAGAATGGGAAGGACAAGAGACCTCTTCCAGAAAATTAGAAACATCGGAGGTAAATTCCAGGCCAAAATGGGTAGGATCAAAAACAAAGATGGCAAGGACCTAACAGAAGAAGAAGAGATCAAGAAAAGGTGGCAAGAATATACAGAAGAGCTGTATAGGAAGGATAACAATATCGGGGATAGCTTTGACGGTGTGGTCAGTGAGCTAGAGCCAGACATCCTGAAGAGTGAGGTTGAATGGGCCTTAAGAAGCACTGCTAATAACAAGGCAGCAGGAGACGACGGCATCCCAGCTGAACTGTTCAAAATCTTGCAAGATGATGCTGTCAAGGTAATGCATGCTATATGCCAGCAAATTTGGAAAACACAAGAATGGCCATCAGACTGGAAAAAATCAACTTATATCCCCATACCAAAAAAGGGAAACACTAAAGAATGTTCAAACTATCAAACAGTGGCACTCATTTCACATGCCAGTAAGGTAATGCTCAAGATCCTGCAAGGTAGACTTCAGCAATTCATGGAGCGAGAATTGCCAGATGTACAAGCTGGGTTTAGAAAAGGCAGAGGAACTAGGGACCAAATTGCCAATATCCGCTGGATAATGGAAAAAGCCAGGGAGTTTCAGAAAAACATCTATTTCTGTTTTATTGACTATTCTAAAGCCTTTGACTGTGTGGACCATAACAAATTGTGGCAAGTTCTTAGTGGTATGGGGATACCAAGTCATCTTGTCTGCCTCCTGAAGAATCTGTATAACGACCAAGTAGCAACAGTAAGAACAGACCATGGAACAACGGACAGGTTTCAGATTGGGAAAGGAGTACAGCAGGGCTGTATACTCTTACCCTACCTATTCAACTTGTATGCAGAACACATCATGCGACATGCTGGGCTTGAGGAATCCAAGGCTGGAGTTAAAATTGCTGGAAGAAACATTAACAATCTCAGATATGCAGATGATACTACTTTGATGGCTGAAAGTGAAGAGGAACTGAGGAGCCTTATGATGAAGGTGAAAGAAGAAAGTGCAAAAGCTGGCTTGCAGCTAAACCTCAAAAAACCCAAGATTATGGCAACCAGCTTGATTGATAACTGGCAAATAGAGGGAGAAAATGTAGAAGCAGTGAAAGACTTTGTATTTCTAGGTGCGAAGATTACTGCAGATGCTGACTGCAGTCAGGAAATCAGAAGATGCTTAATCCTTGGGAGAAGAGCAATGACCAATCTCGATAAAATAGTTAAGAGCAGAGACATCACACTGACAACAAAGGTCCGCATAGTTAAAACAATGGTGTTCCCTGTAGTAACATATGGCTGCGAGAGCTGGACATAAGGAAGGCTGAGAGAAGGAAGATAGATGCTTTGGAACTGTGGTGTTGGAGGAAAATTCTGAGAGTGCCTTGGACTGCCAGAAGATCAAACCAGTCCATCCTCCAGGAAATAAAGCCAGACTGCTCACTTGAGGGAATGATATCAAAGGCAAAACTGAAATACTTTGGCCACATAATGAGAAGACAGGACACCCTGGAGAAGATGCTGATGCTAGGGAGAGTGGAGGGCAAAAGGAAGAGGGGCCGACCAAGGACAAGATGGATGGATGATATTCTAGAGGTGATGGACTCATCCCTGGGGGAGCTGGGGGTGTTGACGACCGACAGGAAGCTCTGGCGTGGGCTGGTCCATGAAGTCACGAAGAGTCAGAAGCGACTAAATGAATAAACAACAACAAAATGTTTTCATGTTCAACTTGAATGAAATAATTATCTGAAGAGTAGAAAGTACATTCAAGTAATTTATTTAGCATATTAAGACACCTTTGACTTTCTAAACTGTATCATTGTTCCATGTAGTCGTATTTCCAGATGTTGCTTTGATCTAGATGTTGCACTTTGCTCCAGATTACTCTCCCCTCTCAGGTTTCACCCACACCATCTATGGACTATTTCTTCCACAATGTTTCCTTGCCAGTGCCATCTTAAATTCAGTATGTCTAGCCTGGGATTGAATTCCATGTTTTTTCTCCCAAACATTTGTCTACCTGAATATGCTTCATCTCCATTGGCAATATTGATGTATTGGTACATGCTGTCTCAGTATTATATGAACAATAATGAACAATAATGCATAGAGATCTATGAATCTATATAACAAAACTGGATAACTCTGATAATGGCATTTACAAGCTGCATTGCATTTACAGTAATGTTCATTGCTTTTTTTTCAGATTTTTAACAGCAACTCTCAAATACTGTAATTCATTGTTATATCTATATAATGTTTTTAAGAAAGCTTACATTACTGGATTGCATACACTTCTAAATGTTTTGTTTCCACTTGATGGTTCTAATAAAGAGTGAGATACTTTTACAAGACTGACATGTTCTGGTATTTAAACTGGCTGTTCTGCATTTAACCCAACATCTTTATCAAACGTTTAGAGCTGTAAACAAAATCTCCTGAGAAAGTTGAATGTTTGAAGAAAAAGTGCTATTTATAGCAAGCGGCAAGTGTAAAAGAAGACTCAGGGGCACCACATGCACCCACACCTCAAACAGCAAGAGTTGTACAGGACAGCACTGAAAAAAACATGTGAGAAGATTAATTTACCAAGAGGTACTAGAAATTATTGAAATATTTATAATCAATAAAAATTCAAGGATTTTTCAAGGATTCGGGGAGAGTTCAAGGATTCCTATGAAATTTCCCAGCACTTCCCCCAAAGAGTACAATTCTCTTTGTCTTGTAATGTATTAGAAGTCAACAGAACTCATAATGGTATTTAAAATGGCTATAAAATGTTGGACAGGGACTAGAGCGAACCAGGTTTTAGACCACATCAGCCATGAAAGATCTCTGGGTGGCTTTGGACCAGTCACTCTCTCTCAGCCCAACTTACTGTAGAGGGTTGATGTTGTTGTGGGGAAAAAATAGGTAGAGGCAGTGCTACATGCCGGTTGAGTTCCTGAATGGAAGTTGAGAAATATATCTAATAAATAAATAGTCATTTATAAACATTTTCTATGTTATTTATTAGTATATTTTTTCACACACTTTGTATTTATTATTGTCTGATTGCCTTTTAATTTAATTAAAATTGGTCATTTTAATTAAATTATTTTCATTTTATTAAAGGAAAAATGGCCTTCTGCAATACAATTTTTTACGTTCAAGTAATTTGATCCTTATTGAATTCAGAAGAAATAATATGATTTTGTGTGTAAATGCATCCTTGTTTCTTCTCCCTTCCAAAATGCTATAATTTGGAGTCACAATTATACTGCTTGGCAGTAAATGCAGGACTGACAAAATAACAATATTCCTTTGTGATCAGTAGTTAAGATGGCTGCTATTTATGCACCTTGACAAGGGAGTCATAAACATGTATACTGGATCTCACAAAAGGAAGATAAAGTTTTCTCATGTTAACTGGGGTCCTCTTCCATTCACAGAGTAGAATGCTTCTGAAAACAAACATGCAGGAAGATACTAGATACCAGCTACTGAAAAGCAGGGGTGCCTTTGATGAATAACTTTGCTTCAGAGGGACTGCTAGCTTCTTCTTATGCCTAAACAGGGTTATATTAAAACAATCACATTAATGATATTAAAAGAATAAAAACAAAAACCTAAGTCCTAGGAAATAGTATTAGTAATTAAATGCAATCTGCAGTAAAATGTTGCTGTTTGAAGTGCTTCTGTTGAGGATTCATCATTCTATTTCCTGTTCCTACTTAAATGAACCTGGAATACTTTCCCAAGCCTAGTTCTTGACCTAAGTGACCAGGGATGTTTTAATCTTTAAATGTGGCCTGAAGCCATATAACAAGGATCCATGGGAGCCACAGAAAGGAAAGCTTGGAGCTGAATTGTCACTGTGAACCAAAGAACCCTTGCTCCAGAATTCATCATAAGAGACTGGCCAGGAGTTATCCACAAGAGTGATTTTTTTTTCCTCCAGTTTGCTCTGGGAAAATATCAAAAGTGTATTCATAATTGCCATCACCCATTTGATCAAGCTTCTCCTAGCCACTAAAACGGCAATATATCTTGCGTAAATGTGCCAGATCACATTATTTAGGCATTTAAGTGGAAGCTAGACATATATTGGAGAGATAGTTACTCTAGATTTCTTGCTTTGTGAAGGGGGATTAGATTAGAACTGGGGTTAGCAATCTGGAGCCCTTCCTGGGTGATCTATCAGCCTCAACCAATTAGCTAATTGCAAATGATGGTGGGAGCTGTATTCCAAACCATTGGGAAGCACAATTCTGCCAGTCCCTGGACTAGATGGTCTTCTCCAGTCCTTTGCTGATATGAATCAAGGATTCTCGTGGTTGCTATTTGCTCCAGAAGGAAAATTGCCATTAAACAGCCTCAGCGTTGCAAGGAAACTCTGTCAGATTGACATACTGGATTTTGTTCTCACAAACCAGTAGAGTCCAGGCCATGTGGGCTCTGTTCAGCTTCCCTTTGAGGGTTCCTCAGCCACCCTCTTATCAGGACAATGCATGTTTTTCATTCACTGGGAGTGAAAGCATGGTACAACTACCAGCACTTTGCCCTGCTGCCAAGATAAAAATGAAAAACCAAACTTTTAAACACATGTATATAACCCCCTTAAGAATAAAGTAAAAGTGGTTTGGGAGGGAAGAAGGGGGAAAAGTGGAAAGATTCTGGTTGCACATTTTTTTAAGGGGAAAGGAAGGCTAGATGGAAGCTAATAAAGACATATACGGATGCTCTGCCTAGTTCAACTGGAGGGCTTGGCTCCCTTGAATGTCCTCACTGCTATCACAAGAGCCAAGGACACAATGAGCTGTAGAGAATGTTCACTAACTTGACTACTGGCCCAGAATATATCCTCTGACTCTGACAAGCTGTCAGCCCCACGATACTTGGCCCCCACTGACATTGCTCATGTAGCTGACAGCTTTCAACATTCAGATTTGCCTAGTTTTGCTTTGCTTACTTGCAAAGAGTAGATTAAAAACTTGGAGCCAAATTGCAGGATTGGAGGAGATGGAAAACTCACTCTGCACTGCAACTGCCCTCACCCTTTATGGCTAAATGCCCAGTTGGTGTTCAGATAGCATAAAATATATTCCTCTCAACTATGAAGAACGTTCACAAGGCTCATTTAACAATTAATAAGGTTATTGTATTAAGAAGAAGGGAAATTGTGGCCTAAATGTAACATGGAGCCAGGTTGCGTCTGCTTTCAGCTAGCCATTTTAAGAGCGGTCTCAGTTGCTTCTGTAGTTTCCATGTGGGGCAATCCTTCTTTTACTTCTTCTTTCAGATATGAAATTGAACCTTCCAATACTGACTGGTTGGAGTGACTGTTTGGCTGCTTGGAATATTCATTTGCTGAGGGAATAACAGAGATGTTCAGTGAGGGAACTTAATTTGGCACTTTAGCTTAGATTTAAAACACAGAAGATGGCTGGTGTTAGAAAATGCCTTTGAGAGTCAGGGAATAATGGAGTAGGGAACACTGAGGTATCCAAGACAATGAGCAGTCGGTAGTCTTGGAAAAGTAACCTGAAAAAGATGGTGGAAGATGAGGATTAAGAAAAACGGGACATGGTGAATTTGAACAACTGGGTGCTGATCAGAGAAGTTCTAAATCAGTGTTTTTCAAAGTTGGCAACTTTAAGAAGTATGGACTTCAACTCCCAGAATTCCTCAGCCAGCATGCTGGCTGGGGAATTCTGGGAGTTGAAGGCCACACACCTTAGGGTTGCCAACTTTGAAAAGCACTGTTCTAAATGCATTTAGCAGAATTATATGGGTCTACCGGATCCAAGGACCAGGACCAGGACAAAGCAGAAATGGTACAGTCATAGGGCATTAAAAAAAAAGTATTTTAAGCCATTGCTCTATAGCAGTGTTTCTCAACCTCAGCAACTTTAAGATGTGTGGAATTCTGAGAGGTGAAGTCCACACATCTTCAAGATGCTGAGGTTGAGAAACACTGCCCTATAGCAATGCTGTGGGTTGCAGCTTTTGTTTGGTGCCATAGGAGTTTTCTCCTATGTCATGAGAGGTTTCTCCCCTGTCATGGTCAGACCACTTCCTGGTGAGCCTCCAGTTCTCTGGCACCACCCCCCTCCACAGGGAGGCTGGGCCTGTTAGATCGGCCCGCCCCAGGCAACTGATGGACCCAGTTGGGTTTTAGAGGGAGCCTGGGGTTTTTCCGGGAAGTCTGCTGTACGGTCCAGCCGAGGCCTTGGTGGCCGCGTGGAATGAGACAGCGGTTCTTGTAGCTTGTACAGGGTTCTTGTAGCCATAGCTTTGGATTGGATCGTGCCTGAGTGGCCTCTCCGTGCCCATGGCTCCCGTGGCTCCCCATGGTTTATGGAGGAGCTGAGGAAGCTTAACAGGGCTAAGAGACGCCTGGAGTGCCACTGACGGAAGATGGGGAGTGAAGACAATCGAACACAAGCTAGAGCTGCTATTACAGCCTACCTCGTGGCAGTAAGGGTGGAAAAATGTGGCTATTTCTCCACTCTTGTTGCATCTGCAGATAGCCACCCAGCGGCCCTGTTTCAGGTGGCCCAGACTCTCCTTGGAGGGAGTAGTTCGGGGGTCTACCTTCAGACCTGTCGTGAAGAATACGCTGAGCATCTGGCAGGTAAAGTTGCTCACATCCGCTCTGCGTTGAACTCCAGCCTTGATGCAGGGCCAGTGGGGGCTAAGGGGTCTGAGTCTTGCATGGTTATCTGGGAGAAGTTCGAGCCCATTGAACCTGAGGAAGTGGACAGGGTTCTTGTAGCTGTTAGTTCAGCCACCTCTGTGTTAGATTCGTGCCCCTCCTGGCTGGTCAAGGCTGCTCGGGAGAAGACACATGATTGGGTCTGGGTGGTGGTTAATTTCTCTTTGAGGGAGGGATGGTCCTGCCAGCTCTTTAGGAGGTGGTGGTGCACCCCTCCAGAAGGAGCCATCGCTCGACCCATCCAATCTCGTTAGTTTCTGTCCAGTTTCCAACCTCCCCTTTCTAGGGATGGTTGTTGAGAAAGTGGTCACACAGCAGATTCAAAGGGCTCTGGATGAAGCAGATTATCTGGACCCCTTTCAGTCAGGATTCAGGCTGGGATATGGGACTGAAACAGCATTGATCGTGCTCTTGGGTGACCTCTGGCAGGAGTGGGATGGGGGCAGTGCGGCCATCCTTGCTCTCCTTGACCTCTCAGCGGCCTTCGATACCATCGATCATGGTATCCTTCTGGACCAGCTTCAGGAGTTGGGGGTAAGTGGCACTGTGTGTTGCTGGTTCTCCTCCTTCTCCGGGGTCAGTTCCGGTTGGTGTTGGTGGGAGGGGAGAGGTCCAGTCCTGGCCCCTACTGTGTGGGGTGCTACAAGGATCGGTTCTCTTGCCCCGCTTATTCAACATCTACATAAGGCCTCTGGGTGAGGTGATCTGACAGTTTGGGGTGAGGTATCATCCGTATGCTGATGATACTCAGCTTTATATTTCCACCCTGGGCTGTCTGAGTGATGCCGTGGATGTCCTGTCCCTGTGCCTGGAGGCTGTGGTGGCCTGGATGGGGCGTAATGGGCTCTGGCTCAACCCAAGCAAGACTGAGTGGCTTTGGGTGTTTGGGCCATCTGGTACCAAGGTTTTTCCATCTTTGGTCCTGGATGGGGTGGCACTGCCCCAGATGGACCCGGTGTGCTATTTGGAGGTCCTCTTGGACTCACAGCTCCTTCTGGAAGAGCAGGTGGCAGCTGTGGCTAAGAGGGCCTTTGCATACCTTTGGGTTGTGTGCCAGTTGTGCCCATTCCTGGACCAGGAGGCACTACTCACTGTCACTCATGCCCTCGTGACCTCCCATTTGGACTACTGCAACACACTGTACATGGGGCTGCCCTTGAAGAGCATTCAGAAGCTTCCGCTGGTACAAAATGCAGCTGCCTAAGTTGTAAATAGTGTCGGCTACTCAGCACATGTAACACCCCTGCTTCGGGAGCTGCATTGGTTGCCGGTGTGCTTCCGGGTGCAATTCAAGGTGCTGGTTGTCGCTTTTAAAGCCCTTCATGGCTTGGGACCAGGTTACCTTAGGGACCGTCTTTTCCCAGTTAGTTCTGCCCATCCAATCTGGTCCAGCAGGATGGGCATGCTCCAGGTCCTGTCAGCCAAGGAATGTCGGCTGGTGGGGACCAGGAAGCGTGCCTTTTCTGCTGTGGCACCTGCCCTCTGGAACATCCTCCCTTCTGAGATTAGGATGGCCCTGACCCTGTTGGCTTTCTGGAAGGCCTTGAAAACCTAGCTTTGTGCCTGGGCCTGGGGTCCCAAGTGTGGGAAGGGCCCCATTTCATGGTTAACACCATGGCTTTTAGATTGCTCAGCTGTATTTTATGTGCTCATTCATTTGCTTCCATTTACTATTTCATGCTAGCAAAATGCTTGAAATTCTGAATCATTGGGCATTTGCAGAGGAAGACACAATTTACCATAGGGGAGAGGTTGTAGATGAATGGGGATGCATAAAGTTTGGGGGCTTCAGTTTCTTACGATATCCTTATTGACAGACTGCTGCAGTGTAGGCTAGATAAAAGCACTGCTGACTGAATAACCACATCTAATGACTGGTTGAATCAGCCTTGAGAGAAGTCTTGGATGGGAAGCCCAAGGACTGTCTTCTGAGCTCTGGAATGTTTATAAATTATCTGGATGACAGTGGAGAGAAGATTTAAACTGCGTTTCTAATTTGTTGGGCCTTTGAGTGCTGCAGGGTGGTGGCCTGTGATGTCATAATATACATAACTAAAGTGGTTTGGGCCAACACTTGCAGCCTGGTAAGAACTGTGGGCTTTGAAGGTGATTTAAAGGGCAAAATGGGTGCCTTAAGCTACACACTGCCCTTTACAGCCATCCCAATACAAAAAAGCACCCCTCTGATAATGTTGCTGCCATACACTTTGGGGTTGCTTTGAAGGCCAGAGACAGGCCATGGACACAGAATAACCATTTCTGTACTTGTGAAACCATACTGTGAAACTGGTTTCATATGCCTGTATTCAAGGAGAACATCACAGAAGGAGATCAATACACCATCATACCAAAGATGGTGTTGCCAATCCTCTTTTTGACCTATCCCCAACAATACAATCAGGGCTCCTCATGTGCAATACCAGCCTTGACAAGCACGGTTCCAAGAGATACAATTTTCCCAACATGGAATTACCCACTTCAAGGAGAAAAAAATCACGAAGATCTTTCTGCCATGCAACTGCTAAAGATACATCTACCTGAAGGGTGAAAAGAAAGAAACCTTACACAGAGGCATGTAACTACCCTGTATTGTCTATGTCAACATTTCTGGATGAAACAGCATAATTGTTTTCTGACTTTCAAGGTAAGATTCTAAATGCTGCCAAAATCTTAAGGAACTAAAATACATTAAGATTAGGAAGAGTATGTCTTATGACAATGATGGATGTATATGTGGGGTGGAAGGGAAGGGGCAGAGTGAATATTCAGATGGAGAAGCAATGAAAACTTACCTTCAGTTCACTTTAAAAGCCTAGTAAATCATTACACTTTTTATTATTTACCTGGAACAAAATTCCCTAGTGGAGGAGGGGGTTCACAACTCCGAGGGCACATTCTTTCTGTTTTTTCAGTGGCTTGCTCAGCACTTTTCCTGAATCTCAGGATAACCCAAACTGATATGTTAATAAATTAGAAACATCAGAAGGTCAGATTTTGCCTCTATGATGAGGTTATTTTCTAAGGCTCACGGTGCCAATGCCAGGTGGGAATTTTGAGAAGGAAGGTAATTCTCATACAGCTTGAGGAAGACAAAGGTTGCATTTACACCTGGCCAGAAGGTTTAATCATCTACTATTTCCAAACATTGCAGGCTAACAATCTGCTGTGTCTGAGATCATAAAACATATCACAAAGTGGAGACAGAAGAATTGGGGCTCAGTTGACCAGAGCTTATCTTTTCAGAGATGCAAGCTGGTTGGGAAATTCTTGTCCAATTTTGCAAATGCCTCTTAAAGCAGCTTTTCTTTCTCTTCTCTTTCTCTTTGTTTTTTTTTCTTTCATTTGTTACTTTTTTGAGAAAATAGCCATCTGTAGAGAATTTTGCTCATAACATGAATGAGGTTACAAGAGAAGTGGCGGGCTAAGCTAACTCAGTTTAAAAAGTTAAAGAGAAGCAGGCAGAACTCATGTGTGAAGAAAAGGTGGATTAAATGCTCTTGTCAGTTATTCCCACAAAGAGATTCTCCTATAGCTTTTGTATAGATATAGTAGAATTTGTCACTTCCCTGACCTGACCAACTGAAAAAAAAATCAAGGGTCTATTAAAATGTTGAAACTGCCATTGGATGTTTATTTTTTTTCTCTCCAACAAGCATTCACTAACCATCATTTCCATGCAGTGATTATTTCAACCAAATACAACTTTTGTTCTCTCTAGTAGTTCCCTATCTGTAAAATGGGAGTGTAAATATATTAAAGATAAGAAGGTGTTCCAGTGCTTTCAGACTGGATTACATGCCTAAAGTAACTAGGTAGATTTGGATGAGATAAAAATGATCTGCTGTATATTATTTGTTTTTAAAATGGCATACCAAATTTGCTGAAATTCATGGTCATTTTATAAGTTTTATGTTCATTGGTTCATTGATTGCACTGAACTACAGTATATATTTTCCATTTTGGAAGTACTTCTGTTCTGGAAATAACACATTTCATATTGTCACTTCAATGGCCTGTGGGTGGGCAATTGTAATTATTCTCCCCTGAACACTTCTTCACACCTGAGAACACAGGATCCAGACTTCGAGCATAAATGTCCTGTTTTGAGTTAAAAAGAGTTATTTTGTGTTCAGTACAGGTTGTTCTGATCATTCTAGATGGGTGCTGAACTCAAAACAGTTCTGCAAATGGTTGGGCAAAAACAACTACTTCGAACTCAAAATAGAGTGTTTTGAATTTTCAATAGTCTGAATCTAAAATGTTTTGCATACTTCTATGCATGCTATTGTTATTGTTGTTTTTATCCTTCCCAAAGAGTTTCATCCTCCAGAGGCATGTCATGCTGCTTTGATGAAAATGACATTTCAAGATCTCTCTTGATTGGTTCATCACAGCACATGCTCAGAATCTGTGGTTGCCAGCCAAAGCTGTGGCTGCTTGAGCAATTTACAGTGCAAATAAAACCAAAAATACAATAAAATCCAATTCAAGCTTAAAATCAATTAAAAAACAAGCAATAGGATAATAAAATAATAGAAATGGCATTCAAGGCACCAATCTTAGTTACATGGCAGCAAGTTATAACTCAAAGGCCCTCTGGTAGAATTCTTTTCAAGCCACCTTCTAGAAGGATGCCAAGATAGGTGCCAACCAATTCTTTGGGTGAAGTTGGTCCACAGGATGGGAGCCACCACAGAGAAACATTATTTTCAGGCTTCCAGCCCTCTTATCTTAAGAATGTATAGAATAGTGAGCAAGCCACCTGGGCATAAAGCAGGCCCGTTCCACCTGAAAAAGGAGATCTTCAAGACTGCTATGAGCTGAGCCATGTAGGGCTTTGTAGGTAACCAACACTTTGGATGGTTTCTGGAAACCTATCACTGAAGCCAATGCAATACCCAGAATCCAGGTGCAATGTGGCTGCAGCAGCTCTTTTCGTCACCATATGGGCTGCTGCATTTTGCAGGAATTGCAGTTTCAGTAGTCTTCAAAGGCAGCCTCATGTAAGAAGTGTTCCAATACTCTAGTGATGATAGGGATGATGGGGACATGAATTACTATTGCCAGGGCCTCCCACTCTAGATAGGGCTGCAACTGGTGCACCAGTTGAAGCTAAGCAAAGATAGCCCCTAGCCAAGGCTTCCACCAGCAAATCCAGCACTACCAGTGAGTTTAGGTGAACTCCCAAATTATGGACTTGCTACTTCATGGAAGTGCCACCCATTCAGAGTTAAAACTGAAGCAGAGAACCATATGATTTCTGGATAAACAGCAGCTCTGTCTTGTTGGGATTCAACTACAGCTTGTGTTATCCCATCCAAGCCCCCACAGCATCCAGATACTGTGTTAAGGATTCCATAGCATCTCCAATCTTGCCTTGGTGAGAAGTACAGCTGGGTTATCACCAGCATACTGATGAAACCTCATCCTGAACCAACAGATGACTTCCTCAATTAAAGAGTAAGGGTGTGATAACTGAACTGTGCAAAACTCAAAAAGGAACATCCATAGGACTTACCTTTCCTCTCCCATTATAACCATTGATTTGTTTTTCCTTTTGTGCCTTCAAGTCAGTCTTGACTTCTGGCAACCACACTGACAAACTCATGCAATCTTCTTGGCAACTTTTTTCAGAAGTGGTTTGCCATTGCTTTCTTCCTAGGGCTAAGAAAGAATGACTGGCTCAAAGTCACCAAGCTGGCTTCATGTCTAAGTGTTAGACTTGCAAGGTAGTCCAGACAAGAAGCACAACCAGGAGTAAAGATAGATACTAGCTCTATCTTTAATGTAAGATTATACTAACAGAATCTTGCAAGACTGAAAGTATTTCTCCCCTTCTTTCCTTCTACTCTCTGGAAAACCTGAAATGTTTCCCATGCCCTCCTTCCTTCTGTGAGCTGAGATACCTTTTACATGTTGGTTGTCCAGTCTGCAGTTCTCAATGCTTCACATACACAGAGGAAGAATATTCATGTATGTTATGATGCACGTCTGATTTATAAACTGCCTCACTCCAGAGATTGTAGGTAGTATATGCATTCAGGTTAGTCACACGTATTTGGACTTACTTTTAGGAGAGGATAAGAACTAAGGGTGGGGAGAGGGAAAATCCAAGCCTTGCCAGAAAAAGTGGGCTTTAGATGCACCAGAGACAACCAGAAATGTGGTCATCAGAGCAGGATTACCTCTCTGGAGCAAAATCACAGCCAGATAGTCCTCCTGTTTCATCCAGTATGCACTGCTAAAGACAGCGCATTCTGGTGCAGCTACCCAACAGAGGAAGAGGGCAGATGGGATGGAGAATGAAAAACACAAGATGGGAAAGATGGAAAGAAAGAATTAAAGTTGTCTTCCTTTCTTGCCTCCACTACAAACCATCACAGTCCCTTCTCTATTGGTTCTTTCTAACACTAGTCTACTCTTACTAATTCACATTTTTCAAATGCTTTTTCAAAAGTTAGGTAATTGAGCCCTAATATTTACTTAACATGATTTTTGAAAAACGACTTAAAGCACTTTTATCCCACTCTTGGAAGGGAGTGAGGAATGGGGAAGAGTATTAGATGTATTCTGAAGCTGCAGCTTTACAGAATGGCAAAATCAAGGCAGCTGGCTGAAAAGTTATGCAAAATTTTGCCCTGTGTCTCTTGCAAAGATGTTAACTGAACAGATGATAAATGATCATTGCTACTATATCGGCATTCAACTTCCACTTTTTTCTTTTATCTGTTTGTATCATTATCTTCAAAAAATCTCATGGATCAGCATAGTGTTTCCCTGTAACTATTGAAATATTTTGCCTTAAAACTACGTTCCTCCAACTATAAATCCAGAATCTCAAATGAAGTTGGCAGGGCTGCAGTGAAATAATTTCTCAAAACATTTTCTTTTTTCCTGTATGTGTTCATTTGTGCTGGATTCTTACCTTTGGAAAACTGATTTGCTGGAATTGGGCAAATCCAACCACCTGGGAATAAGTTTTATTTACACTTCTTCAAAAAAAACCCAACCAATTTCTTGGTTTACAAAATACAGGAGAGGTACAAGGTAATTGCTACATAAAATGAGTTCCATGAACAAGATTTATAAGCTTCCTTCTCTTTCATCCCATCAAATCCCATAGGGCAGACTCCTTTTGAAACTGCCGGTGTGAAGTAGAACAGAATGTATTTTAATCAGTAGAGTGAACTACTTTATTTACATCAAAATGTGGGAAGCCAATTTTCAAACAAACAAACAAACAAACAAACAAATCTCCCAAGATTTTTTTTTAAGAATAAAAAGCACATTCACAATGTATAAAATAGGAACCTTGTCTTTTATACTACAGGTAGTCCTCATTTAGCATCTGCCTTGTTTAGCAACCGTTCACAGTTGCGATGGTAATGAAAAAATAATTTTCCGACCAATCCTTGCATTTACAACCTTCACAGGTCTGTAAAGCAAATGAAAGCTGAAGTAAGATCATTCAACTCATGGTTACACTTAGCAATTGCTTCGCTTAATGACCAAGTTGTCAGTCCCAACGGTGATCACTAAACGAGGACTACCATATAAGCAAGATTTGTAGGTAGTATATTGGATGACAATCATTTTAGTCAATTCACAACTCTCCTATTATAAACCATTATTTTTTAAATGGAAAATAATATTTTAACTCAGTTGTCACTTTATTCTCTCTGTGCAGGTGTGAAACAAATATTCAGATACTTCCTTCAAGCTATTTGCTTCTGAGCACTTTTATGACTACATTCCCTGCCTTCCCTTGAAGAGAACAATCTTGAGTCATGTCTCCTTAGAGCTCCATTTTATTTATTTATTTATTTATTTATTTACAATCTAGAAGAAACCATTTTAATGGGCTGCCCAGGAAATGAACTTAACACTATGAGGGCAGTGCAAGTTCACCTGTTATAGTACAAAGTTTTACAAGGGCAACATTGTGCAGGGGCAGATAGATAAAACCTGTATAACCAGTTCTAACCACCAGTATGCCTTAAGTACTTACTCTACTGCTTTCCTTTTAGCTTTTCATTAAGAAAAATATAGATAAAGAACTCATTCAAAATCACCTGTATGTTTACTTGGAAGCAAGCTTGCACAGGATTACATCCAGAATCAGCCAAATATTAATAAAGGGAATCTGAACAAAGAGAGAGGTCTTTAAGAATATGATCACATTGGCTTCATTTTGGTATTTAGAAATTATAAGCACTGGGGTCACAAATCAGGTTAAAATTCTATTATGTATAGAAGACTTTTCAAATTAAAAAAAAATCTTAGTGCTTTATTCACACTAGACCAAAAGTAGCACCAATAATATTGTATCCTATTCCTGCATAATGACCAGAAAGTGAGGTGCCATGGTACAGAGGAAGAAAAATCTTCCTGTGGATTGGACTGCCAGATTGGCAAAGTCCGAGATTCAAAGGTAGGGCTAAGTGATATCACAAGGAAGGTGTCATGATATAGAGACTTTCGAAGGAGAAAAGAAAATCTGGTGCTGCCTAGGTCAGAATTCAGTAATAATGGGAGAAAACCTAAAATTGAAGGCCCAGGAAAAGAGATCAGCCACTGTGTCCAAAAAGCCAAACAGTGTTCCCATCAGCTCAATATGGCAAGCGGAGCAGTCAGCCTGAAAATCAACAGAAAAAGACCCAAAGCTTGCGAAACCACTTCTGCCCATACCATGAAATGAAACCAGATGATGAGCCAATAGAGAATGTAAATTCTTACATCTACCTTGGCCAAGAGATCAATGCCATGCATACAGTTGACCAAGAGATATCATGCAGAATAACATCACATGTTCAGTTTTAACCACATAAAACCAATCTTCCAACAGATGAAAAACTCCGAAGCAAGAATGAGCACCATCAGCACCACAGTTAAACCAGCAACAACCTATGGCTGCAAAGGGTGGAACCTAAGAAAGCAGGAAGTGGAGAAGCTGTGATTAACACAGTGTGTAATGGAAAAGTAAGTATTAAGATTTCCTCAGAGACCAAATCTGAAAGGCACAAATTTGCTGCACAACTAACCTTAAAGATGTCATCAAAGTGGCACAAAAATGAAAGTACTGTACAAACAGGCAGGACATGTCATACCCATGTAAGGCAACAGAAAGGCTTGAAAGACCACATACTGTTGTCTCTACAAATTTATATACTTGCAAGATTGATCATCTATGAGATGGAGAGATGAAATATGGAAAAATGTTGGACCCAGTTGGAATACTCTAGCACTGGATCATATGCAGTACAAACACCTGTTTGTATCGTTACCTCAGTGAACCTACCCAAATTAATACAACAACCAAAGTATTGAAGAAGAGTTGTTACGATTGTTTCCTATCTTTTTGGAAAAAACATTTTCCAATAGAAAACATGGCAATACTTTGTCTTTCAGAAAAAGTAAGATGCTTCCTTTGTTAAAAAGGGGTTTTAAGGAGAACTGTTTAACTGGCCAGAGATATTGCAAACATTGGCAATTTTAATAATAATAGCAGGATCATTTGCTTTGATTACTATCACTAGGGCTGTGCACAGACGTGATTAAGAAGATGTGCTTTGGAGCTCACATGGGCATGAGCACTGCGCAGTATCGCTGTGCTGTTCAATTGGAACAGGTGTGCTTTTTTCAGGCTTCTCCATGAGCCTTAAAAAAAAAATACTGCTGCTTTAAAGACACACTGCTTTAATGATTTGACTTACTGCAGTGGCAGCACTCCAAATCATGCCTTCAGATACTTCACAAGAGAAAATCGCCATGTCCAAGACTCAGTGAGTCCACAGAGAGGGGTCAAAAAAGGCAAGATGGTTGGCCATCACTGTAGAATTTAAGCCCCCCCCCTTTTTTTTAAAATCTGAAATGCCAAGAACAACAACAAAATATCTCTTGTGGATACTCCTGAAAGTCCTGATGATACTTCTCAAGCATTTTCCTGCACATACCTACTGTAACATACTGTTGAAATGTCTTTCCACTAGATAATGATGAAAATTTCAGCAATAGCACATGTTGCACTGACTTGAAATCTAACAGGATCTGTTCTTTCAAGTTAAGATATGCTTGGAAGGGGTAATTCTCCAAATACTATCAAAAGAAGCTCAAAATGTGCTAGCAGCATGTGAAACGGTGTTACAGTTAGTAGAGTGCCTCAGTATTCCCTTTTATGCAGCTGTACACTCATTGTATCCAGCCAACTCAGGTCAGCCCTCATTAGTCCCTGCTCCACAATTTAATTCTGCAGTGAAAGGTTAGGGAAGCTGCAAGGCTATATTGTTAGGTTTTTCAAAAGGGAAGGTGAGAATATGTATAGGACACACTTGTCCCGTTAAGGATAATCTGGCATGTCATCCTGGTGCCAACATTCTCTGAAATCCCATCAACAAGAGGCTGCTATATCTTACCTAACATGATTTTACTGCTTTGAATCCCTGCCCAGTTCCTCATGGCATTCCATCTTACCACATCATTACAAGGGAATGAACTTTATCTTGAAACTTTAAGAGTGTTTGTTTTAAAGATGATTTACCACACTTGACAATGACTTGATTTCTTGAATTGAGGCTAAGCTATTGTTGCCATTATGCATCTCACCAAATGCAGAGCGATGCCTAGGACCTAGACCATGTATTGTAAATCTTTCAGTATGGATCAAGTTGCTCATAAAACAAGCAGCTGAGCCCAGTCTCCTAATTGGATTTCTGCTGCTCTGGATGTCAGCATGGGCTTGAAAACTACCTGATTGAGGGGGTGAGGAAAATAGAACTGGCGCCCGGCCGGTTGAGACTTCGGCACATCTCTGAGCCTAGAAATTATCTGTCTTTCTGTCTCATATTTAGTCTGCCCAAATAAGAAATACACAATTGACTGAAATAAAACCAGTCACAATTATTTGTCTTTGAATCTTTCTTTTAGCTTTTCAGCTTAGAAACAGAAAGAATTGTGCAACTTAAAATCTTTTTTTTTCTAAAAAAAAGGATGCCAATCTTGATTCTAATCTTGCTGGCTATAATACACACAATCTTCTGTAGAGTGCAAAATACTGTAAATTCATTGATCTAACTGTCTTGCGAAATGCCTGTAGCATTCAGGTGCTCAGAATATTAGATAAAAGAAGATATTCATGTGTAGATGCTCAGCATAGGTATTGGATATATGAATGGTTTGATAAGCAGGGCTACAATAAAATTGCTGTAGCAAAATTATTAAACATCATGTGTGTGATAAGCAGAAAAATGAGTATTATCAACACATTTACTTGAGAATGAATGTATTTATGATGTGGTCAAAATATATTTATTAATCAGATCAACAGCTCTGTATCTGAGTGCTGCGTTTAATCCTAGTATACTTACTTGGAAATTTTTAATTCACAGAGTGTACATTTACTCGAAAGATTTTATTAATGCAAGGGTTGCTTGTGGAGATCCAATCTGGATCAGGTCTGTGCATGGGTTGGGGGCATCCTTACCCTGTCCTTTCCTAAACTGCTTAATTTATAAGTTCCCTCCCTTGAAGTTAAAAGCAGAAAAATGACCTCCCACAGCATGGAAACTGTGCAAGAAATTCAGATGGGAAACGTTTAAGCCTTCCCAAGTCATACACAGTAGTCCTGATAGTGCATCCACAAAACGTCTCTTAAAATCAGCTACACCCCATGTATGAAATGGTGTAATTTGTAGTTTGTCCCTATGATTGCACTGCTAGGCTACAATCTTATATATGCATATAAAGAAAGAGTCCCTTTGAACTCTTTGGAATTTATTTCTGAGTAGAAGGGCATAAGGTTGCATTGTTATTAATTAAACAAGATATTGGAGAGTTAGAAAACAACAAAATAAATATTAAACAAAAGAATCTTACTGAGATAATATTGAGATACTTTATGCTGGTCATTCTCAACCCATTTCCTTTCAGATTTGCTGTACTTCAAATCCCATACATTTGGATAGCTGTAGACTCAGGGAGATGGCTTTACATCAACCTTATGAATCAATGGCTTAATTTGGGGTGGGGGGGATTTTCAGAGTTCCTTATCTTCATTTTAGATTCCTTGTTTTAGTGATGTTGCCATTATATTATTTTTCTGAAGGTGCAAAGATTCATTCTTGTAGAACTTGGCTCAAATTCAAAAAGAAGTACATCAAAAGTAATAGTAGGTGACAAATGTTAATATTTGTCAAAGGCTCCTGCTTTGATCCTTCATTTTTATTTCTTAAGAGCTTGACAAATGTGGTCTGTGGTTTGGCTTCAAACATCTTCTGTCCCCAAAGTGCTTTGCTCAGTGTCTAATCCATTTGATCCTCCACTTGCTTTCTCTGTCACTCTAGGGAAAAAGAAGTGGGTAGCAACCAAATTTCAAATACTGCTGTAACTAAATAATTTCAGTTAAAAAGAAGAGATTATTTTGTTTCTTTTCTGAAGGCTTTGGTTAGTTTGTTCAAGTGTCCTCTGAGCAACTTTTAAGAGTTTTGCTATTGATTGCTGATGACTTAATTTTGAGTCTCTTCTTTTTGTGCAGTGACGTTCTGATACAGTTTTTTATCAACAGAGAAATTAGGTAAGAAAAATGGTTTGACAAAACATCTGGTATAATCTGTTAGCAGAATGAATGAAGCAGAGTCCAGTAAGGTGAAGTGTTCCACAAACATATTTAGCTATAAACGGGTTGAAAAACTATAGCAATTGTGGTTATAAAATGATAGTTTCCAAAGTCTCCTGAGTAAACAACAGAGCAGATGAAGGAAAGCTTCTTAGGAATAAAAACCTTATTAAATATATTGAACAATAGTAACCTCTTGGTAGAAAAAAAAAAGTACCCAAAATAAGAAGCAAATCTCCCTGGCTCCATATGCTTGCCACAGTAGGCTATATGAACCCAAAGATGCTGATTTACTCTGGACTTTAAATGACCATGTTCTTAAAAGCTTAAAACTTTAGTAGAAATTAACTTTATAAATTAACTTTTGTCCTCTGTCCTTTTATGTATTCTTCTGTCATTGCTGTTTCAACCCTATCAGAGTTGGATCTGTACGTGGGGAAGGTTGACCTGTTCCGACATTTTGAAGAAAACAGAAATAATACATTTTACCATCTGAAGACTGCCTTTTCCTTTGGGTAAGATGATTAAGTGCATAAAACTTGCTGCCCTGATTGCCAAACCCTATTCTGCCACAGTAATGAGGCCAGCGACTGGTGTTCTCTTCACTTAATGAATAATAAGTTAAGGAAAGAGATTGATGGATTGCCCCAACTTTGTTTCTCCCCTTACCAATTATTGCCTGCCAAATCACTCTTCCTAAATAGGTGGGGCAATTGTAAGTACTGTAGGTGCGTGAATGGCATGTTTAACCATCTATGAAATTGGCCAATAGTTTTCAGACTCCAGCACTCCAACCTGTCAGTTGACCTATTTCCAAGCATGGCTCTAGAGTTCTTTTGAAACAGCACTAAAACCATGCCCAAAAATAGCTTGACTGACAGGTGCAGACCTAGATAAGGGGTCCAAGGTGTAGCAGAAGGGAGCTACATAACAAATGAGCTCTACCCTTGACTGTTGCTAGAAGGGAATGACACTGCTTCCATTTCTGTCCTTGTGGTCAGCAGCACCCAAAAAGAATTTCTAGATGGTGATGGAACTGGAATGGAGTAGCAAAATTATGCCCCCCAAGTCATTAAAACAGTAAAAAGCAAAACTCCCTTTTGGTAGAAGCCATGGGAGACCTCAGCAGTGGTGAGAGAACTGGCAATACACAACTGGCAGACCTGATTTTTAAAAATCAGGTCTTGCACTCTTTCATGTTTATAAGGAGCACACAAAAGACCCAGTAAGTACTTTGGAAAGTATGGGTCAGGCATAATATAGGTAGATGCCTCTGCAGAATTTAAGTGTCTGGTCACTCCAGGGAGGAGTATGTCTGGAGGGGTATGTCTGGAGCAGCCTAAAATGACCAATGGGAATTAGACAGGTATCACCCCAATGACATCAGTAATTACACTGTTGGTGAAACATGCCTGCAATGGGCAGAAGGAATAACCTTGGGGACCAGGAAGAACAGCCGCTAACAAGACAATGGTCTGATAAAAGAAATCTGAGTCCGGACCAGAATTGTAACCTGAGAAAGCATCTCAGGCAAGACCCTCCCCAGTTTTCATGAAAGTAAAGGGAGGGGGAGGGATGTGGTGGTGCTGCGGGTTAAACCGCTGAGCTGCTGAGCCTGCCGATTGGAAGGTCGGCGGTTCGAATCCGCGTGACAGGGTGAGCTCCCGTTGCTAGTCTCAGCTCCTGCCAACCTAGCAGTTCGAAAACATGCAAATGTGAGTAGATTAATAGGTACCGCTTTGGTGGGCAGGTAACAGCATTCCGTTTAGTCATGCCAGCCACATGACCACGGAAGTGTCTACGGACAAACGCCGGCTCTTCAGCTTTGAAACGGAGATGAGCACCGCCCCCTAGAGTTGGACACGACTGGACTTAATGTCAAGGGAAACCTTTACCTTTACCTAAAGGGAGGGGGGGGAGTGCATTCAAACTTGCAAGGTTTTGTTACTATAACCTATAATAAAAGTAGTTGTTGTTTATTCGTTTAGTCGCTTCCGACTCTTCATGACTTCATGGACCAGCCCACATCAGAGCTTCCTGTTGGTCGTCAACACCCCCAGCTCCCCCAGGGATGAGTCCGTCACCTCTAGAATATCATCCATCCACCTTGCCCTTGGTCGGCCCCTCTTCCTTTTGCCCTCCACTCTCCCTAGCATCAGCATCTTCTCCAGGGTGTCCTGTCTTCTCATTATGTGGCCAAAGTATTTCAGTTTTGCCTTTGATATCATTCCCTCAAGTGAGCAGTCTGGCTTTATTTCCTGGAGGATGGACTGGTTTGATCTTCTGGCAGTCCAAGGCACTCTCAGAATTTTCCTCCAACACCACAGTTCAAAAGCATCGATCTTCCTTCGCTCAGCCTTCCTTATGGTCCAGCTCTCGCAGCCATATGTTACTACGGGGAACACCATTGTTTTAACTATGCGGACCTTTGTTGTCAGTGTGATGTCTCTGCTCTTAACTATTTTATCGAGATTGGTCATTGCTCTTCTCCCAAGGATTAAGCATCTTCTGATTTCCTGACTGCAGTCAGCATCTGCAGTAATCTTCGCACCTAGAAATACAAAGTTTTTCACTGCTTCTACATTTTCTCCCTCTATTTGCCAGTTATCAATCAAGCTGGTTGCCATAATCTTGGGTTTTTTGAGGTTTAGCTGCAAGCCAGCTTTTGCACTTTCTTCTTTCACCTTGATCATAAGGCTCCTCAGTTCCTCTTTGCTTTCAGCCATCAAAGTGGTATCATCTGCATATCTGAGATTGTTAATGTTTCTTCCAGCAATTTTAACTCCAGCCTTGGATTCCTCAAGCCCAGCATGTCGCATGATGTGTTCTGCGTACAAGTTGAATAGGTAGGGTGAGAGTATACAGCCCTGCTGTACTCCTTTCCCAATCTGAAACCTGTCCGTTGTTCCATGGTCTGTTCTTACTGTTGCTACTTGGTCATTATACAGATTCTTCAGGAGGCAGACAAGATGACTTGGTATCCCCATACCACTAAGAACTTGCCACGGTATTATCATTCATTACTTTGGTTTCCTAGTTTGGTCTATCTTGAAGGGCTGACAATGCCAGACCATATCCACAGCAAAGATAATGTTGAGAGAAGAGGGAAAATGCTTCTTTAAATTGTAAATAGCTGAAGACAACTTGCAAGAACCAGTATGGTGTACTAGTTAAAGGCATCAGGCTTGGAGTCAGTAGACAGTGAATTCTATTCTTGCCTTAAGTACTAAGACAACTGGGTGACTTTGGGCCAGTCTCTCTCTCTTAGCCCTAGGAAGAAGGCAATGGCAAACCACTTCTTAAATCTTGCCAAGAAAACCTCATGGACTAATTCAGGCAGTCTCCAGAAGTCAGCACTGACTTAAAGGCAGAAAAAAAGAGACAACTTTAAGTTGTTTCAAGATATGGCCTGTGAAGAGTCAAAAACAACAATATGAGATTATTGCATAAGAAATGGTCATCAGGGCATGTTCATGCCACAATTACAGGACATGAGGATGGCCTGTTTGATTATTTAATGATGGTATGTTCCTACCATTACTTTCCTACATTCTTCTGTTTCTTTGTCTGTTAGTCAAATAGATAAAGTAGGAATTAGTCAGAATTGACTTTAAGCAGGATTGAAGCTTAGGAATTTAGTAATGTATTTGCTTTAAAAAATGTCTGCAGGGGTGTTACTTTCCATAGCTGTTTTCACAGGCATTTCCTGAAGGATGCTCCAATAAAATACTGACTTCAATGTTTTTGATGTTATGCACAGTGCATTGCTCTCTTGCTTTAGGCAGTTTCAGTGTTGCAGATTTGTAATTGTTCATTATCTTGCTATTTGTTTCTAATCTTGAATGACCACACACAAATGTTTAATATGCAAATTGGTGGTGGGGAAGGCAAAGGATAAAAATGTTTGTACAAAGGAAAAGCGTTCCATTTTGGAACTGGTTTCCAAAGGTGTGGCTGGATAGAAGCAATGAATTGTCCCCTAAAAGAGTTGGCTTCAACTTGTATAATTCGGTGCCCTCGTGGTCTGATGCTCTTCTCGAGTAGATGCAGATCTTTCTCTACTAACACCAATGGCAAAGCTCAGCAGAGCTGGACTGCACCTACTGACATTAATCATCAACTTATTCTTCTTATTCTCCAATGAAGCTTGAGAGCAAGGATTTCTTTTGCTTGTCATCCTCTCTGCTACTAGGTTTATCTTCTTTCTTGACAAGGATAAGAGGTTCAGGCTCTATTGTTCTCTTTCTAAGATTACTGGAGTAGGCACTTGAGTCATTTGCATGGTCACCTTTTATGTTCTTGTTTGTGTAAGCTCAGATAGAATTGTGATTTGCTCAGTGGTGACAGTCAAGCTGGCTACACTTCAAAAGGTTTAGACAAGTCTACTAGTTAGTCTTCAAGAGCTTGCAATGAATTAGAAATTAGAATAGAAAAACATTCATATTTTCTATGGCCATTGTCAGCCACAGAATTTCTTTCCTAAAACAAGTATACCAGTGCCTTCAAGACATGTTGTATCATAATCTTCCATCCAGCCTGACAACCATATAACAGACATAAGAATATACAACTCATCTCCTTATGGGTTGCACGTACCTGTAAGTTTATCTATGGTATGAATGACCTATAGATGGGAAACTACTAGGATGAAGCAAGACAAAATTGTTCTTCCTCCTCCAGGAATACCATCTATCAAAAAATGAACTTTATTGTGGGTCCCATGCTAATATATTAGTATGCAGTTTAGTTCTCTGCATGTTTATTCAATTTGTGTTCAGTGAAGCACAGGCCCAAGAAATTGTGCATAAAATTGTTAATAATTATTGACTTACTTGCAATGACTTACAGCAACTTACAATTGTTTTACTTGCCTAGACATTTCCTTGTCTTTACATTTCCCCTCTTCTGTATTCATTTATTCTGTACAATTGTGGTTTTTGAGGTTTATTGTTCAGTTTAATGTGGTTTCTTGGTTTGGTGGGTAAAATTTCCTCAAGCTGGTTTCATAGTAAAATCCTGGCTGTCTTACTCAGTTCCTGTTTTGATCATCTCGTGATATTGTTTTGTTTTTGTTTTTACTACTTCAGTTTTATTCAAGCTATCAATCTGTGGCCAAAACACAGCAGAGGAATAGTGCCAATAATTATCTAGGAAAGGGAGGCAATTCAGTATGCATGATATGCATGTGCATCTGTACGTGTATGTATGTATGTATGTTTGTGTGTGTGTGTGTATTTATATATATATACACACACACACACACACATACATACATACATACATACTATCTTTCACCTCTGACAGGTAGCCTTCAGCATCAAGTGCATGTTGGCCTATTTAAGAATGTTTCTTTCAGAAAAAACTACTTAACCTTGTGCTCAGAAATTTCCATGGAAAATAAGGGATGACTTGTCAGAAAAGGGAATGAAATCAGCCCATGGAATTATGGCTTCAGTGGCTCTGCATGACCTTCCTTATATTGTCCTACCCATGACCCCTTTCCTAACGAGGCAGAAATCATGCACCATGAGAGTGGAAGGTAATCCTGCTTCCATCCTAGCCTGTTTGCTGGTCTCCCTCCACAGAAATTGCCATCAGTAACATATGGCTCTGAGTTATGTACGGTGGTTTTATGACGTGAAGCCCTGCATTTATTAACTGGAGGGTTCAGAGATCAGCCAGAGGAACTTCTCGTATTCTAAAGCCCTATGCCCAGTTTCTTGAATCTACAATATCAATTAAATATATATTTCCAAAATAATCCAGTGTTTGTTTCTTGAAAGAGATAGGAAACTGAACATGGTCTAAATAGATTTTTTAAAGAAAAAAATAGGGTTCCATTCAAAAGAATAAGAGTATCAAGTAAAATTAATATATAAGATGTTTGAACCTAAGAGTAAAGGTCTTATATGTTAATTTTAATTAATACTCTTATTAATTAAATCCCTCTTGAGTTCAGCAGTGAACTAATTAACTTAACAGTTTTGCTAATGCACACATTAGCACATAGCCTGATCCTCTTTTAGCTCAAAACTGTCCTGAGTGACAAGAGCTATTGGGGCACCCGCTCTCCGGCAGCACAGCAGAAATAAGCCAATTGCATGCTGGTTTATTTGTTTATTTATTTTATCAGTTTTATACACTGCCCATCTGCCCCTAAGAACATGACAGATTCATGCAGTAGGTGTGTGTGTTTGTTTTAGAAATAAATTTTAAAAATCCAATTTGCTTCATTCATTTTTAATGGTGAAAAACAGAAAAATTAATAGAATGAAAACAAAGTTTCATTTGTTTTGTTCACCATTTGTTTCCTCTCGTGTTTAGACATTCTGCATTTGAGGCACTGTTTTGCATTACTAGATGCACAGGGTATACAGTCCACAGCAAGGGCAAGGAAAGGGGAGGACATGGGATCAGTGAATAGATGGATTCTGAAGCTTTTGTTAAAATAACTGCATCCCTGCAGATTTTTAAATAGGCTAAAGAATTGAGAACAGTTTTAGTAGGATAATAGTAGGTAATAGTAGGATAGTAGGCCATTTCATGCCAACCGCCCAGAGTCCCTCCTTTTGGGGGGAGATGGGCAGTTGTAAAATTCGACAAATAAATAAATAAATAAATAAATAAATGTGATGGAAACACAAAAATTAGAAGTAGAAATACAGTGGAATCTACCACTGACAGATTATTCTAAGATAATGATTGAAAATATGGGAAATCCTTGCCTAGTAAACTGTCTGAAATTTAGAAGATCTGATATCTTGCAGGAATTAAAGAACACTTGAAAATTATATGTGATTTGGATGGAAAAAATCAGAGTTGTGGGAAGCAGGACACTGGCTAGGCCAGTAAAAAAAGGGAAACGAAAAGATTATTTGTTTATATTATTTGTTTATATTTAATTTGCAATAAATTCTGCAGATTCTATGAATGGTGCTCAACTAACAATTGATAGAGGCTGATAGATCAAACTATTATGTGAGAGATTATAGCAATCATATGAGAAATATTATTTCAATTCATATAAGACTTTATTAAAAGGTTATATAGCATCAAAGAAACTGCAAGAGTGGTATAGTGCAGACAGTGTTGGACTAGCACTAAGGAGACCTGGGATCAAGTGCATCCATAGAGATGGTAAAAAAAGTCAAGATGGCAGCTGCAACTGTGTGCTTGAAGTCCCACCCCCTTTTTATATGTGATGCCTGTCAAAAAAGGGCAGGGCTTTGACTGCATGATCACAGCAGCTGCCTTGACTTTTTTGGATTCCCCTGCAGAAGCTCATTGCTTAAATTAGTCATAGAGCCTCCTGAGCCTGAATTAAAAAAGAGAAGGGGAAGAATTCAGGATATCATCTGAAGTTTCTTGGAGGAAAGCAGAATAAAAAATTAAATAAAAATGTAAAATGTTCTCCTCCCCTTAAGTTCTACCACTTAGATGGACAGTTTTCCTGCCTAGTGAGGTAATTTCATTTTCATATTATGTTTTATGGGATATCCTTTATTTACCCAATGCTTTCCTGTCCACTCTTTTCAAGCTCTGCGTGGTGCATATTTTATACACACAAAGGTGACTTTTCCTTCCTTTAATTACCATGGCTTATCGGTGCAGGCAACTGATACTGGACTCATAAATATGTCACTCTCCTCCCTTCTTGACTCACAGCCTTCTCCTTTACAAGCTTCCTCCCTTCTGCTCCCTTGCCCTGGCCCAGGGTACCCCCACCACCTCTTTGCATCTTCCTTAATTCTGCACATTCTCCGCGGGTTGGTAGAATTAAATCACCAATGTAAACTCTCGGCAAAAGTCATTGTAATAAGCCATCTACAGTAAGTATAAATCCAAGGTCAGTGGAGCCAGTACCTTCCGTTTCTAATTAAATATTTCCTGTAAGTCAATGCCAACTGTGCCTCTTGTAAGAACATTTGAGGCAGGAGCTTGAACTCCCAAGGACCCGGTTGCCTCAAAACCTGTTTCCTGCTTAACAACATTTAACAAGGAGACCGAAACATGCGCCATCAGCAACAAAAGTCATTGTAAGCAGTTCCAATGTGCAAAGGTGCTTGGTTTCCTCCCTACAACATTAATGTTGGCCTGGTCAGCCAGCCTTTCTGGTGGGTGGGGGAGAGTCTTGAGTGGCTCACTCTCCCTTTCTTTCCCCTCCCCAGCCCAGAATAGGTTTCTCATGGATTATTCTTTATTTGGACCTGATGTTCAGGGCAGTATGGGAGAAGAGCTCAGGGGTTCAGCAGGAGCTTTGCATGCAGAGCGTGCCAGGCTCAAAGCTAGGCCTTTCCTGATTGGGTAGGGAAAGGCTCCTGAAGTACATGAAAGGGGCAGCCCAGGGATCTTGTCTGTGGTTTTAGCTTGGCTTATCTGACCCACGAGGTCCTGAAACAATTCATTCTCTGCCCCAAAGTTCCTGTTCTTCCTCCATCACTGCCAGATGAAAAAGATGTTTGCTCCACCCTTCTGTGTACTCTGTAAGTGGGGAAGGTGGAGAGTGGCCAAAAATTCCAAAAGGAATGCTTCAAAAGGGCAGTTCTTGATTATTTTGACCAGTGTTTGTTAATGTTGTCAACTTTAAGATGGGTGGACTTCAACTCCCAGAATTCGCCAGCCAGCATATGCAGCCCATTTAAAAATGTGCAGAGGTTCATCCTGCAGGACTTCCAAAGCAGAGCTACCTTTATGAGATGGGAAACAGAAGATCACCAATATCCTGCCAGGAGGAGACAAGGAGCCATTGCTCCTTACTTCTTCCTGCAGGCCAGGCAGTCCCCAGTCTCCTTGCTGGGATGCAAAGGGTGCAAACCTCTTGTGGATGATAGGTCAAGATTTCATCTCTCTGAAGCCCAGTCTCCTTGTGTCATCCTGCCAGCCCACATGAGAAGCCAGCCAGCCTGGGGTGGGCAATGCTGAGCTCAGTAGATCACAGTCCTGGCCCAGTGTAACACAGTTCCCTATGTTCCTAATATGGATGGAAGCTAAATTACACAGCAGAGTAAAGCTGTAGTGTGTAGCTGCTTTTCACTTTTGCCTTTATGCTAATGGAAGCATAAATCTTCTCTGTTCAGAGGAGAAGCAACCTTTCTCCTGTTCCAGCCATTTCTTTTGCAGAACCCTCTCTCCTTATTTGGGCATTTAAAATGAAAAATTCCCACTCCCATGGGACTGTTGTTCAAAATGTTGGTGTGGTTTTGGGGGGGGGATATTTTGATAGGCACTTGGGGGTTATGTAATTTTTTTTTCAGATGCTGTTTTTGAAGTTACATTTTAAAGATGTGGTTTTTTTTGATGGGCTACGCTGCTTTATCCTACTGCATATAAGCTTATTTTTATTTTGTTGGTAGTTACTTTGAGAGCTCTTTCATTAGAAGACATAAAAGTAACTTCAGTAATGTATAAATAAAAGAACCACTTTGCACAATTTTGTGCAAGGATTTTGTGGAGAATTTTGTTAAGAATTTTGTGGAGAAACAGGATTAGATTTAGCTGTCTGCAAAATGTGATGTTAGACTAAACTCTGGCAGTAAAAAAAAAAGTCTTCCTGAGTTGAGCTTGACTCCTGAGGAGTGCATGGAAATGTCCATGTTGTTTTCTTGGCAACAGTAAGAAGTAGTTTGCCATTATTTTCCAACTTTGCAGCATTCAGATTTCCTGGTGGTCTCTCGATCAGGACTAACCAGATACAATCCTGATTAACAGTTTCAAGATTGGCCAAGGTTAGTTAGACACTATTTCCTGCTGTGACCTGAATGGCAATACCCCAGGGAAAAAACTATAGAGTCTTTGATTCACACATTTTTTTCCTCTTGGTGATTACCTCTGTATTCAGGCTTATATAGTTGCTATCTAGATCAGTGTTTCTCAACCTCAGCAACTTCAAGATGTGTGACTTCAATTCCCAGAATTCCCCAGCCACTGATCTAGATCAATAAATGCATTAATAATTACGCAATTAATTTATAAAACTTGGCTGAGGTTTTATAGATCGTTCTTTAGGGTTTAAGTACTTCTGGAGTTCCTACAGACTCTGCATGGCAACATCCAGACTGCTTGCTTGGTGTAAAGGACACAGAACAAGTGTCCAGAAGTCATGTGATGCAGGATTGTCTCATGATACATTGATTGTCTTTGAAAAAACAGAACAGAGCAGTTTCATTCTGCACTACCATTCCCAATTCTTCTTCCATCATTTTTCTTCAGCATGTAGTTTTCAGGCTGGTGTGTCACAGGAAGAATGTGCCTGTCTTTAAAACCTAACCAGAAGATATGACCCTCAGAAAAGTCATATAATGTTAAAGGGTACCCCACCCTTCAGATTAAACATACAGGGAATTGCTCATGTTAAAGGACTGTCCTACACCTGGTATACTGCTTCACAAGACGAGAGAGTGACATGGCTAGAGAAGTCTCAAAGATCAATAAATGTAACTCTTTTCTCAAGACAGCATCAACACTGTAAATTTATAATGACACACCTGCCCATTTAATACTTTAAATACCTTAGCAAATAGATTTTGTACTAGTTTACCTCCCCCTGACATTCTCCTTGTGCCTTTGTGTGCTTATGGGTTGCTTTTTTTTAACGGAGAAGAATTGGTGACTTCTTAAAGGCTGACTCTGGCTTCTCCTCTGACTCCATGAGAAATCACAAATGCAACATAGAGTAATTTCCAGCTCAGGGCCCATGTTAATCTTCCTGCAGCAAATAAACAATGGAGCCTTCTAGCTCTTGGCATAAGCTTTCATGGATTGTAACCCACTAGTGTTATCTTAACTTGCTAGAATTTTAAGTGCCTATGAGCACAGAGAAAAAGCCACTGTAAAAGTAGAATCAGGTGGCCATGGTGTGTGTGTAGGGATATTTGTATCTATATCTGTATTTGTATATGCCAATGGCAATTCAATTAGAGGTCACCCATAAGTAGAATAAGTACTGTGACCACTCAAAAAAGTAGTCTTCAGTGACAATATCTCAAGAAAGGCTAAACAAGTGAAAAGAGAACCATTGCCTCATGTTCATGTTCAAACCAACCAAACAAACAAACCATGATTAGTTCAGTCCATCTGTTTCAGCCTCCTTGAAATTTCTCTATCGAATAATGCAACTTTTAAGTCAGCAGCAGAACCTCCAAAAGACTGAAATGCTGCCTCCTGGTTTTGGAATAACTACTATTTTCTCATATGCAGTGGCCATGAGAATTTTCAAGTTACATATAATTCTTTATCAGGTAGGGAGAAAGTTTAATTCCCAGAGAGACAAAAAACAAATGAATTTCTTAACATAAATGTTGTAGAGGGTCCAGATAGCTGTACTCAGTATTATTATGAACAATACAGCACAACATTAGATGAGTTTAAATCTTAGTGGCTTAAACAAGGCATCATTATTCTTGACTGTACTTTGGATGGAGCTGGTACTATGTAGTGTCAAAGAGACAGAGTTATAGCAAAAGAATTCCTAAGTTCAAAGGAGCTCATTAGGTAGTCCAAATGATGTCATTTGCACTGAGCCTCAGTTTACTATCTTAAGGGGTGGGATAACAATACTATGACTTACATCTAAAAATACCATTTATATTTGCATTAAAACAATTAAAATGCTCAAAGTAAATATATTTTAGCATTTCAAGCTGTTGGAAGAGTAAATACTGAAACAACAGTGACCCTCATATATATCCTCTTATTTCCAGATTTTGATATATCCCTATAACTTCTCATGTTCATTAATCATAATCTAATCAATGCCCCTTCTAACTGGAAAGAAAGAGAAAGGAAGCTGCTCCAAAACTGAAACAACATAAAGTTACCAGCTGACAACCAAATGCTGTCATCATGAAAGCAGAATCTGGCAATTGCTTACAAATGTCATCTATGTACTACTAACCATGAAAAAAATTGAGAGCAGACACCTTGCTTTAATAGATTATTTACATTTCCTCATATCTGTCATCAGCTAGTGGTATCTTTTGTGTGTTCTTGTAGTTTGAGATTAAAGAGGCTGCTTCAAGAAGACAAGATTTTTGGAAGCATTTTTTTAGCAGCTGGACTACTTGGTAGCTGTAATGGTTGGTTAAGCCCCAGTTCCAGGTAACTTAGCATGGTTTAGAGAATTAAGCAATCCATGAAGGATTTTTTAAAAGCTTCTTTCTGCATGCATGTGTACGCAAGTGCACACAGTCATAATTACACTCTACAAGGAAGATATGTAGCAGTGAATATTTGAGTGAGATGCCTACTGTGTCACAACAACTTGTTTATTAAAAGAGCCTTCCTTGCAGCTGTGCCTAGTATATCCTGAGTAGATTCACCACCCCTTCCAGGTAGGGTACTTCCATGCCATGTGATATGCACAGTGCTTAGAACCCTTTTATAATAACTGAAATTAGATAGTTACTAAAAAGTAAGTTTGGTGTAGTGGTTAAGGCATCAGGCTAGAAACTGGGAGACTGTGAGTTCTAGTCCCACCTAGGGCACAAAGCCAGCTGGGTGACCTTGGGCCAGTCACTTTCTCTCAGCCCTAGGAAGGAGGCAATGGCAAACCACTTCTGAAAAGCCTTGCCAAGAAAACTGCAGGGACTTGTCCAGGCAGTCTCCAAAAATTGGACACAATTGAACAGATTAAAAAAAAAAAGGAAATACTGTACTGTCATGTCACCCTTGGTTCCATAAATACTACATTTGAATTTTTAAATGATTTTATTAATGTTCTCAGCACATTCAGAATGACATGGCTGAGGCAAAAGCTATAAAGAACTTTTTTTTTTTTAAAATCAGTCCATCCAATGTTAAGATCCTTGAAAGCACAGCTTCAACAGGTAAACACAAACTGCTATAGCCTGGATCTAGACTAAGTCAGTTGTGCACTAAGGACTCATTGAAAACTCTGGGGTTTAAGTTAATAATGGTATCACCTTGATTTCAACATATCTTCCTCTTTTGAGGGAGATGGGTGGTGACCAAATCTGAAATATAAATAAATGAATAAATAAATAAAATATCAATGTGCAATTAATTTGATCAGGATCCAAGCCATGAGCCCCCGCTGCATGAACTCATGGCATGCTTAGATAACAGATTACAACAGTTTCCTCTTAAATAGATTCTTGGGGTTATGACTCTGGCAGTTGGGGACCCCAGAATCAGAGTTTCCATTTGCAGCGGTCTAGAAATGAAAGACTTGCTGCATTTGGTTTGTTGTAACACCAACAAAGCAAATGCAGCTGCACCAACATTTCTATGAGAGTGGTGTGAGAAGAAATTCTATGGATCAGGACCAGTACTTGGAAGATTAAACAGTTCCTCCTGATAAAAGCGTATTATCAGTTCCTAAGGAAATCTGGAACTGAATTATGTTCATTGTTACTATCTTTAATAGAAATGCTACCGGCAGCCACTGTAATAGCAGCACAAGGCATTCCTTCCCTTTTAGAACTATGCCCCAACATACTTTTCCAAGTTAGGTAGGAAACATTTGAGTGTATTCTCATAATTCCAGGAAAAAGAGGGAGTTTATACAAGCCATTGAAAGGTATTGTGCTGCATGGATCAGACAGGTTAAGGGTTACAGCTTTAGACTGCTTCCATCTTTGCTAGCAATTTGGATAATCCTAGAACAGCAAAACTTTCTGTGTTTAAATGTCTCTCTCTCTCTTTTCTTCTTTTCTTTTCTTTTCTTTTTTCTTTTCTTTTCTTTTCATAAAAGCAATTCATTCTCAGAAGATGAAGTAACTAGTCAAATACAAATGCTCCCCATAAAACAAACTGTATTAAAAATCCAGCTTTAGGAAGCAGAAAAGGAAGGAAACTAAAACTTCTGTCAAAGCACAGGGGTGAGATTAGCATTATTAAAGCATTCTTTTGAGAAAAGAATGATAGTATGGCTTAACAGCCATTCCACAACCTCTTCTCTCCATAATGCCTCTTCTGCAGTATATAATTTCATTATTAAATATGGGGAAGAGGCTTGTGAATGCCCTGTTTTAACTAGTAATTAATATTCACAACTAGAACAATCCAAGGTTCGGTGACTGCTTAATACCATAAATACCATTAGTGACCGCATAATTTTGCCAAATGGAATTTACTGGAGTTAGCATTAATTATGCTACTTGTTTTTTGTGGAAGGACACCTATGGCCAGATTAACAATTCATATGACCATTGGTGTGAATTATGGTATACAGAAGCAAATTAATGTTTATGTTCTGACTACTATATTTATTGGAAAATTGTTAGTGACATCAACCAATGCTGTTGAACCAAGAAGAGGCATTTCTGTTCTTGTGTATATTATGTATTAGGTTCCTTTGCTTGTTGAGTTCCCTTCAGATTACAGTACAGTTGTTTAAATCTGCCTGCCTAAACCTGGCACCCTGCAGTTTGCAACATCCAATCCTGTTCTCCCGTGCAGTCAGGGCCACCATGTCTGGAGCCCTGTAAGCTTCAAGCTCAGCCTTTTACATATGAAATGTATAGCTCTTTGGAATAACTATGAGCTGTTCTTTCCTTCTCCTTCTCCTCCTTCTTCCCTTCTTCCTCCTTCTCCTTCTCCTCCTCCTCCTCCAGACAAACAATCAGAAATCTGTGGCTGAGGAAAAGAAAAAATCCTGTTATTATATTTTTTCCCTTTAGGAATGCAGCCCTTCCTTCCAAATGGAGACTCCAGAAAGATTCATCTCAATAATCATTTGTCACTAATTTTGTTTTGCACATGAACAGTGGGCTAAATCCAGATAGAGGGTTTCTGTACCCAGGCCCGCAACTAGGGTCTCTGTCACCCGGGGCAAACATGGATTCCACGCCCATTTTGGTGCCCCCCCAGCGCTCATGTTGGCACCTCCCCAGCGTGGCACCTGGGACACATGCCCCGCTTGCCCCCCGCCCCAGTTGTGGCCCTGTCTGTACCATCCTGATGCACAAGAGAAGCAAAAAGCTCACCCTCTACAGCTTCACAACAAGAAGTTGTATGTGTTTTTCAGACTTTTCAGGATAGCAAAGACCTGGAATAGAATTTCACCTTGCATTTTCATGCTTCATTGGGATTAAAAAGAAAAGAAAGCCCTGTTTACAGTGATTTTTAATCCCAGAATGTGGAGCTTCTTTCTCTCTTTGACTCAGCTCCTATATTTCCTTTATTTATCCAACCATGGGTTGCCAGGTTGCTAAAGTTCTAAATATGTAACAAACAGAAGGAGTAATCAGGTGCCACCTTGGGCCTTTAAATAATATTATTACAACCTGTCTTGTTTTCCACATGGAAAGTGGAAAAACAATGGCAGAAAGGTCAGCCTATTCATAGATTCCACAGTAGGTAGCTCTGGCCCAGACATTTCCTATTTTGGCAGTTCATTGGCAGGGCTATGTGTAGTGGATGCTGACTTTTAGACAGCAAATGGCATTGAATCTAAAGCTTTTATAGATTTATAGTGGATTTCATGTAGATCAAACCTGGAAGTTCAAAAAAGTGAATCAAAATTGTGGCCATGCTTGCAATAACATATAATACTATAAAAACCTTTTGGTTACTTGATGCTGAGGCACTCACAAAATCTGTCTATATATCTACATCTAACCCCCCCCCCACACACACACACATCTGTGTGTGTGTGTGTGTGTGTGTGTGTACTGAAAGAACACAATAGTGAGAAATTCATATAATGTAATTTTTATTTTCTTGAGGAGATGCCAAGAGCCAGAGCAGAATTTAAAAAATAAATATTGCCCCTTTTTCCATTGGATGAACCAAGACACCACCTATACATTGTTTTAATACTTGAGCTGACATGTATGGGATAAGAAAGGGATGAATGGCTGTTCTCAGGAGCAGGATGGAAACTTCATGAACAAAAAATCTTATACTGTAGTATTTTAGTGCTGTATCTTCGGTTAGTTTCAATTCGAGTTCTGATTCTCAAACTAGTCCCTGGGACATGCTTCCCTCTTTCATCCCACAATCAGTTAAACTTGACCCATTCATAGTATTTACCAGTGAGAAAGTTTCACTGAGTACCTACAAGCACAAATCACATTACACAGTCCGTTTTCAAAAGGGTTTTGACTAGAATTATGCAAATGTTCAGCATGCATGGCTAAAAAAAGGATAATGATCAAACCTTAAAACGTAAAAGTACAACCACAAATATCCACAGCTGAAACATGCTGTATGACTAGATTAATTTTCCAAAGGTAAAGGCAAGCTAGTTATTTTAAGCATTTGTAAGTTCCCTACTTTGCTTCTATCAGACGCTGAACATTCTAAATGTGAAGAGACTCAGAGACACCTTTCTTTAATCTTTCTTTAAAGTGCCCCCACCTTAGTTCTGCATATTTGGTTGCATATATATATTTGTATATATAATTGACCCTTAGTTACTCACCTCTGCACCAACACATTGGAATATGCCCAATCACTTTATCCCAGCATGTTTTATAGAACATCTATTCCAGTCCTATAGCCAAGCTTAAACATCACTTCAGTTTTAAAAAGATTTCTTTCAATGAAAGTGTATTAACACTTACTACTCTTGTTTCAGGGAGCCATGTAACACTGTGGCTTCACACAACATCCCAGAAGGCTAGCACTAGCCACACCTTTAAGACTAGATGCCTCCTGCCAGATCTGAGGTCTGATACTGCTAGATACTTTATAAAAAATATGGTTTTAATAACACTATTTTTATAGCATTATTTTTTCAAAGCAAATGTTATACAAAGCTATAATGTATTAACTGTTTCTACAAGATGGGTGTGGGGGTGGGTGGGAATACCTTTGCTTCTGAGTTCTGCCATGAAAAAGAATCCATGGATATTTTTTTGAAGTAGCTAGCAATAAATCATTAACTTTTATTCTTTTCCAATAAATTCGTCTGGATCCTTAAAGCTACATGAGTTGGGGTCAAATTACTTCTGCAATTTTTGCAGATGGCTCTTTTGTGTTCAAGACTGAGAATCTGAACTTCTTGTTTTTAAGGGCTGTTTCACACATTACACGTTTACATATGGTTAAAACATTTTGCTCATGTCCATAAAATGTGTGTGTGTGTGTGTGTGTGTGTGTGTCTGCAATAAGGAGCAGTAATGAGTTTCTCTTCCAACTGTTTCCAAGTAGGGTTGCAATTGTCTATGATCCGTATGAATCAGGGATTATATTTTGGCTTGGATGGTTTAATACTTTGGGTCAGCCTTGTATGCAACTTATTCTCTGAGGACTTTGTTATGATTTATCATGTTGAGATTAACAAAACAGTTTAGAAAGAAATTTGTGGTAGATTGCACATTATCTAGGCAAAAGCTTCACTGGGTTCGTGGAACCTGCTTCTGAGCTGATGTGTAGGTTGGCACTCATAGACCATTACCAATTGTTACTTCAAACTAGCTCAGGAATTGTGTCCCCACTACCAATGCTATCAATCATTAAATAGCATCACAGGCTACCTCCCATCATGCCAGAGCTCATTTACTTCCTGCTGTGCATGATGTAGTGCAAGTAATTTGTAGACGCTAGAGTTATGGAAGTGCCCAGTGACACTATTAACAGATGAGTGGAAGGCTTGATTTGCTTCCTGTGTAGATCTGGAGCCATGTGTGGTATGTCATGCTCTATTAGTATTAATGTTGATAGAGCACATGTTGATTATCTAATTATCTAGACATATTTCTACCTTGTTAAGATAACTGTAGTCAGTAACTGATCTCTGATAACTAACTCTTCCAGATCAAACTCAGGCATTTTTTTTCAACATGGATCTGTAGTATTAGTATTAATATTAGTATTATTTGTATCTAAAGGCCAGAAGAGATAAGCTACTGAACTAGTGATATCAGAGTTTGTTTTAAATTTTCTGGAAATTTGATTCTGGAAAACAGAAAATTACACTATCAATTTTAAGTGACACTGTCCTGGGAAGTTCTAAGGGCAATAAAAAAGGAAGCTGAGGGCACAGGTATCTTATGGCCCCAGATGCTCACTCTTGTACTTGAAGTTTCAGCAGGGTTATATACTAACAACTAGGGTTGCTGTCTGGCCCGTCTTGCAGTTATCTACCAGAGAAGTCCTGTTTAACAAAGTTTCTAATGATTCCTGAGAAGTTAATTTAAGAAGATGGTGTCAATTTTTGTTCCATCTACATGAAACTGCAAGGAGATATTATCAAGAGATTTGGACTGTGTTATGACCAATATTCAGATGATCTATGGCTCTATTTCTCTTTTTTCTCTTTTACCAAGGAAGCTGTGACTTTCAGTAGCCATATAAAACTTAAGACATCATTCATATAAATCAATAATAAATACAAAACTGGGGTCCTTCTATTCAGAATTCAGGAAAACTTTGGAATAGGACTCCAGTTTGGGATAATACTTTTTCTGAAGGATCAGTTTCACAATTTTGAAGGGCTTTTGAACTTAGCTGTCACCTGGAGGTTCAAGTAGTGGCTGTTGACAGGAGTGCCTTTATTCAGTTTACATCGGCATGACAGAGTCAGATGGCCATGGTGAGATATTTATTTATTTATTTGTCTATCTATCTAATTTTCCCCCACCCATCTCCTCCTGGACGGTTTACAACAATCAATTAAAACAACAATCATAAAATATACAGTATAAAATTACAATAATAAATAATATAAATAATATAAAGATAAAAAGTCCAAGTGGCAAAAGAATTTAAAACAGTCCAAGTGTGGGAGGAGTATAGCAGCCATCCCCATGTAGATCTATTCCCCTCTCCACCCCAAGCGAGGCGGCAGAACCAGGTCTTCAGACTCCTCCGAAAGGCCAGGAGCTATGGGGCCAATCTCACCTCCGGGGGCAGCATGTTCCACAGGGCAGGAGCTCGCGCAGCAGCAGTGTTACATGTGCCCTTCTGGGGGCACCAAAAACAGCTCGTGCGGCTGCATTCTGGACCAGCTGAAGCTTCCGGATACTTTTCAAGGGTAGCCCCATGTAGAGTGCATTGCAATAGTCTGGCACAAAAAGATATGTTTTAGGTATATCTAGACTAAATTATTGTAATGCAGTTTATTTAACACTACCTTTGAAAAGACCTTGGAAAGTGCATCTGGTCCAGAATTCAGCAATAAAAAATGATGATGGATTTTCATGTGCAACTCTCATTCACACACACCCTTCCTGGGTGCAAGATGGCTTGCTAACCTGTTTGTTTGTTTGTTTGTTTGTCAAATTTGTCACCGCCCATCTCCTCCGACCAGAAGGACTCTGGGTGGTTTACAATACAGAACAATAAATATACAATAAAATTCTAATAAATATACAATAAAATTCTAATAATATCCCTCTAAAACAATTTCTTAACTACCCCAGCTCATAAAATCCATATGGCTGTGATCTCCTTCAGTCATTATGTAGGAGGGGCACTTCAAGGCACTAGCCAACCCCAAGTATGTCAATTCTCCTCCCTGCCCCAAGCCCGGTGGCAGAGCCAGGTCTTCAACTTCCTCTGGAAGGCTAGGAGCGATGGGGCTAATCTCACCTCCGGGGGCAAGATGTTCCAAAGGGTGGGCACTACTGCTGAGAAGGCCCGCCTCCTGGATCCCGCCAGATGGAATTCTCGTAGCATGCCTTCTCTGCATGATCGGGTGGGATGGGCTGATGAAGCAGGGGAGAGGCGGTCCCTCAGGTAACCTGGTCCCATGCCATGTAGGGCTTTAAAGGTGATAACCAACACCTTGAATTGGACCCGGAAGCAAACTGGTATCCAATGCAGCTCACGTAGCAAAGGTGTTATGTATGCCCTTGCACCAGCCTGCTGCAGAGAAAGCTGACCTTGGATCAAAGTACTCCCTCAGGAATATGGTATTTTCCATCAGAAAACACAAGGCAGCCTCCTATGTGAGCATTCTAATTTGCATGGAGAAGGACCTGAAGATGGTCAGTGACCTGCAAGGCTCCAATGGATCTGCTGCAGGATCACCCCCTCCCATCTGGCCATGGGACTCTGGGTCTCTCCGTCCATTTTTGCTTTAGCTATTGGAAAGAACAGAATCTTCCCAGCAACTCTTTTCTTTTTCTTTTTAAGCTGAGGTAGAAATAGTAATCTCGAGGTTGCTATTCCTACCAATAACCTCCGTTGCCACCTCCCACCAGGCAATTCCTGACTCTCTAGGTTTTTCTCCTCCTCAGTATCAAGGAGGCTTGATGGAGAAGAGGAAGGGAGAGCAGGATCCTTCATCCCTCTGTTCCTTTCTTCACTCCATCTGCCCTTACCCTTGTCCTTCCTCCCCAGCAGCCTCCAACAGTGCTTAGATTTCAGACTGCCTCCTTCTATATCACCTGTCCCTCCTCCTTGGAGAGAGAGCTCTGTGACCCACATGGTGGGTGGAAGACCAATTAATGGTGATTAATTGGGCTTCCACCAAAACAAACTTTTTCAGAGGCCATATTGAGATTGTTGAACTCCTGTCCTCAGAAGGTTAAGTTTTTAAATAGATTTTCATCAGTCAGTAACGACTTTATTTATCAAGGCATTTGCTTCATAGTTAATTTGATGCATTTCTGCTTTTACTAATATATTCTTTATTTCTCTGAAAAAATGTATTGTATTGTACTGCTTTTATTGTTGGTGGCTATCCTGAATGATGTAAAAGCACAAGAAGAATGGCCTGTAAATTCAAAATAAAATAAACTGTGAAAGATTATCATTTTAATTTTATGAAATCAAGAAGGTGGGGCAAATGAAACAGAGGAGACATTGATGACATTGCCAAAGATTTCCTTCCACTTGATCAATTTCTCCGGATTCTATGGAAGGGGCAGTAAAAATCACAGCCAATCTGAGTGATTCCTAATAGAGACACTCTTCAAGTGGGGAAGGAAATGTACAATGTTACTGTTTTCAAATAAGCACCATTCTCCCAAACATGGACAACTCTGTGAATATTATAGTGCACAAAAAACTAAACATGCACTTTAGATAGGACATACGTGGGTGCAGCCTTGAGAAGGAGGAGGAGGAGGCGGGGGAGGAATAGAAATATGATTGTAAAGCAACCTTCTTGTCTGGACACCTTATCAGTTTAGAAATCTGCTAGTCTACTAGAGGGTTATGTGACAATGGTCTTATACCTGCCTCCTTCTTTTAATTATAAAGGCTAAAGGACTTTTCCTAAGTAAATATATACTGTATATGAATAAAAATGATGTTTGTCTCATTATTCTTAGTTCACATAAGGTAAAAACACTGGGTGTGAACAATACAATTTGAATTAAATTCATATTATTCCACTTGATGCAAAAGAAAATTCAGGATAAAAAAGAAACTGTGTATATATATAGCTTTTGTTGTTTGTTGGTTTTAATCCTATGTTTGCTACCCAGAATCATAATGGCAAGATGGGTGGCTATATAAATTGATTGATTGAATATATAAATAAGTAAACCTACTATGATTGCATACATTTAAGTATGTGTATATATTTGCTATATATGTTTGTGTGTGTGTATAAGAACAACATAGCAACAGTCCTGCTGGATAAGGCCGATGTCATGAGTAAGGATGGCGAGCAGGGGGCTCCCATCCAGGCTGTAAAGCGCATGCATAGTACTGAGGAATTAAGCAACCATTCAAAGAGGCACAGATCAGGCCCGCCTTAGCCTTTGGGGTTTATCTGTCTGGGTTTTTCCCACGCTTCTTCAGTTTGTTAGGATTCTGTTTATGTAGCAGTAATAAACATTAGAGTACTACTCCTCGTCTCAGCGTGTGTCTCACTGTTAGGACAGCCACGGCCTGTATTACGCCACCATTTTGTTTCTGACAGTGTCCAGCTAGAGGGCTCAGGGATGTTCACAAGCAGAAGACCGAGACCTACAGTGGCTCTCTTACTGTGGTTCTTCTGTAACTGATATGTGGAGACATGTTGCCCCCAACCCAAAGATAAAACAGGATTTTTTTTCTTAACAGTTCTGTTAAGAAATTTAGGTTGCAAGAACTGTTTTAAAAGAAACATCCCTTCCATTTGCATTGATAAATTTATAAAGTAAAAACAAAGTATGTTTCACCTGGGAAGTGAGGAGGATTTTTTTTCATACCAAACATTCATACAGGTGTAACTATATAATTCTAGAATTCAGGTGATGGCAACCCTTGAGGGAGTAGGACTTCATTTAACTGCTTTTGAGGAGCTGTTCCCCTCACTCCACTTTTTTAAAAAAATCATCATTATCCCCTGCATTAAAAAGTGATGTTTCTTTTTGCCAGGTTATAAATGGGCATTAGGGATTATGGCTCTTATTAGATCCAGGCCACTGAATTGATAATGATGAGTTTACAATTTGCCCAATCACACAGCGGCAGCTGAATGCCCTATAGAATGTATCAAGTAATTGCCATTTCCGGGGCAAGGTGCATAAACTGCCTTCATGTGGGATTTTATTTATGCAAAGTGTCATTCGATTCCTAATGGAGAGAATATTTTTTTACATTCCTTTCAACAAAAAGCTGATGTTCAAAGAACACTCAGGAAAGAAGTTCAAAAAGTCATTGGCTGCAATATTGAGATGAACATAATTTGAATTATTACTCTCACTTTTGGCGAAGTCTTGAAACCATGAACCACTCTAGAAGGGCCAAGCCTGCATGGAGGATATCTTCAGAACCTTCTTTAGCAACACTTCTCCTCATTCCTTTACTTTTCCAACCATTAGGTTGGTCAGAAAGGAATATGGCACAAAAAGATTTAGCAGAGCACCAAACAGTTAAGATATTTCCCCCCATTTTCCAGTGGTTGAAGTAGATTGGCTTTAGACTTCTGCATAAAAGAGAGATGAGAACTGGCAGCCCTCTGAAACCTACTTTCAGCATCCTCACCATTGGCTGCCTGGGGCTGCTAAGAACCGAATTTTAGCAGTCCCTGGAGAGCCAAGAGTTCCCCATTCCTGTTATAAAGGAAGGAATAAATCTGAAGTCCCCAAATAAGAGTGAACTTCATATATTTACACCAGTGTTTCTCAACCTTGGCAACTTTAAGATGTATGGACTTCAACTCCCAGAATTCCCCAGCCAGCTTGCTGGCTGGAGAATTCTGGGAGTTGAAGTCCATACATCTTAAAGTTGCCAAGGTTGAGAAACTCTGATTCAGACACAGCCTATTAGGTGCTGTAGAGAATCAAACTACATGTTACGTTAACATTCTTAACACTGTAATTTTGAAGGAGAGCAGTAAAGAAAAATGATTAAACAATAACAAAAGCCAGTATCACATCCCTTTCCCTTTGTTGCGGCAGCAAAACCTGGAAAAAGATGTGAAATAAGGAATTTCATCCAGGAAGGCAATCTGTAGGAACTCCAGGGACTGAAGGTCACCAGGTGGCCCACCTCTGGCCATATACCTTAAATATAGACCCTGCCCCCAAACTCCAATGATTTGCATTGCTAAAAAATTGACATCATGCATGGAATGGTGATGCCCTTTGCTTAATGGGGATGAACCAAGATGCTCAGACAAAAGGAAGTGCTCCAGGGCTGGCTGGTGAGTTCCACATAGTTAATGACACACCTAGTGATTCCATGCAGTTCTTGGATGATATACCTTCTCATGAACTCTGTGCAAGTGACCTCTTCTTTGTATTGTTTTTGCAGTGCTCCGTTTTCATTGGATAGCGTGGGCACAGATCCAATGTATATTGCAGTCAATAAGTTGTGCTCTTTTACTGCTTAATGGTCCCAATGAATAACTGACATCAACAGAAACAATTAAGTGATTTTCTTTTTAAAACACAGGAGGCATTTTGCACTCACACAGTTTATTTCAGTGATTAATGCACTCCCTTTCATGTGTTTTGAAAATAGAGCCTTGCTAAGCTGCTTTTATGCATTTCGGTGTATAGTATGTCATTCAGGATTCAGCTATTAGTTTACCACAACATGTTTTTTGCTTTTATTTTCTTTGGTTTTTTAGTCTGGAAATGTAGAATTCTTTTCTCTTGCAAATCTTGTGGATCATACAGATAAAAACCAATAAAAATCAACAATATTATTGCTTTCTCTCTTTTTTTAAAAATAGTTTTCCACCCGCTCCAACTCATTTTTTTCTCTACAAAATAACCATTCATGAAACAGGATTAAAATATTATTTTAATATTCTCACATACTAAATTATATATTAACTGTATTAGAAGATCTAAAACTTCTTGTTTTGGCTGACGTATTTGATTCATGAATGAAACTCAAATATTACATGCTCCTGAATTTCTGCTTTCAACTGCCAAATTCTTTTACCAGATTTATGTCACTGTGGGGTAGCATAGTGGGGTAGCCTGAGTGTTGGATTAACACTAGGAAACCTGCATTCAGATCTTCATTTAGAAGCTCAGTGGGCCACCTTAAGCTCAATTATCATCTAATACCTTATCTCACAGAGATATTATGTGAATGAAATGAAAGGGGGAACAGGAGGAATACTGAATCACACATTTAAGTTTTTGAGAGAAAGGTGGGGTATACAGATATAAAAACAGGCCTTTTAGTGTTGTCTGGACTTCCCTAACCCTCCAGATATGATGGCCTTCAGCTTCCATGTTGGTTGGGAACTTTGGAAAATGATATTCAGAACATCTAGAAGGGATCCAGTGAGGGAAATTATTCAAAAATATGATTCTAACATAGCATGGGTGAACAAACAAGGAAAATAAACAGGAGTATAATAACAGTGTGGATTATGAACAATCTATTTCTTTGCAGCTTGTTTTTTTAATGTAAAAAGTTCTTGCTGTATTCTTGGATGTATTTCTTTCTAAAGTGTTTTTTCTATTTTGAGAGTGCTTGGTGGATCATGCTGAAATTTAATGGCTTTTTAACACAAACCATTGCCTGTGGTCAAAACTATGGCATTTGTCTTGCTTTGCATTACAGTTCCAACTCCACCACAATGTCCCTAAAGTCAGAAAGAGAGAAAAAAAGGAAAGGATGGGAAACAAGGATTCTTAAAAGAATACCTTGCAATGGGATACACATATAGGGAACATGCATATGCAGAGAAAGAGAAGAACGTTCAAAAGGAACTTTGGCAGGGAAACAAGTAAACATGTGCACCATCCGATAGAAGCAAATTTTAAAGTTTTAAGAGTACCAAAAGAAGAAGGGGGGGGAAGGGAGGAAGGAAGGAAGGAAGGAAGGAAGGAAGGAAGGAAGGAAGGAAGGAAGGAAGGAAGGAAGGAAGGAAGGAAGGAAGGAAGGAAGGGACAATTGAAGAAATTGTGAAATTGTCTAAAGTACTATTTCCAGTGCTGAAAAATGTTACTGAAACTTCCAATATACTCACTGTAGTGTCCAAAGTCCATAGAAGTTGATCCCACATCAGAACAAGCTCAACAAGGTCAGACTGCATTAGTTACTCACAATTTATACACAACAAATAATTGTTAACTACAAAGGCTGCCCTAAACTGGTGGGTAAGAAACTAAATTGAAATCCAAATCAGGAATCAGAAAAATTGAGACTGGGATCTGTTTTTTTCTCTTGGACTGGAACTTTTAGTGGAGTTTTTTGTTCCCAACTGATTGGCAGCAGTAAAGTTGCTCTCCACTTGCTCTAAATTATATTACTGGGGGGGAAATGATATAACCAGTGGTAGATTTTTCACAGAAGGGCTGTAAGTTCAGCTTTGTTCTGGGCTTGGTTCATTTTTTAAAAAACATGATGCTGCTTCCACTTGGCTGTGGTGGCTGATGGATTTCAGGATTCAAGCAAATTAAAAAGAGGCAGAATTTAAAAGCCTGAAATTTGCATGCCCCTAACCCAGTCTTTCTCAACCTTGGCGGCTTTAAGATGGGTGGACTTCAACTGCCAGAATTCCCCAGCCAGCCTTGGGGAATATGTTTATTCAAAAATATGTTTGTTCATGGTATCTTCTCCATTGTTCTTGAAATTATGCCACCATCACTATAGTACCCAGAAACCTATTATTACCATTACTGAAAGTGCAGAAATCATAATTCACCACCACATTCTCTCCATGTTTCTTTTCACAGGAAACTCTTATATGTGATACATCAGAGTTTTTTCCTCCCTGTCTAAGCAGTACTCCATCACTGCAAACAACAGCAGAATGAATATGTTTTTCCACTTCTTGAAAGTCGTTTCCCATTGTACAATTGAAAGGAAATTGTTTTGAAGATTTCTGATGGAAGCATCCATCAGTAATTTCTGCTAAAGTTATCAGATGGAAATATATACTTACTGATTAAAATATGCAGAGGATCACATTCAAGAAGGCTGAGAAAAGCGATAATCTACATCTGCTCTAATAGCAGTTATGTGAAATTGTACATATAGTCATTTTAGGCACTGAATAAATCATTTAGGACAGTTTGCTTTGAAAAGCCACTATCTTAATAAAAGAGATGCAGCTATAAGCCACAATGATGTATACTGAGACTGTGAAAAAACAATTTTCTCCCTTATCTTTCCCTTATATTTGGAATAGGAAACCTGTGGTCTTCTAGATGTTGCTAAATTATAAGTGCAGGAACATCTAAAGGGCTGCTGGTTCAACCTGACTATTTTACAAAGCTCACAGAATATACTGTAAAACTATTAAAGCAGCAAACTTTGAAAGATCGCTGTTCCCCAAACTTTGGAAGAACATTGGATGTCGAAAAAGCAGGAAGGTATTTTTTTTTCCAAGAGGGTTGCTATGGAGCCCCCCTCGCCCACCCCAATCTTTTGGCAAATTATTGGCATATTCACATGATAGGGCAGAAGATGATTTCTTTCAGAACGTACTATTGCATTTAGTGATACGAAAGAAGACTGAACTGTTTGTTGTGTTTGAAAGTAGGCATCATTGAATTCCTACTTTATTCCTTCCAGGAAATGCAGCACCAAGGGTTGATAGAAACAAATATTTTTCAGCTAGAAAGTGACAGCTCTTCATCTACAGTGTAATATGTAAATGAATTGGCATGGATATGGAAAGCCATGCTCCAAATCCTTGCATAGTTCTGATGGTTCTGGGGCAGATTTTGGCAATGCATCGTAAGATGCAGCGATCTTGTGTATGAGTCTCATGACCAGGCACTTATTCCCCCCCCCCCTCTAGCCTCCCTCCCTTTGTACTTGAGAAACTAAGCTGCTGAGCAGAGCTCCCTGGAGAGGTGATACAATGAAACCTGGCAGACAGAGGAGTTACAGAGATTTCAATAACCAGGAGCCTCCTACCTGTGTCGGTCTTCAAGGGAATGTTAAGGTCTTTTTTTTCCTCTCTTTTTTATCTGAGTCACTTTTGAACTATTTATACTGCTGGCAGTGTTTTAGTCCCTGCCCTTTTTAAAATGTTATCTGCAGCAAACATTTTTCTTTCACTGCTTTATTTATGTGCTCCTATAGTTTTTAAATTGTATGCTGTGTTCTGGCTTGTGTAACATTTTTAGTTTGCTATCTCCTCTAAACTGACTGATGAGAATACTATCCCAAAAGATGATTTTAAAAGCCCCAATAGCAATAATTATGCAGTAGTTATATGAAACAATAAAGCATTTGGAATTCCAATTATTTCTTGTGGCTTTGTACTAAAGACATACTGTCCTAACACAGTAATTGACTGGGTTTAAATGAGCTCCAAAGTCATTTTTGTTGTTGTTGTTTGTTTTTAAATGGGGAGTTGACTATGTAAACTAGTGTTTCTCAACCTCAGGAGCTTTAAGATGGGTGGACTTCAACTCCCAGAATCTCCCCAGCCAGCATGCTGGCTGGGGGAATTCTGGGAGTTGAAGTCCACCCATCTTAAAGCTCCTGAGGTTGAGAAACGCTGACGCAGACATTATATCCTTTTCCATTCACAAAGTTCCCAGCTCCTCTGAAATCAGCAGGATAACCTGTATATGCAGCAAATCCAAATCTTCATTGCAATACACTTGATTCTGAAATGCCTGTTTGTTTGTCTGGGAAGTGGGGCAAATGCTGTGTTTAAGGTGTGGCCTGATCTTCACTGCTGAATTCATGCTCCATCTACATGCTATTTGTAGCTCAGAGCAGCCAGAAGTCACAATTCAAAGCCAACATTAAGAGATGGTGGAAATGGTTGCCAGCATTCTCATCAGACCTCACTGCAGGAACATCTGTAGGGAATGGGATACCAAAAAGTCAAGAAGGCAGTTACCCCTGCCTGTTTGGAGCCTCTCCATTCTTGCATGTGTGATGCATGTGATGCAGATAAAAAAAAAGGTGGGACTTTGATCACAGAGTCGCAGCCCCTTGTTAACCTTTTTGAGCTGCCCCCCACCCCCTGCCACAAGATGCCCTGCACCATGGCAAGGAAGAAGAGCTCCCAATATTTCATCAATTGGCTCTGTCATGTATACTATAGTATTATTAAAATAAAATAAAATATATATATAAAATATAAAATAAAATGGTTTGAAGTTAGTCCTAATAAATTTAAATTATTGCCCAACAGTAGACTGTAGATTCATTGATCTTGTTAGATTAAGCATACCATTTTTAAAGACATAAACCAGAATAAATATTTCTTTAGCAAGAAGAGGAACTTTCATACAGCTGGACAGGGATTTTTTGCTATTTCTGAATAGCTGTCTTGATGGACAGTCATAACTGAGACGATGAAACTACCTCTTTGTTTTCCCATTTCTTGGGATTGAATTTTCCTTTCTACTCCTCTTAAGAAATCCATGAGGATTCAATCAGCCTTGAAGCAACTCAGGAGGCTTCCAGCTTGAGACCTGGAAATCTAGAAACGCTTGAAGCATTTGGAGGTCTTGAACTTTAGCAGGTTTGAATGTGTGACTGTGAAAGTAAAGAGCAGAGAGGTGACAGGGCTGAATAAATCAAGCAGAAAAAAGATCAGAGCTGTGCTGGCAGGGGAAAGAGAAAAAGATGGACTTTGGAGGCAGGATTTTAGAGGCATATATGATCAATTTTCAGGGGAAAACCTTCTGGAGTCCAGAGATAGCAGCCTGCTTCCTTTCTTGATAGCTTCCTAGATTCCTTCCTGTTGTGAACAGCCAAGAGTTGTTTAAGATGGGTGGCCATACAAATCTTTTAAAAATTAAATAAATAAATAAATAAATAAATAAATAAATAAATAAATAAATAAAAGATTTTTAAAAATGGAAAGGACTGGAAAGGCATATATTATTTTTTAAAATAAATGCTTGTTTTAGCTGGCTGTATATATCTTAGGGTAGCCCTTTCTAAATTGGCCTCCCCCAGTGAATTGAGTTCCCCTTGTCCCAATTGCATGGGTTATTTCCATGTTAGCTCATGATGATGGAGGATTAGTTTATTTATTTATATTTCAATTGATAGGGCTGCCCACCTCAAGTCATGACTCTGGATGGCTAACAACAGTTAAAAAACACAATAAACCTTATGAATAATAATAAGCAACATACAAACAATCAGCAGCTGAGGTAAAAACAGAACAACCAAGTTATAGTCTAAGGCAATGTTTCTCAACCTTGTATACTTTAAGATGTTTGAACTTCAACTCCCAGGATGCCCATGTTGGCTGGAGAATTCTGGGAGCTGAAGTCCACAGATCTTTAAGTTGCTGCAGTTGAGAAACACTTGTCTAAGGTATTTGGAGAGACTAGATTGACTTTGTGAGTACAGGTTCAGTGAAACCAGAGTTTTATAATACATAGAGTAGGATGCTGGGATTGGGGGATGGGGGGACGGAGAAGAAATACTACAGTTCAATTCATATGCCTATGGTTTATATATTAAACAATAAGGTTATTAATGTTTTATTCCAGCTATTTTATATAAACCCCCTTGGGAGGCATTTTGCCCTTGGTGGCAGCCTAAAAATATTTTAAATAAATAAATTAATGTATGCAAATAAAAAGTATTTATTCTATAACTCAGATTAGGCAGTTATGTGGAATGGAAAAATCATACAGATTTTTCGAAGTAATAACCAATACTCTGGATGTCATCTAAAGACAATCTGGCAGCCAGTGTAATGCTGTCAGCACAAGTATGCTAATCTGTCCTTTTGGACTCGCACTTATCCTTATTTGCATTATTATTAAGAAGAATCACCATGTTATCCTCTTAACAGCTTTTGCTCCTTTTTTCATATAAACTAAACCCCTGGCTGACTTCACATTTTCTTTTTTCAAAGGAAAATAGTCAAAAGGGGAGTGTCTATATGATAAATAATATGATATATTTATTTCATCTGGTTTATTATCTGATCATTTATAGATTCCTCCTATTAAGTGGAAATCACCCAAAAGTACTGGCCCACGGCTGGACCTCCCTTTGGAAGGATGAGATGTTATGTGACAATTAGGAGTAACCTTTTCATCAAATCAAAGTGCAAAAATTGAGGGGGAACTGAATAAAAGAATATTCCACTACAATTCCAAATCCCTATTCCCTTTTTCTGTTTTCAGGGAACCTTAAAAATAGTTTTATGTCTGTCTGCATCTAAGGATCAGAGTAATGATCTTCAGTGGAAGCAGTCTTGATTTGTTATATAACTTTCCATGAACTGATCTACTATATGCCATCAACATACAGCTTAGAAGTAAGAAAGTGTATCCCTGTGAAACAGCTGTCTGAAACAGGAAATTCCTACCCTTTGCTGATCTGACTGGTAATATGTTTGTTAAGAGGCTTCAGGGCTATCTGCAGACTATGGTCATAAAAGTCAAGATGGTGGCCATGGCAGTGTGATCAAAGCTCTGCCTGTTTTTTGTGTATATCACAACACACATAACAAACAGGCAGAGTTTTGGCTGCCATCTTGACTTTTTTGACCATACCCTGCAGACACCTCTGAGAATTTTAGACATGAAAACAGAATTATAGCTTCTGATCTTGCTTCCCCCCCCCCATTTCCTCCCCATTCATTTTTCCTTGTTTGTTATATACTTTAGATCAGTGTTTCTTAAAGTGTGTTTCTAGGACCTCTGAGGGTCCTTCAAGACCCTCTCAGGGATCCTCAAAATCAAAATTATTTGCCAGCCTATGCTGGAAAATAAGACATTATTAAAATCCCATCAAACAACTGTGAGAAGCAGTAGTGACAGAAAATGTGTTAATTTTAATTATTAATATGGTAAATATTGATAAATGTAACCCATACAAACAAAAGCTCTTTTGGGGTCCTCCATAATTTTTAAAAGTGGAAAGGGATCCTGAGAGAAAAAAGTTTAAGAAACACTGCTTTGGATTATAGGTCTGAGGGCAAGAACTGTCTTACAACTGATATACTACAGCCATTATGAGAATCACTTTAGTTAAATAGTGGGGTAAAATGCTTGCTTTCAATAAATAATAAGCTCATTTGATGTGGATTAAAGTATTGTGCAATTCCAACAATCATACTGTCAAAATATGATCAAGTGGAGAACAAATAAATATGAGAAACATGTGAGCTCAGATAAACTTAACTCACAACATTTACTTATAATTGATGTCAATAACAAAAATGTGCAATTACGCCCTTAGTGACAGTCATACTCACAAGATTCAGCAATCAAGATAAAAATGGCCACCAATGTGAGTCAACTCAAATTTCAAACAATAGCACCAGCGTCTCTGAGCATTTGCAAAAGAAAAAAAACCCAGTCCAAATCAAAAGGACAACTGTGCAAAATAACAAAGCTAAACCCCGAAGAGGGGCAACTTATATAAGGAACCAGCAAGGAGTTTGGGGTGAGGTGGGGAAGTAATATGGGAATCAAGATTCCTGACGGAATAGCTGCTTATCAAAATCACTCATCCACCGACCACAAGACACTAGGGCATGATTGAAAGGAGTGCAAAACTTGCCTAGCCCCACACAAACTGTGCTGTGTGGTGTTCTTCTGTGCCTGGAGCTGGGCAAGGAAGAACAATAGAAACCATTAGGAGCCTGAAGCAAGCAAATTGGCGGGTTATACCGATACTGATATATTTGGCCTCAGATAGCCTGGTGAGCCTCACACCCAGGCCTTTCTAAGCCTCTTTCACATCATCATCATCATCATCATCATGATGTAACTCAAAGTGACAAACATACCAAATACTCCTTCTTCCTCCTATTTGCCCCACAACAACAACCCTGTGAGGTGAGTTGGGCTGAGAGAGAGCGACTGGCCCAAAGTCACTCTGCCAACTTTCACACCTAAGGGAGGCCTAGAACTCACAGTCTTCTGGTTTCTGGGCCAGCACCTGAACCACCCCACCAAACTTGCTCTCAAAAGCCTTATGGCTCTAATGAGAGTTCTCTATACTCTCCTCTGCTCTGGAAGGTGATGCATACTGACCCCATGCCTCAGCCTGAAATAAGTTTCACACAATTGGATGGAGGCATAATGGAGTCATTCACAGGTATAGAGCCTTTGGTGAAATGTGTTCAGGGGTTCTTTTCAGACTGGCCCAGTTCTATCTAGGAAGCGTACCTAAGCAGCCATGGTGGCAGAGGTCCTCCCAACATTCAGTGAGCCCAGAAATCAAATACAGCTAGGATGAAATCACCAAATAATGACATATACATTTGTGCTATAAATATTTTTGTGATCATGCACTTATTCTGAGATTATTTGGGACTACCATGAAAAATATATATTTTCTAAAACTAGGTGATTATCACTTAACAAATATTTCAATTTTCTGTCCTATCCCCTTCTGAAAAGTAGGTATGGCTCAGACTTTGCAGTACTTCAGTGTGGTCAATGGCTTGGCCTCTAGCAAGGGTCTCCAGTAATTTAGTGTGGTGGGAGAAGGTCAGAGGCATAAGTGCCATAACCTGGGGAGGGGCTTCAACTCCGCAGATCAGTTTCAGCTACACTCTGTGCGCTGATTTGAAGCAAGTGGTCAGCTGGTTGGTTGCTTCCCTGGACTGCGAGAGCTGTTCTCAGTCTGTGATGAAGCTAGTGGGAAAAAATGTACTCATCTTAAGCTGAAATTTGAACTAAAAATGAAAACAAGTCTGGAATAAAGCCCCACACAATGGGTGAGATAAGGAGAGCTAACATTTCAAACCCATTCAGGCCTATAAAGTTCAATGATTAAAATCATCAGCGGTTCTCAGCTTTGGCACATTGTGGAATGCTCTCTGGAAATTTCAGCAGAGCTTATGTGGCAATACATGCTCCTGAAATCAACTAGACTTGGGTCTCACCAAAAGAAAATGTGGGGTTACAAACTCTTGTAATCTGCAGAAAGGCCAACAGAAGAGGAGGGTGAGCCCTTTCCTCCCCACTTTCCTTAGTCTGCTTAAATCAGAAAAGTCTTCTCTGAGTTAAGCCCAACTCCTGGTGACTCAAGGGACTTCTTCATGGAATTTTCTTCGCAGCAGTACCAAAGTGGTTTACCATTTCTTCCTGAATGTTTTTCACTTCCCAGTCAATCTTACAATCCTGGTGGTCTCCCATCCTACTCAACTTTAAGTGCTTAGATGCATGATGCCAGCAATTCATACTTTCTTCAAGAAGCCCACATGGTAGGTCAGGCCGTTCTCCCCCCTGGCCACAACTAGTTGGTTAATTATAACCACAAATTGGTGAAGTAGGCTAAGATCTATGATAGCAACTGGCCCAAACCATCTTGCGAGATTTTGAACCTTGATCACACTAGAGCTAATTAGGCAATCTATTCCAATGTTTCTCACACTTAGCAACTTTAAGTTGTGTGGACTTCAATTCCCAGAATTCCCCAGCCAACATGCTAAATTGCTAAGGTGGTGAAACATTGGTCTGTTCTAATCACTTTGCCATGCTAGCACTTGGTGCTAAGAAAGGCAATTAGAATGCAAAAAAGATGAGGGAGTGCCATGCCAAGGCCAGCCCCTCAAGACAACCTCTTTATTCTTGAGAAAGCCTAAACCTGCTCCTGTTGCCTTGCATTTTAATTTGGTAGGTTAGGCACTAAGCACTGAGGATGTTGTAATGAATAAAGAATAGCTTGAGTAATTGTGGAGTTTTTTTCAGCTGATCAACCAAAAATCAGAACAAGGCACCAGTTTCTACGGGGAAAAAAACAGAGGTGATAAATCAGGCTAATACAGGGAAGTTGTCTTGTCCAATGTGCGCTAAGCAATCCAAAGGGCCATCCAGCCCCCAAGCAAGGCTATTAGGACCTGCATTTGGAGGACAAACTTTTCTGTTTCAATCACTCATTTGTTGTCAGTTCCTTCTGCAGTACATCCCAAAGTTAAACAATACCGAAAAGCAACAGAAAACCCTCCTTTTGCTACTTTTGGTGGGTGGCTGAGCCTGGTTGGTACTTTCCAGGATCAAAACGAGTCTGATTTTTAAGGGACGGTAATTTAGCTCAACAGAGAACACAAACATGCTTCCATCCCTTTGAAGGCCTGGCTCGGGTGGGTGTTGGGCCAGCTCAAACGGCCGGCCTTGATAACCTCACTTTGCGGAGGGGGAGGGGAGCCCGCGGGCCAGGCCGGGAGTTTGGGCTCAGCAGCTCCCTCCTATCAGGCCGCCGGCCTAGAGCAGCGCCTGTAAAGCCCGACCGGCGCGCAGGGCCGCAACTAGGGTCTGTGTCAGCCGGGGCAAACATGGATTCCACGCCCATTTTGGCACCCACCCAGCGCTCATTTGGCGCCCCCCCCCCCACACCAGTTGCGGCCCTGCCGGCGCGTCCCATAAACAGAAGGAGCGAAAGCAGCCTCCTTCCGTTTCGCGATCCAGCCTGAATTGTCTTCTCGGTTCCGGCAGGCGCGGCGGTCCATCCGCAGGTCGGCACCTTTGAGAGCAGATTGCCAAGCCCGGAACACGTCCGGGCCAGCCCGAGAAACCCGAGATACTTTCAGGGCAGCCAAATCAAAGCTCGTCGCCTTCGGCTAAGGAAACTTCGCATTGATTGTAAGCCTCTGCACATATTCAACTAAAGGCGCTTTTCTCTGTTCATTGTGATTGGATGACAATGGAGCAGGATCCATAAGTCAGGCACGACGACGGCTCTGACAGAGACAATGATAAAAGTAGCGGAGTTCAATCTCCGCTCTGCAATTCAGAAGCCAACACACGGTTAGCCGCCCACCCTGAGAACCTCTGGCGGCTCTCCTGTCCGGATCCCAATTGAATGCTGGGTTTCAAGGAGAAAAAGTGGAATCAATTCAAACGCGGAGAGAAGGGCTGTCACGTTTCAGACGAATCGGGCCCCAGAAAAATACTGACCCAGAAATATTTATAAAAAGCAAATAACCGGACTGGAATATTTTCCCCCACCCTCAACGTGTCTCGGAATTATTCAATGTACATAAAATTAAACGCGGATCGGGTGGGTTGTCCATTAGCACCCGTGAGCAGCTGCAAAGAGGTTTGTAACTCGCGATCTCCCATCCGGATAAGACGAGCTGCAGTTCTCCCAGAGCCTTGAAACCCGCGTCTTACTGCGGGAGATTTTGGTGGAGTTTTGTTCCGAATCCTTTTGCCGACCCGGAGCATTTTTTTTTTTTTGCTGTTCGCTTTCTAGCGAATTATTGTAATTCGCTGGAGCTCAGCGGGTACAACATCCCCAAATGGCTCCAGAGATAACGTGGAGTGATCTCCAAGATAATAAAGGGGTCGCTTTAAATTATTATTTCATTTAAAATATAATGGTGAAACACGAGCTGGCTCCCCGGGGAGAAATCCGGAGTATGAACAGGCCCGCGTGTAAACTTGCCCTAATGGATCGGAGTCTGGGAGATCAAAGGAAGATTAGCAACCGGGAGTGCGCCGCGACTTACCGAAGTTTAAGGCCCCGTAAATTCGGTCATCTTAAAGCTTCCCAAACACCCTTTGTTATAGTTTAAAAAACAACTATTACTTCTTCTAGCCTAGTTTGTGTGTTGCGTGGGGATAGCACTAGGAATAAAAGTTGGGCAGAAAGGGGTCCTATTTAGGTTTAAAACAAACCACATTTCACACATGGGGAAGAAGTCAGGGGCAAAGTTGTTGTGCGGGTCCCTCCCCTCCTTGGAAAAAGAAAGCCACAAAGCAGCTGCACGGGCAAGACGCGCTCAGCTGTGGTTAATTAACTAAGTCCTAACTTAATAAATCCAGTTTTCTGGGTTCTAACGAAACGATCACAATCTAACCTCCCAGGCTGGGTTCCCACAACGCATGGTGTGGAATGTGGTTGGCCAGTTTATGGCTCAGCACATCCGACGAATTCAGCCAATAACGTCCCGTGGACAGGAGTGTGGTAAAAAAAAGAGTTAAGATGGCGGCCGCGACGCGCATAAAAACAGGCAGCGCTTCAATCGCACCTTCGCGGCCGCCATTTTGACTTTTATGACCATGCCCAGCGGACAACTCCTTGTGGACTTTGAATTGAGACTTTAGTTATGGCAGAAACTTTGTTGGGCAAAAGTGTAACAAGGCCGTTGCTATTAGCGACTGGAAAACAGCTCCCACCTTTCACGGGCCTCTGTGCACCGTACCCTTGAATGCCAAAAACATCGGCCTCCTTACTCCCAAGTAAGTGCATGTAAAAACTTGGCGAGCTCCAACCCGCGGGTTGTTTAACAAACCATCTTGCAATGCGTCTGTTTAGCGATCAGTCCCGAATAGTTTGTTCCGTCCCGTTCGGGGATCGAGAATTGTAATAGGTTGGCCAAGCGGGAGAGAACGAACCCGCGCCTTTTTCTCAAACCAAGAAGGCGTCTTGTGTCACTCGATTTCCTTTTTGCTGCACCAGATTTAACAGGGGTGGACTTTTCCACCGCCTCGTTTACTTGGGAGTAAACCTCAGTGGATTTGGTGGAACCGAATTTCCAAATCAACATAGTCCGGATAAGGGCAGGCTAAAAAGAAAACTAAACGAAAGGCTGGGAACTGCACGCGGCCGGGCCCGGCGTTTCTATATTCGTGCTGGGCGCGCCCCGTGACGTTTCTCTTCCGGCTGCTACCCTGGAGTTTGGGGCGAGCGGGTGGGGAAGTCAGCCGAACTTCGAGCGGCCCTGTTTATTACAGCTCAGCCGCTGCCTGAGAAGAAAACGAATTTGGATTTTCAGCGGCGCTCTGATGGTATAAACGGGTTGGATTTGGATTTAAAAATGCCAGTCTAAACAAGTCTGCTCCAAAGTAGACCTCGTCGAATTCAGTGGGAGATTGACTCCAGCCGGTTGCTACACATAAGATTGGGTTCAAGTTAGTGGGATCTTTTTCTCTGAAATCTGTGAGACTTAAGTTTTAGTAATTTTCAACACTGGATATAACAACAACAACAATCTGAGTATGTTGAGGGCAAAAAAAGAGCCCGCTGTGTTCAGTGGACATCCTTGGGATTTTATCCTGAGTGGCTCTAGAACAAATATATTAAAACAGCCTCTCTGGCAAAACTCCAACTCCCAAGTTTCTCAGGCATGCCCAACATATATGACAAGCCCAGTGAGGACTTCTCAACCTGCTTTGCTGGATGCTGTCATCTAATTTAGAAATTGAGTGCCACCAATTTTCTGAATGGAAGCGTTCCATACCAGCATCCAAGCAGAGAATTCTGGATGCCAGTCTCACCCGTACAGCACATCCCAGATCTGCTACCATGCTCCGTCTCACTGATCTCATCCCTGTTGAGCTTGGAGGCCCTCCCCATCACTACCATATCAATAAGCCTTAAAGAGGGTGGAGAGTTGCAGGATTGGCTGAATTCCTCCCAGGATGATTTAACTCGAAGTCTCAAAAACTTTCCAGGTGTGATTTTAAAAGGTCGCCTAACTTTCTGCTCTCTGTGCCCCAATGGAATGGCCCTTTGGGAGTCTAAGCTTTTCATTCGTTTTAGAAACCTGACCTTGAAAAGGCCACTGAGATAAAAATGAACAAAACGTCTGAGAACATTCTCTCTCCCTGATTGGGACCCAGAACATTAAACAAACAAAACCTGTCATGGTTTGAAAGCTACTCCAGTCTCCTGGTCAAAATGAGGGATGATTCATACAGACATGTGAAGGAAATGCACGCCCATTTTTCGGTTTTGCTGAAGGTTTTGCTGAATATCTCATCGGATTTGTTTTTTGTTTTGTTTTTTTTGTTTGCTTAATTGTTGTTTCTGCCCTTTATCTTTTTTCCTTTTTTTCTTTTTAGGGGTGGCAGATATAGGATATTGGCCCCAGAGAAGAAAGGGGGGTTGAATACCAAATGGTTTGGCACTGGAAATAATCCAATAGATTGATTTAGGCAATAAAACTGATCAATTTAAAAAAATATACAGAGATTTAATCTTTCCAAGTACAGGTTGGACGAAAGAATAAAAATGCCATTAGTGGTTGTATATGCAACAAAAGGATATGAACCTACTGGGAAAAAAGTGTTACTAAGATTAAATCCTATCCAACAAAGTAGGATTTACATTTGAGGAGTTGCATATGAGTGTGTTTTCAATCACTGTTGCTCACTTATTGTAAGAGGCTGCCAAACCAGAATATACACATCCACATCCCTGTGCATATCTGCAAAACCAAGCAATTTATGAAGCCAAAGGAAATCAACTGGCAAGAGGACACACTGATTCCTGCCTCTCCAGTTATGGTTCAAACTGCTGTACATGTATTGTGTGCATGTGTGCGTGTGTGTGCATATATATGCACATGCAAGGGAGGAAAGGGCAGGAACCTGATGTGTGTCTAACCTCAGACAAAATAAACAGCCAAAAGCATCACAGACTGAAAGAGCTGGGATTATAGTGGATTATGATTCCCTCCTTCTGCCTTCTCCTTATTGGACTGTTGACTGTACAGTCCATTTCTTCATTGTGATTTATAGCTCTTTATAACTCGTGTAACTCCCTGTTCTGCTAGCTTACTAATGAGGACAGGGTTTATATCGCTACAAGGGTAGTTGGATAATGCTCAGGATGCTATAAGTCCTTTGCAGGGAAGTTGGACAAGCTTCAGGGCTGCATGTCGTCCTAGAACTTCAGGCTGTCTAACGCTCTCACCCCTGCTTTAAAGCACAGATTGGCAGCTTGTAGCTGTGAAGCAGACCCAGTCCAAGGATGACCATCAATTGGCCCAAGGGTCTCATGAGTGCACATTTTGCTGCTGAATTTTTTAAATTTTTTTAAAAATTAAAGTTGATTATGAGAGAAAAAAATCCAGTCTGCAAAACAAGGAATTTGGTGGGTCTCTTGGGCAAATAGATGAAGGGTTCTGTGAAACTGGAAAGCTGGGACTGTGCCTACGATACATTTTTACTTCTCAGGGACCCACCACTCCGAGAAAAGATGGGGTTTCCCTGCAAGCGCTTTTGTGAGGAGAGATGACGCCATAACTTGTGGGCTAGGCAGACCGACCACTCGTCCGGCAGGGCTGCTCAATGTGCAGGTGTCTGCCTCAGCTTGTGCCCAGCACCTAAGTCTCGTGCAAGGACCGCCCGATTCTGAGTTCATTCGGTGTTAGAAAGCGCCGGGGAAGCGCGCTCGGGGAGTTCAATTTATTCATCCTCTCTCAGGTCCTTGCAATGGGGTGGGCACCCCGACAGCCCAGCGCACCCTCCCTCCGCCCGGTCTGCCGGGAGAACTCCCTCCTATTGCCGGGCAGCCGATCTGCGACCGCCGGCCGCCCTTCGCTCCTTCCAGCCAGTCTGAGATTCTGCTCCTGAAAGGTTCACCTTTGATTTTAGGCGAGTGATTTGAAAGCAGCGGGTGAGTGGACGGCGGGGGCGAAAGATCCTGCCAGCGCCCTGTGATTCATCCGCACCCCCCGAGAAAGTACAGAGAAAAGGGTCGCTTGTCTGGAAAATAGACCCGCGCAGGAGTGGGGGGAAAACCCCAGAAGTAGCTCCCTTCGAGCCAGCATTGGCACAGTCCGAGTTCCTCCCCCCTCCCCTCCCCTCCCCTCCCCCTCCCCTCCCCCTCTCCTTCCCCCTCTCCTTCCCCCTCTCCTTCCTTCCTTCCTTCCTTCCTTCCTTCCTTCCTTCCTTCCTTCCTTCCTTCCTTCCTTCCTTCCTCTTGCTGCACTCTTTCCAATTTTTCATTTCAAAGTGGAAAGCACTAGGAACGCAGAATCCACCAGAGCGCGAGGGTGGCCCAATCCCGTGAATGAATACTGCGCATGGGGACACAGCTCCAGGAACCTGAAATATGGATGTTAATTGCAACATTGTTTTTTAAAGGAGGGAATTTGTTCATATTTTTTTGCTAAATATATACAGTATCCTGCTTTTCTCCCAGAAGTTCAAAGCAGCTTGCATGGAAAAAACTTTTAGTTTTATGCCCACAACCCTGTGAGGTAGGCTCGGCTCGGCTAAGAGGGAGTGTGACTTGCCCCCAATTCCCAGTGAACTTCCAGGGCTGAAGATGGACTTGAACCCTGGTTCCCCGCCCAACATTTCAGGTACTACTACCGAGGTAGGGGCAGGCTGGCACGGAGAGGAGGCCCTGGGGGCTGCTCGATTTTGCCAACTCGGCCTTCCGTTTCTTTCCTCTGGCTGCTCTTTGGCAGAGTCTCGTCTGAGCAGAGTAGCTGGAGAAAAGCCGGTGGGGGCGGGATAGGAACTGATTTTAAAATATACAGTTCTGGCATCCTAGTCCACCTCCTAGGCCGGCTGTGTATTCCAGATCTTTCTAAGGTTTTAGGCACTGATTCTCCGTTTTTGTGACATTTTGTTTGGACTAGAGGTAAAGAAAATGAGCCCGCTGTTTCCTGTCTATTTGGTTTCGTCCTAATAAAGGTGTTGGCGACCTCAGGTTTGGGAACTTATTTTTCTGAGTACAATCGGAAAGGAATTTTCTGCGCTTCTTTTCCCAAAGACTGCCGTCCTATGCGCCGTTCCTTAAGTCTATCTAGACTTCGTGCGACGTGGTCTCAGATACAATAATTTCTTCAGCGGAGCAGTAATGAAAGAAACACGTAATTTAACCATTTAAACAAACTAAAGGCACTCACGCACCCACCAAATGCAAGGGTCCGGTTTACATATGACGTCCGTTCTATTTTTAACACTTTATTCCTGGTTACTCGAAACAGATTGGGTGCGAGAGCGGGCGCAGGGTGGTGTTCACTCACCTGGCGAGCCTCTCCTATTTCGTCTCTCCACCAAAGCTCACGCTCGGCGGAATTCGGAATTGCGCCGGTCGGAAAAGCCGCCGACCCTGGACACCGGTGGATCAGTTTCTGTAGGAGCTGACGAGGACAGACATCTCCTTGATCACCTCAGAGGGAGTAAGTTCTTTTAATTTCCAGTCACTTTCCTGACAAGTACTATATCAGTTTGTATGCAGTTAAGATAAGAGAGGAAAGGAGCGAGGGAGAGACGCAGGCAAGGAACGGGAGAGCCGGAGAGGCTTCGGGACTCTTACAGCTGCGCTCCCCTTCCGAAACGCACAGAACTGAACGGCGGATCGACCCCAAACTCTGGTAACTTTCAAAGGAGGAGGGAGCTCCATTTCCCCAGAAACGGTTCCTTTCTCCCTTTTCGACAGCCTTTCAGATGGGTTGTACTACGCCCCGCCGTCTGGGGATGATTGGAGTTGTGGTCCAAAAACACCAAGAGAGCAGCGTATTTGGGGAGGACTGGTGGAGTAAGAGGTTTGCAAAAAGGCCAGCAACGAAATGGGGAATTATCCGACCCATCAACGAAACAGAAGAAACCTCATATTTTAATTTATAAGAAAAACTCGCGCAGGAGCAGGAGAAGAGGGAATAAAAATACAGAAAATTAAAACTATGAAATAAAGCTCAAATAAAAAGAGCGTTTTCTTGTTTAAAAACAACGGATCCACCCAATGGGACCTGCAGGAGCCACACTTAAAAAAAACCATGGGGGGGCATCTGCTTGCCGTCGCCTTTAGGTAAATTGCGCTCCCAGCGCCCTCCCTTTCCTGCCTCGGCGCGCGCGCGTTGGTGCCTCCCCCTCCTCCCAGCTCCGCTGGCCTGGGCATTGCCTCGCCTCCCAGTGCCGGGCTGGCCTTCCCGGGGAGGGTCTGACACTGGGATTGGCGTCCCCGCCGAGAGCCCGCTGGCGGCTGACACTGCGCGCCTCTCTCTCGCGCGCGGGTGTTTGTTTAGGGTCCCCTTGAGCCAATCAGGCTGGCCGGCTGCACTTTTCCGGCCCGGCTGCTGGAGGCGGCGCCTTGCTCCCTCTCTCGCTCGCTCTTTCTCTCCTTTTACTCCCTGTCAGGCGCCGCTCCGAGCCGCTCTCTGCCTCGGCCGCTTGCAGTCCGCCACCGCCGCGGGAAAGAGGACCCTCCGGAGCCGCGGCCAAAGAGGTGGGTGCGACTGGGCCGCGGGAGCGCTCCTTGAGCCCGCGCCTGGGCCGACGAAGCCGCCCGCTCCCTCCTCGGGGACAGTCGCCTCTCCCCTCCGCCAGGACTCCTTATCTCCGCGGCCGGGCTCTTATCTCGCCTCCGATAGGGCTCGCGAGGCGCCTGTAGGGCCTCTCGCGGTGGAACTTGGGCGCCAGGAAGAGCGGGGAAGGGGGTCGCTGCACTGGGTGCAGCCCCGGCCGACGCGGGGCTTTGCCGAGGTGGCCGGCGCCGCGGCCGACGCTCCGTTCCCCTCCGCATCGCCCGCAAGAACGCCTCGGGTGGATCGAGGTCCCCGGGTAGGGCCGGGCTGGGCTGGGCCGGGCAGGGCCGGGCAGGGCGGAGGAGACGCGGAGCGGGGCTGCCGCTCTGTTGATTGTGGACGGGTGCCATTTCTAAGGTGTGCCGGAGCGCGGCGGGGTTTGGAGCTGGCCGGGTCAACTTGGGCAGGGGGGAGGGAGGGAGCGAGGAAAACGTGGGCAGACTGGCACCAGCGGCCTCCCCCTCGTGATCCAAAGAGAGAGCGGCGATCCTGCGAGGGCAGGAGAACAACCGAACCAGCCTGGGTCGCTGGTCTCCCTCCAAGCGTGTGGTCTCCCCCGCCGCCGGAAAGGTTCGTCTTTACCTGACCGTCGGGGGCTACATTTCGGCCTCTCCGGCTATCCTGAAACCCTTCCCCGCCCCCTGAATTGCGTTGCTAATTGTTTTCATTCTGGAACGAAATCCAGTGAGTCATTAGCTGAAACCGAAAAGGAGCGCGGCCAGTGCGGGGAGGGCTGCGGGGCTTGTCCTACCGGAGGCGCTCCAAGGCCCAGACACCCCCCCCCACGCTTTTGTCACTCATTCGCTCTGTAAGCAACGTCAAAGGAGGGAGTGCCCGTTCGGAGGCAGACAGGCTGTTCTGGGGAAATTCTTGGTCCTGGAAGATCCAGAGGTGGGACAAGGCAAGGGCTGGCTCTAGATTTTGGTCAGGCTGGGACGCCGCGTTTTCCGGATCGATGGGGTGTTCGGGGTTTTGCGCCAGAGGGCCCCCGAAAAATCCCTCGCCCCGTTTTACTGTTGGGGAAACCAAGGCTGAGGGAAGTGTTCGGGACTACCTAATGGGAAGGGATGTGGACCGGGGCCCCCTTTAGAGGCGCCAGCAAAGCGGAACTCCCCTTTCCCTAAAAGGAGGCAGGAAACGACCCAGAGATGCCTGAGAAGCAAGTTTGGCTGTTAGATTTCCCGCGGACTGCGGCAGCCCCACCAACGGATATGGACTGAAGCACAAGGGGGTTTGGGAGGAGGCCAAAGGGACCTTGAACATCTTGCCCCCGCCAGCTGCCTACTTTCAGCGGCCCGGGAGTTGTTTACCGATCCGAATAGCGAGAGCAAAGCACTCCACACATGTTCAGAGACTCTATTTGTGCTCATATAGAAGGTTGGGCAAAATGGGGGATCGGTGGAAAGTGAGAAGTGGGCTGGCTGCTGGATTGGGCTGACTTGTCTTTCCTTTTCTCTCCCTCTCCCCCCTCGCAGAGGTTGGTCTTGACGGAGCCGCGGCAGCCAAGCGGCGAGAGGCTTGCTGAGTGCCGCAGGGCTGGATGGCCCTGGCCGAGGGCGGCTGGTGCCTGCTGAAGCGCTGCGGTCCCGACGACTCGTCCTGTCCGCTGGCGCCCCGGGAAGCGCCGGGCCCTTCGCCGTCACCCTCCTCGTCCTCGGGCTGCTCCCCCGGCGGGGGAGGGGGCTCGTCCAGTGTCAGGAGCTTCAAGCAGGAGCCCGGAGGCGCGCTCTCGGCCTCGCAGCCCATAGGCCTGGCCGAAGGCCGAGCCTTGCTGGGCCCTTTTGTCTCTCTGGCGGCGGCGGCGGCGGCGCCCTCGAGTCTGCCCAGCTGGGAGGACCTGCTCCTTTTCGCGGACCTGGATCAGGCCAACAAACTGATCTGGTCCAGCCGCGCCTCGGCCAAGCTGAGCCCCGATCCCGCGCCTCCGCCGCCAGTCGTCGAGGACATGTACCACCACCCGCACGCCCACGCCCACCCCCAGAGCCTGCAGGGTGGCACCTATGACGGAGCGTCCCCGGGCAGCGGCGGGGGCGGCTTCGTGCCTTCCACGGCTGGATCTCCTGTCTACGTGCCGACCACCCGCGTCGGGTCCATGCTGCCCTACCTCCAGAACCCCTCGGCCGCCGGACAGGCCGGGGGACCGTCGGCTTGGCCCCCACAGGGCGCCCCGGAGAGCCCGTCCTCCTCCTACGGCGCCAGCGGCGGGGGATGCGCCCACCCGGCCTCGGGCCGTTTCGCCTACCCGGCTGCCAGCCCCCCGGCTTCCAACGGCGGCCCCCGGGAACCGGCAGCCTACAGCCCGCGCGAGCAGTTCCGGCCGCTGAACGGATCCTACTACGGCCCCTACGTTGGCGCCCAGTTCAGCCCGCCGGGCTGGGCGAGCCCCTTCGACAACTCCCTGCTGCACTGCCTGCCCAGCCGAGCCACCACCCTCGCCGTGAGACCGTCCAGCGCAGGTAAGAGCCAGGCTGGAGGGCTGTCGAGGCAGGGCCTCAGAGGAAGCCCTCCCTTGGGGAAGCTTCTCTGCAGAAGGAAAGAACCGAGGCTAGCGGAGAGGGACAGACAAAACTGCTTGCTTGCCAATTAATGCAGAGTCCCTCTCTTGGGCCCGGCAGTGGCTGATGGGTTTTATTTTACTGATGCCGCTTTTCAGGGTTTTGTTGGTTTTCGCTATTGGATTGTTCCTATTTTTATCATTGTTTCCTTTATTATAAACATGGCTGGATAAAGGAGAGGCATTGTAGAAAGCATGGAAAAATGGAAGCAAAATCTGCAGAGAATTAAGCGGATATAAAACTGCTCAAAAAGTGGTGTGAAAGAGCCCCCCCCACCCACTCTCATTAAATACTTGAGCATGAAAAGAAAAGACTTACACGGTGTGATCAGCTCTGGGTGTGTATCCATCGCTCTTTGTGTGGAGGAGGGCACTGGGTTCAGCAGAGCCACAGTGGTGCCAATATGGGAAGCGCCCCAACCCGAAGGGGCTCTGAAGTTGGTGACCGAATTGCATTCAGCAGTCACAGTGGAGACCTGTTGCTGGGAGTAGCTGGGAATGTCTGCCTTTTCACTCATCTGAAGGCAACTGCCAGCCTTTCCTGGATTCCCACTCAGGGAACCTGCTTCAGAATTAGGTCCCTTTGCTTTTCTTGGCTGAGATTCGAAGCAAGCATTTAAGAGTGGCTGGATCATGTCTTTGTGTCTCTTTAGGAAAGGTTGGGGAGTGGGAGGAGGTTGAGGTCTGTAAGTATTTTGAATCCCTTTTTTATAGACATGGTTTCTAGATTGTCAGAAGTGGGAATAAGTGATTGGGATAAATCCCCTTCCTGTCAGCAAAGCCATTGGGATGGCACTTTTGGTGGTGGAATGGTGTCTATGGAAAAGCAAAAATAGGTGGAGAGATGAGGGAGGAACAACTGTCTGAAACTCAGTAAAGCTACAGGTATTTCTAAGAGGAAATTTGTAACAGGGAGGAGATTTTTAACAGTTTGGCTGCACAGTGCCTGCAGGCATAGTTAATCATAATTAACTGTGATTCACAAAATGCACTAACCTTGAGCTACAAATTATGCCTTAATGTGTAGTATGTGCCCAGCCTCTGAGAGGTCCTGGAGGAGGCAGAATGTTTATATGAACCTCCCAATTCTCATTCTGTAGTTTTTCTCCCTTTTCTTCCCTTCCTCACTGAAGCCCAGGATCCAATAAACAGGAGTGTGGAAAGATCCAAAATGCTGGAACAACTTTTGGGATTGTATATGTATTTTAACTAATGAGATTTATTGAAGTGAATGAAAAATATATGACTGGGGAACCCTGGGCGAACACCTTCCCTCTAAGTGAGACCCAGGAAGGGGCAAAGCGGGGAAGGAATTAAGAACGTTGTCCTCACAGAACCTCCCTGCCCCCATATGCAGACTTGGGACTAAGGGTGACTGGGGCAGATGGTGAGGAGGTGTTGGCACTGGTAGCCTGACGTCATCCTGGAGTGCCAACCTGACCTGCAGTACAAAGAAAAAGGCGGAGTGTGTATGTTCAGGGGAAGACCACAAAGAAGCCTTTACCCCACTAGGTTTCCAGAACAAATCATGATGTGGGGTGTGGGGAATGGGGTTGTGGAGGCAAACCTCGTAGTGAGCTCCAAAGTTAAGGAAAGGAGGGACTAGCAATGCAGAAGGGATTTTACCTGTTCTTTTAAAACCAACCTAAGTGGGGTGAGGGTGAGGGGTGGAGAGGAAATTTAGGGAGATTCCCCCTTGAGTCCCCTTGGTGGAGCCAGCAGAGATAACAAGGGGGTCTGGCTTCTCTTTCAAATATTTGGAAAGACACCCCCCTCCCCAGCCAAAGGGCTCCACTGAGTTGTGGAGGTGATAGCATAGGATAGTGTGTGCTTTGCTTGTTTCCCCAGATAAGAGGCCTCCCATTAAACTGATATTCAAAGTGCCCTGGCATTCAGTCTGAGGCATTTCAGGACCTGGAACTGAGTATGAAGGCTGTGGTTTGACATGAGTTGACTTGAGAGAAGCACTATGGGTCCTGTGGTCTGTGTGGATGAAAAATCCCATATCCACAGAGGCAATATTACAACAAAGCTGCAAATAATCTAGTAAAAGTATACTTATTTCAGTTGAACTTACTGCCCACAAAAGACAGGTAGGAACCCGGAAGAACCCACCTCTGGGAGGTCCACACAAGTTGTTGTACCAAACGAAAATGTGTTTGGGTAGTTTGTGGTTCAGCTATGATGTGGGAGTGCAGATGTCGCTTCAGCATGTTGTGTGGAACAGGCCTTCCCATTATGCTACCCTGTATAGTAATGTGTTCTATTCTATTCTAGCGTATGAGGTAAGCAGTTGTGTTTTGCTAACCAAAATTTAGCCTATTGTTGAAAATCTTTTAATCATCTTAGGAATCTGTTAGGATATGTCCTTTTATTTTAAGATTAAGAACCCAGAAAATTAAATAGCAATTGGATAATTTGTGGGAGAAAGTTTTTTATCCCAAGAGGGAGAAAACTGTTAAATAATTCTGAGCATCTCCAGTTATTCGTTTTAGAACAATATTCAAATGAGAATTAATAAAACTGCTGGGGCATTTGAGGTTTCTATCAGAGACAAATCTCTACTTTGATTTCCTCATGTGAAAAGCAGATACCTCAATACTGTATCATAATTACTTTCCTTTTCCTGCTGCCAGAAGACAAAATGATGGTACTAGGATAGATTTAAGAGGAATCAATTCAAGGTTTAATGTTTTATTGTAATTTCATTTTGTTTATAAATAAGAAAGGAAATGAGACATAATTTCTTTCAGAAATTTCAGGCTCCAACCTGAGTGTCAGTGATAATCAATTAATTATTTTAAATGGGTTGAGTTAACAAGGCTTTGATTAAATCTACACCCTTGAATTTCTCCAGGCAGCCCCTGGCAGAGTGTTTTGTTCCAGTAATATACTTTTTAAAAGCAGAGTTAAAAAACAAGCAAATCTTCCTGTCATATGTAATATATAATTGTATGTAATATATAATATATAATAAGGTGCATTATCACTCTCCAGGACTTGTATTTACCCCAGGCCCAGCCCCAGCCCCACCCCCTATATTTTACTGATCGAAGGTCAGCGTTCACTCCCCAGCCTCTTTTCAAATGGGAAACTGCTATTAATGTTTGGACGGGGGACTGTTTAGTTTTTTACAGAAAGGTGGGAAATGGCGCATCCAGTGCATTTCACAGAAATTTAATCAGAACGAGGTAATTGTTAATTGAAGGTGGAATGAGGGGATAACTTCCAATCTTCAAATGCCGCTTCCACATACACACTGTGTCGGTGTTTGAAAAGGATTTTGCAACACATCTGATGGCATTTCCAAGACTTCCAAATTATTGGGCTTCGACCCGCCAAAGTTTATGTGTGTTAAAATAATGTTAATCTTTACGGTGCAACATGACTCTTGGTAGTACTAAAACGGAAGTGGTTTTGTTCATTATCGGAGAAATTAAAGAATGTATTTCGAAACTGAAAATCCCATCGACTTCCCTGCCGAAATAGCTAGACTGCAACTAGGGTACTTTTTTTCCCTCTCAGTAAATAAGGAAAAAAAGCCACATAGAAATATTTACTGAAGGCAAAAAAGCAAGCAAGCAAGCAAGCAAGCAGGCAAGCAAGCAAGCAAGCGCATGTTAACCAGGGTATATTTCTTCCCATCCCGCTTCCCTCCCGTCCCTCCCTCCCCCCGTTTCCGAGATGCCCCCTCCGCCAGCAAACAGATGGCTTCGGGTCCGCAGAATTGCCGACAGTGCAGCAAAGGTCGCCGCAGGATGGTAGGCGCCATCCTAGCCTTGGCGAGGTGGCCTAAATGTTAAGAGGGGGCTGCTAAGAGGATCAATGCTGACACTGCGATTTGAAATGGCATGATCAAGTCCCCATTTTTTGCCCCCTTCGCTAGAAGGCTAACACGAGGCGCTGAGCCAACACAAGGCTTGCATGAGCCCAGATGTTCTGGCTCCTAGACCACGGTTTATGGCCTAGAGCTACTGTTGACCCAGGCAGTGGTAGCTTCCCCCCAAATCACATTTATCTGATCGTGGCTTAGAGCGATGTCATCTCTCAGCCTAAGAATACGGAACATCCAAAGATCAGGGCCACTGGAGCCGCTAAGCCACAATCTGTCTTGAGTCCTGATGGCCTTTTGTGCCTATGCGGCAGCCCCCGAACCTGAAGTCCCTGGGCTTCATACTTCTTGCCTTGGGAGGAAGCCCTAGAGGAATACAAGCACATTTACTCCTGAGGAAGCAGACGTTATCAACCTGGGAGGCCGCGAGGCCTTCTTCCCCGGACAGAACGTGGTCCTGCCGAAGGCCTTAATGTGAGCGGCTGGGCTGGTATGTCCCCTTGACCGGGGCTAGCTGTAATATGGGGCGGCAACGAGGCATTTGCTGGGCAGGGTGGCTTCCTTCCCCTCTCCCAACCTGGCTCAGCCTAAGGCTCCATAACCCCCTTTTGGAAACCCCAGATTTATCTCCACTTCTTTCCCGCAGTCGTCTCTGCCCCACGCTTGGAGCCAGGCAGGGGTTTCACCAGCTGAGGGCTGCAGGTCGTCAAGGTTTCACACGTAAACAGTTTACCTCCACCTCGGCTCCTGGCGTGGGGGAGGGGGTCTTAATTAGTTCTCCCACAATTAGGCGACGTGTCCCTAACAAAAATCTAAGGCTGTTGTTGACTGGTTAAAGTTCAGTGAGTGAACCGCCTGCTTTTTTAGCAGATGGATTGATTGAGTAAGCTTTTAAAACAAACATTACTGTTTCTCAATGCCCAAGCTTGCTTTTTAGAAAAGCCTTTCAGGATGATTTCCCAAATAATTAATAACCAATAATTCTGCCTCAAATGAAAAAAAACCCTTTTTAAATAGATAAGGTACATAACTCATACATTGTCTTTGAAAATAGTTTACAACAGAAGACTGATATATGCTTGATCACAGTTCCATTCTGTGTCCAAAAAACCCGAGACCCTAAAACTATTTAGGATTTTTTGGACACATACACACCCCCGTCTTCTCCTGCAGTAGTTAGAAACAGAGACATCTGGACAAGAAGATTCTGATGAAACATTTTACTGTGTTAGTTGAGGTATGAAACAACTCCAGCAGCTGAAAAGGTTAAGAAAATCTCTTATTACTAAGGCACCCAGAATTTGTCTCTCTAAACTACAACCCAAAAGTACAACATGCTCCAGACCATTTAAAAAAAATGATCTGGAAATAATATGGAAAAAGAAATCTTTGTCTGAGGCCACAAAGCTTTTAGGAATCCAAACTGAAGCATATCAGCTGGAGGGACTTGACTGTGGATTTACTTCCTCTTGCAGTTGGCTGCCACATACACTTTCTCAGCTTCTAAACTTCTGAATAGAAGTTTGGTATTACTGAAAATTCTCTGGGGAATGCCCCCAGAACGGCCAAGAACTTGAGCCTGTGGTTTGTTACTGTCACAATGTATTTACTACTTATATTTCACTCTTAACAGCTATAGGCCCTATACTGTACTTACATAATACAATAATTAGAAGTTTCAAGGTTGGTTTGTTTCAGCAATGTTTGTCACCTTCTCAGAGCATCTGACCAAGTCACTTGTTAACCCACAAGACCTCATTCATGGTACAATAAATAGTTCTGGCATTCTCCATACAAGGCTACAATCCCAAGGGTCAAGTGGTGAGGTCTGAATACATGGCAGGGCTACATCTGTAGCTGGGATAGGATATAGCAAATGTCGTCTGAAGCCAAAAGGCCCTGGCTTCAGTCAAAATGAATTGTGAATGTAATCAGTGGTCTTAGCCTAGTGAATCCCCAGTTAACGAATAATCAAATCATAGTGGTCTACCGAACAAGGTTGTTGTGACAATTGTTTGAATCCTTCAGGGAAATATATGAAAATCAAGTAATGATAGGAGAACCAGTTTGGTGTAGTGGTTAAGGCATCAGGCTAGAAACCTGGAGTCTGTGAGTTCCAGTCCTGCCTTAGGCACAAAGCCTGCTGGGTGACCTTGGGCCAGTCACTCTCTCTCAGCCCTAGGAAGGAGGCAATGGCAAACCACTTCTGAAAAACCTTGCCAAGAAAACTGCAGGGACTTGTCCAGGGAGTTGCTGAGAATTGGATACAACTGAATGGATTAAAAAAATCCTGTAAAATAATAACAACAACAACAACCTCACCACATTAGATATTTTTCTTTTAAAATGTACCAATAGTACAGTTCTGAAAAATGATTTAAAGTGGTTTAGTATGTTTGGCTTTAACTACATACAGTTCTTCTAGGGTGTGACCCTTAGGCACACTTGCTTCTGTGTTAAGAGCTGTGTTGATTTACAGCATTTAGATTAGGGTACCAGCCAATTCACTGACTTGATTCTTAAGCCATCTATCAGCCAGATGATTAAAGCCAACACTGCTGTACCTTGCAGTGACCACCACCAAAATAATACGTACTTGCACTGGCATCAGCTTACAGATGTTGAAAGAATAAACCAGGTTTTCATGACTAATTGGCCCGAATAATTCATAACAAATCACCCAAAGTGCACTCAAGAAATGTGCATAAATTGAAAATTGAGACAATTTACGAAGTGGATTTTGACTAAAATACAAATTATTGGATTAATCAAGTTATTGTAACATTATAATCTATGGGACTATGGGAGTTGTGGTTCACCTCTGGAGATGTTCAGTTTCAGAAAACTTGCAATAAATTATTGATAGATCATTGTTTTGGTGCTCTTTAAAAACGTCACCCAAAGAAAGAAGAATTATTTTGTTTTAGGATAGCGTATGCCTGGTACTGAAATGGATATGCATTAACTTGAAGCAGCAGTTACATTCCCTTCAATAGTTAAAAGTAACTGACATTACTTTTAGTGAATGGTCAAGCCTGCTATGGTGGGATCTGGAAAGTTAACTCCAGCAGTAACTTCCTGGAGTCTTCTCTGTAAAGTTTTTTAATGGTGGCTTACTGATAGAGCTGGGGACTTAAACCCGATCAACATTTAAAGCTCTTGGGTGGAGATGGCGATGGATGGCTATTATGATCCAATAGAGGAAATAATTATTTCCTTGATGAACCATTTTTATATAGCCCCGGAAACTGTCCCCAGGTCCTCTGGAAGCCCAGGGGCTTCTAATGCAGAAGCGAGTCCGCGAGCGCCAGGCGCCCGCAGCGTCGCCCAGAAGGGAGCGGCGGGTCCGCGACTCTGTTTCTGGCCCGTTCCCGAACGCCGATGCTCAGAGCGGCGGAAGCGTCCGGGGGACTCGGGTCCCTGTTTCTGTCCTCAATGCGGGAAAGACCAAAACTCCCCCTTGGCTGCCTGGTGCGCCAAGGAAGAGGGGCAGGGCCAGCGCGCGGGGAAAGAAGCCGGTGGGGAGCCTTAAGCCGCGGCGTTGTGTGCTGGGTGGCGCGCTGCTCTCCCTCGAGGCGGAGCTCCTGCCAAGCCAGACCGGCTCAGCACCCCGGGCTAGTTACACACGAAGGTGGCCATCCGGCCTTCTGTTATGGCAAGGGAATCAGGAAGGGCGGAGAACGCCATCAACCACGGTTTGTCGTGTGGTGCGAGCGCAGCCCTTGAATTCCACGGGAGAGGCTCCCAAAGCACCGCGCTCCGGGCGGGACACAAACCCTCCTCCCCTCCCCTCCCCACCCCACCCCACCCCTCTCGGGGGGCTGCGGGCAGCCCTTCCCGGCCGCGCCCAGGCGCTTGCCTTGGAGGAAAACAGCCTTTTGCTTGAGAGGCTAGAACAGGTCTCTGTCCGAGTAGGACCTGCCCGCTGAGGGGGAAAAGAAGCATTTTCCCCGGCTTTTTATGTGTTCCGGACACCTTTTCAGCCGCCGTGCCGACCCCGAGGGTGTGTGCGACAAGAAGGGGAAACTGATAGGCTTGCCATAAGAAGTAAGGGCTGCTGGGATATAGATATAGATATATAGATAATTTCTATCCCGCCTTTTTAAATTATTTTTATAAATAACTCAAGGCTGCGGAACATACCTAATACTCCTTCCTCCTCCTATTTTCCCCACAACAACAACCCTGTGAGGTGGGTTGGGCTGAGAGTGTGTGACTGGCCCAAGGTCACCCAGCCGGCTTTCATGCCTAAGGCGGGACTAGAACTCAAAGCCTCCTGGTTTCTAGCCCAGCAACTTAACCACTAGACCAAAGTGGGAACTCGCTTTGTTTTCTCCTCGTTCCCCAAAATTACATAAGTGAACCGGGGTGCAATCATTTTATTTGGGATGTAGACCATTTCCTCCAATCTCGTATCTATCTACTTAATACCACGCTCCAATTAACGCAGTGGGACTTACTCTCAAATAAATGACCACGAGGTTGCAATTAAGGGCGTTGTGTGTGTCCCCTTCCTATTACTTGTGTGGACTTCGTTCTGCAAATGTAGTAGCCCATGCTCACCAGCCGATCTATTCCATTTGGAAGGGCCACAGACAATACCTTTCCCTCGAAATTAACTCGAACTTTTACTTGGGTCTAAGAGAGCCCTAAGCTTTGCAAGCCAGGCTCGCTCGCAAGTGAGCTACGGAGATTCCCGCGCTTCCTCTTGCTATGTTTAGTAGAGTTTGTTGGGGAAACAAACTTCCTCTCTTCCCAGGAGAGGTTGCTGAGCTTAAAGTGAGGGTTTCAAACCAGGTGTCCCCTGGAGCCTGAAGTCAATGGAACCGGATTCCAGATCGACTGGGAGTGAGTTCCAGTTCCTTCCCAGCGTCGTTTTCCATGAAACAAAGGCGGGGGGAAGAGTTGCAGCGTCTGGTGGCCCCAGAGCCAGGCATCGGGACGGTCAGAAGCCTTGGCTGGGGTCCCTCGTGGTTCACCGGACGGTGGCTTCGTGAATCTACGCAGCTGCCTGGCGGGTTCGCATAACACACTGAATTTTAAGCCAACCCATCACATTGTAACGGAGGGGAGTTCGCAACACCCCGTTCCGAAGCAGGGTAGGGCTCGTGCGATTTCAGCCCTCCTTCCAGCTAGGGGAGAACGGGCGTATCTCCACGGAATGGCGAACTGACGGTCCCTTTCCAGCTCACGGTGGCGGTGGAGGCTTGACTCTGCTTGAATTAAAAGACCCCCACCCGGCAGCTCAACTCTCCCTTGGGCTGGGGGGCCTAGTCCCAACGGAGAGTCGGTTGCCTTTCCTGAGCCTAAGCCTCTTTATCTGTGTTCTTGATAAGCAGCGCTTGCCCAGGGTTGAAGGGATCCTGGTTAAGGCATGAGACCAATGATCTGGCTTAGCTTTTCGG